>NC_062232.1:31746953-32346953 GCF_902686445.1 Sciurus carolinensis
CGTGAAATTATCATGAAGATGAATCTGTCCTAACTTTCTATGTACATATATGAATACACCACAGTGAATCTCTCCATCATGTACACCCACAAGACTGGGATCCTAATTAGAATAAGATATACTCCATGTTTGTATAAATATGTCAAAATACACTTTACTGCCATGTATAAATAAAAAAACAAATTTTAAAAAAGAAAAAAACTTTCATGAGGCACAGAAAAGCAAGTCACTCCACCTCTTTGCCTCAATAGTTCTACATTTAAAACATAATTTAATAAATATAACCTCTTGGCTTCACAGGGATGAGAAGAACTTAAGCAAGATTCTTGATATGTATTATGAATATGATAATGGATGCAAGATCACTTATCCTCTTATCTAGCACAAGAAAAAATAGTTCATAAATATTTGTTCATTTTTAAACCTTTGGAAATAGAGCCTTATAGACAAATCAAAGCAGTATGATAAGGTAAGAATAGCTAAGGGAAAGGATTAAAGATACTGGATATATATTTTTGTCTTCAAATTTGATTTATAGATGACTAGATCAAACAGCTATTTCCTGCTCTTGGGTATGACAGAATAAGGAAGAAGCTACTAGTTATAATTGTTAATGTTCTTTCCTGTCTTTCTTTTTCATCAGTAAAAGCTAAATTAACAGGAGAACTTTATATATGCAAACATCCCTGTTCACCAACAAAATCTAAGTTCTTTCATAATTAAAATATTAACCCTTTAAATGTCATTGGGAAGAAGTTGTACATATTTTAGTAAGAGTGGACAGTTATTCTCAGTAGTAAATACATAATCTACTCCTTTGTCTGGATGGGACCACTTCTCTGGTCTCTGAAGTGGCAATTTCCCTCCTTGTACCACTTCAATTTTGGCCATGGACCCAACTTTCATTTTCCAGGAAACACTTCTAGTGGCTTTTCTGAGGGCCTTTGTAATTATAAAACTCCTTTTGTTATTTCTATAAGCTCTCTTCCAAAGAACTAAGAATACCTTAATATATAGACAATAAAATGAATCCACATCACAACCCTATGTTTTCTGGCAGGATAAAACTATTCTAAGCTAAGAGGCAGGACTGACTTACCTTCTTCCTGACTGAGAGTAGCTCAGTTAGTCCTATTAAAAAGTGGATAATCTGCATTTTCCTGATTACTAAGGATATTGAACATTTTTTCATTTTTTCTTCCCAGTGGAAAAGTTCAGTGGTTGGGGGCAGTCTGGGATACCACTTCCAAAGTAAAAAAGCAGTACTGCATCTTAAATTTCCTACACGAGGAAGGAAGTACAGCAACTGGCAGATCACTTTGGGTTCTGGAGACAGCCCATTCTACTCCTAGTAATATTATTCTAGCCCATATATCAGGTGTCATAGAAGGATGCCAGCTTTGAGGATGGTCCTGAGCAGGAAAGGGATCTGCAGCTGTTCCAGGTTAGGCTTCAAGCAATACTGACTTTCAGACCATATAACTCAGTGGACCGTATGGTATTATAGGTGTTAGTAGTGGAAAAAGATAGTTCGGAGTTTATGGCAAGCAGTGGGAGAAAAATAATGTGAGTCCTAGGATTCTGGAGCAAGGGCCTGCCATCCAGAGTAATAAAAGATATGTTTTATTTTGAGAAACAGGTCCTGGCATGTTACAGGACCCTGTTAGAGACAAAAAACTTGTCCATGGGCACCAAGTCACTATGCACAGGAACTACCCATTATGAGTTGGGTTCTTTCTGACCTACCAAGTCATAAATGCAGACAGGCCTAGCACTAGTCCACACCATGGAAATGGTTCATTCAGAATGGAGCCCAAGCAGAACCTGAGTACACAAGTAAGTTGCATGCATAGGTACTAGATCCCCATATCACCCATATGAGTTATACTAGTGTTCCCCCAATGCAGTTTATACTATAGTCATATAGGGGAAGGCTTTTATATAAATAGCTGAAGGAGAAGAATAAAACTGTTGCTTGTTTATAAATGAGCCTATTGAGAATGTGAGTGAAAGCTGAAAATGAATGATGGATGTGTTCAGGAGTTCCCCTAAAAGACAGCAAGAGGGAAAATCTTCCTAATAAGTAGAGATGAAGTGGTACATCTGGTCATACACTTTCTGTAGAAGAAGTGGTCTGTGGTGAGGATGTTTATGCATTAACAGGTAGTGGCCTAAGATCTGGCCATCTGGTCAGGGACCTGCAGAAAAGACTAGATCAAAGACAAGAGGTTCTGGTGTAGAGGCTAGCGGAGGGACCAATGAGGTGAGTGCAAAGTGTGAAGATTCTTGCATCACATATAAATATCCAACAGAAAGCATTCACCACAGAAATGGTACCAAACAACTAAGAAGATTAAATGATTTGACCCGTTGACATTAGCTAGATTTTCTCATTATCCAGTCCAGAATTAGCACAATGGGCATATGTATGGGGGAGGTAAAACTTTGGGAAGTGAGACATAGTGAGAGGTCCTTAAATTGTTAGGGGTATGAGATATGACCCATTGAGTACTCATGATATGACTGTTACAAAAGGTACAACCTGTACCCATCCATTCTCTTTCTTTCATTCCTGCTTGAGATATGTTTGCTTACTCCTACGTATGCTCCTATCATGCTATCTCCTGCATACACCACCCTCATCAAAAGCCAAATCACTGGGGTTCTCCTGACCTTGGACATTGAACTTGTGAAACTGTAAACTAAATAAACATCTTCTCTTTATAAGTTAGCTCTCTCCAGTATTTCACTGTAGTAATTCAAAGCTGATTAACACAACAGGGGACCTATTTATAGCAAAAGAAAGGTGCTAGTGATCCAATGACCATGGGATCAACTGGTTGTATTAAATACCACACTACCCAAAGGGAGCCAGCCTCATAGAATGCTGGAAAGACCTTTGAAAGTGGTGAATGAAGTGCCAGTTTAAAGGCAACACTCAAAAAGAAGAAGGTGTCCTTCAGGGCATAGTTTATATGTTAAATTAGAGAATTCTGGAGGGTGTACTCTTGCTGTAGAATGCATAAAGGGTACCATTGAACTACAGATTATGGCTGTCACTAGGACACTTTGGACTCCTTGTGTCCAGAGGCTAGCAGGCAAAAAGAGGAGGGATTACTATTGTGGTTAAGAGTAATTGATGCAGCTGGGCAAGGTGATGCATGACTGTAATCCCAGAGAGTCAGGAAGCTAAGGCAAGAGGATTGCAAGTTTGAGTCAGCCTCAGTCACTGAAGGAGACCTAGTTTCAAAATAAAAATAAAATAGAAAGGACTGAGGATATGGCTCAGTGACAAAGCACCCTTAGGTTAAATCCCAGGTACCAACAACAACAAAAAGAAATTGATGCTGATATTCAGAGGGAGAAGGGCTGCTTTTATACAATGGGAGCAAGGAGGAATGTGTGTTGTAGGCATTGACCTTGATCTGACTGTGCTATGTTGAATTGTAACTGCCATGATTGCCCCTGATTAATTCTGGTCTGTTTTCCTCACATGGTTTCTCAGCAAATTCTAAATAAACAAAAATGTTATAGTGGTATATGGAGATTTACCACCAGACCCTGCTGCCCTCAGCATCAAGAATATGCCTGAAGTTTTTAACTTTAGCTTGAGATAAACCAGGTACATTTTGGCTTAGATAAAAATCACTTTTGTCCTGGTCACTGTATAAGCCCCTTACTTCGAACCCAAATTGTGGTGATCCACTGGTCTTGCTGCAACCCTCAACCATGCTTCTATTATTAATTCCCACATAAATTGTGCTCTTTGCATCCTGAATCTCTTTCTACAGTGTCACATCACCTTGCAGTCAGTACTCACATACTGAGACTGAGTTTTTCCAGAACATGTGCTACCCAGATGATACACTTGGGTGCCTCTTAGTACCCTCTTGTCCAATTATGAATGTGTATGGTGAACCCAGTCTGAGAAATGTATGATGCTCAAGGGCTCAGATCTCTCAAGAATGAAGGTTTGGGTCACACCATCAAATAAAGTCAGTAAGTCCTGCACACATAGTAACTGAAGGTGAAGGGAATTTAGAATGACTGGTAGAGGAGGGAGAGGATAAGCACCAACTGCAGGCCCAAGTCCAACTGCAGCAATAGGCGTTGTAATTCATCACAGACCAGGATTAATCAGGGGCAATCATGCGGGTTACAATTCAACATGGCACAGTCAGGTCAAGGTCAATGCCTACAACACCCATTCCTCCTTGAGTTTTTTCCTCTCAAGAAGAGAAGCCTGTGGGAACCATCCAGGATCTGTTCCTTGAACTTGGGTGAAGTAGATATGTGCAGTTCAAAGAGTAAATTGTGACAGTCATAAGAATGCCCTCTCAGACCTCTGAGAATACTGGGAATGTAATTGACCAACAGACCTAGCTGCTGCTCAGAAAGCCATCACTGGGGTGAAGTCATGCCCCCACTTGCTACTCACAATTGTAGAGAGAGCTCAAGGAAAGTAAGGCAGGTTCCTTAATGGGAGATGTGGGACTCCGCTGACTCACAACTTTGGCTTGAGGACTCCCAGATAGACTTGCTGAGCTCTCTTAGAACTGCACTGAAGCCTAAGGTGCTTTCACCTAATCTTCCTTCCCTCTCTCCTCTACAGAGGATCAGAATGTCAATCTCAGCCTGATGACTCTCCTAACCTCTCCCAAGTCACCCCCAGTTTTCCTCACCGGCTTTTCCCTCAATAAATATCTTGCATTGTTAATCCCACATCATAGGACCTGGATCAATACATATTTCATCATATATTCAGAAGTTTTGTGACCTATAAAAGATTAAAACCCATTTTCTGGATGCTAACTTTCATTCCTCCTACCTTGGAAGAACCAGAAATAGAATATGAGAGTTTTTGACACAAATCAATGGTTTTATTCAGTCATATCCCTGATCAAGGTAAGATTGTGCTGAAGCCTTGGATTACGAGTCAATGCAGGGAGTAATATTAGTTCAAAAAGTGATTTTTACCCCTCTGACTAGGCAGGTCATCCTTCCTACAAAGTCAGCCTTATTATATAAACTATGGGGACTCAGTGGAATGTCACAAAAGCAATTAAGCTGGAGAAATAGTCCTCCTTAAATTTGCTTATTAAAATAATACATTAAAGAGGCTAAAAATCCTTCCTGAATCATCCAACATTGTGGTGCTATCAGTCACTTCAAGAAGTTGCAATGTCCCACAAACACAAAGACATGAGCTTTTACCATCCTGAAAAATGCAGTGACAAGGAAAGATGATTGCAATCTATTTCTAGAGAAAATTAAATACATATATTTCAGGTTATAAACAGTTAAACCTTTTTTAGATAAAATATATGCTCCCTCACCAGCTTTGAGCTTTTCCCATGACATTAATTGTATTTTGCTGGCACAGAGAAGGGTGATATCTACCTGATAGATCTATCATTACCCATGGGACAGTATTTGAGAGGGTGGCAACCTTTTTCTCTTATTAGTGAGAGAACTAACTCAGAATGCTCCTTCCTGACCCATTCATTCATGGTTGTGTTATCAAAAATTATCCCAAAATTTCTATTTCACAGCATAATAAAAAATGAATAAATCCAAGTAAAAATCATGCCCTGTCCTTTTTCTGCCCAATTCTTGTCCTGATAATGCTTCTTAGATCTTTGTCCCTGAAAACACTGAAATAAAAATAATCTCACATTATAATATTTCAATGTCCCAAATCCTCCAGATGACATTCTAACTTAAAGTAGTTGAGGGTATGACTCTTCTAGAGCCATGTGTGGGTCAGGGACATGCTGGGACTGGGATCTGGGGTATAAGAGGAAGTGGAGCCTTTTACCAAAGCACATAAACTCCCAAATGATCTTTCCTCAAGAGTAATATGTCTGTGAAGCATTCTGCCACTCATAGCAAGATATTAGGATGAAGAAGCTGCTGGAACATCAATGGATTGATTGGAGTTTATCTTCATTCTTATGTCTACAGCTGTTCCAGTTGTAAATATCATGTGGTTATTCTCTTTGACACAAAAAACTCTGGGAGTCTATGTCAGCTCTGCAATTAAATTAATTGGGAGACAATCCCCCAAGAGACCGTAGACCAAGCATCTAATTTCTTGCACCTCAATTTAACCATTTGTGAAATTGATCTGATCTTGCTTTTCTCATCCCTATTTCATAAACTCTTATAAAGGGGAAAGATGCCCCAATTCTAGGTGAGTCAATGTTATAATCACCAGAAATGAAGTGTCAAATCTATGATTCACAGGAATCTTTCAACATTATCCATGTTAGTTTTGTATTCACCAAAGGAAAACTCAGGACCCTGACAGGTTCTGAAGATCCAGCATCAGACCTGAGTACTTTGAGGAGGAAAAGGACAAGGTCAAATGTTACTAGTTCAATGGTAATAATATTAGTGTTATAAAACCATTATTTGCATGGTGTTATCTTCAAAGGAGCACATTTTATACAACTAAAAAGAAATTTTAAGTACGTTAAATTTTTTGCAGTGTTGGGGATGGAACCCAGGGCCTCATTCATGCTAGGCAAGTGTGCTACCATACAGCTACACCCCCAGTCATTAGATCGGTTATTTTATGTTTCAGTGACTCCATGAAGGGAAACATATAGTCTTCAGCAATAATCCTTAAATCTCCTTTTTATTCCTTTCTTGTAAACTCTCATCACATACCACAGGTGAGCCCCTACAGGTCCTCCTCAACCAACACCTTAACATTACCAGTCCTTGCCTACATGGACCTCTGCCCACATCTAGCAAATCATGGTTCCATGAGGCTCCTGTACACACACTCTGCTTCACAATTTTCATCTGATACCCACAGCTCTCAAACCAGTCTGTGATCAGAAGTCCCTCCTTGGAGAGCAGGAAAAGGAGAGGGCTGGAAAACAATCCAATTTAGAGAGAATGGGAAGAGGAATGGTCAGATATTCTCAATTGTCAAGAAGTTTGGCTCCATCACACTATGATTTAGCTTTTATCTACCATATTACATATTTATAAATCTAAAAATATTTCCTAAATGGTTTTCCTACCAGCATTTAGAGAGTAGTGGTACTCATTGGAGAGAGAAGCAAGTCATTTGACATGGAAATAGCAATAGCCTCTGTCTCTAGTTGGTCAACCACAGCTTCAGCAATTAATTGAGTTGGATGTTGTCCAAGTCATTCACTAAGAATTGTGCATAACGATATCTCCAAAAGAACTTTTTTCCTTTTAAATTTCAAAACAAAAAAAGATGGTAGAAAAATTCTGTTATAAAATATATTGTTATTACCAAAGAAAATGTTTTAATAATGGTTGATGTACATTAAATAATTTCTTTGGAATTTTGTAAATGGTATATGTCATTCCAGACAGGTAATTAAGACTTGAGGAAAATTTGTAAGTGCTGTGAACTAGTTTTATGTTAGAGTACATAGTGTATTCTACCTTATATTATTGTTATTTTAACAGGTTTATCCCCATTAGCTCATAAATCTCTTGCATAATGGCAATATCTTCTATTTCTTTGTATTCGCTAACAAAGTTCTACTTAAAATGTGGTTTGTGCATCTCTAGTAATAAGAGAAATGCAAATCAAAACTACCCTAAGATTCCAACTCACCCCAATTAGAATGGCGATTATCAAGAACACAAGCAACAATAGGTGTTGGCGAGGATGTGGGGAAAAAGGGTACACTCATACATTGCTGGTGGGGTTGCAAATTAGTGCAGCCACTCTGGTTTTTTTTTTTTTTTTGAGAATCTCTATCTCTTTGTTGAAATGATCTTTTGCTTCCTGCACTTGCTCTTTCAGCTTATTGGTATTATCATTCATTGCCTGCATTTGCTCTCTTATCTCATCCTTTGCTTCACGAATCATCTTAATCATGTATAATCTGAAGTCCTTTTCTGACATTTCTTCTAACATACTGTCATTGGATTCTATTAATATAGAATCTAGATTTGTTTGGATCATTTTCTTCCCTTGTCTTTTCATGTTGTTCATGTATCTTCCCCTCTAGCAGTGCAGATCTGAGGTATTGCAGATTTCCCCCTATAGGCTTATAGTGGCCCTATAGGTTTCCAAAACCCTTTCTTTAAGGGGAGATCAATATTAGCAGTGCCCAATTCAGACACTATGCAATCCTATGAGGATAGCCCCTATGAGGACAATAATAACATTGTCATAATAAACAGAATGAGTTCAAATATTTTCTTCAGTAAAACAAACAGATTTGCAATAAGGTCTACAGTTTCAAATGGAGGACAAAGAGGATGCAGAGGGATGTAGAATGTGGCTGTTAATGGGATAAGAAAAGAATATACAGAAGTTCTAGATAATAGAATGGGTGAGAGTGTAATCAAAAGAAATTGGATGTTAGCATGCAAAAAAGGGAGAAAGAGACTCTGAGGGAACAGGTAAACAAAAGGAAAAGAGAGCAAGAAAAGTAAAGAAATAAAAACTTAAACTTTTTCAATAAGGAGAAAAAAAAATCTACAGTATAACAGTCATATAGTAATGAAACCTCCCAGAGTTCAGTGGCCTGATGCATGAGAGGTACCTGACAATGAGCTTCAAGCCTCCAGCAGGCGTCTCAGGATGGGATTTGCCCCACCTAAAGATCAGAGTTCTGGCTCCCAGGATTATCCAAGATGGCCGCTCTGGCTTCCAAATGTGTTGGCAAATGGGGAGCTGCAGCTCAGGGTGTGGACGTGGTCAGCAGGAGGTCCTGGAGGCGGGATGCAGTTGGTCAGGCAGGAGTCCTGGAGGTCAGGTGTGTTTGGTGTGGTTGTGGGATTCTGGAGGCCGGGTGCAATCAGTCGGTCTGGGGTCCCGGTGATAGGGCGCAGTCAGTTGGTCTGGGGGTCCTGGCAGCAGGGAGCAGTCAGTCGATGTGAGGGCCCCAGAGGCAGGGAGTGATTGGTCGGGCTGAGGGATCCTGGAGATGGGGCTCAGTCATTTCGGCCAGGGGTCCTACGGGGCTTGGCTGTTGTCTCAAAATGGCAGCAGCCACGTGTAATCAAACCGGCAGGTACTGTAACAATGAACTTGCAGGCAACAGCAGGCAGCTGGTGCTCCACTGGTGGCCGGCGCTCAGTTTGCTGACTGTTGTCCGACGATCAGTAGGTGAACCTCGTGCGTTGGGTGATGGATAGGTGTAAGGCAGGCGATGGACAGGCGAGAGGCAGGCAAATGGCGAATGATAGGTGCCTGACAGTGAGCAATCTGCACTCAAAAAAGGCGTCGATATGCTGGCAGACTGCAGGTCATCACAGCAGACAAATGGGGTAAACAGCAGGGGATCGATAAGAGGCAAAAACTTCCTTACCAAGAAACAGATATCTCTGCTTAAAACCGGAGTTACAGAGTGACAAGGAATGCAGCCTCCCTCTAGTCCGCCATCTTGGATCTCCGTGCAGCCACTCTGGAAAGCAGTATGGAGATTCCTCAGAAAGCTTGGAATGGAACCACCATTTGACCCAGCTATCCCACTCCTTGGCCTATACACAAAGGACTTAAAATCAGCATACTACAGAGATACAGCCACATCAATGTTCATAGCTGCTCAATTCACAATCGCCAGATTGTGGAACCAACCTAGATGTCCTACAATCGATGAATGGATAAAGAAACTGTGGTATATATATACAATGGAATATTACTCAGCCATAAAGAATGATAAAATTATGGCATTTGCAGGCAAATGGATGAAACTGGAGAATATCATGCTAAGTGAGATAAGCCAATCTCAAAAAACCAAAGGACAAATGATCTCGCAGATAAGTGGATGATGACACATAATGGGGGGTGGGAGGGGTTAGTGTTAGGGTTAGGGTTAGGGTTAGGGAGGGGGGCAAGAATGGAGGAAGGAAGGACTGTATAGAGGGAAAAGAGGGGTGGGAAGGGTGGGGGGGAAGGGAAAAAATAACAGAATGAATCAAACAACATTACCCTATGTAAATTTATGATTACACAAATGGTATGCCTTTACTACATGTACAAACAGAGAAACAACATGTATCCTATTTGTTTACAATAAAAAAAATCTAATATAAAAAAAAAATGTGGTTTGTGGGTGGGATTTGGCCCTTGCATTCTTTGTTTCCAGTCTTCAACACGATAAATATACAAGCTAAAAGTAGGTATTTAAAAGATTTTATATAAGTTTGATATTACCATATTAAGTGCATGATCATTGTATTCACCTTGTTGAGCAAGGCACAGGTCAGACTGTGGTTGAACTTGCTTGGATGAGTTGCATATGGCATGAGCTATATACTCTTTCTGGGCAGGACCACATATTTGTCTGGCTTTCAATTAATTAGGAAGAAATAAAATAAAACAAAACCACACATACACACACTTGTGCACCTGTGCATGCATGCATGCATGCGCGCGCACACACACACACACACACACACACACACACTCCGGTGTTTTACCACAGATAGTTTGAAAAGCTTTGCTGTAAATTAGGAGATGGCAGACTATGCCTTGTGAATCATATCCTGCTGGTCATCTACCTGTTGTATTTATGGGGGCAGAGTTGAGTAGTTGCAACAGAGAGCCTAAGGCCTTCACAGTTCATCAAATTTATTATCCGGTCCTTTGCAGAAAAGGTTCGCTAATCTGTACTTGAAAGTAATGTTTGCTTTTATCTTTTTTAATTTTTTGTGATGGTGCTAGGGATTGAACCCAGGGCCTTAAGTGTACAAGGCAAGCACTCTACCAACTGAACTATATCCCCATTCCTTAAAGTAAGGTTTTTAAAAAACTTTATTTAGTGTTTATCAAGTAAGAAATGCATTTCGCTTTGCAAATAAGTAGACACATCCATTTATCTGAGACGTAACTTTTACAATGTTTACTCACACTAATATTTCTTTTCTATTTTGCTTTATTCAATTTTGTTGAAAATAATATTGGACATACATATTAAATTTATATTATGACCCATGTTAGAGTTTCACCCCAAATTCAAAAATCGCTGCTCTAATACAGTGCTTGGAACATAGCTGACACACAGGAAATATTTATTAAATAGTTTATTGATGCATACTAATGCATCCATGTAACAAAAGATTTGCTGATATTCAGTATCATCTCCACCTTCCAAGTTCTCTTTCATACCACAAGGATGGGAAGCCTGAAAACTATATTTCCCGAATTCCTTGACATCAGAATTCCAGTTAGATTTTGCTATGAGAGAAACTAAAGGTGGAATGAAGAAAGATCTATTACTTCCTGTTGACAAGCAGATAGGCATCTGAAGACAAATGCAGCATGGATGGGGTTTTTCCACACATTTGTGGGCATCCTCATTAGTGCTACAGACCCTGGGAAAACCGATGGCAGTTTCCCTGTACATTAACAGATTTAGTGAGATCTAGATCATTCACCAAATTTTGCCACAGTTAAATTTGGGATGTATGGAGCTTCCTAGTCCACTCCATTTGACAAGTATTCAAAAAAGGAATTATCCAGAGAAGAAAATTCATTACAATTTATAGGAAGGTAATAGGATAATCAGCAACCTGTGGAAAGAGCCCTTACTTGTGAAGTATTTGAGGCAAACATCACAGAAAGAATGACTTGTAGTCAGGGTGTGCTGGTAAATGTTTAACAACTGGCTCTCCAAGGAGAAAGATAATCTGATTTGTAGGATTTGCCAATTTTCATGGAGTAAAGACTCCCATGATGACCAATTTCAAGCTACTGATATAGTATCAAACAACGGATTTGGGAAAAGCTGCACACAATCAACTCTGAAATTTAGTAGGAGGGGACTACAACTCACTAAATATGATGCGGGGTGTTGAGGACAGTTCCTATTGTCCAGATATTGCATCTTTCACTTCCCAAAATATTTTCTTTTATACAGTCCATTCTTGTTATGCCTAGTACTTGTATTCTGTAAAGTAATTGCAAACTGAGTTAGTGAATACTGAACCATCATTCCCAGGGGTTATACAAGGTTAGTTTCCTGTGGGCTTCTAATCATAGTTTCATCAATTAATCAATGCATTACCTTATGTTATATGCATTTCTACTTAAAGACACCTTATTTAACATATATTATTGGTTTGCTAACATTGAACTTATGGACAACAATACTATAATTCATGCCTCTTGTCTAAAAATGAAGCTTATCTAACATGTTTTCTCTTCTTAAAACACATCACAGTCTTTCACGCTAAGGAACACTAGACAGCACTTCAGCACTACACTTGGGGGCCATTTTAAACCTCAAAATCACCAACTAAAAGCATAAAAATGGGAAAACATGACAATAAATATGCAAAGGGGACACTTGTTTACAGTATTAGAGCTGAAACATAAATGTGCAGTGTCACCTTTTTCAACCTCAACTAGGAACATGCACATTGAGTGATTCAATTTTTCTTTGCCATTTGGGGTATGTCTGTGAGTGACAGCAAAAGCATCATGAGCTTGATTTTGGTGTTACAAATACATTTTAGTTGGTTGGAGAGATAGCTCAGTTGGTAGAATGCTTGCCTTGCAAGCACTAAGGCCCTGGGTTCAATCCCCAGCACTGCAAGAAAAAAAAAAAAGAAAAAAAAAAGAATGAAGAACAAATTCATTTTAGTGAGTAGTCAAATTTGCAAACATGTGTATTGTGATCACTCTAGGTATTAGGTGACACAAATCATTAGGTCTTTTCATGGATAGGAAGGATCAGTTGGAGAAGAAGACTTGCAGTCTGGGCAAGATTTTGTTGGAGATTAATGCTTTAAATCTACTTAAGAGTTGTAAGGGGCTGGACAGATTGGATTTGTCACAGGTTTTATCTTCCTCTGTAGTTACAAGAGCTCAGAATTTTAACTCCCTTTCATCTTGCCATAGGTATTTTTAGTCTCCTAGCAGGTAAAAGAGATGAACAGTGTTACTATAGTTTTCATCCTGAGGATGCTGATGGAATTGATTGCAACACCAACCAGCTTCGTATTGTTTTCTTTTCATTTTCTTTCCTCTCTCTCTCTCTCTCTCTCTCTCTCTCTCTCTCTCTCTCTCTCTCTCTCTCTCTCTCTCTCTCTCTCTCTCTCTCTCTTCTCTCTCTCTCTCTCTCTCTCTCTCTCTCTCTCTCTCTCTCTCTCTCTCTCTCGTGCTGGTGATTGAACCCAGGGCCTCACACATGCTAAGCACATGATGCTGAGTTACCCATCCATAGTCCTTCATACTGGTTTTCAATATGAGGAAGGAGTTTAGATATCCTGAGTGCTAGAAGCATCCATATAATCTTTAATCTTTTATTCAGGCCTATTGAAGAATCAGACTGTTATTAAAAAGATTTGTCACTTGAGTGCCAGATATGTTTCCCCTTCCATTTCTACTCTCCATCTTGATATTTGTCCCAGGAACTTTTACAGACAGTATCAGAAGATATTTTTTGTCCCCTGACTCTTGTTTGCCTAATGGTAGGGACCTGTAGATCACTGAATGGGAAGATGGTAAAGTCACTGAATTTATTCTCCTAGTTGCTGCCAATCTGGGTTGGCAGTGGTTACATTTCTCTATGGAAGGCCACAGCTCCCACTGGGTGGCCTTCTCATACAGTTATAGCTCTATCTCTAGGTTTCAATAACTTTTCACTCCTTTTACCACTTTTAAGTATAGGGTTAATTGGATCCTGCTTATAAAAATCCTAGGATATTCTGTCATTACTTATTGGTTTCTGTAACTATGCCCATGCCTTGGTAAGCAGTTGTCTTTTAATTAAACTATCCTCAATTATCTTATTTGGGTATGCCATATTGTTTCCTTCTGACTTGACCAGTGACATTGGATTCATGAATTTTCTGATCTTTCCATTATAAAAGTCCCCATTGATATTCACCTAATGATTTTGACAACTAACGATGATTGCTGCTATAAATGCTGTGCATCAACTATGTGGTTACCCTAAAATATAGCTTGTATAAGATGTGAAATTAATGTTTCTTTCTCTTTCTCAACTTTCAGAATAGAATTGATGTTCTAGTAACTTCCAACACCCCTCCTTTTCAAATATTGAAATTTTATATATATAATTTTTATAAGATGTTACAAATTCTTCAAAGGAATTGCACTTCCCATAGCTCTGTAAGAGAGTGCCTGATTTCCCACAGTTTCACTAATGGAGAATGTTGTCAAATTTTGAGAATTTTTGCCTACTGACTGATATTTCAGTGTATTTTTAATTTACATTTCTCTTATCATGATTATTATAGAACATCTTTGCATATGCTTGATCTATTTCACACAGTCATTCATTTTGGGACGGTAGAGATTGGAATGCTCTTCAAGTTATGTAACATGAGTGTTTTAAGTTAAGTTCCCCAGAGGCAGACCTTAAGAGAGAGTCATGTGAAAGTGAATTAGGAAGTATTTCCATGATTAAGTAGCATGTTAATGAAGAAATGAGACAAGGAAGGGAAGGAGGCCAGACAAGGGTATAATTAGCAAACAAAATTCCAAGGACTATTGCTCTGGGTTGATCTTATTGTGGGGTTATGGAGATGGTGTGACATGCACTTCAGAATTGTCTTTGGCTGCTGGTAAGGGAGCTGGAATGTCTTCTCTTTGCTGTTAGACACTGATTGGTTAAAGACTGCTCTCAGGGGACACAGATTCCCAGGCACTTCCTGCTCTCTCTGACTCCAGCTGTTTATAGGTAGTGATCCGACTAAAAGATGTAGATGCTGGCTATTGGGAATGCAAGCCTATGGGGAACCAGGAAGCATGAAAATGGTAAAGGGATCAGAGGGGTTATGAGTGAAATACTTGCAGCATCTTTTCCAATGAAATTTTATACAATGCAGACAACCCATCCCACACTGATGGGAGGTCTGCATTGTATAAAAGGGTCATTATCAGGAATGAGTTTAAAATCAACAGATAAAGGAGAAACCATTGCTGGTATTTTATTTACTTGATTTGACTTCACAACTATTTGCTAATCACGTGTTAAAAGAAAATTACAGTGTATTATGCACACCCAGTTTTCCCTAGTCACACAGTGTTGAGTCAGATGGCTCCTAAGAGGCTGCCTTTGAAATTTCACAGACGCCCAAGGTAATCCCTTTGTGTGAAATCAACACCCAGACCTGTGTTGGAATTAAACCAGGGTTCCCCTGACACTAGCAAGAGGAATAAACAGAGCTTTGTTTTCCCAGCTAATGAGAGCAAACAGCTCTATCCCGGGTGGCCTTCCTTAGAGGTTTTGCAACTGTAAGATAATCACATGTGGGGAAGCTCAGCTCAACAATCCTGAATGAGAAACCAGGAAGGGAATAAAACAAAATGACTTGCTTGAGACTATCAAGAATTTTAACCCTGTGGCAAGAGGCTTATTGACAAAGGGAACAGGTTTTACCTCTTAGGCTTTTGTCCCTGGTCTCTATGTTTTGATTTTTAGGATGACCTAAGGAACTGTAAGACTCCAACATTGCAGAGAGCAGAGAGGTATTCCTTATTCCACTTATTTTCTTAATACTTAAAATTTGTGAGCATAAATACAGACTATGAAAGAAGAGCTAGCATGAATGGAAATTGACCCAGAATGTAATTTCCCCATATTTGAATTTTTTTCCTTCTCAGTTCTAAAGCTTTGGTCAATTATAGGGTGACTGTCTAATCTCTGTTTGCCTGGAATTTTCCCATTTTTATCACTGAAAGTCTCAATTCCAGGGTAATATCTCAGTCCAGGGCAAAGAAGAATGGTTGATCACCCTAGTACTTTCTTGAATAATTCTGGTTATGTTAATGATTGAGGATTGGGATTATCAAACCAAAGCACATCCAAATCTTCTGAGTTTCTTGGTAACATGCATATTCTGATTCAAAAGGCTGAGGGTGGGAAATGAAAGTCTGCATTTATAGTTTCTAGGTAATGCTGATGTTTCTGGTCTACCCAGGAGCCACACTTGGAATAGCAAGATCAAGGACAGGGACAATACCAATGCCAAGTTTTGCTGTAAATCCTCAACATTTCAAATTTAATCTTGGTTTATCTCAATATGATAATGTTTCTTTGTGAGCATGCATGGTAAAGGAAGAAAAAATTCACTTGCCAACAGTACATTCATGTTTATGAAAAACAGTTTAAAGGAAGGATATTCAATTTGTACAAAGAACATTTAATGAATATGAATATTATAAATTATGATTGTTACTCTACTTTTTTGTACTGTATCTTTTATTTAGTTTTTTATTTTGAACAAATTTTGAACTTGATATTTTCCAAGGTATTTTTTATTTTATTAGCATGTCCACACTACCCATTCCTCTTTACAGTCATAGGCACCAACCGTCTGCACCTTCAAATGGAGTTGTACGTTTTTTATTCTTATTCTTACTTTTAAAAGGCTTATTTCTATATATTTCTTGTATATTTCCAAATATATGTCATGAAAGTGCTTAATAGGGATTCTTCTACATTTACTTCATTTACTTCATATGTAAAACTTCATTTATTTACTTTTCTTTGGGCACATTTCCCAATGGCAAACCTACTTTGAATGACATATTTTATCAGTGTTATGAGATAGCTTTGATTCTAGAAAGAAAAGTTGGTTTGGAGTATTCCTAAATACCAGAGCAGGCTTATCACTATTAATCTCCATTGCCACCACTAACATGATAAACAACATCTAAATCCACCCTTTGCTTTTCCAATAAGTTGTCTAGAATTATCTTTTTGCCCGGTTTGTCAAGTACAGGGTACCCACTGTTAATCCTCTGGTCAAGTTTCCATCTATTGTAAGAAAGGACTAATAGAATACAAGGGACATTTCATTTATTGAACCTATCTCAGTTGTGAGATGTTCTCTCAAATTCACCAACTTCAATGGATTTCTAAATCTATTAATGGTTAGTAATTATTTTTATATCTGTGCATTGTATGTGTGTATATGTGTGTGTGTGCGTGCTAGTATAAGTGTAGTGAGGTAAAAATACATATCAACTTTGGCTGTGAAAAAATAAGAAAACCCTAGAAGTTTATTCCATTTGGTTGTAAAAAGTCATGTTCTACTACATACCAGAAAGATTTCTTATAACTTGTATGAGTGCATGACAACATAGAAAAATGTCAAGCATTAAAAATGGAGTGAAGGAGCCACAGGTGGTGGCACACACCTATAATTCCAGTGACTTGGGAGGCTGAGGCAGGAGGATCACAATTTCAAGGCCAGCCTCAACAACTTAGACCCAGTCTCAAAGTAAAACATAAAAAGGGTTAGGAGGGGAGTGGTTCAGTGGTAGAGAGAGCATCTTGGC
Source organism: Sciurus carolinensis (assembly GCF_902686445.1). Lineage (NCBI taxonomy): Eukaryota > Metazoa > Chordata > Mammalia > Rodentia > Sciuridae > Sciurus > Sciurus carolinensis. Next base: position 31,764,217 of record NC_062232.1, read on the forward strand.
TTTAATCTCCAGTATCACAGAAAAATGGAGTGAAGGAAAATAAATCAGAAGAGAAAGAGAAGTTAGGAATGAACTTGGAGATAAAATACTAACATTAACATTTAGAATTTACACTTCTAGAAACAGATATAATAGTGTCTATGAGAGCAAGCAATCATGAAATTCATCTGGAAGAATAAGAAACCCAGAATAGCTAAAGCAATCCTTAGCAGGAAGAATGAAACAGGGGGTATCACAATACCAGAACTTCAACTATACTACAAAGCAATAGTAACAAAAACGGCATGGTATTGGCACCAAAATAGACAGGTAGATCAATGGTTACAGAATAGAGGACATGGACACAAACCCAAATAAATACAATTTTCTCATACTAGACAAAGGTGCCAAAAATATGCAATGGAGAAAAGATAGCCTCTTCAACAAATGGTGCTGGGAAAACTGGAAATCCATATGCAAGAGAATGAAACTAAACCCCTATCTCTCACCCTGCACAAAAATCAACTCACAATGGATCAAGGACCTTGAAATCAGACCAGAGACCCTGCATCTTATAGAAGAAAAAGTAGGTACAAATCTTCAACTTGTTGGCTTAGGATCAGACTTCCTTAACAGGACTCCCATAGCACAAGAAATAAAAGCAAGAATCATTAACGGGACAGATTCAAACTAAATAGCTTTCTCTCAGCAAAGGAAACTATCAGCAATGCGAAGAAAGAGCCTACAGAGTGGGAGAAAATGTTTGCCACTCATACTTCAGATAGAGCACTAATTTCCAGAATATATAAAGAACTCAAAAAACTCTACATGAAGAATACAAATAACCCAATCAACAAATGGGCTAAGGTAATGAACAGACACTTCACAGAAGAAGACCTACAAGCAATCAACAAACATATGAAACAATGTTCACCATCTTTAGTAATAAGAGAAATGCAAATCAAAACTACCCTAAGATTCCATCTCACCCCAATTAGAATGGCAATTATCAAGAATACAAGCAACAATAGGTGTTGGAGAGGATGTGGGGGAAAAGGTACACTCATACATTGCTGGTGGGGCTACAAATTAGTGCAGCCACTCTGGAAAGCAGTTTGGAGATTCCTTAGAAAACTTGGAGTGGAACCACCATTTGACCCAGCTATCCCACTCCTCAGCCTAAACCCAAAGGACTTAAAATCAGCATTCTACAGAGATACAGCCACATCGATGTTCATAGCTGCTCAATTCACAATAGCCAGATTGTGGAACCAACTTAGATGTCCTTCAATCGATGAATGGATAAAGAAATTGTGGTATATATATACAATGGAATATTACTCAGCTATAAAGAATAATAAAATTATGGCATTTGCAGGCAAATGGATGAAATTGGAGAATATCATGCTAAGTGAGATAAGCCAAAGGACGAAAAACCAAACGACAAATGATCTCACTGATAAGCGGATGATGACACAATATGGGGGGTGGGAGGGGGGCGAGAATGGAGGAAGGAGGGACAGAATAGAGGGAAAAGAGGGGTGGTAGGGGTGGGGGGAGGAGAAAATAACAATGAATCAAACACCATTACCCTATGTAAATGTATGATTACACAAATGGTATGCCGTTACTCCATGTACAAACAGAAACAACATGTATCCCATTTGTTTACAATAAAAATTAAAAAATAGTGTCTATGAAACTTTCTAATCAATGAAATTGACATATAGTTTATATACACTAAAATGAACCTATTTAAGTATATATTTTGATTAATTTTGACAAATTTATAAACCTGTGTAAGTACTACTACAATCTAGATGTAAAACATTTCCAAAACCTGTAAACATTTCCTTGCACCTCATTCTAGTTTATCTTCTTCACTTCCAGCCCCAGGCAACAACTGATCCTGTTTTCTGTTACTATAGATCAGATGCCTTTTCTAAAATGTTATATAAATGGAGTCAGAGAGTATGTGGTCTTTGGTGTCCGTCTTCTTTCCCTCCCCATATTGTTTTTGAGATTTAGCCATGTTGTATATTTCAAAAGTTTATTTTTAATAATGAGTGATATTCCCTTGTATGAATATATCACAATGTGTTCATCTATTCATTAGTTTATAGAAAAACGATTGTAAGAGAAGGAAATTTGGAACAAAAAAAACCTCTGTGAACCTGTCACCTTGGCTTTATGTATAATGAAATGTAAAGAGAATGTGATTCTTGCTAAAATATTCTTTAATTCAACAGCTAAACTTCTGTCTCCTTTTCTCTCTCTGGGCCTGTTGCTTTTAAAATTAGTAAACATTTTTATTTTAGAAACGTAAAGTACTTTAGATTTATTTAAATTATCATTGTTGGAAATCAATGCATGTCATTATTGTTATCTTTGGCTCACACATAATTCCTGAGTAGCAGACAGATAGTGGATTGTATTAACCTCCCTCAATTTCAAAGGAAAGGAAACTTCTGGAAGTACATCAATATTTTAGGCTAAAGCAGAAAGCTTAGACTGAAACTACGAACACAGTAAGATTTTCAAAGTTACTCTCTCACTCCCTTCCTGTGTCCTTATTCTGAAAGAGGTGTGTTTGTGATCAAGGGAGGGGAGGTGGGGTGGGAGTGGACTAAAAAGGAAAGGAAACTCATTCCTACCCCAATAGCTTCTTCTCACTTCATCCCAAGCTGCTGATTTTTAAAATTTGTTTTATATATAAGTTTCTGTGTTGAAAACCCATTGATTGAACCAAATCATCCCAGGAAAATGAGGATTCTGTTTTAAAATACAAATTTTAAAGATGTAATAATGCTTTCCATTTATGGGGCACTTTCTACTTCTTTAAAGGACTTTCACAGACATTTCATTTAGCCAGAAGAACAAAGCTAATCAATAAAGGTAATTAATTAAGACTATGTATTCACAAATGTCTTAAATCCAGTTAACATTTAATTATCCTTGTTAATGGGAAATGGACCCAGTTTGTGTGTAAGAACCACACAAAAACTAAAAATTCAATTATAGCAAATAGTTTCTAACTTCTTTTTCATTAAACTTTGTATGGAGATCCTGGTAAATATCCAACAGTGATTAAAGAAAATATTTTGAAAAACAATACATGTGGGTTCTAGTTCCTATTTCTCTTGCAAGAAAAGGTAGTGAAAAAGTGAAATAAGAATGTTGAGAAAATACATTTTTAAAACCTCAAAATTATTTTCCAACATATGATTGCCAAAATCTATATGATGAAAATACATGTTTTTTTAAAGTAATTTAAAAGTCTTCCAATAGGCAAATATTAAATCATCAACAACAGCATAGCTTTCCTTTGAGCTGTTACTGAGACCAAGAAGAGATAAGACAGATTTGAGCAGAGCGACAATGGGTCCCAAGTTGCCTGGATGGTTACAGTTAACAACTGTTTTACTGGCATAATTGCTAATAGCTCATTTTCATTCTCAACAGTGGTCTGATTTAGACAACAAATTATATGGTCATCGAAGCTATACGGAAATAGCACTGAAGCACAAAAAAAAAAAAGGGAAAATTTCCTCTTTTTTCCCATCTCTTCTTCCCTAAAGTTTGAGCATCTGATCAAACTGACATCTTACCTGTTCTGAATTATAGATACAGTGAGGCTTCCTCTTCCTTCTATTCATATTGAATCAGTGATTGGAAACTGTGGGTGTTCATTAGAATCATCAAGAAGCTTCTAAATGCCAGTGCCTGAGAAATATCTTGGAACAATTAAATCAGTGTCTCTGGAGGTGGGCTCTAGTCTTGATAATATTAGAATTTCCAAAAAATTCTAATATTGATCCTAATGATCTTCAAATAATGGTTTCTATTATAATATACCTGATGTTGTGAGTAATGCAGAAACTTAAATTCTCCTTGGGGAAAAAGGATGTCCCTGCCTGTCATCCTTGACCAAGGACCATAGCATACTCCCTTTTCTTCCATTCTCTGGGTGGTCACAGTTTCTGCTCATTCTTGTTATCTTCTGTTCACACAAAGAGAAATCATTCTACTTTTCCTTCTGAAATCTTCATTGCCTGGAATAATAATATAACAAAGCTTAAAATATAATAAGCCAAATGAAGAGCTCCTTTGTCCTGGGATAAAGGCACTTGAACTGAGAAATGATAAAGGCATTTGAAGGGACCTTAAACTTGGCCACTCATTACCTGATGGAGCCTGGGACATTCCGAAAGCTTAGGCAACTGAAGCTAGGTGGCAGTCCTGCTTAGCAATTAAAGGACACGTCATAAAGACAACTATAAAGAGGATCCACAGAAGGAAACGAAAATGAACTTACCACTGATTTAATACCAGCATGGGATTAACTGGGAAAAACTAACTTGCTAAACTCATGACTAAATATGGTTTTCATTATTAAAGTTGGGGAATTTCCGTAAAATGATAGACAACGCTGAAGTTTCTCAGATGCTTCTTGATAGACTCCACAACCTTTTTACATTCCATTCTGGAGGTTAACCCCACTCATGTTAGTGTCTGTAACAGAAACTGGCTAATCATTCATAACATGCAAGCATACACAGAGTTTATGGTGAATATCACAAGGCATCCAAAATGGTAATTTATGGGATATCCAAAACCATGACAAAGAGTCATTGCTTTAAAAAAGATATGACATAGTTGTTTATCAGGATGTTTACCAAAATATTAACAGTGTCTATCTAGATTAGGGGATTTGTGGAGATTTGTGTGTTCCTTTTTTATACTTTTCTGTCTTATTTAACTTGTTTTATAATAAGGATATGTCATTTTCTTTAAAAATTTCACTGCTTTTTATGAGAGTCATAATGGCCTTCAACTCACTAATGTCCATTAGTGATTAGATAATTAGCAGATCATGACTGTTTTCTGTCATGTCTATTCTCAGCCCAAGGCCTGCTTTACTTTAATTGATGGCTCCCCTAATTAGAGTTGTTAATGGATGATCCCAGTGTGTGTTCATCCCAGAAAATCAATAGATTGTTCTTGTACTCACTCTAATTTGGAAAGCTAACCAGAAGTTGATGATTTTGTTTGTTTGCTCTTATTCTGGGGAATATTCAAGATGAAAATAGGATATATTGAGGTTTGCAGATTTCATACACCCTAAAGTATTGAACAAACTATCCCTTATAATGGATATCATTTTAGAAATGATAAGATAAATTGCTACTTCAAAACTAGAACTCAGAAAGATTTAGTGATTCTTCTAAACATATATTCATTTAATTATTTGAGTTAAGCACAGTATATTAAATAATAGAGTTAGGAATACAATTGACAGTAACAGTTGAATATCTCAGTGGCTAAGCAAACTGTTTCAAAAATAATGCTTCTATGTATTGAGTGGGATTTTCCTGTTTCTCTGGAATTTCAGTTAATGCATAAAGTGGATGACAAAAAACTAATGAATACCCTGAATGTAAATTCAGAAAGTCATCTAGAGTTGAGATCAGTCACTCCCCAGCAAGGAATACGAACTGGATATTTTCTTAAATGACCTTTCCTGACCCCTCTCTTAGACAATGCAATGGGAGAATTGGTGTCAGGGGAAAGCTTATGGCTTTGGTATCTGTAAACTGAGCTGTGTTGACCTTTTAGCATTACCATCACCCTTTCTCTGATTGGGTTGGGGAGAAGGTACTTCCCTTTTTCAAAGTTAAAGATGGGGACTTCAAGAGAATCATTCATAAAGTTATGGCTAGCTATTAGAAAAGGAGAATGGAAATTCACTCATTTATTGGATTTCTCCATAGCCAGACAATGGGTGGCCTATCCCTTTACTATTGGAAGAGGGAAACAAGAATTGGAGAAGATGGCAAAATGAGGGACTACCAAATAGATGGGGTTCCAGGAACAAAGCCACTTTAATTCATGTTTTCTGAGAGTGACGTAAGATACATGCCACATGAAAAGAAGAAAGGTGCAACTGGGAGCCCAAATTCTGCAGCACTAATGCAGTGTGGGAGGAAAAGAGGCTGAACCATCAGAGAAATGTGCTGTGGCAGCACCAGCTGGGAGATCTAAAGAAACAATCTAAAATGTAATTCAGAAAGAGAAGATAAAATCTATAAAAGAAAGATTAAAAGACATGAAGTAGGATCTGGGAGTATAACTCATGGATAGTGCATGTAATTGGCCTGTGTAAAACCCTGGATTTGATCCAGAGCACCAAAAAGAAAAAAGAGAGAGAGAGAGAGAGAGAAAGAGACCTGAAGGAGAAAATCTATTCAAAGAAGAGATATAGAAAATGAGAATTTTCCAGATTTACCATCAGACACCAAACTTCATTATGAAATCCTAAGGAGTTCCAGATAGGTTAAATAAAAAAGGAATCGACAACTTGATATACTTTAGTGAAACTTCAGTTTAAAAAAGATAAAGAAAATATTGAAAGCAGTCAGAGAGAAAAGACTAATAATTGTTTATAAAAGGATGTCTATTAGACCAATAGATGCAATGAAGACAGAAGGCAGAGGAATAATTCATTAATATTTTGAGATTAAATTAGAATTTTGTACCCAGATGAACTAAATTTCATGAATAAAAATGAAGAAAACTTTTTTATAAACAAAACTTGAAAGCTCTTTATTAGCAGATCCTCATTAAAGTCAAGTATTTAATTTATTTTAAAAAAATTTCTGGTGGTACTGAGGATTGAACTCAGGACCTCATGTAAGCTGGGCAAATGCTCTACAACTGAACTATACCCCCAGACCCATTAAAATCAAATTCTAACAGATTGCCAATCAAGCTAGAGAAAATAATCTCAGATCTATGATCTGAAATGCAAGAAAAGATAATGGATAAAATCCAAATTAAATATATAAACTAGTAAAACAACTAAATCTAGCAATGCTTCAAAATGACCATTAAGGCTGAGGACGTGGCTTAGTGGTACAGAATCTCCCTGGTATGTGTGAGGCCCTGGGTTTGATCCCCAGGATGGAAAAAAAAGTAAGACAAATAATATAAAATTTAAAAAAAAAGAATTATATGGGAAACCATATGATCAACAAAGAAAGAAGAAACACACTCCAACTCATTTGATAAGGCTAGCACAACCTTGATTCATTAACCAATCAAGAATAATACAAGAAGAGAAAATTGTGAACAGTTCTTATTGATGAATATAGATATAGGAGACTCAAACATTGTATTAACAAGCTGAATCTAGTGATGCTTGAAAAGGTGACATTAAGAAGAGAAAACCAAAACAGAACAAAAAAGATGTTAATCCCTCTCCCAAAACAAAAATAAAAAAACCCCAAATGATGACCATATTTAGTTTACATCAGGAATGCAAGATTGATTTAATATTAGAAAATTAATCAATATAATTCACAATGACAATTTCAAGTTGAAAAATCACATGGGTAGTGAAAATGAGTGACAACAAAGTTAATATCTACTTGCTATGGTTTGAATGTCCTCTGCCATTCTGACAGTAAGCATTAGGAGGTGAAATTTTTAAAGACGATTAGGTCATGAGAGGCTCCATTGTCATCAATGGATTAATGCCATTATCTTCAGGAGTGGGTTAGTTATCATGGGGATGGATTTGCTAAGAAAAAGCAAGCTCTCTTGTACCATAAATATTCTTTTGCTTCCACCCTTTTGCTCTTTCTCTAGTGATGTCAAGTGTTCTGTCTCCAGGTGACACACCATGCTTTAGTATGATGCAAGAAAAGTTCCTCACCAGATATTAAACTGGATAGCACCTTGATCCTGGACTTCCTAGCCTCCAGAATGGTGAAAAAACAAATTTCTTTTCTTTATAAATTATCCAGTCTGTGTTATTCTGTTATAACAGCAGAAAATGGATTAATACACTCTTCATGATCATAACATTCAGCAAACTAGAATAAAAGGGAAATTTTCTAACCCGATAAAGGACATCTATGAATGTGATGGAAAATACTGCACTTAATGGTGACAAAATGAAAGGATTTTCTTTAAGATCAGAAAAGATGACAAGGTAGGGCTGGGGTCGTAGCTCAGTGGTAGAGCACTTATCTCTCACATGTGGGGTACTGGGTTTAATTCTCAGCACCACATAAAATGAATAAATAAAATAAAGGTTTTGTGTTCATCTACAGCTAAAAAGTATTTTTTAAAAAATGATGACAAGGTAGCCTCATCCAGTCTATTCTTTTATTTTTGATTTGGAAACAGGATCTCACTAAGTTACCTAGGGCCTTGTTAACTTGCTGAGGCTGGCTTTGAACTCGTGATCCTTCTGCCTCAGCCTCCTGAGCCCCTGGGATTATAGGTGTAAACCACTGTGCCTGATTAAACCTGCTTTTGAACATTGTACTGGACATCCTAGCAAGTGCAATATAACAAAGAAAAACTTTTTCATGTCAGAATTTAAAAGGAAGGAAAAGCAGTCATTATGAAGATGATGTAATTATCTGTTTAGAAAATTTGAAAAAATTTAGTTTACTAGAGTTAAGAAGAGAGTTAAGCAAGTTTCTTTGAATTTAAAAACAACCAAATGTGTAAAAGTCAATTATATCTTTGCAAATGAGCAATAATCTATTAGAATATATATCTCTTGTATCTCTTGCATTATATTAGTACTTTCATTTCTCATTGTCATATTGTACAACTTTTTTTTGCTGTCTACCATCTTAATTTAGTATTAGACACATATTTAAGTGAAGTCAAGGCTATTGCTGTTTCATTCACCACAGAGTCCATTCATCTTTTGTTTGAGAAAATTTCATAATTTCATATTTTAGTTTCACCAAAAATATTTCAAAGGAGTATATTAATTGAGCTCTTGCATATTTAAAAATATTTATCTCTTGGTTTTATACTTGAACAATATTTAGTCGGTTATAACATTGCTAGGACTCTTTTCCATAGAGTTGTGTAGCCATTGCTGTGCTCTCTTTTTTTTTTTTTTTTTTTTTAGGGCTTGAAAGACTGCTTTTATTTAATTCAGGAACTAATAATCACGTGACCTGACTTCATTGCATTATCTGTGGGCTTGCTATCCAAAGGGGCTTCTGTGCTCTTTATAGGTGACTTTATGTTTTAATGCCCACAAAAGATCCTCTTTATTTTTTTAATTTATGTTTATTTATGTGTGGTACTGAGGATCAAACCCAAAGCCTCATGCATGCTAGGCAAGCACTCTACCACTGAGCTACATCCCCAGTCACACTCTATTTTTGAACTCCAGAAAATTTATGAAGATAAGTTTTAGTCTTGCTCATTCTATCAAACAGGGCCTCATCATAAAAACAGATACCACATTAGGTATTTTAACAGAGAAGATTTAATATAAGCATCTATTTACCTATGAGAGGGCCAAAAGAACAAAAGAGGAACACCCGGGGAACCCAAAGATAAAACCTGCAGGATATAGTTACCACTTCTAAGACTGAAGAAACAAAAGGAAGAACTGATCAGAACCTAGAAACTGGGAGGCAGCAACTCCAACCTCTGAGGAAGGTTACAGCCTGGCTGGTGCCAGCATTTGGGAAACTTTAAGAGGCCCAGCAGAATTGAACCTCAGTCTTCTAAAGAGGCCTGCCACTGTAATCACTGACGGGAGCAAAGTAAGTTGGTTGCGAGAATGACAAAAGTAATTGGAGATAGGAACCAACCAAGAGCCTTTGCTGGAAGGATGCTGACAGGAGCATCATACACACAGGGGGAAGGATGGTTCCTCCTCTCGCTTTCTGATATCCCTCTAGTGCCCCCTATTGGTAAGGATCCACTTGGTGACGAAAAATGTAATTTGCAGAGTTCCAGCCCCAGCATCACCAAGTGGAATATAAAAAGGTGGATTTGGAACTGAGAGATTACTAACTGGCATGTTCATTTAGTACTTTTTTCCTGGGTATGCTTTTTCAATCTGCATAGTTGAGGTTCCTTTTAATTCAGCATTATTTTATTTTTTTCTTTTATTAATGTAATTTAGTTATACATAACAGTTGGGCTCATTTTGACAAAATATCATAAATGCATGGAATTTAATTTACTCCATTTCAGTCCCCAGTATCCTTCTTTCTTTTTCCTCCTTCTTGCCCTTATTCTCCTTCCTTGACTCTACTGGTCTTCCTTTTGCTCATTTATTTATCTATTTTTGATTGGTGCTTTAGAGATATACCTAAAGATGGAATTCACTGTAGTATATTATACATGCACATAGCTTGATTTTGTTAAATTCATTCCACATTTCCTCTCCTTTTCCATCCATCTTCCCTTCCTCTTGATCTGCTTCCTCTACTCCACTGATCTTCCTTAGAGCTTTGTAATATCTGATCCTCCCTCTTTTCCCTCATTTTGCTCTAGCTTCTGCATATGAGAGAAAACGCTCAACTCTTGGTTTTCTAGTCTGGCTTATTTCACTTAGCATGATGTTCTCCAGTTCCATCCATTTACTGACAAATGCCATAATTTCATTCTTCTTTATGACTGAGTAAAACTCCATTGTGTATATATACCACATTTTCTTGATTCATTCATCTGTTGACAGGCATCTGGGCTGGTTCCATAACTTGGCTATTGTGAATTGTGCTGCTATAAACATTGATGTGCCTGTATCACTGTAGAATTCAGTAATGTTTTCCTTATTTATATCTGTGATTGTTTTCCTGTTCTATTGTTTTGTCCTTAGATTTTTTTTCTGCATATAGCATACAGGTTGGTGAAAAGAAACCACCCCATGTATATACCATGTGACTAAATTCTTAGTTTGTTGAGCATGGAATATATAAACCTAACAGTTAAACGTGGCTACACAGTGTAGCAAACTCTGCTTTCAGAATTTTCTACCACCACCACTACACCCTCAGTAGGGGAATACAGCTGCCATTGCTACTATCTGCCCAAGGTGAGGTCTTGCTGGATTTAAGAAGCTGAATTTCATAATTGCATTCCAGTGTGATACACTGGGAAAATGCTAATGATGTCACAAACATAACTTTACTCATTCCCAAGCCAACTTTACAACCCCAAATCCCTTCTCATAGTATCTGAGAAAAGAGACCCCCAAAATTACAACAAAAGCATATTGAAGGTGAATATAATACAGTGACTAGATTCTTTCATTTTTGGTTCTATTTAGAGTCTTTGACTAACAAACTCATCTCCAAATCTTTACCTTTAAAGGTGTTAAGAGAAACAGGGCACATGAAGTCCAACTAGGTTATTTTATTCATGTGCTGATGTAAACTTTAGTTCACACAGAAACCAAAAACAAGGTCTGTAAATTGCATTTTGTTTAAGGGTGATCTCTCTCTGCCATACTGATGGGTGTGTGGGTGGATTTGTGAGCTCTCACTGCTAGTCAGGCATCCACTATTCTTCATCCTGATAAAGTCATCTTTTGCATATTATTTTCTCAAATGGCAAGTTTCATCTGAAATTAGGCACTTTACTAGAGATACTATTTGAGTCACAGTTTGACAGTTTCTAAGCTTAAAGGAAAGGGTAGGGGGCTGATAATAGCATCAACTACAGGAAGCTGTCATGAATGGGTTTGCTTACTTGACTAGAATCTAAAAGGACAGGAAGAATCCAGATAGCCTCAACCTCATTCTCCTCTGGATTTGTCCATTTAAATTTTCAATTACACCTGTTTTACTAGCCCTGCTTACATTTTTAGGTCTATCACCTATTTAAGTGTTATGTCCTGCCTCCCACAAGCTGCCAAACTAACTGCACTCAAACTTCTTGAAGGAAATTCTCATAACCTTCTCACCACTTATTTTCTTGAATTGTGGATTCCATTTCTGCCACCCTACTGAAACCACCCACCAATGTCACAGATAAACTTCTGATTGCCAATCCCATTACTGTATCTTTCTCCCTATTCCTCTCTACCCTCTCCATCTTTTTTTTTCTTTCCATCTTTTGGTAATCTCCTCAGCTTTCTACTTCTGACTTTTATGACAGTGAAGCTTCTTTGTTCTCATAAATCTGGATACTCCTTCTCTGACTCCTGCTATGAGTCTCTGCCTCCTCTTGATCCTAAAGGCTCTCCAGGACCCTATTCTTGGTCCTTATTTTTTTCTCTCATGAACCTTGATATGTTAGATTTCTGTCACTGTGACAAAATACCTGAGAAAATCAACTTAAAGGAGTAAAGATTTATTTGGGTTTGTGGATTCAGAGGTTTTGGTTCATGATCACTTGGCTCTATTGTTTCTGGGCCTGTGGTGAAGCAGAACAAATGTATGGCAGAACAAAGCAACTCATCTCATGAGAGAGAGAGAGGGAGAGAGAGAGAGAGAGAGAGAGAGAGAGAGAGAGAGAGAGAGAGAGAGGTGTCCAGGGACAAGAAATAACCTTCAAGGGTATACCCTTCCTCCAACTAGGCCCCAACCTCTTAAGTTTCCACCCCCTCTCAGTGGTCCAATAAATTATGGATTAATCCATGATTAATCCATTAAAAGTTAGAGCCCCCATGATCCAATCACCTATCACAGGTCCCACCTCTGAACACTGCTGCCTTTGAGACCAAGCTTTCAACACATGAGCTTTTGAGGGATATTTCAGATACAAACCATAACACTTGATGAATTTATCAATATCTAAGGTTTCATCTACCAAGTCATTTCTTTAAATCATTGATTTCCCCAAGCCCTAAGCATATGTTCACAATTTCCTAATAGATATTGCTCCCTGGATAATCCAATAGCAACTCAACCTCAACAAGTCCAATGGTAAATTCATTTTGTTTTCCCATGAATTATATCCTTTCTTAAAGGCTCAAAGTCTGTCTTTGCTTTTCCCTATGTCTAATCAATTGCTAAATCCATGAGCTCCCTGCCTTTTCAATATCTGTATCTTCCTCCTAGAGTTCATCCTTACTATTATTTCCCGACTCCCAATTCTCACAAGTATTCATATTGTCTTTTGTTATAAGGCTCTAATTTCTCTTCCCCTGCCCTTCCTCCTTCCAACTCATGATATCCAACAAAGTCTAATTGGTTTTTCTAAGATAGAGTAATACCAGATTAACTTGTTGTGCTATGATTTCATGATGGGTATATTACCAGGCAAAAGGAATTTTTCAGTTCCATTATAATCTTACAGGACCAATGTCATATATGTGGTCCATCACTGATTGAAACATCCTCATGAGGTATATCACTGCAAATTTACCATATGGTCTAGGTGAGTAGTAGGTTATGCTATCTAGGTTTGTGTAAGTATAATGTCTGCACAATGATGGACTCACTTGTCAGAATGCATCCTTATTAAGTGGCAGATGACTGTTTATTGGACAATGTTGGTGCTCCACCCAGATCTCTTCAGGTCCCTTTTTACCATTTAATTCTTATGCACTCTTCCTCCACCAATTTCATTATTCTTTGAACTACCAGGCCAGTACCTTTGCTGAGCTTTTTGTTTAGAAAGCTGCCATCAGGGTAATAAAACTACTTTGTCTACAGGGTCAGAGGATTAGTGCTGAGCACTTCCATCCTCCCACTCTTCCCCAAGGTGGCTCCTAACCAATGACAGTGTGAGAATATAATAGCACAGATGCAGTCAGGTGCAGTGGGGTGTGTATAATCCCATCAACCCAGGAGACTGAAGCAGGAGGATCGCATGTTTGAGGCCAGCTTGGGCAACTTAGATCCTGTCTCAAAATAAAAAATAAAAAAGAGTAGGGGCATAACTCAGTGTTAGAGCTCCTCTGAGTTCAATCCCTAATACCATGAAAATGATAATAATAATAGTAGTAACAAAAGCCCAAATGCCTGACCTCAAGATGGAACAGCCGAGAGGCCTAACTCATAATGCTCTTTCCTTATTTTAGGATCAGGCTGAAGTTACCCCTTGGAGGATTTCTGCCAGGACCCCACTCTTACTTGTCTTGCTCTCCTTTCTTATGCCCTAACCCATTTGCCTGTCTCTCAGGGTCTGCTGCTGGGCAATTGTACCTACCATGTGCCAGGCCCTATGCTGAACACATACATAAATAATTTCACTTAATTTAACCCTCACAACTCACTCAAGAGCTAAATACCATTATTATTCTGATTTAACAGATGTGCTAACTGGAGTTTAGAGAGGTTAAGATTTTTCAAGGCTATATAGCTAGTAGGTGGCAATGCCAGGAATCCAAACAAGACTTCAGAAGTAGCTCGGTGAACCATTTAGCTGTGTTCCTCCTGAAACTGCTATGTGGAAGGCAGACTTCTAATATGACACTTAAGATTTCTATCTCACTACTAGATCATCTTGCTGGTTTTGATGAATCAAGTTGTCATGTTCGGTAAGCCCTTGTGATAGGGAACTGAGATTGGACTTCAATCAATAGCTAATGAGGAACAAAGGATCTGAAACCTGCCAACAATCAGAGTGTCCTTGGAAGTGAATCCTTCCCCAAGTTGAACTTTGACAAATCGACTGGACCTCATGAGAGACCCTGAGTTAGAGGGCTCAGTTAAGCTCTGCCTGGATTCCTGACCCACAGATATTATATGCATGGTATTGAAAAAAAGTATTCTGTTGACTGAGAAACAGTGAAGTGACGATTGTTATTCTGTTTAGTACACAAACCCTTTAGCTCAGTGACTTACTAATTAATAGAAATGCTAACTAATAATCTATCACCTCTGCTAATTTTACAATACAATAAACTCAGCTAGGATGATGGCAATAAACCACTTGAAAAACATGTTAGGAAGTGATATAGGTCAAATTATATTGTTATATTGTATGCATTTATGAATATGCAACAACAGATTCCATCATTATGTACAACTAAAATGCACCAATAAAAAAAATCACCAAAAAATAAAATAAAATACTATGGCAAAAAAAGAAAGAAACAAACAAAAAAAAATAACTTTCCAGTGTGACTTGTATTTGGTGCCTTTAGGCCCAAGTAAAGAACAAATAAATTATAAGTGAAGGTTGTATAAAGAAATTATTTAATGCATTTAAAATAAGCATTCCCTTGTTCCAATCAGTTCCTCAATCAATAAGGACAGTGCAAATTGGGCACCAGCAGTCTTATTGCTCAACCATAAGCAAAGCTATGTTCAGTGCCTCCCAGTCAACTGCACATTTCCCAACGTGTGCCTGCCTCTGCACTGCACACTCACCCACACAAAGCACAGTTGTCATGTACATGGAAATCAACCAAGGATGCTTTCTCCAACTCTTTATTCCTCTCATTGCCATGGGCTGACAGATCAAAAGTCAGAGATGATTAAAGTAAAATCGAAAAAAGATATAACTATACCAGTAACCTGAATCCATCCTTTGAATAGGCAAGAGAGGGTAGTTACGGAATGGATGACATTGAGTGACAGTCAGTTGCTATGATGGTGGGAGTAGGGAAAAACCAGACAATAAAGGCATAATGTTCTTTTACCCACAGGGAAACATGTGCATCAGCTCCATCCCTGTAAAACAGTGTTTGGCAACAACTGGGATGGCCAACTGTCCTGATTTGTCTGAAGTTGTCCTCATTTTAGCATTGAAAGTCCGTGTCCCTGGAAACAACCCAGTCTCTGGTAAATCAGAATGGTTGGTCACCTTAGCAACAACACTTAATTCCCAAAGGACTCAGCTCCCTTTGATGATCGCTTTTTAATTAGAGGGGTCAACAAAAAGCTATTTTCTTAAACTTTTCTCCTTGAAAGCTGTAAATATCCTCCTGGCAGAGCTTATTGTTTGAGGTAAAGCCATAACTTCTGTTTCTTCATCTAAAAAGTGACAGACATTGGAAAGATTTTACTAATTTTACTCACATAATATATTTGAACTAAAAGTTGGGAGATGGAGATAAGAGTGTGAGTTTAGAAGACAGAAATCTGTCAAAAATATGGACTAGAAGTGCATTTAAATTTGCTGGTACATTATTGATTGATGGAACCATTTGACTGAATACAAAGGCACACATTAATTATGTCAGTAGTCACATTTGTAATACTAGAGAGATGGGTCATACAATTTTTCAAATTTTACAGCTAGAAGATGCTTTGGAGGTAATCTAATCCAAACTCCTACATTTCAGATAGTATTCATGGAAACTCGAGTTTGCATTTTGCTGCCTGTTGTAGAGCATTGGTTTCAGGAGATCTTATTAGGTGCTATATGATAAAAATGTGCCTTGGTCACATAAGTGTAGGAAGACATCAGGATAAGCAATGCCAAACAAGTTTCTTTACTGTAGGAATTTTCTAGGAATTTCATATGCTCACAGTCAGTGACTTTCATTCAAAGATGTATATTAGAATCACCTGGGGAACTTTTAAAAATTACAGATGACTGGCCTCACTCAAATCTAGAGAATAAAAGAAAATAAATCACTGAATGGTTTTGATGTCCACCCTGATCTATCACTACCTCTATTGTGTTCTCTTTGTTCCATTCCATTGCTCTATGCATCTGTTTTCATGCTAGTAGCAAGTTGTTTTGATTATTACAGCTTATTATACTTTGAAGTCAAGTAGTGTGATGCCTCCAACTCTGTTCTTTTTGCTCACTATTGCCGGGTGCAATGATGCATGCTTGTAATCCCAGAGATGGGAGGCCTAGGAAGGAGAATCAAAAGTTCCAGGCCAGCCTCAACAAGTTAGTGATGCCCTGCCTCAAAATAAAATATAAAAAAGGACTGGGGATATAACTCAGTGGTAAAGTTCCCCTGGGTTCAATTCCCACTACCAAAAAAACATGGCCACGTTGATTCATCTGTTCTCATAACTTCCTCCTCTCCCCACCCCTGGATTTTTTAAAGCAATTCCCAGATACTTTGTTCATAAATGCTTCAAAATGAATCTCTAAGAGACAAAATTCTTTTAATATAATTGCAATACCTTTGTCACATCAAAAAACCAACAGTACTGTTGATTTTATGTGCAATCATGTGTTAAATAAAAATTAACTTTAAAATTATTAGTCAGTATGCAAGCAAATTAAGAAGAATTGACACCTTAGTGATAATGATTGTTCTTAACGCAGAACATGGTGTTAAATAGAAATCACAAGAGCCTATTGTTTTGAACTAAGCTCCTGCACTAGGCTCCACTGGACCAGACCAAATGTTCTGCTCAACCCATCAAAACACTGATTCTATTTCATGCAATGAAATGTTGTCCAGCATTAGAATAGAAAATAAAGCCAATTAATATCTTTAAATTATTAAAATTTTGTTTTTTGACAATGATATGACCATTTATTTTTTCATGTGTATTTTTGAGTATTTTAGAAGTGTGCTTTAGTATTCCTCATATAGGTTTTAGACATTTCAAAACTAACTTTTCACCTAGGTATTATGTTTTATTTATTTTAGTTTGTTCCTTACTTTTTTAAATACGGGTCTTTCCTTCCTTTAAATTTTCTAACTTTTATTACTTACATATACTAAGTTATTAATTTTAATGAGTTTTATTAAGATATAATTTAGAAAAATAGCATCCAGATTTTAAGTGTACAGTCCATATCTATGTACCCTTGATAAAGGTATGTATATATATCCATTATATATATATCTGTATATGTACATATCTATGTATATGTGTATATCTATGTATGCATATATAGATATGTACATATATGTGTATATATAGATATATATCCATATCGATATATATGATATATCTAAATAAATATATCTATATATGTATGTGAATAGATATATCCATGTCTATATCTATATCTATATCTGTATCTAATCTATATCTATCCATTTAGCCACTATGTCACTGGGGACTTGAAGTTCCAAATCTTGGTTATTGTGTTCTGATGAAAGAAAATTTAAAGTTCAACATCAAAAGTCATGCAAGATAACTTTATTTTAGGTAAAAATAAAGTGAGGCTCAAGCAATGAGCACTCTCAAGAGACACAGCGGGTCCTCTTCAAGCAGAGAACAATAAAGGAAACAATGCTACTTCCAAGTTTATTACTGTTTGATGTTTGCCTTGAGAACTGGGGACCACCTTCTGGAATCTTTGCCAATCAGGTTTTCAATTCCTCCTTCATAACAGGCAGGGGAGTTTTTGACCCCACTTGGTTCTTTCCAGAACTGTCATGGTGGCTATCCTATTCAGGGGGGCCTCATCTACAAGTCAATCCTATGTTAATGTGGGTATTGGGGTCAGTGGACAGTCAGAATTTACCTTAGTGAGCCTGTGTTTTTAAAGAAACCTCCCTTCCAAGATATATGGAGGCACCTATGGCCATAACTCCTAGATTTACACTGACCTCAGTGGACCTTGTCAAGAGTTAGCCCCATTAATCCTTCTTTCTTGGTGCATTTCCCCAATTAGTTTCCAAAGTACCTCATTTTGTTTCTATTTGCTTATTCTCAAGGTCTGTGTACTAATGTTTTTCTACAAGTTAACTTACAAGTTATTTACTCATCTGCCTTGGCAGTAATTTAAAGAAAACTTTAAGAGTAACTTGAAAGTTTACCCGTGACCTTGCTATGCATTCCACTGTCATTACTAACTACTACCTAATGACTACAACCATGATAGATTTTTATGTTGATATTTTAAACTGCTAATTTACTAAATTCTATTTTAAGATATACTCTGAAAAATCTAACTAGATTTGGGCAATCATTAAAAAGATAATCACATCCCAATTTCTTTTTTTTGTTTGTTTTTTTTTTCTTTTCACTCCATCCTAATATGCTAAAAAGACTTTTTAAATCAATGTTATAATAAGAATAGAATCAATGTCAAATTCTGGCTGATCCTAGAGATTTAAATTGTCATTACAGGCATACAGAAACATGATCCTCTTTGCAACAGGTGTCATGCTAAATACAAGTTTACTGATGTAAGCAGCTAATAATAATTGGAATGTGAGCTGACTCAAGAATAGATATCCGGCTCATTAATATTTGCTTCAGAGAAATAGGCTCAAATGTTCTTTTCCAGTTTCAGTGTGTCCATGACCTGGATGCTTAGATTAATAAATTTGTAGCTGAACCCAGTACTGAGATCCTCATTACTCAGAGAACTCAAAATGACCACTGGTTGGAAAAACGTGTTTACCAAGCCCTGCCGTATTTATATTTAGGAAGTTATGGTGAGTGGCAATTATTTTAGTGTTTCCAAAATGTGCCATTTTATTTGAAAGTTAAAAGGCAGCCATCTCACTCACCTAGCTGAGACTGGATTAAGAGAAACTTTGCATAGGAGCAGGGGCTTTCCTGACTGAACGTCCCCTGGGGCCATGGAAATTCTAAAGGTTAAAGTGTAACCTACCTAGGGATGTGATAATGAGCAGTATATGGGGCAAAGCTTGTGGGAGCAAAGGGGTGAGACATGCTGTTTGGAAAACAAGAGGATAATATAATAGTTTCTTCCACGAGTTCTTAGAACTGATAGAGACTGTGCCACATAATTTATTACTTGATGCTTGTCTTACTTGGGGTTATGAAAAAGAAGATCTTGAGCAAGGAGTTATGAGCCAGTAGTTTGTTGGAAGAGGGAGTATGAGCTCAGTATATTGAATACTCTATGATCCCAATTAGCTCCTTTTGTTTCTATTTGCTTATCCTCAGTATGATAGGATTCTGACAAAGGAAAGGAGTAAAACTCAGTGTGTGTAAATGAAAGGTTACCACTGGGAGCAACTGGAGGGCAATCTCACTGAACATCTTCAGAGATACTATGTAAAATGTTCCTTAGAATTTTCTTGCTGAGAGCCCAGGATACTGAAACATTTATCCACTCCTTCCCATGCTTCCTTGGTTCAAGGTTGTCTCTAGGAGGGAAGGTGTGGAGGTCAACACTTGGCACTTCTGACCTGCTCAGCTTGTTGAAGAAACACGCTCCTGTGGTCAGAGAGTGACCTTTGACAAGGAGTTGTATGGGAATTATTTATAGGCAATCTCTGCAATGGACCAAGAGAATATGAGAGCTATAATTCTATATTGCTTCTGTTGCTCTCTGGTTGTTTCTTACGTGTGGGTTTTATCTCACCAAAGGGAATATAAACTTTTGTAGAACATGAACCACAGATTATACTTGTATTGCTTGCCTTACCCAATAAATTCTGGTGAGTTCTTTGCTACTGCTAGACAAAGTCCACTAAGCCCATTGTGATTGGGGGGCCCTTGCCTTTCTTTTCAGACTTCTCTTTCCGGTGTACTTTTTCATCCCAAGCATTCTGGTTGTTCCTCAATGGCTTCCTCAATTGACTCCTCTCTGTCTAGAATATCCCATTCCCCCTTGTCCAATGGGCCAACATTAATCATCTTTCAAGATCAGCTAAGTAACTATTCTTTCATAAAGTTTTCCAGATACCACGTAAGTAGTCATGTCCTCTTTTTCAAAACACTACCTGCTTCTTATGTCTACCATACAGTTCATCCTATCATACTGAAGTTTCTTTCTTTCTTTCTTTCTTTTTTGCCAGGCTGGGGATGGAACCCAGGACCTTCTGCATGTGAGGAAGACCCTCTACCACTGAGCTACACTTGACCCTTATTTTTTTTTTATTTTTATGTATTAGTCTTGCCTTCCAGAATGGAGCTCATTGACAAAGTGAACTGTGTCTTATAAATCCCCTTATCTGTGGCACCCAGCTCAGTACTTGGTATAGAATGAATGTGTGAAAATATTTTAAAATTATAAAATAATGTGACCAATAAATATTTTTCTTATTAGATGAAACAAGGAGCTGGAAATTCCTATTTTAGAAATCCCTAAAATACCTCTCAAATATTTGTAGATTGAATAGGGGTCATGGAGAAGATTCCTGAGAACAGTATGTCAATGTCCTTCCATCAAAGATGTCCAGGAACATGGCTATATAGTTAAACAAGTTGAGTTCTTATTTCAATGAGAATGACATACATCATGGGGGACTAATGGGTGTCTAAGTAAGAGTGTGTTTGAAAGAAACTATAATAGGATTTGGGCTATCTATGAGTGATTTGGTGAAGGGACCAAGAAAGCAAGGATTTTCTCTGTAGATTAGATGCTGTCAGAAAGAGGAGATAATCCTAAAATTGGGTATTTTGTGAAATGCACAGTGGGTTTTGGTTTGTCTGTACTAAGACAAACTTATAAGTTGACCTTGCTTTTGCTTTGTTTCATTTTACAATGATCTCATAATGACTTTATCTGAGTTTGGTATTCTATAAAATTGTTTCTGTCCCACAGAATCAAATGACCTGATTGTGAGCATTTGACCAGTTTGTAAAAATATTGAGGTTTACTTTAGGATGTCAGATAAATTCTGAACATCCGGAAGTGCCTTTTTTTGAGATGATGAGACAAAGACTGAAAAGAATGAGATTATATGTGCAGGAGTCAATAGCTATCACAAGTGTGGGATGAGAGCTGAATAGAAGAAGTGAATAAAAGCAAAACACAAACTGGATCTTCCATCCTGTTCTGTGACCTTCAGGCTGACAAGAGTCTTAAATCTTGAAGCTCTGCATAGTCCCAAAGGCACAAAATGGCTGAAAGAAATAATTTTTTTCACCAGAAAAGCAAGTAGCACAGATCCTCCTTTGAAGATATAAACCAAAAGGCTTGAAAAATTAAAATACTTTGTCCAATACCAATATCACTTGTGAGGTAATAAAATAATAGGATTTCCTTTTCTTTGTCTCCCTGTTCTGACTACTTTCTCTTTTTAAAAACTGTTGACATCTTTTGTGTAGATGAGAGCTGGATAGCAAATCTGAAAGTATATAATTTATATTCAGAAAAAAAAAGAAAAAAATTGGGATTTTCTGGTAGTTAAATTGTTTATGAAGCCCTTTGATGGGAAATCCAAGTCCAAATATTTACTGAGAAATCATTGCAATATTTGTTCAATAAATTATTTTTGAACAAATTATTATGAATTATTATGTTAGGTACTATGATACATGCAGGAGACACAAAGATGGATAAAGCAAATCCTTGTTCTTGAAGAGTTCACAGTCCAGCAGAAGAGACAAATAATCACTAACTTAAGTTTTTGTGTGTGTGTGTGTGCTGGGAATCAAACTCAGGGCTTCATGCATGCTAGGCAAACACTCTACCATTAAGCTACATTCCCAGCCCAAATAATTACTAACTTAACAAAAAAGCAATATATAAATAACCAAACCCCTCCACCTCTCTTTGACAGAATTTTCACCTCTGGCAATGAGAAGTGACATAGCAGGTGCCAGATACAGAGGAAGTGTAATCATGAGTGGTTGGGTCCAATCAGGTCTAAATGGTCTGAGACTGACCTTTGGGTGACAACTTTAAATATAATAATTTTAAAAATAATTTATAATTTTATAAATTATAATATATAATTATAATTTATTCAGATATAATTTTGAACTTACAGAAAAGTTGCAATAATAGTAAAGAACTTCTGTTTATTCAAATTCACCAATTTTTTTTCTTTGTTTTTCTTAACCATTTGTAAGTTGAAGATATTTTGCCTAGTTAACTACTCCTAAACACTTTAGTGTGTGTTTTCTGAAAGCAAGGACATTCTTCTATTTAACCAGCATGCAATTATCCAAATCAGAATATTTGCCATTGGTACAATGTCATTATCCAATCTATCGTCCACAGGCAAAATGTCTCAATGTTCTTAATAGTTTTTCCCAATCCTAATTCAATCCAGGTTCATTCACTTAATTGTCATGCTTTATAGTCTTCTTTAACCTGGGATGGTTCCTCAGTCTTTCTCTTTCTTTATTTCTTTTCTTTTTTTGTTTTTTTTTTGGTGGGGGGATTGGGGATTGGACCTAGGGGCACTCAACAACTGAGCCACATCCCCAGCCCTATTTTGTATTTTATTTAGAGACAGAGTCTGACTGAGTTGCTTAGTGCCTCGGTTTTACTGATGCTGGCTTTGAACTCACGATCCTCTTGTCTCAGCCTCCCGAGCTGCTGGGATTACAGGCATGCGCCACTGTGCCCAGCTCTCTTTCTTTCTTGATCCTGACACTTTTGATGATTATAAACTAGTTATTTTATAGAATTCCCTTCAAGGTAGATCTATGTGATGTTTTCTCATGGTGAGATTCAGTGTATGAATTTTTGGCAAGAATAAGTGGTTGATTTTTAAATTCCAGAATACCTGCTTCTTCCCATGTCTCCCTTACTTTAACCAGACATTGTATGTAGTTGGAGGTGGGGGGCTTTGAGATTTTCTTGCAAAATCTAGGTTGTGTTAGTCAGTTTTCTATTGCTATGACAAAATACCTGAGAAAACTCAACTTAGGGAGGAAAAGTTTACTTTGGCTCATGGTTTCAAAGGTTGCAGTCCATGGTTACTTGACCACATCATTTGGGCCTGATGCAAGGCTGAACATCATGGTGGAGAGCACACGGTGGAGCAAAGTTGCTTGCCTCATGACTACCAGGAAGCCGAGAGAGAAAGAGAGGGAGAAGAGGGTTAGGGATAAGATATACACTTCAAGGACATGCCTCCAATGACCTGTTTTCTTCAATGAAGCCATACCTCCTAAAGTTTTTACCACCTTCTTACAGTACCCCAACGGGTGAAAAAGCCTTTAACATGAGATTTGGGGGACATTCCAAATGCAAAATACACTGATTTTACTCTGCTTCCTCCTATGATTCTTAATTTAGTTATAAGGATTGCTAAAATCCTTGAGAATGTCTGCTTCTTGGGGAGTTTACACTTAGGAACTGATACCTTATGTTAATTCCTGATATGCATCTCCATTCACCTATGGATTCGTGTCTGTTTTATTATCATGGTGATGCATAAATTATCCTCAAGGTGAATAAATGACTGACAGAGATAAATAATATGACATGAAGGTAGTAAAGCCAATTTTATCCTCTATTTTTTATATTTTATTCTTTTGTCTTAATATCTTTTATTTTTCTCCTCTTGTAAGTAAGTCCATTTGTAATCCAATCTCTAGGAAAAGTTAACCACATAGAATCCCCAAAGCAAGAGCTTTACACAGGCCCTAGTGCAAAGGAGGTCAAGGCCTTAGAGATGTTTGGAATTTTGACTGCCCATTCAGTCCCTGCTCCCTCATGCTAACATGTCCAACGCTATCACATGGAAGGAGAAGGTTGTGTGGGAGAAAAGAATGGGTGGGAAAAACTTCCAAGAATTGGCAACTATGTAAAGAGTAGCAGCCAGCAGTTAATTAGTTTTAGCTTTGAAATGACCCTTTTGTGTAGTTTGTCCTTCTGCAGAGAGAGGTTAAATGCTGTCATGCCTGCTTTTAGCAGTGTGGTAATTAGAACAATTAATCCTAGGTCCTAAATAATGTGGCTCAACTTATATGACCAAGAAGAGAGTGGTCCTCCTTCATTTTCTTCTACTCACTGAACATCACATCCAAGAAAATGAGCAAATTCCTACATTTTACTTCCACACATAGATAGGGTCTATTTACAGGAAGGAATGATTATTAAGGGGGTGTCTAGAATCTAAAGTTAACTATTTCCCTGAAACTGAGAAGCAAGCTTATTTAGCATAGTTCAAATACAAAGTTAGTTGATTAAAATATTTATTATGCATTTAGAATATGCTGGGCCACGACTTAAGGGCTTTAGGTGACTTATCTCATTTAATATTCACTATAATCTATGAGTTGAGTAGTATTATCCTTATTATGATCATGTCTCGTTTTTCAGATGAAGAAACTGGAACTGGGAGAAGTGAAGAAATTGGCCACAAGTGGAGGCAGGATTCCAACACAGGTAGTCTGGCCCAGAGCCCATAGCTCAACCAGTGTGCTGTTGACATTCCAGCTTTCAATTTGCCTATAGTCTAATACATTCCCTAAGACAACTAAGAGATGAATACATTCCTGATGACTAGGTGGGTCAGGGAAAATTTCACAGAAGGCAGGTTTGAACTGGAACCTCAGAGGTGAATAGAAACGTCAATGTGGAGAATTCTGAAAGCCTGATTATCTATTGGCCAGGACAAAGGACCACTGCAGTGACAAGGCAATTGGATCTGCTACACCTTCCCAGCATCCTTCCCTGGGTCTCCATGGGGTTAGCTGAAAAAACTGAACTACCTCCCGCCAGTCCAGCCTAGTTGCTGCTCTTTCTGTCTCAGCTTTGCCTCTTCAGAACTCACCTTTGGAACTAGGTGGTTTAGTTTAATTCACGGTGTGGCAGTAGAAAGCCCTACCACATTCTCCAATTTAGCTTTACTATGAGCAAAGTTACTTTGATTTCCCTCTGGTTTCTTGTCTGTTCTGAACTTGGATGAAAGGATGAGCAATTGATAAACCCCCAAAACTTCAACAATGGGAAAGTCATAGAAAACTCTATTTAATAGGCAAATTAGAAATGGCAGAACAAGGAGATCACTAAAGGGTGGTATAAGGAATTTGGTCAAAGCCTACAAAAATCATTTATTGTAATTCTCTGTGCAAGTATACGCACTGTGTTTATCCATAAAGAAAAACATAATGGAATTTGTTTCCAAATTAATCTCTAGAAATATAATGTCATGAAATCCTCATTTTTACACAAATTATTTGCCAAGAACCTCAAGTCATTTTTTTTTTTTTTGGTACTGGGAATTGAACCCAGGGGCGCTTTACCACTGAGCTATATCTACAGTTAATTTTCTTTTTTATTTTCAGACGGGGTCTTACTACATTGCTGAGCCTTGCTAAATTACTGAGGCTGGCCTGAAACATGCAATCCTCTTAACTCAGCCTCCTCAGTCATTTAGATTATAGGCATGTACCACCATACTCAGGAGAAACCTTAAGTCATTTCTAAAAGTCAAACTAATATTTATCATGTCTTGAATCATTTATCTTCTCCCCAAATTGATGTTTTTCGAGCATTGCTTGACAACCAAAGAACTTTTCAGCCTATTTGGAAGGCTTAAATGATTTGCCAAATACTATTATTATTTGGAAACAACTTTTCATCCTTCTTCCCAAACAATGCACCTCAAATTACGGCTTTTCAATTGATCTCAGTGTTAGGTGTTTTTTTCAATCATTAATATTTATGTGTTTATATTTGAATGTTAATTTGAAAATAATCTCTAACTTAAATACACAAGTACAGAAATTAGTTTAACACTAAGCTGAAGACAACTGTCAACTGCTTTCATGTATCTCTTATTGCCAACTACCAGTAAATAGGGAAAAAAAACTCCTTTCTCTAGGCATCAGGTTTCTATTATATTCTTTATTATCAAAAGACTTTGCCTGTAAACAGGAAGAGAAAGTTTTTCTCCTTAACCAAGCAAAACAGTTGTCCCAATCTCTGCAAAATATTTTCCCTATATCCCTGACCCTTCCAGAATGAAAGAAATGATAGCATGTTTGCTCTTCCGCTTCAGGAGGGAAAGAAGCTGTAGGAAAATTACTTTTTTCCACTTGTGTGGTTTGAGAAAAAGCTACAACTTCAGTCTTTCAATGTGCAAGGAAAACAATACACACCTATTATACTGCTATCTGTGGGATACACATGTATTGTTAGGAGGAGATAACTCAGGAGAAAGATGGAACATATTTTAAATAAAATGTTACATTTGCTGCTTTTCTCTGGGCTTCTGGGATTTAACCTCCATCTGACCCACCTCCAAGCTAATCACTTTGGCTCTCTTGGCACTTCCTTAAAGTTATCTTCCCTTTTCTCCAAAATAAACTTCAGAAACATTTTTAATCTGCATTTGAAAAGTTTATTTGGCTATCTATTTATATACAACCTTGTAAAAGAAAGAGTTTAAGGTGGCTTAAGAGGACCCATAACTTATGCCAAAAAACGAATGAGACTTACCAGGAAAGAAGCATACACACACACACCAAAAAAATGCTTATATAATTCTATTCATTTACTCTGAGTGGACTACAAATTTGGACCTAAGTTTTCTAGTAGGCAATCAGAAAAGGAAACTTAATTAGTTACATCATTTAGTGTCCATTAAACCAAAACAAACCAATCACCCAAGTGGAGCACTGTTATTTCTAACAGTAAGTCCAGACCAAAATTTCTGGAGAGGCTTCATAAAAGTCCAGTGCGTGATGTTACAGTCAGTGTTCTCAGCAGCAGTCCAATGGGAGATGCAAAGATGACTTTCACAGGACTTCTTCTTCTTGGGTTCCTCGGAATAGGCAGATGGCATCACACCGAAGTGAATATCAGGAAAAGCATAGTTATTGTGAATTTGGCAGTTTCGGGGGTGTCCAGTATGATGTAGTCCAGATAGTCCACTCTCTGTTTTGCTAAGCCAAATCAGGGATACATTGTACAGTCATTCCAATACTTAGAGTAGTTTCACAGAAATTGCCAAACCTCCAACACGGTATGCAATACTCATGAATAAGGTGAGTGTGGATGGCTCGTTGGATCCTCGAAGTCCACAAGTGACTCAGAAACGTTAAGAACAGACTACAAATTAAACAGATTATAGAATTCAACAGACTAAAAATTCTGCATGCTCTTCTGAATACTTATTTTTTCATCTTAGCCTAACTATACCCCTTCTCTCAGCAAAAAGAACTTTTTTTGTTTCCATTTAATCCACGGCTTGGGCGGGCACTTCTGGGTGGTGAGACGCTGTCTCTTAGCTGGAGCTAGAGATGCAGGCAGACATCCCGAGGTCAGGGGAGCACACAGGAACCGCTCCAAAGCCGCTGGGCCCCAGGACTCCTCCTAATCACCCTTGAGGGTGAGCTTTCTGAAGAGGTACTCGCCCAGGCCCGCATCTGGGCCAGCCAGCCTGCGGAGATTGGTCAGATGCTCACCCAACTTCTTGATGAGTTTCACCTCCTGGTCTAAGAAGTGGCTCTCCAGAAAAAAGCAGAGTTGGGGGTCTGTGTTGACCAAACCCAGGGCATGAAGATCCAAAAGAGCCTGGTTCAGATTCTTCTCCAGGATGAGGGCAGCTTCCACGGCATCCAGGCAATCATGCCACTCCTCTTGGGTCAGCTTCTGCCCACCCTGGCAGAGGGAGCGGTCACTGAACTTGTTTTGCATCAGGAGGCGATGTGCACCCTCACGCTTCTCCTCAGCCAACTTGAAGAAGAAACCGCCCTCCAGAGCCACGCGGTTACCTTCGAAATAGAAGCCCAGAGAGAGGTAGGTACAAGAGGCCTGCAGATGCATGTTGATCAGGCGATCGAGGGCGGCCTGCACCTCACGGGTATAACTCTGGTGGCCCTGGGTGCTCATGACTGGGTGGTAAGATGGAGCTAAAAGCAAAACCTGGTGTTGGCTGGTCCCGGAAGCAGGGGATAGTTGAGGAGATATACCGGAAGTTGTGTGCAGAGGGGTGGGGCTAGGGGGTGGTGTGACTCTGGGGGCGGGGTAAAGTATTTTCGCCCCCTGCTGTTCTGAGGCTTGAGCCCAGTGGCTCTCTACCACTGAGCTATGGCCCTAGCCCCATTTTATTTTTATTTTTTATTTTTTGCATTGTTTTGAGACAGGACCTCACTAAGTTGCCCAGGCTGGCCTCCAATTTGCAATCTTCCTGCTTCAGCCTCCTAAATTGCTGGGATTACAGGCAAGTACCACCACATTTTTGATAGGTGGGAGGAATTGCAGGAGGCTCAGGCTCTCAGGTTACTTTCTGATGAGAATTTAATCCTTCCTTCTTTCATAATTATTGGAAAGGAATCCTTATTTGTTATCTGACCCATTTTTACCTATAATTCCAAGCTGAGGTAAGATGTCTAAAGTATTCACAGTGAATCCTTCTAAATCTTTATTTGTGACTTAAATTCTCTCGCTTCTTAATTATTTTTTCCCCTGCCCTTGGTCACTCATTGTCTCAGTGATTAGCCATTAATCCCAGTTTGCCTAGAGCAATCCTGTTGTCCTGGTATAATTATTAATGGGAATCCTTTTTCCTCTCAAAAGTGTTCCTGTTTAGAATACATATTACATGGTCACCTTATTCAGAAGGGCAAAACACACTAATGAATGTGAAATGAAAGAGTTTGTAAAACAATGAACTAGGGCATAATTTATTTTCATTTTATTAATTAATCATATCAAACCCCCATCACAGATTTCCAATTCAGCTCTCCATATTTTTATATCTTCTTTTTGTACTGGGGATTGAACCCAGAAGCACTATACCACAGAACCACATCCCCAGCCCTTTTTATTTTATTGTGAGACAAAGAATCACTAAGTCGCTGATGGACTCACTAAATTGCTGAGGCTGTCCTTGAATTTGCAGATCTACTGCTTCAACCTCCTGAGTCACTGGAGTTAAAGACATACACCACCAAGCCCAGTTTGTTTTTTATTTAGTGATGAATTCCTTCCTTATAGAAAGTTCTATGGAATATTATATACACCTGGTGTTTTGTTAGATAGTGGTGTCTTGTGATTCAAGACATTATGCCATTTACTGAAACATCATACGAACAGCACAAGATATGAAAAACATCAATTTATAAATCCTACTAAAATAGAACAGTCACAGAGGATGTTAGCTGTTCCCCATTGGAAGATAGGGGCAGGACTAGATATTCTCATAGTGTCTTTTCCAGCTTTGTGATTCCATGTTTAACATGTTATTTTCTTAAGTAACATTTGCCTAGGGCTGTTTCACAATTAGAACACTTTCATTCATTTTCTATCAAACAGGAAGGCATATTGTATTCAGGGTAAACAAGATTTGAACCCCAGAGAAGAAAACTTTGCTCTAAACTTTGGACCTAGTTCTAAATGAAAGTGAAAATCAATTCTTTTGCAGCTACTTTCAAATTTTATTTTCTGTTGCTGAAAACTGACACCTTGAATTTTCAAAAAGAAGCCTGTAGTTTCCCTTCATTGCTTAAGCAAAAATATGAACACATATCCTGCATTTTAAATACAGGATATATTGTCTTTTTTTTTTTTTCATGGAAGGTTGTCGTCCAAAAGTGTTCTCATATTGCACTTGAGGTTTGCAAAAACTGCTAGAATTCAGGAATAGCCACATTTTTCAGTCCTGGAGGGATTTGAATAAAACAAAAGTAGTTCTGCAGCCTCTCTTGGCCTTAGTTACATTGCAAAAAAAGAGACTAAGGGTGGACATAAGGAGGAAAAACAGAAATTTAAACTCAGGAATAACCCTAGCAAGTGGCCAAATAGGACAGAAATTATAGAAGATGCAATGCTTTGCAAAGGACTGCAAAGAAAATGATCATTTTCTGTCTTGTGCATAAACCATTAATCATCATATTGGCCTTGTAATAAGGAAATGCTAAGCCTAGAGAAAACGTCACCTTATAAAATATTATCTGTATCATAACATGTCAGGCTCATTTACTATATTTCAATTTCCTATACATTTTCTTATTCCTCTTGGAAAAGAAAAATGTCTGTATAAACCTTTCCAGATGAGATAGTTTTCTGCCTTGTGCAAATGTTGACAAATCTTTCCTTCATCACTTTGAAGAGAAGAGAGCCAGTGTCAGAGTCACACTCTGGTGGGTGGTTGAGTACTTTGCAGTCAGAAACAGACTGAACTGGGCTTAAATCCCAACCTTGCCACTCAATCATGAGTGCAACCTTAGGTAGGTAGCATAACCTGTTTAAATCTCAGCTCTCTTTCCTGTCAAATGGGAAAGTTAATATCTCATGAGTGTACTACAAAGAATAAATAATATAATGCATGAGAAGATACTGTCAAACAAGTAAAAAGAGCTAAGAAATGTTAACATTGATTTTACAATAAAATTGTGGAGCGCCTCCCAAACCATAAGAAGTATCAGAAGCAGATCTCAATATGTTTTTTTTTTTTTGTAGGGGGGTACCAGGGATTGAACTCAGGGGCACTTGAGCCACATCCCTAGCCCTTTTTTGTATTTTATTTACAGACAAGGTCTCACAGAGTTGTTTAGCACCTCGCTGTTGCTGAGGCTGACTTTGAACTCATGATCCTCCTGCCTCAGTCTCCCAAACTACTGGGATTATAGGTGTGCACCACCATGCCAGGCCCCAATGTGTTTTTTTGTTTTTGTTTTTGTTTTTCCCAGTGTGTTTTTGATCTAGGTTTCCTCACTGTCGACCTGTTTCCCTTAATAATTTCTGTCACTTTTGAGCAGGAAAATAGAGAAGCACAGCTTTGGATGTTCAAGATTCAACTCACTTAAAACGTGAGCAAGCTCCTCTTTTTTCTGTTGACTAAACGGGCTTCCATTCCATCTCCTGAGATACTTTGTGGCTCTGCTGGCTGTGAAATCAACGCATACATAGCAGAGATCTATTTATTTTCCCAGTTTTCTAACCTAAGATCATCATCAATTACAAGAAGAAACATCTCGTGACTTCCTACCTTGTAGGAAATGGTAAGATTCTGGAACATTCCATGTAACTGATAGAATTCACCTCCCCTTCAACTCAAATGTAGACCCTGGAATTCTTACGTGTTCAATTTGATTCTCCAGAAGCAGACACTGATACGAGGATTCCTTTATAAGTGATTCATGGGGAAAGGGCTCCCAAAGAGACAAAGAAAAATAAACATAGGGATTGCAGGACAGAAAGAAAGGAAGTCAAGATGCAAGGCTGCAATTTCAGGAAAAGTCTCAGCTTTGTCCTAATCCCAAGGTGAAGCTCTGGAGTATAAATTACACTGAGAATTTATTTCGGCATGAGGCAAGGGATCTGGGCTTTCCTATCCTATCCATTGGCTGTGGGCTTACTCAAGGATGATATAAACTCCCAGAGTCTATGTATAGGTAAGGCAACTCCATTAAGCTAACAGCAGGACGCCAAAGAAGGTCACAGGTGGCAGTCATTATCAGAGAAGCACACTGACATTAGGTACAGAGCACACCAAACTAATGGAAGGGATCCAAGTAGATTTGGGCAGGGCATGTCCAGTATCCAGCACTAGCTTGCTTTACTAGTTGACCTTGGGAGTTCTCAGAATCCAGTGGTAATGAGGAACATTAATCAGAACCTTTATACCAGGAATCTAATGAATAAAATAAAGACTTCAACATAGGTATTAACCCACATTTATTCCTCTTTGCTGCTTCTATTTACAGGGGATATAGGGTTTGGGGAGCAATCTTGAACATCTTCAATCTCCTTTATCATCCCAGAAAATCTGTCACCCTTTTCAAGGGTCTCATTTGCACATACGCCAGCCAAATCAAGCCCAGAGCTCCAGCTAAGAAGACATTTGCATCTTTTATCTGACCCTCTACTCTGATTGACAGCGTTTCCCATATTAGAACCACATATTGATTTTTTTAAATAGCTCCACACAGTTCTTAAAAGTCAAAACATCCCTAGCAATCCAGAAACTGACAGGTTGTGAAGTGGCTGCTCAAGGGGCTGTCATCCAAACTGAATTCACCTGAAAACTGATGTTATACAAACAGCAAAATGGTCTCTGCATGCTTGTCATTTTTCTAAAAGGAAATATAAGGGGTACAGAGTTTAGTTCTGAGCTGTTTATCTATTTTGGACAAGCAACTTCTTGGCACCAGGCAGAGTTATGAAATAGGGAGAGATGGTTCATCACTTTCCTCTCCCAACACACACACACACACACACACACCCTCCTCCTCACCCCACCTGTGCCCTCCACTAAACGAGCTCACTGAGAATCTCGCCCACAGCCCGCCCCAACAGGCCTGGCTTACCAAATCCTACCCCTCTACACACGCTTCCCATGGGCACCTCAAGCAAGCAGTGGTTCTCAACTGGGTTTGATTTTGTGGCCCAAAACACATTTAGGAATATCTGGAGACATTTTTGGTTGTCACAACTGGGGAGATGGTACTACTGGCATCTAGTGGGAATAGGCCAAGGGTGCCAATGAACATTATTTAGTGCAAAGAAAAGTGCCGAAGAAAGAATTCTTCAGGTCAAAATGTCAATAATGCCAAGGTTGAGATATGGGTTTCCTCAAAAATAAACTCTGAGACAAGGACTTGAGAAAAACTATTTCATTTTTGGAAGTGATCTCTGGAAGTACCAGTAAGGTTCAGGGGAAATGAAATAGGAAGGGGGAAAAAGCAATAAAAGGTTTATTAAAGGACAGGTTACCCCAGTGGGCAACTCGGACTCATTCCTGCTTCCATGATCTTGTTTGGGATAACTCTGGAAACAGGAATATTTGTCTTCCAGTTAATATCTGTCATTAGCTGAAGTGTACTTCCAAGGATGCTAACTTTCTGGCACTTCTGGCCTACCCTGTGAGAATCAAAGAAAAACCTTGAGGTAGAGAATTATGGGTGCTTACAGCAAGTCTTCATGGCATGTTTGAGAATGGTGAAGGCTGAGGGGCCTGTGTAGGGTACCAACAACATCTGCTGCATTTGGTCCTCCAGGAAACATCATGGCCTATATCTTCCGTTCCTTTTTTGAGGATGATGCCTTAGCTAAAAAGTAATTCTAATTATAAACATGGTAGATGTCCCAGAAGACATGTAAGAGTGGTAGGTTTTAGTTAGCAAGGCCTTGTTAGAACATGTAGTTGGAAGGATTCTTAGAAACCATGTGTTCCAGTTTTGTAATAGTACACAAATTCCCCCTAAGAACATCCCTGCCAGGCACAGTGACATATGCCTATAATCCCAACTTCTAGGGAGACTGAAGCAGAAGGATTGCAAATATGAGGCCAGCCTCAGCAACTTAGCAAGACCCTGTCTCAAAAAAATAAAAAGTGCTGAGAGCATATCTCAGTGGTAGAGAATCCCTGGGTTCAATCCTTAGTTCTGCAAAACCAAATGAACTCCAAAATCAGCAAACTGATCAAACAAACAAACAAAAGGAAACATCTCCAAGAAATAACCATCTAGTCCTTGGTCTTTGCCTTAATATACCCAGGTACACAGGAACATATTAGCTTACAAGGGCTACTCAGTCAGTTTTCATAGAATGTGATTTAGGGGTAAGAGAGCCAAAGGAAATCTGAGATCAAACCTACTTCTACCAATGAATGGCTGGGTAACCTTGGAAGAGTTACTTAATGTCTCTGAGTCTTATTCCTTAGCTATAAAATACTAGTATATTATCTACTTTTTAAGATTACTGTGAAGAAAATGAGGTAATACCAGGAATTTAGCACAACTTCTGACACATAGTAGGTTCTTCTTTTTTTGGATATCCAGGATCTAACCCAGGAGCACTCAACCACTGAGCCACATCCCCAGCCCTTTTTTATATTTTATTTAGAGACAGGGTCTCACTTAGTTGCTTAGTCCCTTACCATTGCTGAGGCTGGCTTTGAACTCACAATCCTCCTGCCTCAGCCTCCCAAGCTGCTGGGATTACAGACATGTACCACCGTACCTGGCTACATAGTAGGTTCTTAATAAATATTAATTGACTTCAACCCTTTTCCTTCTACATTCTCTCAAATCTCAGATGTCAGGTTTTTTAAAAATATTTTTTAGTTGTAGATGGACACAATGCCTTTATTTTATTATTTATTTTTATGTAGTGCTGAGGATTGAACCCAGTGCCTCACAAGTGCCAGGCAAGTGCTCTACCACTAAGTCACTACCCCAGCCCTCAGATGTCGGTTTTATGACTCACAGTACATTTGATCTTTTCATTCTGGTTCTTTCAGAAGAATCTAGAATAAATCCAGCCCATCTTTCCACTGATGTCAAACTTCCTTTCTCCATGGAGACATGTCTTGTCTGCTCCACATTCCTCATATGGCCTGGCTCTATGGACTTCTCTCTGGTTATTCTGCAGATCTTGGGACTGAATCTCCCACCAAGCAGGGTACTGAAGCTTCATGTTTACTTGGGGAAAATATACTTGCAGATCATTCAATTTTAACATTATTGCACATGGATCAAAATAGGTTCTGTGTGGAATAGTCTTCCTTTAAACATAAAGAAAAATTTAAATATGGTTTAACTCCTTATAGTTAGAAAAGGACAGAAAATGATTTTCTTTCCTTGCCATGCTCCATTTTACCTCTTGAAAATGTTTTCCATGTTGCACTTGCCCCTTGCCCTCCATGATGAAAAATGTTTTCTGTCCATTTTTAAAAGGAAAAATGTGATGTTTCATAGAAAGAAATAAGATTCACACTCTGAATAGAGGTGGCCTCATATTTCAGAAGGGCTGGCAAGTCTGTCCTTGGCAGTTGCCAAGAGGTGGGTTGGACAGACACAGCTTGAGCTCAAAAGAACATTGAGCCTTGAAATATGAAGTGGCAAATTTTGCAATGCTATGCTCTCTTTCTCTGCTTGAAGCCCCTGAATATTCCTTCTGGTCATGCTGACATCCGGCTGGAGAAGAAATTCACCCAGCAAGAAATTTTGCTCTTCTTTACCTATAACATGATTTTGTATATGCATGTGTGTGTGTGTGTGTGTGTGTGTGTGTGTGTGTGTGAAGGACATATAATGAAATGATGTTAACAGTGGTCTATATCTGTGTGTCACCAATTTGTTACTTTCTACTTTCTGAAATTGTCTGCATTTTTGGCAATGAGCATGTCTATTAAATTACTGCAGGAAAATCAGGAAAAAAAGACCTGTTTCTATTTTCAAAGGAAGGGGGAAAACGTGTTCTTCTCTCTCAAGAAGGTCATATGATCTTTGCCCACAAAGCAATGAACAAGGCTCAGTGTTTGTCTCCTGAAGCCAGAGCTGGCTTGCTAAATGACATCCTCCAGCTTTGTGGGCGCCAAGCTACTTTGCAATGGAAAAATTAAAATTCAGGAACATGAAGGCCTTCCTCCTTCAACCCTCCCCCCACCCCATTCCCTTGTGACTTGTTGTTACTAGACACTAATAATCTGAGGTTCAGTCAAGGGACTGGGAAGAAAGGAGAATCCCTCTTGGGATTGAATTGAGCTCTAGGGCAGGGATTCTGGTTTATATTTCTTCCATGTTCCCAATTGGGTCTGGTACCATCAACCACACAAAGAATTGCAGATTGTCAGAGGTAAGGAAACCTTAAAGGTCATTTGGTCCTCATTGTAGGTGCCTAATAATTACTTAATGGACTAGTCACTTTAGCTGCTTGAGGGGTTTGAGCTACAGAGTCACATGCCTCAATTCACCTAGACAACATCCCCAGCCAGTTCCCTTTGTCAATGTCTAGGAATGCAAAGACATGACTCAGCATTCTGCCTTCATGACGGGCTGCAGTAGGGCTACTGATCCATGGTGGGACTGGTATGAGCAACAGGTCCCATTTACAACTATTGGGGCTGCTGAAGGCTGCATGCCTGGCATTAGTACAAATATCCCCTCCCACGGTGTCCTGCCCCCTCCTTGGGGTGTATGGACATGGCTGCTGTCCAAAACACAGTTCTATTCACCAGTTCGAGATAAGGAAATATCTATCTGGGCCTGACTTGCTATATAAGTACCAGATGGTAATGATTAAAATTACATTAAATTAATGTTTGACAGTCCATGAAGGGCATAAATTGCATGGTGTGCTGCTTGTCCAATCTGTCATCTTGTTTCCCTCAGCTCAGGTCAATAAACAGCAGTCGAAAGCTTCCTCTCTGGGTTGAACAGTAGCTTGTTTCTCTGCTATGGAAATGGCTGCTCAGTTTGCTAAGTCGAAGGCTTCTATGCTTCCAAAACCATGATTAAGATGCCTTAAAATACAGAGAATTATTTTGCCACAATCGCCAGTAACCGTCTCCCAAATGCAGTAAAACAATTATTGGTTAGAATTGGTCAGAAACTGGGAAATCTGAACCTGGCCTAAGAGTAAAACATTGCCAAAATCAGAAAGCAATTTCCAACTGTAATGACAGCCTTCTTCATTCACATGGTTTCTACAATGTGTGGGCAGTCATGATGTGTTATCAAGTTGCAAAAGAATTCCTGGTGTCGCATTTTAAAATCACCCATCTGCCATATACTCCCTTCCAGAGAACTTTCAGATTTCAACTTTTGTTCTTTTCCCCTGTGTTATTCAGGAATTGGTGTTCCAGTATTTACATAGTTTTTCCAAAGTAACATTTCAACCTGTGTACTTTTGCACAACTTAGATGATATTTTCAGTGTTCTGCCTACATTCTTTGGGGGCAAGGATCAGTTTTTCCAGGAGTAAGCCAAGTTGTAGAAAAAGCAAAGGAAGCAGTCTCAGGGT
Organism: Sciurus carolinensis; assembly: GCF_902686445.1. Lineage (NCBI taxonomy): Eukaryota > Metazoa > Chordata > Mammalia > Rodentia > Sciuridae > Sciurus > Sciurus carolinensis. Next base: position 31,801,150 of record NC_062232.1, read on the forward strand.
GCTGGAAGTCAGACTGTGCCACCCACATCACCCATCAGGAATGAAGCACTTGTACACCCAGCTGCTAGGAGTGCTGCTGGAAGGTGGCCTTCAGCTGTCAACCCCTTTTGGAAATGGCCTCCACTGAAGACGACTAGCTGACCTCAAATCTCTTCTCATTCTAAGGGCAGCTCCCATCCCCCAACCTGGGAGAACTCTGAAGGGCCATATCTGCTTTTCCTGTTATTTTCTCTGCTTGTGCTTGCCGCCTCAATAACTGCCAGAATCCCTTCTTGCTTTATTCAGGTCACTGCTCAAATGTCACCTCATCATGACTTTTCTTATCTCTCTTTCTAAAATAGCACACATTTACCCCTTCCCCATAGCCTCACCACCAGGTCCACCTGAGTCCTTGCCCTGTTTTCATTTCCTTCATTTTGAAACAGAGTGAAGTTGACTGTCCTGCTGAGTGAAGGAAGATGGAGGGGCTGTGACCCCCTCCCACAGGCACTAAAGAAGATGGGAGCTAAGATCACCTCCTGTCCCAGCCTAACACAGGCTACCTAAATATCTACCTGTGTATATTTCTCACTTTTTATTTCATTAACCTGGCATTGTCTCTTCTCTCCTGCCTTCTCTCTCTCTCTCTCTCTCTCTCTCTCTCTCTCTCTCTCTCTCTCTCTCTCTCTCTCTCTCTCTTTATCTCTCTCTCTGTTTCTCTCTCTCTTTCTATTTCTCTCTCTCCCAGAAATTGAACCCAGAGGCACTTAGCTACTGAGCCATATCCCCAGCTCATTTTTCTCTTTTATTTAGACAGGGTCTCTCTGAGTTGCTTAGGGCCTCGCTAAATTGCTGAGACTGGCTTCGAACTTTCAATCCTCCTGCCTCAGCCTCCTGAGTTACTGGGGTTACAGGCTTGTGCCACTACACCCACTGCCTCCTGTCTTTTAAATGTTCTGCTAATTTTCAGGGATTTGGAGGGATGGAACCTTTGGAACAATTAAGTTTCTTCCATTTTCCTTCAAAACTGGTGTTGAATAACATCTCTTTTCCTGACAAGTTGACTCTGAATATTTCTGGAGCAGAAAGTATTATGGCCTAGGCTCTTCCTCCCCAGGTTGGATCCTGTGCTACCTAGTAAAAATTTCTCTTCTAGTTACCTGTTATTATTTATATATATTTATCAAGTATTTTATTTATTACCACTGCCCACTAAAATAGAACCTTGGCAAGGGCTGGGACTTTGACCATTTTGTTCATTGCTTTATCTCAACTACCTAGAAAACTGCCTAGTACATATAGAGAGTTGCTCAATAAATATTTGTAAATAATTGAGTGAGTGAATGAATGAATGGCTAGTTGCCTAATATCTTAGCTGCTTCCTGATTTGCTCTCTCCAGGCACATTGGAAGGATCAGACTCCTGCCAGAGTATCACATTAGTCTAGAACATAAGTTTAAGAGTTGACACTGACCTATTCACTTCATTGAAAGTCACATAGTTCTTAAGCTCTGGCAGGCATTGCTCTGGATAATTTAATGATACCAATGCATTTCATGTTCATAACAACTGTAAGAAGTAGGTGCTGTTATTATCTTTTCCATTTTAAAAATGAAGAAACCAAGGAAGACAGAACTTAAGCAGTTTCCCCCAGGTCATATATCCAGTAAGCTAGAATTCAAACCTAGGCAGGCAGTTGCCAGAATCGCTGCCACTTACCAGCTACATAATTTTGAGTAAGTTCCTCTTTGCACTGTTTCTTTGCCCACTAAAAATGGAAATAGGCTGGGTGTGGTGGTGCATTCCTGTAATCCCAGTGGCTCAGGAGGCTGAGGCAGGAGGATTGCAAGTTCAAAGTCAGTCTCAGCAATTTAGTGAGGTACTAAGCAACTTAGCAAGATCCTGTCTCAGAATAAACTCTAAAAAGGGCTGGGGATGTTGTTCAGCAGTTAACCCCCCCCTGGGTTCAATCCCTGGTACAAAAATAAATAAATAAATAAATAAATAAATAAATAAAACCACACAGAATTTTAAGCATTAAATGAGATGGTATATTTAAAGCACTTAACAGGGTTCTTGATCCACAGTAGCATTTAATAAACAATATTTGCTAATTGCTATCCTTTTTATCCCAGTGCCTTGCCTTCTCCTACATTCCAACAGACTGAAAGACTTCCAAGTATTACTTGATCTGACTTTTATTTAATTTTAGATGCTCCGTATTGACTGTTTGACCTTTGCTGAAGGTCCTAGATGACATACCCAGCCCCTGTTCAGATGCTCCACACACAGGCCCAGTCTCATATCACCTCCACCCTTGACTCCACTCTAGCTTGGTCTCACCCCTTTGGATAGGACTAGGGCCAGGTCCCAGGTTCCATAGTGTTCATATCTGGTCTTCCCTGTCAGATCTTGAAGTAAATGATTCTTAGAGGTAGGTAGATACAACAATGTTTGGGTGGCCTGACTTGCCTGTAATAACTAGCCCTGCAGTTCTGGAGTCCCATTTTCTGGTACAATCACTTGAACCACAGCTCAAGTTTGACTAGGTTTGCCAATTACTCTGGTGCACTGCCCAGATCCCCTTTCAGTGAAGTACAGGTCATATCTGCTGCTAGGTGTACTGACGTCTTCAGACCCTTCAGGGATCGCCTCCACTACAAACTCACTGTGACCAAGAAACTGTCCCCTTAATGAGCCTCTGGGATCACCCATATCCAGTAATATATTAGTGCAGGAATATAAACTTCCACTCACCGTGGCCCAACTGGAGACAATTCTGAATGTCCATTCTGGCTCCAGAGTTCCCTCTGGGGTTTTTCTGAGTTCAACTTCTTCCTCTGTCTACCAGCTTCCTTCCCCACCTGTCTCCAGAAGTCCATCCCAAGGATTTACCCTAATCAACATCCTACCTCCTCTGCTGTATCTGAGAGTCAGAATCCCAGAAAACCTATCCTATGACACATGGTATAGCCCAATGCACTTGTATTGTTGCATGGTCTCTGTATTCTTCTACAAACTCTAAAACTCAGGAAACAAAAATGGCCTCCCAGGATTATAGCTCCCTGGCTGCTTCACCAACTCATCCCCATTTTTCACTTCTTCTCAGAAGCATGACTAGTCTAGCCTGCCTGCTTACACAAGCACATAAATGGAGCCAGGAAAATGATGCCTATTAATCAATTCTTGCCTACTGTTCATTGCTTTAGCTCAGGGCTTCTCTTTCCTATAGGAAGTAAGACAGATGATCATGGGTTGCCACACAACACTGGTTCTTTACTTTGACCTCCTGAGTCCTAAGAGGATTTATCAGTCAACAACAAGCTCATTTAACTATATGTCAGAAGCAGATGAAGAGTCAGTCATTAAGTGAATATAAACAACTAGGTGCCTCGTGTATTTTTGTAAAGGTTGATATATTTATAAACATGCCCTTGGGCAAGGGTCAGCCTCAGTGATACTCCCTTTGGGAATAGCCAACCCCAAACCACTTATTTGTTATGACTATGAGTGACATTTTGATCCAAGTAATCATTAAAATGTCTGTACTTTTAATGGCCCATAAAATCTTAACATGTTCCCTTAAATGCTGTCTTTCCTAAACTACAACAAGATGAATCTGTTTCCATGTGATCTTCAAGAATAGAAAAAATAGGACTAGGGGTGTAGCTCAGTGGTAGAGCACTTGCCCAACACATGTGAGGTACTGGGTTCAATCCTCAGCACCACATAAAAAATAAATAAAATAAAGGTGTAAAAAAAGGAATAGATAAAGTAACTGCTCAAATAAAGTGTGCAGTACTGTATTTGATAAGCTAATAAAATCACAGAAGAAAAACACAGCAGAGCATAACTGCTTTTTTTTTTTAAAGACTTTCTGTGGGAAGATACTTTATCTAATTAAGTAGATCTTTCTAAGCAAATCCTTTGCTCTCACAGCACACGGCCTAATTTTTTCAAAGGAATGAAAAGAACCCTTGGTAGTCTATTGGTTTCTTATATTCATTTTTGTTTTGTTACATCCCTTTGGAAATACTGTTTCATTCCTGATCTCAGGCTGTGTCTGGATACCCGAAGTAGAGCTGGTATTGTTAGGCAGACATGCGTACTGGTCAATATTCTGTTCTTTATAGTGAAAGATGATATGATTGATGCTGATGCCAATCTATATGGACAATGACAGCTGTAAAAACAGATGCTCCTCTCCCAGGCCCAGCCCAGCCATACATTTTTATCTGTGGTGCCAGGCACTTGGCAGAGATAGGCGTTTTGTGTCAGTAAGTCTCAGATACCCCTGAAAGTCTCTGACGATTATTCTTAAAAAGCTATGACTCAGTGCTGATGGGGCTAGCTGCTTCCTAGTCTTCTATAAATCCTCTGGTTCATGCTCTGAGATTTTGCTTCTGTGCTCCAGATTCTTATAATCACCTCATTTCAGGCCTCCGATAAAGTAGTTACTTGGATCACTGGAACAGTGAATCAATAAGGGCTTAATTAAAACATTCTGTACAATACACATCATGGTTGTGAATGTCACTATAGGGGGGACTATTGCATTTTAACATCTGTACATAATACCTTCAGATTTAGTTGGGGGAAGATAATTAAAACAGAATAATGCTTATCATTAAAATAGGCTGGATTGTATGACCACCTTCATAATCTCAAAGTGAATCATGAAGGTCCTTGTTAAAATGCAGCTCCCATAGCATATCTACTGAATAAGACTCTCTGGATTGGTATTGGAATCTGCATCTTTAATAAGTTCCCCAAGTGATTCTTATGCACACTATATGTGCAGAACTATTGCCCTAGAGGCTGATTATTTCACTGTAGGCATGGTTCCTGCAATGCCACAACTCGTTAGTAGTTCTCTTTGTTTTGGAAGGAAATGGTAGCATTTAGTGATTATCACCGCTGAAATGTGTGATTAATCATTGTAATGATGGCATTGATGCCCCACCCAGAGCCCGTTTATGAGTCTGGTGTACCCATCCCCCAGCTGCTTGCTCTAGCTTACCCATAGCCAGGATAAGCTCTATTTATTTTATATTTAGCAGCTCTGAGTGTTGGCTGCTAACAGCTTGCAGCTGTACTCTTCCCTCAAGAATTGCTCTTGGCTGATAGGGGCCACCTCACCCAGAGATGCTTAAGAGGTTATGCAACACAACCAGTGACTCACTAGTACATATACAGGTTAAGCATCCTTGGCTGAAAAAAATCTGAAATCATAAATTCTCCAAAATATGAAACATTTTTGCATGTTATGTTGGCTCTCAAAAGTTTCATATTTTGAAGTATTTCAGATTAAGGATGCTCAAAATATAAAACCTATGCAAATATTCCAAAATCTGAAACACTTGTGGTCCTGAGCATTTCAGACAAGGAATACTCAACACCTATAGGAGCAAAGGGAAGGCCAGCCCCTTTGCCTCAAGGGAGAAAACTGTGGTGCTATCCCTGCCCTATGTGATCAGGCTGATGCTAGACTTCTGCTGAAACCACATCTTTGCTTAGCTGCTTTCCCATTTCTCTCATTTTTGTCTGTACAGGTTTCTTCTGAGAACACTCCAAGAGAAAGTAAGTATTAGGATGTAACAAAAAGGGAACCCTCATACATTGTTTGTGAGAATGCAAATTGGCACGCTATTATGGAAATAATATTATTATGGAGGCTCCTCCAAGAATTTAAAAATTGACCTACCATATGACCAGCAATTCCTATTATGGGAATATGCCAAATAAAATCAAATCAGCCCCGATATCTGCACTGCTATGTTCATCATAACATTATTCACAATAGCCAACCTATGAAATCAACCTAAGTATCTGTTCATGGATAGATAAAGAAATTGTGGTATTTATGTACCACACAAAATATTATTCAAACTTGAAAACATGGATGAAACTGGAGGACATTATGCTAAGTGAAGAAAACCAGATACAGAATGACAAGTAGTGTGTGAATACAACTTACATGTGGAATCTAAAAATTAAAAAAAAGATTTGAATACCTTTGAATAGAGTAGAATGCTGGCTACCAGAAGAATAAGGGGATAAGGGTAAAGGAATGGGGAGATGTAGGTCAAAGGGGTACAAATTTGCAGTTATGAAGGATGAGTAAGTATAGAGATCAAAGTACCACATGAGTACTATACTTAACAGTGCATATTGGAAATTTGTCAAAAGTATAGATTTTAGATGCTCTTGTCAGAGAAAAAGGTAACTGAGATGAACAATATGTTAACTTGCTTGACTATAATATTTCACACTGTATAATATCCAAACATCATTTGTACACCTAAATACATACAATTAAGGAAAAGAATCTCTGTCACAGTCTCTGTTTCTAGATGACTCTACCTAAGTCAATATTGTTATTCAGTAATTGATTAGTCTTTTCCTAGAGGAAAAAGTTGTAAAAATAGCAAAAATAAGTCTATGATAAATAAAGATATATATAGATATATAGATATATAGATATATAGATATATATATATGTAACAAGAGTTAAAATAATTAGGATGTTCTGGTTCCAATTTAAATGGGTTAACTCTACCCCATTTCTCTCACTCAATGTAGCCATAAAATCTGGACAGAATGAGGACTCCAAAAGGTAAATAGTAGTAGGCAGATTAGTAAAGAAGACAGGCAGGAATCTGAAGTACTGCCACACTAGTGTTGAGTATATCATTTATTTTTCCTGTCATCCTTGGCCAAGACTAAAGGAAGTCCCAAAATCTAGAAGTAGGTACTGGGTTACAGACCAGAGAGCTCTAGGAGAAGCTCTCTATTTCTGTCTCAAAGAACAGGAAAGAGTTCTCCTGATGCTTAGAGAGAGTGGGGAAAATCCAACACCACCCCCGTTCTCTGTTCTCTTGAGCTCCAGGTAATCCTGCATAGCAAGAGCAATAGTGCAGAGAGAAGCAGCAATTGGACCAATAGGTACCTACACTCTGAAGGGGAAGAAACAGTTTATGATTAGAAGAGCTAATCAGAATGGTGAGGTCAACCTCCATTGTTTTTCTCTATCTCCAGATGTTTGGTCCCAGACATGGGCACAATATAGTTAGCTGAAGTTTCACCTTTCTGGGGTCAAGAGGCTGAAAGATGAGACCCAGGGGAAAAACTAATGGGGAAAGATTTAAAAATATGAAGAAAATTACTCCCTAAAATTCTTTATGAACTTATAATTTCCTTCCCTAGCTGTAATTGCATAGATATGACCTTAAAAGATGTACCAAAATTTTTAAGAACTGAATTATGGGATAAAACACTGCCCAGACTCAGATAGGTCATTGGGTGACACAAATATGAGACAGACATAAACAACTCTGTAAAGGCTTTGGAAATGGAACTTCCATTGAAACCACAACCCGTAGAAGGATGTTGGAATTTGCAGCCTGAACCCAATTACATTGATTGCCTATTTAAAAAAAAAAAAAAAAAAAAAAAACTACCTACGTTCCTCATAGAATTTAACTACCCAGAGTCCTATCACCTCCCAAAATGTCCAGGATAAAATCCAAAATTACTCAGCACACAGAGATTCAGGGAAAAAAATCAACTCACATGGGAAAAACAATCAAAAGAAGTAAATGCCAAGATAACAAAGATGTTCGAATTACCAAAGATTTTAAACCAATTTTTATTAAAATGCTCCAAGAAGAGAAAACACTCTTGAAATAAATGAAAAACTAGAAAATTTTAGAAGGAAATAAAAAGTACAAAAATGAATCAAATGAATAATTTAGAGCTTAAAAGTATAAAACCCAATATAGAAAATTCACAAGATGAACTCAATAGAAAAATGATGATAATAAAGGAAATAATGAATTTGTTGATAAATCAATAGAATTATACTAGTCAGATAACAGAGAAAAATATTTTTAAAAAATAATGACCAGGGCTGGGGGTGTAGCTCAGTTGGTAGAGTGCTTGCCTTGCATACACAAGGCCCTGGGTTCAATCCCCAGCACCACAAAAAAAACATAATAATAATAATAATAATAGCCAGAGCCTAAGGATCCTGTGGTACAATACTGACCTGACATTTATGTCACTGGAGTCACAAAAAGAAACAAGAAAGAGTATAAAAATATGTGAGGAAGTAATGGCTAACCTCCCAAATTTGGCAAAAAGCATAAACCTACAGATTTAAGAAGCTCAGAAAACCTCAATTTGGATGAAACTAAAGAAATCCAAGCCCAGATACATTATAATCAAACTGTTGAAAACTAAAGACAAAAATCTTGAGAAAGGCTAGTGACATTTTTTGTGGGGGGGTACAAGGGATTGAACTCAGGGATAATCGACCACTGAGTCACATCCCCAGACCTACTTTTTGTATTTTTTATTTAGAGTCAGGGTCTTGCTGAGTTGCTTAGTGCCTCGCTTTTGCTGAGACTGCTTTTGAACATGTGATCCTTCTGCCTCAGCCTCCTGAGCCACTGGGATTACAGGCATTTGCATCACCCCTGCTGAGCCAATGAAATTAACACATTAATTACAGGAGAGAAACTCTTTGAATATCAACAAATTTCTCATCGGAAACCATGGGAACCAGAAGGAACTGGAATGACATTTTCTTAAAGTGCTGGGTAGAAAACAACTATCAACCCAGTTTTTCTGTAATGAGGATGAAATAAAGACATTATTCCATGAAGGAAAACTAAAAGAATTTATTATCTATAGATCTTTTCTGAAAGAATTGCTAAAAGAAGTTTTTCAGAGAGAAGGGAAATGTTACCAGAAAGAAACATGGACTATCAAAACTAAAAGAAAAGCAATATAAATGATAAATATTTTGATAAATAGAATATTCTACCTTCTTTACTTCTTTAAAATATGTTTTATGACTGAAAGTCAAACTTATTACATTTTCTGAGGTGGTTTTCAATATTTGTAGATATACTACATGAAAGGCAATCTGTAGATTGGCAGGGATGTGGCCCATTGTGTGTGACTACATCATAATGGAGCCTGTGAGGAAGTGGCTCTGCAGCCCTTGTGAACATAGCAAAAGAGTTGAATGATAATGAAAGAAAAGAAAGAGAAGTGAAAGATTTCGAGCTGACAAAAACCCAGAATGGAAGTGGGCACAGCAGGAATATGGAAGTGCTAGGAGGCAGAGGAGGCAAATGGACAGAAGGAGGACTAGAATAAGCAGACTAGGTTCTGGGAAGGGCCCAGGTTGTAGCCTGCAGCAGCTATCCTGAGAGCAAAGCAGAGAGTACCATACCTGGAAGGGCTGTTAGAGATCAGTGGGCCCATATATATTGCCCTGGTGGAGAAATTGGAGCCCAGAGAAAGGGAGGGACCTAGCAAATTGGGTTCTAACCTCATACCTTAATAGATTTAAAGATTATTGAGAGAAAGCATTATATCTTTTAACTTCCTACCCCCAGAACCTCATAATCTTAATGATAGTCATTTCTTATGTTTCTTGAACATTTTCTGCATGCTTTAATTTTTTCATTTAATTATTTTGATTTTATACCAAAAATGTCTCCTTTTTCTCATTATAAATAATGCATGCTTGAAACAATACACAAAACTACAAAGAAGAAAGAAAAAATTTCTTGCTTCTGAAAAAAAGCAACTACAATATAAAGGCAGGTAGTGAAGGAGCTTATATGGTAGTAATATTTTCCCATTTAAAATAGTAAAATATTGATTCTGCCTAGACTGTGAAAGGTTCAGTATGTATAAGTCCTAACATTAAAAATACTATATAAAGAGATAATAATCCAAAAGGAGGAAGAAAAAGGAAACAGAGAAATGAAAAATAAAGGGAATAATCACAAAATGAATGATAAGATAGTAGGTCTAAATCCAAAATATCAATAATTCCATAAATGTACATTGTAAAAGAGACTGTGAGAATGAACTAAAAAAATAAAAACACCCAACTACATGTTGTCCACGAGAGACACTTCAAGTATAACAATAAAGGTATATTGAAAGTTAAAAGGATGAAAAGAGATACACCATGCAAATACAGAGTAAAGAAAATCTGAATCAATTATTTTTATGGTTTGGATATGAGGTGCCTCCCCCAAAGATCTTGTGTTATTGTAGGAATATTCAGAAATGAAATTATTAATTATGAAAACTGTAACATAATCAGTCCATCCTAGTTTGAAGGGACTAACCAGGTGGTAAGTGTAGGCAGGTGGGGCATGACTGGAATGGAAGAGGTGGGTCACTAGGGATGTGCCCTGGAAGGGTGCATCTTTCCTGTGACCCCTTCCTCTCTCTCTCTGCTTCCTGGCCACAATGAGTGGAGCAGTGCTCCTCCACCACACCCTTTTTTTTTTTTTTTTCTTTTTTGGTACTGGGACTTGAACTCAGGGGCACTTGACCACTGAGCCACATCCCCACTCCTATTTTGTATTTTATTTAGAGACAGCGTCTCACTAAGTTGCTTAGCGCCTTGCTTTTGCTGAGGCTAGCTTTGAACTTGCAACCCTCCTGCCTCAGCTTCCCAAGCCACTGGGATTACAGGCATGCACCACCACACCCTTCTGACATGATGTTCAGCTTCACCTTGGGTCTAGAGCAATGGAGTCAATCCGCCATGGGCTGAACCTATAAAACTGTGAGCCAAAATAAACTTTTCCTTCTCTAAGTTATTCTTGTTGGATATTTTTGTCATGATGATGAAAAGCTGACTAATACAACTATTTTTTTTAAAAAATAGACACTTACAAAAGGACACACTGCTGAATCTACTTGTCACCAACAATTGCTTAAAAATATTTTGTTTACATTCTTTTCCCAGGAAAGTTTTACCTCCTTTTACCCATAGATGTTCTAGGTGTTCAGATACTGAAAACCTGCTCAACATGAACTGGATAGGTTTTGTGAAATGTTAGCAAGTTAGGAATTAGAATCTTGCCAATTGCTTTAATCCAATGGCTTTTAATAAGAACACACGCACAATGTCCTTCTTAACTCTCCCCGTTAGGCACAGGTCAGTTTTCCAGCTAGATTTCTTTTCACAGTAACAAGAAAGCACTTTTTATTCATTTTCATTGTTTAATGCTAGTAATACCTACTTGATATGGTTGCTGCAAATATTAAGAAGAAATAACCTATGAGATGTTCTGAGCACAGTGACTGGCACATAGCAAGTAGTATCATTCCTTTTCATTTTTATGCCTTAGAGTAATTTTTGTTAAGAAATTTAGGACAAGACTTGTGGTCTCAGGTAAGGCTTTTGTGGAGGGTATATAATGATCTTGGTCTTGAGGGAAGGTGAGATTTGTCAGAAAGCGAGAAAGAAGAAAGGCCTTGGGAGCAGGCCTTGGTAATAAGATAGCATGAAGGTAATCTTTGAAGTCTCAGGCAGCCAAAGGTTGGATTAATGAATAAAGAACACTTGATAAGTAGGAGGGATATTGATTTGGAACCTAGCCTTAAGGAAACACAATGTGAAAGTCTTACTTTTGGAGGTGTGAGAATTGATTTCAGGCTAGCCCATGACCACATGGGAAGTAGGCAAAACTTTACTTCGGTGTTTTTCCATCACTCAGTTTGATTGTCTTTTCTTTCCTTTCAGTATCTCTTCCAAGGACTCTAGTGCACTATTTATGTTAACCTATTTGGGAAGAAAATGGGCTGAAAAATATCTAATTCATACTAAAGAGTTTTGACCTAATGGATTAACCCTTCCAGGCCATCAGCATTTTAAAAGAGAATCTTGACTTGGCTTGTGGTTAATCAAGAGAAAAGACACTTCAGTGATTGAATTTTTAGCATTTATGCTGATTAGGGAAGGTATTTTTGATTAGGGAGACTACTCACTCCAATTAAACCACAAAGATAACTTCCCATTCCATCTATGGGTGAAAAGGGCCAAGATTAAAAGATCTGGGCATGCACAGTCTAGATATCATCATACATTAGTGTCAACTTTCTAAATGAGGATTTAGAAGCATTTGTCTCATTTCCCCTATGCAGATGTCAGCATTGAACAATAAGGTATATAGCACTGTAGGAATTCCTGCTGAAGCAGCCCTAGGTATAAAGAAATGGAGGACCTGTTGAGAGAGAAAAGTTGAGACCCCCAGTAACAGTAGTGAATTCAAAGTGCTAGGGGCATGATTGCCAACTATCCTCCCAGCATTTGAAGATGGAGTTCAAAATAGGAACCCCATAAGAGCAACTGTAAAATTCAAGGAAGTTTGGGTGACCAGTCTATCTATGACACCCAAAGCTCATGTTTCTTCTTTAGTGACTGCCAGCTGTGACTCCCCATTAGGTTAGCTTAAAAGGTTAGGGTCAGGGTGAGTAAAGAGGATGCATCAATGAACTTCTGATGTAATGGGGAAAATTTAAGTAAATATTAAAGAAGAATTGTTAGTCATTAGAACCCAGAAGTTATGAAGCTATTGGAATACAGAATTATGACACATGCTACCAGAGGAAGTAGTGAAATCACTATTTAAAGACTCATTAGATACTCATTCATTTTTAAGACAGGATTTAAGAAAAATAATGAGATCTATCTTGTGGTAGTGCTGAGATATGAGCTAAATGACCCACGAGAGGTCTCTTCAAACCCAAGTGATTCTGTTTAAACGTTAAAATCCATCTGCTCGAATGGAAATTAAATCTGATAAGCATTCTCCTCGGAAAAACATTGCTTTATATGAGCAATGCTCTATTTGCTCTGCTCTTTCTTTCTCTTCATCCCTTCCAAATTAAAAACTGGCTCAAACCTATCTCAAAAGTAATTTTCTTGATATTAAGCCCTAAGAATAGGATTCATAGCCTAATATACCAAGAATGTCAAATAGAATTCAACAGACTTCATCTTGATAAAGATTTCCTGAACTTTGTGTTCAGAAATATTCAGAAGCTGCATTCAGAGAACTGTGACTGGTTAGCAATGCCTGCCCTGCACCGGAAGGGGGATTAGAGCATGCTTACCAGGCATTTGCTGCTCCTGCTGTAGAACACCCTAAGGAATAGTGATAATTAATCACAATTAAAAAAGCAATCTAATATTTTAATAACTGAGGCATATATGATCCTACAGGTATCAGTGAAATTTGGTGCACAGTATAATGGACTCCTTCCAAGAATATGGAAATAAGAAGTTAGTGGTTGTTTAAGACAACGAGATCCAATAGAAGAGGAAAGGATAATACTGGTAACCTAAGAATAGACAAACTATATTTGCAAATCTACTGGCTTAAGATTGGAACCCTAAGGAAAATATTTAGGTATGATTTAAAATAGAAAGAAACAGAACTGGTATCAGTATGTTTACATAACACATTGCTTAGCTTATTGGAGGACACAGATAGTCTTCCTCTAAAATTGATGGCAAAACTAATTTTGCAGGCATAGAATTGAACTTCAGTCATCATCCATTTCCAAAGCCATCTCATTAACCACAAAACCACACTGTCCACACCTTAGCTGGAACTCTGAACTCTCAATGCTTAATAACTTTTATTTCTTTAGATAGCCAAGCCTACTCAGCTGCCAAGTAGCTGTCAAAGTCCAGAAGGTAAATCTTGCTGGTAAAATCACATTGGTTTTCTGAAAAGCTCTTCTTTCAGGGGCTCAACTCAGAATGTCTCAAGCCTGGAATCAAAACCCACATTCTTCCTATATCATTTAAAGTTGTGTAGAGTTATTTTGTGGTTCTGGTGACTGTGGCAATATGTAAGACCCTAGTACGGTGCACACATTCTCCAGCCCCTACCTGCTATACCCAAGACAAGTTGAAAGGGTGTGTGTCTGTGTGTGTGAGAGCAGTAGCTGAGGATATGTTGGGGGGAGTTGAGGAGTTACTGCCTGACACAGTGTTGAATCTCAAAGATTTATGAACTAAATAAACACTTGAATGAATGAGTGAAATGATTGGGAACCATCTTAAAGAAAAGTGCCTCTTGTAGTTTGGGAACAACTTAACAAGCCAGGAAAACAGAAGCAGGCTGGGGGAGATAAGATTAGTACGTTCCTGCCCTACTATCACCCACTATTCTCCTCCTAAGACCAGAAAACTGGAGTAGTCTTACATAGGAGGTGTGTATGTCTGTGAGAAAATCCCAAGACAGGAAGGTTAGCCTTCAAAATAGCAGGGGTAGTTTATGCAGGTGTGATGACATTTAGCAGCATTTAATCTGGGCGTTCTCCAGCATGTATAGATGAAATAAGAGGGTTGTGCACAAGATCATTCAAATGTATAGTTTGTTCTGTCAATCTGGCTTGGACAAATAAACTTTTTTTTCAACAATATACTGGTTGGTTGGGAAATAACCAACATCTAAAACTCAGGAGCCTTTAACAACTCCATTGTAAGAAACAACTGTGCTTAGGTATACTGACGAGAGAACTTGAGATCATTTCTGAATGAGAAATTTGTTTTTTTTTTTTTTTTTTTTTGTTTTTCTGAGGTGCTGGGGATTGAACCCAGGGCCTTATGCTTGCAAGGCAAGCATTCTACCAACTGAGCTATATCCCCAGCCCGAGAAATTTGTTTTTAATTTAATATTTCCAGAATGGCTCATTTTGGATTTTAAACTGTGCTGCCATTATTACTCTTAAAGTTTGGTGGTGTTTTATCATATAAATAAGTTAAGATGTAAGGCTGTATGTAATTGGTTGAATTTATACTTTATTAAAAAGTGCAGATGCAGGACTGGGGCTGTAACTCAGTGGCAGAGCACTTGCCTAGCATGTGTGAGGCACTATGTTCAATCCTTAGCACTGCATATAAACAAATAGCTGGGCACCATGGCTCACACCTGTAATCCCAGCAGCTTGGGAGGTTGAGGCAGGAGGATTTCGAGTTCAAAGCCAGCCTCAGCAAAAGCGAGGTACTAAGCACCTCAGTGAGACCCTGTCTCTAAATAAAATAGAAAATAGGACTGGGGATGTGGTTCAGTGATCGAGTGACCCTGAGTTCAATCCCCAATGCCAAAATAAAATAAAACAAAGGCGTTCTGTCTATCTACAACCATGAAAAAGTTATTTTTAAGTGCCGATGCAGAGGATATACAGTTTTGGGAATGAGAGATGTCTAGAATTTGGTACCAGAGCAAATTTTGTCTTTGGTGAATGCTAATTTTGTTTTACATTTAGTTGGACAATGACTTTGCCTTTTGTGCTTCATCAATTTCAGTTATTTATAAGCATATTATTATTGAATATAAAATTAAATATATAAGGCCAGGTGCAGTAAAGCACAAGTAATCCCAGCAACTTGGGAGGCTGAGGCATGAGGATCGTAAGTTCAAAACCAGCCTCAGCCTCAGCAACTTAGCAAGGACCTAAGCAACTTAGTGAGGCTCTGTCTCTAAATAAAAAATAAAAAGGGCTGGAGATGTGGCTCAGTGATTAAGCCTCCCCTGGGTTCAATCCCCAGTACCAAAAAATAATTAAACATATAATTTAATCTTCATTTGAGTTTTGATCTTCTAACTGAAATAGCTCACTATCTACTTGGTGAAATTATGTGGAAAAAAGATATTCTGATATTCACTTACCCATTATCCTGGATTATTGTTGATTATAAACAGATATTTCATTCCACCAGTGTGCTCTATACAGGCAGCATATTTTGAACCTAATGCTCTTTTATGTAATTTATTATACTGCTTATTCCCATCCCTAACTGGAAAATAGGCAGAAATATTTATTTCATTCTGCCCAGAATGCAACTGCATTTTTTCAGGAATTTAGAAAATTAGGAATTTACAAAATATGTGTTTTCATGTTTAATTAAGGAAAGTATAAAATTATGCATTTGGGGGTTGAAAAATTTTCATAGACTTCAGAATACCTACCAGCATATTCTTCATTTATGGAAGACCAGGCTATAAGTACTGCGAAATTAAAGCCCTTATCCAATGATGGATGGAAATTTGTGGATAAGCATGCTCAAGCTCCTCAGATGGTATCACTCTGAGGCACATGTTCTACATCATGGGTCAGCAAACTATTTCTGTTAAGGCTAGATAGTAAATATTTCAGGATTTGTGGGCCACGTGGTCTCTGTTGCAGTTACTCAGCTCTGCTGTTATAGAGTGAAAGTAGCCAGAAATAATTCATAAGTGAATGAACATGGCTATATTCCAATAAAAGTTTACTTACGGACAATGAAATTTGAGTTTCATTTAATTTTTTTTGTGGGGGGGGGTCCTGGGGATTGAACCCAGGGGTGCTTAACCACTGAGCCATATCCCCAGTCCTTTTTACATTTTTATTTTGAGACAGGGTCTCACCAAGTTGCTTAGGACCTTGTGAAGTTGCTGAGGATGGCTTTGAATTTGTGATCCTCTGGCATCAGCCTCCCAAATTGCTGGGATTACAGGCGTGTACCACCAGGCCTGGAGTTTCATATAACTTTTATGTGAAAAGTAAAATACCTTTTGATATGCTTAAACCATGAAACACATTCTTACCTGCTATAGTTTGGGTGTTGAATGTCCCCCAAAGGTCTATGTGTTAAAGCCTTGGTCCCCAAGGTGGTGCAATTAGGAGGGAGTTGAACTGTCAGGAGGCAGGACCTTGGGGGTGGACCTTAGCTCACTGTGGGTATGCTACCAAGGGGGACTGTGGGGCCCTGATCCATCCTCTTTCTCTTTGCTTCCTGGCTTATGAGGTAAGTGGCTTGCTCCACTACATGCTTCAACCATGATGTGTCCCCTCACCAGATGCCCAAAACAATAGGACCACTAGATCATGGACTCCAAACCAAGGGCCAAAATACATTTTTTCTCTTTACAAGTTAATTACCTCAGTTATTTCATTATAGTGATAGAAAGATGACTGATATGTTAGCTAATAAGCTATATAAAACCCAACTGGATTTGGCCCGTGGGTGGTTATTTGCCAATCTCTGTTCTATATTATCTCTCAAAGTGTCTCTGGGGATTCCACAGTGGCATCTTGCTAGAAAGCTCTCCCCTTATTGCTTTTCTTCTCTTCCTTATCTCACTTTCCTATTCACTTATTAGTGTTCCCTGGGATCATCTCCCAAACAAGTTACTTATGACTGAATATTTGTCTTGATGCCAGCTTCCTGGGGAATCAAAACAATCAGTATAACCAATTAATCACTGAATCACACACTTCTTGCTTTGGCATCATGAAGACCCCAGGAAGAATTTCCAGAATCTTAAGAGTAGATTCAATAAAAGGCTCTTTCTAGTATATTCTCAGACTCACAGCATAGTGGGTTAAAGGAATAACCTTTATCATTCTAATCTCCCGACTTTCACCTGAGATAAAGTTGAGGGTATTAATATCTGCAATGAGCCTGAGGCAGCCATTTCACCTTCTTGGTCCATCACTCTTAAACTCTCATACTGGATTTATCAGCAGTGAGGACATCAAGGTTCTTCACAGCAGTAGGTGTCAGTGACTCAGAGTCAATGGAGCCATGTAACAGTCCACAGGAATCCAGGGGTGTTGGGTGTGATGATAACCATAGCAGCAATCTCTGTAGTCATGGGGAATTATGAAATGTGTTCCTTTCTCAAAGCTCCCTGCAAATAACCAAAGGACTAAATTATTTCTAGATCAAGAACAGCAGGTGGGTAGATGGGGGCATTCGTTTTTGGGTCCCATCTTGCTTATTTTATGTAGTAATTGCTTTCTCTGCAAATTGAAAAAAGCTTTCCTCACCCTGTTCTCTGCTGTTCCAGATGGCTGTACCCTCTCAACCTGGCAGGTACCTGCCTGTTGGCAGTGAGGCTGTGAACTTACAAAGTGCAGCATTTTTCGATCTTCAGACACAAATGAAGCCACCTAGATTCTCCTATTAGTAACAGGCTTCTCTGTTGAAAGGAGAGGCCATGACATGTGGACTATAAGAAATTATGAACCTGTTTCAAGTTCTAAAGTACCAGAGACTTGTGCATTGTCAAAGAATTGATTAATGAGATTGATTTCTTCTAGCCCTACTTAGTATGCAACATACAACAAAAATATAATTGTAAACTTAAAAGAACAAAAAAGCTGACAATCCAGAGCCAGCTCTGGGATATTTACAAGTTCTAACAAAATCCTTCAAAAAATACACTTTAATTGGGTTTCTATTAGCAAGTCTAATCCATCGGGACTCCCTAATTACTAAGGTAAGTCTTAACTCCCTTTCATCATTATTCTCTCTTTCAGCCCAAAATAGAAAGAAAGAACTTCTCTTTATTAACATGCAAATTTTAAATGGCGCTTGAGTCCAGTAAAGTAAGCTATCACTGGTTCTTTCTGAGCCTAACCCTCTTGAGGGCTTCATTTAAAAATTCAAATACAGGGAGATTATCAGGGTGGTTTTGGCAGTGACATAATTGCCCCTTGAAGTAAACAAGTTGGCAACCTTGCAAAAGAGGAAGCGCTTCTTATTTATTTATTTATTTATTTTGTATGGGAACTTGGTTCTGCAAACAAATCCCTTTGAGTACTAGGGTTTAAAAAATGCTGTATGGTATTCAAATGAAAAAGCAACATGAAACCAGTGAATGCTCATGGCCACAAAGTGTGGGAAGCAGAGGCATGATAATAAATACCAAAGTGCCAGGGAGTAGCCAACTAGTGCTCAGATCCATAAGCTTGTCGAAATTTCTAGTTTAGAATTCACATTCTTGGTTGAAAAACACCTTCCTCTTGATCAGACAGAGAGACCTCTGTTCCTGTGGTGTAGTAGGATGCAGTTAGGGTAGAGGAGGGAGAGAACTGGCTCAGGTGTAGGACACCAGGGTTATCTTCCTGCCTGTGACAGTCTGGTACCATATGCTGCAGCCTGAAGCAGACAAGAGAGTAGAGCTATTTCTTACCATCAGTTAGCTGCCAAGACCTGGCATTCTTTCACCAAATTGTGTAACTGGGGACAGCAGGTATATTTCAGAAGCACATGGACCATTGCCCTACCTCCCCAACACACGTTCACCTTACCTAGGTCTCCCTCCAGGCCCACTCCATCAAACACATTCCCATCTGCTTTTTTTGGAGGAGGGGTAACCAGGGATTGAACTGAGGGGCACTTAGCCACTGAGCCACATCTCCAGCCCTATTTTGTATTTTATTTAGAGACAAGGTCTCACTGAGGTGCTTAGCACCTCACTTTTGCTGAGGCTGGCTTTGGAACTTGTGATCCTCCTGCCTCAGCCTCCCAAACTGCTGGGATTACAGGTGTGCACCACTGTGCCCGGCCCCATCTGTTTTTGAATGCTAGAAAGTTCCTAACTAGGGATTTATTTTTGGATGTGGGACCCTGCTTCTCACTAATATGCATATAATCCTGAGATGTATAACACCTCCTTAACTTTTGAATTCAAGCAACCTACAATGTTTGTTGTTATTAACTCCTCTAAAATGGTCACAAAATTAAAAGGGATAAGTCCTCTTAATCATTTCTACTTTACTATATACAGGTAGAGGATTAGGCAAAGAAGGAGGCAGAAAGGGGAGACTGTGTGATCTAAATAATGATCAGGTCAATAGAAATGAAAATTCCCATTATTTTACTCGATCCACTTCTAATTGCCATGAAGAAAATGATACACAGGTGTTCATTTTTATATATTCTAATGTACATTCTTTTCTAATGACATATGTAATAAAATTAAATTAAAAAATAAGAATCAGATCGAATACCCAGTTTGGGAACATGGAAATGAAATTTATCAGAAACTCTTCATGATTTTATCCATTTGGCCTACAGAGATATTGTTTCATGGCATTTCTCCAAGTTCCCAAGCTTATTTATATCATTTTGCTATTCTCATAACATCTGTGTTCTTAGGAGTATAGTAATATACTTAACTGAATACATTTCTGTTTAGCTAGGAAAAGATGCATAAAGACATGAAAACATAAAAATTGCCATATTGTGACCATATTAGAAAAATGGAATACTCATAAACTGAGCATAAGTCAGAGGACAAATCTGGCCATTTTATCAAAATATATCATGCACTATAATTTAAAGTAGCAGTACTTTCCCTAGAAACTTATTATATAGAAGCGCCCTAACAAACAAGTGAACCAAAGTACAAGATATAAGCAGATACAAAGATATTCATTGTAATATTGCAAATATGGTAAATACTGGAAACATGCTAAATGCTGATTAGTAGGTTAAATACATTATGACTTATTCACACAAAGAAATAGTACACCAGCTTATGTGTCCCAATGATATAGAGGTACCCAAGATATTTTATTAAATTAACTATATACACATGTACGTATATGTATATATATATTTATATATATGCTTTTCATGTGTATGTGTGTATGTATGCATTCATATATATATATATGTATACACACATATATATGAAATCACACATTTATTTTTTATAAGGAGAAATAAATCGGCACTTTTTCCTGTAGTTACCTCAGGGGAAAGGATGTTGGTGGGGGAAAATTTTTTTACTTTTCATTTGATAGTCTTCTGAACTGTTTGAATTTTCTTTTTGAAATGATCATTCATTAGGCCTGATAGATAATAATATGAAAATACAGTAAAACAAAAATAGAGGAAAAGAGAAAAGCAAATTGCCCTTCTGCAAGTACACTTAGACATCATTTTGGGGTACCTCCTCTCCTGGGCTGTGACTGAACTGGGTTAGAAGAGGTCAACATTGCCTTTCCCAATGTGCACTGAACCTAAGTGTCCCTGCATAGGTTATAGATTTGTCACCATGAAATAATATATATCTTACTTGAATTGGTGTAAATAGTTCATAGTACTTCTTGGCAGTTATAAATTTCATAAGCCATCACGCCAAATTCACACCCCTATCAGGGCTGCAGAGGGGAGAGGGCACTACATTTCAACCTTTCAATCTTCAAGAGCTACTTTCCAGGTGCAGGATTATAAGCACTGAATGGATAAGTCAATGTTCATTCTTCAATGTCTTTCAAAATGTATACAGACTTTGACTCTCCTTTTCATCCTTGCCTTTCCATGCAGAAGCATCCTAAATCTTTTCATCTGTCTTCAAAGAGAGAGGTCCCCTATTTTTCCAGCCATTTTTGTTGCCCTTTTCTGGGCACTTTTCAGCTCCAGTATGAATTTTTTGAGAGGTTTCAGAATCAGAATTGCAAATGGTTTCCTCAGCATGGTTGTGCAGGGATTTTATACACTGTTCTGTTTTGTTTCTGCTGCTTTTTTTCTCGACAAGTCCCACTGCTTGGCCAGCTTTTTGGAATTCGTTATCCAACTCCTTTCAGCCATCCTTTTCCCTCTGCAAGACACCAGAACTTCCCAATGAAAATGGAAAATATTCAGATGTTTCTAAATCATAGAATCCCAGAATAGACCTCAAAGGATCATTAGATATAATCTTGTCCAAATCCCCATTTTGTCTATGGGAGATACTGAGGCCCAGAGAGGTTAAACAAGGACTCTAACTTAAATCTGCCAATTTCCATGCCAGCCTCCTCCCCAGCACATCTGTGTGCAAAATAGATACTAAAATATTTAATAGTTGTGTATAGCACTAAAAACTAAAGACTAAAGACTCATCTGCATGTTGGGGCAGGGCCCTAAAGGCAGCTTGATAAGGTCAAAATACCTTTTTATTTGCTGGGTCAAGGAATGGCATTTGGGGTCCTGGGGGAGTGAAGGAAGTGACTGTGATGGCAATTGAGGTGACTTTTGGAGCTCAGAGCAGCATCCCTTAACCAACCAATATGGAAGTATTTCAATATATTAACAACAGTCATTTCAGCGTATCCTGGTAGTGTAGCAGTTTTGTCTACATAGTGATTTGGTCTAATTTAGATAAAACTCAGCTATACTTTTTTCCTTCATCTGTAAGCTTTGATGTGTGAAGACTCAGAGTCTCTGGCAAAATGATGTGTTTTAATCTTCCAGTATTTAGGCATCATGAAAACGACTTCCAGGTACTCTGAACATTACACATAATAAACCAAAGTCTAAGTAAGGGTCTCACATATCCAGTAGCATTAGAGTACTGCAGGCTTTTAATATCAGTCATAAAAATGAAATATTTAAATTGCAAAATAGATGCATCTACATAGCATCTGTGAGCTCTCTAAAAATGCATGAGCTGCTGCTTATCCGTCTTCAAGGAAAAAATGAGTCACAGTAATGTTTCTCTTTATGCAACAGATTTTTAAATTGTGATTTATGCAGTTTAAAGGCAGCTAAGTAGCCCTTGTCAGTAAGACTATCACAAGATGATTTGATGGAGACCATTTTGGACAAATTACCTAATCAACACAATTCCTCCTTCCTTGGAGCAGAAGAGTGAGAAATAGCCAATTGCAGGAATGTGTGTGTGTGTGTGTGTGTGTGTGTGTGTGTGTGTGTGTGCAAAGAGGTTCTTTGTTCTTTCATTCTGTTTTCCTCTCTCCAGCTCCTCAGGAGGTACTACATGAGACACAGCATACATGAAAGCTAAACAATAGGATGTACAGAAATATTCCTCCCCCTCCCTTGCTTAAAACCAAAACATCTCTCCCACAGCTTGAAATCCCAACATTCCATCCTGCCTTTAAGTGTCCCCAAATAAAGCAAAATTATTCCAGCAAAGCCTCCTTCTCCCATGGGAAAATGGAATTTAGATTATCACAAAAATGTATTTTATCATCTATTTATTTAACAGGTTTTTTAAAAGTAATAAAAACCCACACTCTGCCCCACTTTTAGAGAAAATTTCTATTAAAAATAAAGACTATGTAAATAAAGGTATAGAATAGACTTCATAAAATATCTGTTGAATGTTGGATGAATGAAAATATTAAGCATTAGGTATGTCAATTAGATCTAAATAAAGCTATTTTAAAATTAATTCCTAGAAACTGGAGACTTCTGATGCTAAATTCTGCATCATATTGGGTTCAATCAGAGAAACCAAACCACTGCACGTGCACACACGAGCATGCACACATACACACACAAAGGGATTTGACTTTACACAGTTGTGGAAGCTATAGTAAAGTGGTCTTTGTAAGGTCATTGTCTTTGCTTGTGGTGCTGGAGATTAAAGACCTCAGGACAGATGTTGGTGGTAGGAAAGATGGATATGAAATGAGGGAAAGCAAAAATAAACTGGAGTCTATAAGTAGGCACTGAAAAAAAGTATGAGCTGAAATTCATGAGTTTTTGCTTCTCCTGACCTTGGTTGCACAGTTATCCTATAGAAGCTGGGGAAAGCAGGGCAAGGTGGTCCATGCCTGTAATCCCAGTAGCTCAGGAGACTGAGAAAGGAGGATCATGAGTTCAAGGCCAGGCTCAGCAATTTAGTGAGGCTGTAAGCCACCTGGTGAGACTGTCTGAAAATAAAAAAACAAAAAGGGTTGGGGATGTGGCTTAGTGGTAAAAGTACCCCTGGGTTTTATCTATAACCCAACAAAGAAAAAAAAAAAAAGAAGCTGGGAAGCCTTCATTACAGAGCTAAACCCATATATCTAACCCAGGAGTAGAAGCCGCTGAAAGAGGATCCAGGAGAAAGTAGAGCAATTAAAACATAGTTGTTATCTCACTCCAACTAGGTGAGTTAGCAGGTCAGTGACAATATGGGTGATCTACAAAATGACTGTTGTTCTTCTGTACTCTCTAAATCTCACCTGAGAATCTCTCTTGTGGCCCACTGAAATCAGGAACATAAAAAGGACATCTGAAAAATATAGTCCAGCTTTGCCAAGTTGACACAATTACAAAGCCACCACAATAGTCATTTTATTCTAGGAGATGGAGAGAAACATCAACACATTTCTGAGAATCAGGCCCTCAAAAAGTGGGACTGAAGATCTTTGCTCAGTAGGGCAGAGAAAAGGGCAAGGGTGTTGCGAGGAGAGATAAGAAGGCATTTAGTTGGTTGGTTGCCCCTTTTCTTTCATTCATTAAAAATTGCTCATTGAGCATTTACTCTGTGCCATGCCCTGTACTAATTGTATATCCCTTTGATCATGTTCATTTTGTAATGTGATACTGACACTTCTATATCAAGAGATGTAACCTATGTTGATTCCCCAGAAATCTGATCAGATCTGTGACTGGTAGAAGTGACACTGCATGACTTTTGAGGCTAGGTAACAAAGATTATTAATTTCACTGGGCTCTCTGTTTTTTTGGAGACCTTCATCATTGACTTTGTCCACATGTTATGAGGTAGCCCAATGTACAGGAATAGGTCATATGTAGATGTTCTAGTTGACATTTCTAGCTAAGATCTTGGTATCGACTAACCAGCATCAATCCCTAAACATGTGAGTTTAGGGATGTGAGTTTTGATATGATTCCTGTCCCTTGTCTTCAATTATTGCCCACCCTACACTGATGCCAGATAAAGCGGAGAGATTGGCTGTCCCATTGAGTCTTGTCCAAATTACAAATTTGTGAGCAAAATTAATATTGTCATTAATCCAAGTCACCAAGTTTTGAGTGTCATTTGTTTTCATAGCCATAGTAACAGAAAAAGTCACTTCGCCTGATCAATGAGGGATATAATGACTGATACATATATATATATATATATAATTTTATATATATATATAATTTTATTGAGTTATCCATAGTAACCTAAATTATTTTATTTTAATATTGGGGCCATTGGTTTGAACTTAAATTTTTAATTAATATTTTTGTACAAATAATGGTATTTTGTTAAATCTTTGTCTTGAGATAATTGTAGATTTGTATGCAACTGTAAAAACAATACAGAGATCCAATATACTCTTTACGTAGTTTCCTTCAATAGTAACAGCTTTGCTTAGCATCTTTGCTTAATAGCATCATAACCCAGAAACTGACATCAATGAAATCCACCAATCTTATTTAGATTTTTGTTAAAATTCTCAACCTGTAGACATAAGGTCTATGAATTTTGCTGTATGTAAATTTTACCTTAGCGATAGGCTAAAATTAATAGTTGAGTCTTGGCAGGGAACAACTGGACAAGGGTACTGCTAGTCTTATTAATGGTTAACAGAATGACTTGACTCAGATAGCATATATTAAAATTCTGGCTCTGTCAAATGTTACCAGGATAACTTTGAACAAGTTCTTTTACTGTTCTAAGCCTCCTACTGCCTATCTGTAAACTGGGTATATGAGTCCTCTAGGCAAGACCTGGAACTGGTGGACAGGGCTGGGGGTAGAGAGTGTGGTAGAAGAATAAAGGTTGAAGTGGGGTTAATAATGCTTTCTTCAAAGCGTTGTCATGGGAATTGTATGTAAAGTGCTCACCTAGCACAGTCATACACATAGCAAAGTGTTCCACAAATGGAAGCATTTCATTCTATAGTCATATAGGGGCCAAATGTCTAAACATCAACCTTTCAAGGCTTGTCTACCACCTTATAAGACTCTTGGAAGGAGTAACATACTGAGTCCTTAA
The DNA here is from genome assembly GCF_902686445.1 of Sciurus carolinensis. Classification (NCBI taxonomy): domain Eukaryota; kingdom Metazoa; phylum Chordata; class Mammalia; order Rodentia; family Sciuridae; genus Sciurus; species Sciurus carolinensis. The sequence goes on from NC_062232.1 coordinate 31,826,466, forward strand.
CACCTTAGTGCAAATTAATTTTAGCCAAGAAATGACTTTCTCAGAGACAAGCAAGATGGGCCAATCATAGGGTAATTTATTTGGGACAGATGTAGAGGAAAGCAGTGCTAAAGGAGGATGTGGTACTTAGGGTTGACTGTTTGCAAGTAACTGAAATAATCCCTGCTTTACAGATGACAGAAGGTTGGAAAATCAGGCTTAATAGTCACTCTATAGGCCTAGTCCACAGAATCCATAACCACCAACTAAAAGTAGGAAGTAAGTACTTAGTGCCTGTCCTCTAACTGTTTCTTCGCATCCATTGCTCAAGATTCAAAGTCCTAGGAGAAAGCATCAGTTAGTCAAGCTCAGGACAACTTTTCCATCCTGGTTCTCAAACTGGAGAAGGTAAGGAAGGACTGAACAACTCTGACTTCCAAAGAGTGAGCCTGGCATTGCCTTCCACCAAATCTACCCTAATGAGGAATGGATATTCCACAAAAGAAAATTGGGATACTCTTGGAAAATGGAAGTAAATACTGAGCAGCTGAAAAACAACAAATATCTACCAGAGAGAATTCAGGGTGGAGTAGCAGAGTGCCATAAAATGCCCTTTTCTCCTTAGCAGGTTCTTAGGTGTATTTAAAGCTCAATGACCTTTTTGGTGATCCCATTATTAAATTCATCTCAATTACATCTATGAGCAGCAGCAAAGGACTATCAATCTATTTCCTTGTTAGTGACCTGTTATATCTTTCATTGTATTTCTTAATAGTCTAAGTGCTTTCTGTGGAGGTCAGCAAGAAGTCTAGTGCAAATATTTAAAAGCATCATTTGGTGGTACATTTTTTTCACACATAAAAGATTGGAATGAATTCTTTCACAAAACATAGGAAGTAAATATACTAGTAAGATATATACAATAGTCATCAGAATACTGAAATACAGAGAAATTTAAATTTTAGTTTATTTAAATGTTGCCAGAATAAATATTTTACTTCCATGGAAATATTACCTTAGTACTGCTCACTAAATCCTTCTAGGGAAGAAGGAAGCCAAAATATAAATTCAAAAATTGCAATGTGCCTAAAGTGTATTTTAAAAAAATTGTCCCAGTCTTTACTATATGCATTTTCTTCAGCTTAAGGGAAACCATGTATTTCCATGCTAAAATATTTTTTGTATTAAATATCAATTTTACCATAAGAGTTTTTAACTTCTGTTATTCTGTGTGTATGTTTGTGTGTATAGAGATGTTGTGAATTTTGACAACTACCTTTTCTATTTTGATTGATGTAACATCATAGGTTTTTGGAAACCAGTTTTGAATTATGTGTGCATGTCAACCAATTCTGAGTACAACTCTACTCCATAGACATCTTCATTTAGTAGAAAAAGAAACAAAACCCTTGTTTTTGCCATGACACTGTACTTCATGGAAAATTATTTTCATATTATATTACAAAACAACTGTATCCTCAATATTGAACTTTTAAATATAATTTTAAATAGGTTTAGTAATAATGTCAAGTTTTCCCTTTGACAGAATGTACTTCTAAAAACTTTATGTTGCTTCCATGAATTGGATAAAAATAAAATTGAGCCCACATTAGATTTTTAAAAATCATAATCAACTTTCTTGAGAAATATGAAGTCAGTAGTTTGGCATTAATAATCATGTACTTCAATTTTTAGCTCATGGTAATTAAAAGGGTCTATTGCAAAATTAAAGCATTATTAATGAATAAAATCATTGTGGATTAGCATCATACAATATATGAAAAAATTACAATAGCAAGAACATTTAAGATCATCTCCATATGAAAGATTGACAAACTACCGCCAGCAATCTAAATTCAGCATACACCTGTTTTTGTAAATAAAGTTTTATTGGGACACAAACACTGTCTTTCATATATCAGAATTGTCTATGGTTAAAACAGAAGTCCTATGACCTATAAAGCCTAAAATATTTGCTATCTGGCACTTTAAAATGTTTGTTTATACCCCTACTATTTTTGCAACATAGCTGGGCTAGTTGCTCTCCATTTTCAGCACATATTTTATATACACCGAACCCAGGATTTCACTACCTCAGTGCTATTGCTATTTTGAGCTGGATAATTCTTTGTTATCGTGGGAACAATTCTATGCATTGTGGGATGTTTAGCAGCATCTGTGATTTCTACTCACCAGATGCCAGTTTCACCCTCTCACTTGAAACTACCAAAATTGTCTACAGACATTGCCAAATATCTGCTGGTGGGCAAAATTACCTTCAAATGAGAGTCACTCACATATCTTATAATTTCCCACTGACCATACAATTCCATACAATTTAATACATAGCACAACTGATTGGCACAACAAATGGCCAGCAGTGTGAAATACTTCTCTCACCAGATTCCAAGACCAGTGGGCATTAGCTGTCTGTAGTCATTGATGAAACACATCATCAAATCATTGAGTGTCCTGTATTCTATCCTTGGAAAGTGTGTAACTGTTTATCTCTGGAAAGGGTCAGGAAATGAGTAATGGGTTATATTTCTATTTGTTTTTTAGATTTAACTATGTGTTAACTAAAAGCTTGGTCCACTGCCTATGTATTGTACACATTACTACAGGAGCTTCGTGCAGAAGCTTATGTAGAAAGTGGAGGCTCATCAAACCATGTGAGTTGAATGGGTAAATAAATAATGCACAATAAATCCAATACAAAATTTCCATATTCCTGAGTATTTGAATTCTTTCATTATATCACACCGAGAAACTTTCAGCATCTCAACTTCCTCTATTCTGGATCCTTTATTAAGTCCAACTGAATAAACATTCAGAACCAGTCCCAGAATCTTAAGGTAGCATAATGAAATCAGAATCTCCTGGTAAGTGGTTTCTAAACAATGAACTCAGTCTCATCTAGTGTTTTGTTCTGCTTTTTTTGGTATAGCATCCACTCAACCTATTATGATTCGGGCCAATACACATTAGTGAATTTGCAATTTGCCAACTGGAGCCTGCCAAGATCTGATTCTAGTTTAGGTGTGGCAGTAATCAAAAGTAGTGGGCTAAGAGTTCAGGAGAATTTTTCCCCTTTTTCAAGGTAGTGCTGTCTGCAAGATTGTTATAGGATCTTCAAGAAATAAGGGAACATTATTTCTCATTGACCAGGAGAAGAAACATTCTATGGGGTTTGGTGTACTGAGTTATCTGAGTCCTACAATATGTTTCCATTCCAATTCTTGGGATCCCACTCTATCCTAATGCAAATATAACTTTTATGTACAGCATCTGCTAGCTCCATGATTTTTACAGCAGCCTAAAAATCAAACTTTCACTTTTGTTCTCAACTCAGATCCAATGGCTATGAGTGATGAGATTATTTGAATAAAGCCATTAAAATTCCACAAATTTTGTTTTTCTTGATACGAGACATTAGGATGTTGAGTTTGCCTTTCTCTTTTCTTCAAGCTGCCAATTTCAGCTAGAAGCAACTTGCTTAAACTGCAAATTTGCAATTCTTTAAGCCTTTCATGTCATTCTATGACAACTGTCACTAGATCCCTTAGAGCCTTGTCCAAAACAAGCTATTATGTCTAAGAGGACAGATAATAATTTAATCAGCTGTTTTTTTTTAAATGGATGCATGTCTTGGACTGTCTCAGTATCAGTCAGGTTTTTAGAATCATCAACAACAATTAGAAAATATAATGAACCTAAGATTCTCCCCCCACATACACTATTTTCATGAGGATCTGTTTCTTGCAACCACTCTTGGCACCAAATTCTTGATCCCATTGGTTATTAAGGTGAAAAGGCATTCATAAATAGTTCTTAATATTGCTTAGAAAGCTGGAGAATTGGGCTTGAAGCTAAGCTCCCAGGAACAGAACTTGAAACCATATCTCAAAACAGACTTGATGAATTATTGACCCTGATCCCTGGAGAAAGCCCACTACCCTGGTACCAGATCTGTGGCAAGAACTCAATTTTTCAACCACTAGGAAACTACCGGCATTATTATCACTTGATGCTAGACACATCCTCAGAAGAAACGGGAACACTACAGCAGATCATTCACTTCTAAAGCAGTCTCTCATGGGTGCATCTCATTGACAGGGTCTAGGACACATCTCTGCTCCGTAGCTACAAATGGTGCCGTGAACTTGAGTTTTTATCCCTATTTTGGAAGATTGGACTCATAGATGGGGTTTTCCTTGTTCTAGTTTTGCACTGGTGTTGCACACACCATTCTACAAGTCAGTAGCTAAAAGTAACAGCATTTATTTTGCTTATAAATCTAAAATGTGGGCAAGATTCAGAGGGGAGAGTTAGTCTGTGTTTCGTTCAGGGTAAGCTGGAGTCTAGAATCATCTGAAATCCTAGTCACTTATGTGTCTGGTGGCGAATGGGGGCTTTCCCACTGAGACCTGAACTGAGGCCATTGCCAGACATATACACGTTATCTCTCCATAAAAAAAGTTTACCTCTACACAACTTACTTTCTGCATTAACCTGAATATACTATTCTGTTGCTTTGTTAGCATGATTTTAGTATTACAATAGACTGTTCACCAGGAAAATAGAAGTTGCAAGCAAAATTATTGTATTTTTACAGGAACTCTCTGAAAGCCCCATTATTCTTCAATAGAGAAATTAACATCCTAAGAGTCTTTCAGTGTCTAGCCTTGAAATATTCACCTTGAAGTGTCTACCAAACCTGAAATCCTTATCCTGTCCTAATCAATCCCTTCTGTTGAAAGACCACTGTAAATCATCCAATTCTCAATATAACATCAAACATTGTCTGAGACTCTCTCTGAATCTGTGTGGTATTTCTTTAAGCAATATACTTTGCTTTAGTCCTTTCAGAGTGTTGTTCTGGCAATCTCTGGGTATCCAACCTTGGGTGCCACATATTCTGGGCATACCACATGGTGACTAGGTTTCAAAACTGATCATTCCCAAAGAGAGAGCTGTGTCAGAGTGACAGTTTTTTCTAACCTATGGCCAGAAATCACACAGCATCATTTCTGTAACATTGTAATCATTGAGGTCACTACAAATGCTCATCTAGTTCAAAGAAAAAGGGTTAGACTCCACCTTGTGATGGGAGGAATTAAGAATTTTCATGCAGGTTTTAAATTCATCACATTCTCCAACTAAAGAAAGACCATGTAAAGTTAATATGCAGACATAAATATGAAGACTGTGATATCAAAATATTGATAGTGTTTAACTTAAGGAGTACAGTTGTGGAAGGATTTTCTTGCATAAATTTTCTTCAATTAATGCATATTCCTTAGTTGATTAAAAAAGATATACATATCTTTGACTTTAAGTTTTATAACCAAGTCAGAAAACACTTCACTATAAAAGGTTGAAAAAATACCTATAATCTAAATATTTAAAAACATCATAATGGTTAATTTGAATTGTCAACTTGACTGGATTAAGAGATGCTGAAAATTAGGCTTCTGGGTGTGTCATTGGGGGTCTGTCTAGGAATGATTGGCATGTGGGATAGCCAACTGAAGTGGAGACCCTCCCTAAGTGTGGGCAGCACCATTCAATAGGTTGAAGGCTAAACTTCCTAAGTTGGACTAACAAGAAAGTAGCAGCAGATGCAAGCTCTATTCTTCTCGAACCAGTTCTTGATTGCTGCTGCTGTCACCTAAGGACATCAGACTCTCTCGCTCCTTTGCTTCACCAAAGTGTACTCTGCCAGTGATTCTCCATGGAGTTTCCAGAAGCCTTCAGTCTCAAACCTGGGTAGCATTGATCCCTCTAACTCTGATGCTTTAGCCTCTTGAACTGTGCAGCTACTGGTTCCTCCAGCTCTCCAGCCTGCAGACGGCCATTGTGGACTATCCAACTTCTGGTCTTGTAAGTCAATCTAATAAATCCCCTTTTTATAATCATACCTCCTGTTATTCTGTTCCTCTAGAGAACCCTGACTAATACAAACATTTAACTGTTTCATTGAGATCTGATTTATATAGCATGAAGTTCATTCATTTTATGTGCACAATTCAGTGCTTTCTAAATCAATTTATAGCTTGCAAAAATTGCCAATATCCAAGTTTAGGACATTTCCATCACCCCATAATACTCCTCATGCCTATGTACAAATATGTAGCAATGAATTCCACTATTCTGTATAATAATAATGCACCAATAAAAAAGACTCCTCATGCCCATTTTCAGTCAATCTTCATTCTTACACCCATCTCCAGGAAACCACTACCTAATTTCTGTCTGTAAATTTGCCTATGGTGGAGGTTTCATATAGAGGCAATCAGATAGTATGTAGTGTTCTGTGTCAGGCTTCTTAGCAAAATGCGTTTGGGGTTTATTCGTGTTGTGGCATGCATTGGTACTGTTTCTTTCAATTTGCTGAATAAAATTCTATTGTTTGGGTATATTATAATTTGTTTCTTCATTCTCTAGTTGATGGACATTTTAATTGTTTCTGGGTTTTGACTATTATAAATAATAAGGCTATGCACATTTGTATTCAAGTCCATATTTATATGAACATTGATTTTATTTTTCTTGGGTAGATACACAAGAGTAGAATTCTGTTGTATGGTAAATTTGTAAGATACTGCCAAACTTTCTCCAAAGTTGCTGTACCATTTTACATGCCCAGCACAAGTTAGTTTGTTTATTTATTTATTTGTTTATTTATTTATGTATTTATTTTGGTACTGGGAATTGAATCCCGGGGCACTTTACCACTGAGCTACATCCAAAGTTCTTTTTATTTTGAGACAGGGTCTCACTAAGTTGCTGAGATTGGCCTCAGACTTGCAATCCTCCTGCCTCAGGCTTCCAGATTGCTGGTATTAGAGATGCACACCATTGCTTCCTGTCTCACCACAAATTTATTAGGGTATTTTTTCCCCACATCCTCACTAACACTTATTAATGTCTCTCTTTTTTTTAATTTGTTTTAATTAGTTATACAAGACAGTAGAATGCATTTATACATTTTGATAAATCACAGATAAACAGTATTTGCCATTTTTCTGACTGTACATATTGCAGGATCACATTGGTCATGCAGTCATACATGTACATGAGGTAATAATATCTGTTTCACTCTACTATCCATCCTACTCCCATACCCCTTCCCCTCCCTTCACTCCCTCTGCCTAATCTAAAGTAACTCTATTTTTCCCCAGCATCCCCCACCTTATTGTGAATTAGCATCTGCATATCAGAGAAGATATCTGGCCTTTGGTTTTTTGGGTTTGGCTATTTCGCTTAGCATCATATTCTCCAACTCCAACTATTTACCAGCAAATGCCAAGCAGGAGGATTGCAAGTTTGAGGCAGCCTCAGCAACTTAGGGAGATGTCGTGTTTAAGCAAAAAATTTAAAAGGGTCTGAGACAAAGGGAAGGGAGGAGTTGGGAATAGGAAAAACAGTGGAGTGAACTTCCCTGTGTACATGTATGAATACACCACAGTGAATCTCAACATCGTGTACATACACAAGACTGGGATCCTAGTTAGAATAAGATGTACTTCATGTGTGTATAAATAGGTCAAAATATAATTTACTGTCATGTATAACTAAAAGAACAAATAATAAAAAAGTACTCAGTGGTGAAGTTCTCCCAGGTTCCATCCCCAACAGCAAAAAAAAAAAAAAAAAAAAAATGGTTAAGCATATCCATTTCTTCAAACTTTTATCATTATTTATGATTTCAATCAAGACCTTTTTTATAGCTTTTTTAAATACACTAAATTATTGTTATTTACAGTCTGTATGTTTTCTTTGATGGAATATTTATTCAAACACTTTCCTCTTTTTTATTTTTGGTGCAGGGGATGATGAATTGAGTGTCTCATGCATGCTAAGCACATGTTCTACCACTAAACTGTACTCCCATCATTTCCACATTTTTAATTGGGCTATTTGTCTTATTTTTGAGTCCTAAGAGTACTTATTCTGGATATAAACCATTTATTAGATATAAAATTTTCAAACATTTTCTTCTACTCTATGAACTTTCTCCCAGTTCGTTACATAAATTTTATGCTTTCAATAGTATCATTATCACCAATTATTTGCTTTTGTTCGTGGAAGATAGCAAAATTGAAGCAAATTTGAATTGATGAGAAGGTATGTATTGGTGCAGTTGTTTCTAGGGTTGGAAATTGGAAAGACAATTGCAGTTTTCTTATAGCTAGAGATAATTTAATTATTCTAGGAAGCTTGTAAAATTACATCTTGACCACCAACTTGCCTCAGGAAAAAAAATAAAAAAAACTATAAAGAAGATGACTAAGTATGAACCTGAAAAACAAAATCAATACATTTAATATATGTCCACCACTGGTTTACATTCTAGAGGCATTGAAATTTGTTTTGCTTTGATTAGGAATTGGAAATCAAAACACATATTTTCCAAAATGATAAACCAAGTTTTCTCAGATAAACATTTCTTATTTCAAAATGAAGGTAGCAGTTCTAGACTTTAATTTTACTACTGAAATGTGAATCATTTTGATATTTTATCTGCAACAAGGCTGATTTCATTAATGTAAAATAAATCTAGTGGTTGATTTCAGCATGCATTTATTGAGCATCTGTTAAACGAATGTCTGTGCTAGGTGTGGCAAGAAATGCAGAGATAAGGTTAGTTGCTCATTTGTGGTTTAATAAATGAAATAACCAATAACCTAAGTGGTGAGATATGCAGGACAATTTTATGATAATTGTTACCCAGTTCCATGTTCTTCTAGCAAAGAGCAAAAATGCATAAGAGAATGTAAGAACGAAACTTTTTTTGGTCTCAGTTTCCAGCTGATGCCTCTATCATGGAGAAAACCAATAAATTCCAAATATGTTCCCTTGCCACAGTGACACCCTGGAATGCCTTTGCAGGACTGGCAAAGAGGATGGAGCAAAGGAATGTTTTTAAATCCTTAGTAAATTGTTTATCTCAAAAATATATCATTGGCTTTAAGGTGGCCACTCAGCTTTCCATATGCCTTTGGGTTCCGGGAGACTAATGTCTGACATTTTTGGAGACAAAGCCAAAGGGAAGCACATAAGGCTCACACCAACACTGCCTGACAGCAAAGTGAGAGGAGAATGCATCAGAAGTGAGATGCAATTTCCTCCACAAGGGACAGTGGGGCAAGATTGCTTGAGTTTTACCATGGGACAATGGAAGGAAGAAGTTGGAACTCTGCCCACAAGATTCAATCCTGTTCTGCTCGTCTATTCTTCAGCCTTTCCACACTTCTCTCCAGAGCCTGAGCAAAGGGCCTGCCATTCTTTCAAGTTTTCCCCTTCAGGTGGGTCGTAGTTGGATGCTTTCTTTTTCCAGTGCTCTGGGGCCTAATGGTCCACAACAGCATTAGTCCCTTTTGCTGTTTGTAGGGATGTCAGGAAAAGCAATTCACAAACGAGGAGGTTCATAATTACAGCAGGATGTTTTCCAAACACCTGCAATTATTTTCTTTCTTTGCCTGGACTCTCCCTGATGACAGAGTTAAGGCTTACTCAATCTGATGGTTATGCCTTCTATGTGTTTCTCTTGGCATTTCCCATATCTAGAAACTCACAAAGAGGGATTGGCTGAGTAGCTTAGTGGCAGAGTGCTTGCCTAGCATGCACAAGGCCTTGGTTTGATTCTCAGCACTGAAAGAGAAAAAGCAATTCGGTGTGGTCAACATGTGTGGAGCCTATGTGTAGAAATACATGAAGACTGATGGATGGCTTATTCTGGCAAGTAATTCTCCCATAGCTAAATAAATTATATAGGTAATGCAGTATCTATAAGCAGTAGGGGAGACTTGGAATCCTTTTACAGGTATCAAAATGAACATTTCTCTACTTTTCAACATTCACAACTATTGAACCTTGTCTATTTGAATAGGTTCTACCAGAGCTCTGTATGCCTGCACCCCATTGTCAGTATGTCTTCAATTAGTAGTTCTTATTTAGTACCTTTCACCTTTATCCTTGACATAGCTTGGTTCAAGAACTTGACACCAAAATCAAGTGAATTTATTATATCCTGAAAAAGGAATTACATGATGATTCAAAAAAATTTTGGGGGGTACTGGGGATTGAACCTGGGGGCACTGTACCATTGAGCCACATCCCCAACTCTTTTATTTATTTATTTATTTATTTATTTAAACAAGGTCTTGCTAAGTTGCTGAGACTGACTTTGAACTTGAGATCCTCCTGCCTCAGCCTCCCCAGTCTCTGGGATTATAGTTGTGTGCCACCATGTCAGGTTTGATGATTCAAATTTAACACTGAAAACATAGATGTCTACATGAGCTGTTTACATTTGTCCACTGACTTTCATGACATCTAGCTTAAACTCTGATGGATTAGAGAACCCAGCAACAGACTTTGGGAAACATTTTTTCAATTACCAGTACCTTGCCCTTTATAAAGAGAAGGATTAACCATGAAAATTTTATTATTTTATCTCCAATTTTGAGAGGGTACACATGTTTGGAGTGTGTTTGTTTATTTTGCCAGCATTTGAAAATAAATATTCATATTTTCTCCTTTTTTACACAAAAGTTAGCATATGCACTGTATGGCATCTTGACATTTTTACTTAAAATATTTTAGAACATAAAAAATATTCCCAACCATTTTATAGTTGCATAGCTTTGTATTGTGTGGATGTATCACAATTTCTTAAATCAATCCCCAAATGACAGACATTGAGTGTCTTCCAAACTTTTACTATTACCAAAAAAGCTTCAATAACCAAAGTTGCATATACATGTTTTCACGTGTGTGTGTGTGTATATGTGTGCATGTGTGCACATGTAACTTCCAAAAGAATTTCTGGGTCCAAATTACATGTATAATTTTGATGGCTATTCCCTCTTATATGTGAGAAATAGATATAGTGGTCCATTTTCAGAATATAATATTCAGCCTTAATTGAATCCAATTGTAGTCATTTTAATTATAGCCCTTCCCTTTGCCCCAATTTTAATATTAGCCAAATCGCATAGATTATAACCCCAAGCTCCACCAATCAGGATGAAGGGCAATGCTGCATTAAGGATAAAAGCAAGCAGACTCCCCATGAGATGTGCTTGCTAGCCTGGTCCCAGTAGCACATTCTCCCAGCAGAAGTAAAGTTTGCCTTGCCCATCCACTTTCAAACAACGTTTGATTTCTTGGGACACCTTGGTATTTCTAAAAATTTTGGCACCCATCATGGGGATCCATTCTTCACTGAGGGGTGTGGGGACCCCCTCTTTAGAGGAGATGCATTTGCTGCCTTATTGTAGTGGACTTGGAGTGGGGGAGAAACTGATCCCTGAGGCTGACAAAGAACCCAAAGTCAGGCTAGAATTATGGTTTAGTGGGAGAGCACTTGCCTAGTGTGTGAGGCACTGGGTTGGATTCTCAACACCACATATAAACAAAAAATAAAGGTCCATCAACAACTAAAAAAAATCAAGAAAAAAAGAACCCCAAATCTGAAGTGGATCAGCAATGCATGTAAAGGGCCCAAGCAAGCACCGTGGCAACCAGATGCACAGACCAAGGTAGGAAAATCTGATCTGAAGCTTGAGAGAGAAGTTTTTTCTTGGTTTTCTTGATGGTTGAGACATCCCAGAGGTTGTGTGAGTGTGACTGAGACACAAATGCAAGATAACCCCCCAAAAGGGCAGGGGTTGAAACTGTTCAGAAATGCAAGACCACACCCAGGAAAAGGGGATAGGGGTATGGAATAAATCCCTAATAAGTGAGATTGAGCATACAGGGGACTGGAGTGTACAAGAAACCTCCAATACAGGTGGGTTGAGTACACTTCTTGTGCTTTAGGAGTCTTGTTGAGGAATTTGGTTCCTAAAAAGTCATGATAACAGTTGGACCTACTTTTTTATCCCACTCCTTGTTATATACCCAATGGACTTAAAATCAGTAAACTAGAGAGTGATACAGCCACATCAATCCACAATTGCTAAACTATGGAACCAACCTAGGTGCTCTTCAACAGATGAGTGGATAAAGAAAATGTGGTATGTATACCCAATGGAATATTACTCAACCATAAAGAAGAATGAAATTATGGCATTTGCTGGTAAGTAGATGGAACTGGAGATTATTATGCTAAGTGAAATAAGCCAATCCCAAAAAAACCAAAGGTCGAATGCTCTCTCTTTTATGTGAATGTTGACTCACAATAAGGGGGAAATAGAAGTTCTTTGGATTAGACAAAGGGTAATGAAGGGAAGGGAGGGGGATGTGAATAGTAAAGACAGTGGAATGAATGGAACATCACTTTCCTATGTTCATACATGAATACACGACCAGCGAAACTCCATATCATGTTCAACCACAAGAATGGGAAGTTATACTCCATGTATGTGTAATATGTCAAAATACACTCTACTGTCATGTATATCTAAAAAGAACAAATTAAAAAAATTTTAAAACCTCAGTATCAGAGTAGCAAGGGCTATATTCAAAGCATGAGGTGAACCACTGTTAAAGCCAGTCAGAGTGTTGGTCTCTATATGTTTAAAGTGCAATGTTCATTGCTTCTAAAGATTTTCTTTGAGAGGAATAACTTATATAAAGTGTTAACTAGACTTGTTTGATATCTTGGTTTTCATGGGTAACCTAATTTAGAAATGGGTAAGTCAGTTCTAACATAAATGGGATTAATATTCATAAATGTGTATGTTAGAGGAAACATCTGATGAATTTGCAAAGTTAAAATACTAAAACATCACCTGAGTAAAATTTAAGCACTCTTGGCTTCTTAAATTCCATGAGGTAACATATACTTGGGTCTATTAAGTGTGTTTTTATAAATTGATAAATTAAAAATAGGGTTTAAGATTGCTGGTTTCTGGATCTTAACCTAAAAGCAAGTTTACTCAGATTTAACATTCTAACAGGTGTAATTCTATATGCATACACAAAGTTTCAGCTCTGTTTTGATTAAAGTACTGTAAAGAGTAAAGTATTTCATTTAATTAAAAAGAAGTAAGGTTTGTTTAAATGAGAGACAATGTAACTCCTGTCATTCGAGGGGGAAACTAACAGAGGTTTTATAGCCTCTGGATAAAGGCATTAATCAGAGTCCATGATGAACAGATATTTTTAAAAAGTCTCCTTCCTAATGGTTGGAATCTAGTTGTCCAATCATTTGCGTCCACCCCCACCTCCATTTTCCTGCTGCTACAGGACAAAGGAGTTGACTGGAATGTTTGGCATCAGTCAGGGGGTGGTCTTTACATTTGAAAAAAACCTTAATTGGGGTCCATCATCCTGAGTGCCTGACAATTAACAATATTCTTGTGCTAAAGTCCAAGATGAAAGAGAGGAGACAACTAAGGATGTAAACAAGTTGTAGAATGTCTAAGCTGCAGAAGGTTTATGGAAGGAAAATTTCAAAGTTTGTGTATGTGATTAAATTGGCCATAATTAGCACCATCAGTTAAAGTTAAAGCCCAGCGGTGCATGCTAGCCAGGTTCCAGTAGCACACCCTTTGGGCAGAGTAAAGTTTGCCTTGCCCACCCACTTTTAAGCACATATTTGATTTCTTGCAGCACCTCAGTATTTCTAACACAGAAATATAATATTTTGTACCAGAAATGTACACAGGTGCTTGCTTGTTTATAGAAAGGGCCATAGTTTTCCATGTACTCAGGCTTTTGTTTTTTAAACTAAAAAAAAAAATTAAATGCCAACCAACCAAATGAAAACCCTCTAGTTTTTAGTTCCTCACTCAGGAACTAAAGACTGATTCTAGTCTTTATGTTTTTCCCTCTCTAGACAAGTTCGTTCTTCCAATTTGCAGATGAGCGAACCCATGTGTGAATAGTTTTAACAAAACCATAGGCCTTAAATTAGTTCATCTTGAAACATCTTCTGGTTTCTTTTAGTTTCTGTTTGTATGTCATTCCATTTAACTATTACTTATTAAAATTTGAACTATTAGGTCCGTCAAAATGGAATGGGTCAGGGGCAGTGGCGCACGCCTGTAATCCCAGCAGCTCAGGAGGCTGAGACAGGAGGATTGCAAATTCAAAGCCAGCTTCAGCAATGGCAAGGTGCTTAGAAACTCAGTGAGACCCTGTCTCTAAATAAAATACAAAATAGGGCTGGGGAGGTGGCTCAGTGGTGGAGTTCCTCCAAGTTCAATCCCCTGTAACACCCACCCCCCAAAAAAAGATGGAATGGTGGTAAGTCCATAAGGACAGATAGACTTATGTTAATACATACTATAAAATCATTCCACTTCTTCACTCAAAGAATAAGTGTCCTAGGCATGGGGATGCATACCTAATTCCACTTACTCGGTAAGCTGAGGCAAGAGAATCACAAGTTTGAGACTAGCCTGGGAAACAGTGCGACCTTGTTGCAAAATAAAAAATAAAAATTGCTGGGGATGAAGCTCAATGGTAGAGCACCCCTGGGTTCAATCCTTAATACTGTCACTAAATAGATAAGGGTCTTTTGAGGCTAAACATTATTATATTTGACCTTATTATCAGAAATATTACCAGTTTGTGAGATAAAAAATCTAAAAAGTCTCACACATTTAGAGTTGATCCTTTTATGCTTTATTACATAAGTGAAAATTTTTAAAATATAAAACCACTCATTTAGAAAAGATTTTTTTCAGATAATTTTTCCATAAAGAAAAATTGATTTGCTTTTTCAGAGAAAAAAAATGAACTTGGTGATATGATTAACATATCTTTTCTTTGGTATTGGGAATTGAACTCAGGGGCACTCAACCACAGAGTGGTTTACATTGTGTTTTATTTAGAGATAGGGTCTCACTGAGCTGCTTAGTGCCTCACTTTTATGGAGGCTGGCTTTGAACTTGTAATTCCCCTGCCTCAGCCTCCCAAGCCACTGGAATTAGAGGTGTGAGACACCACGCTGGCCAGCCCTTTTTAATTCTGGGACAGGGTCTTGCTACCTTGTTTAGGGCCTCGATAAATTGTTGAGGCTGACCTTGAATTTGTGATCCTCCTACCTCAACCTCCCAAATTGCTGGGATTACAGGCGTAGGCCCCATGCCTAGCCTGATTAACATACCTTAATGTTAAATAATGATATGATGTTGATCAATAATTTATAATTTTTTGATATATAAGCTCATATAACTAGGCAGAATTTAGGGTCCTCTTTAGGTGTAGTATTATAACAATAACCACAATAACTCCCATGTGTATGGTGCTTTATAGTTTACAAAGCTCATTCATGTACATGATAATTCCAATTCCCATTGGTTATATATACCAGGTACTATACACTAGAAAATATTAGTCTCTTTTTACCCAAGATGGGAGCAATGAAAATGCACTATTATAAAATGTCAGCCAATGTTAAATTATAAAGAAAGAAAATAGAATGATGGCTGCCAGGGGCTGCCAGGAGGGGGGAATGGAATGTTATTGTTTAATGGGTGTGGAGTTTCAATTTGGGAAGATGAAAAGAGTTCTGGAAATAGATGGTGTTGACAGCTAAACAGCAATATAAGTGTATTTATGTAATGCCGCTGAACTGCACAATTAAAAAAAAATGCTTAAGTTCATACTTTTTATGTTATGTACATTTTACCACAGTAAAAACTGGAGGGAAAGGCAGTGAATAGTGGAGCCAGATTTTGATTTTATTCCTATCCAACCTTTGATTTCTTATAAGTAGTTATTATCCCCATGTTACAGATAAGGAGACTAAGCCCCAGAGGGACTGAATTGACATAAGCCACACAACTATCAAAAGGAGGAGTTGGAGTAATCTAATATAAATGATTTTCACAACCAGAGACTTAGCATAGGATGTCAAATTAAAACCAGGAGTTCGTCTAAACACTAAGGACTGGGTAATCTTTGGTTAATCAGTACACTTGTCTGAACCTTCATTTACTCAGTTGTAAAATCAAAGGACTGATTAAGACCAGAGATTTTTTAAATTCATTTTTTTCAAGACATACAGTAAGAAATGTTTCATATTGATTCAGTACACACATGCAAAGTCCCATTTTATGAGCAATCCTATGATGATGTCCATGACATGGACTCTTGTGACAAGGAACTGGGGCCTGCCAACCATCATGTGTATTTGAAAGCTGACCCTCCAACCCTAGTCAGGCCTTGAAATGAATGCAGTTCCAGATGACAGCTTGACTAAAATCGGAGACTTGAGCCAGAACCACCTGGCTAAATTGCTCCTGGATTCCTGACCCTCAGAAACCAGGTGAGATAATAAATGCTTGTTGCTCTAAGTGACTGGGTATTTGAGAACTTTGTTATACATCAACAGATAAATGATATAGTACATTAGGCTAATATGCCACAAGTAGCTGAAGGGTAGATGTGTCAAGAACTGGAAGGAAGATTCTTTAGGAAAGAAGCACAAAGACACTGGGGGAGGGCAGAAACAGGGGAAGAGATTTGAGGTGATACAGGCAGTGTCAATTGCATCTGCTATCCCCCTAAAGCTAACATTTCATAAAACAACACATTCTTACTACATGCATTGCACTCTGATATTTTCTATTCTTTCTTGTTTTATTAAATGCTGAAAGAAAGTTTTTGAGTTGATTTCACAATCCACTAACAGATTTTTGTGAGTTGAAAACACTGAACACAGTAATCTTTAAGGTCCATTTTAGATGCAAACTTCAGAAATTAGGAGGTGGTGCAGTGTTGTTATAATGATAACTAACATCACTGAGCACCTTCTATGTCAGAATTGTTCCAAATACATTACATATTATGTTTCACTGAAGACAATAAGATAGTTTCTATTAATATCTCCATTTTACAAATGTGAAAACTGGTACAGAGGTCAGGAGGAAACCCAGGCAGTCTTACTCCACAATTGGCTGACCTAGTCTTCACCTTAAATGTTGTCGCTCAAGCATTTCAATAAGATAAGACTCTGGTCTATGTTATATAACATCTATATGTTTTAATGTTTAAAGTACTTTGCACTATAACTAGATAGAAGAATTTTTATATATTCCTTTTTATTTATTGTTTCATTAGTTATAATGCACAGATAATTCTCTAACAAATACACCTAACTAAAATAGATGTCAGCATCATGTAGAGAGCATTCCTTTGATTTAAAAAAATAAGGTCAATAAACATGACATAAGTGACCAAAAAGTGGTAAAATCTGTGTGCAGGACCTGGGTAGCTGGGTCTATCACTTTTTTGCTGAATTCTAATAAGCCACGTCTCTATCAATTATATCTTTCATGTCATAGGAATGTGGTATTTGTCACAGACATTGGAGTCTGTGTAAAAGCATAACATCTTAATAAAAGATTCCCGAAGATTCATACACCTTCAGAGTAAATTAACTAGGGTTGGATACATACGGGGAAAACTCATCAGGAGTGTTTTAGCACCTGCTGTGTGGCAGGTGACATAGTCTAGAAAGAGGGTTGAAAGAGAAAAAAGAAGTTAATGCCTACTTCAGATGGTACTGCATGATTATGAACTACTGGGTGTTATGCTCTGGATCTGAGATGTCCCCCATGGCCTCGTGTGTTAAAAGGTTGGTTGCTAGTGCAGCAATATGGAGGGAGGGGTTGGGAGGTGATTGGATTAGTAG
The DNA here is from genome assembly GCF_902686445.1 of Sciurus carolinensis. Lineage (NCBI taxonomy): Eukaryota > Metazoa > Chordata > Mammalia > Rodentia > Sciuridae > Sciurus > Sciurus carolinensis. The sequence continues at coordinate 31,844,044 of NC_062232.1, forward strand.
GACTCTAATCTCATGGATGGATTAATCCATTAATGGATTCATAGCTTAATGAACTATGGAGAGGTGATGGATACTTTGGGAAGTGGGACTGGTAGTGTCATCAATGAAATGTTGGCTCCTCTTGTAAGAAAGAGATCCTCAATGTTAAGGTCCTTTCTCTGTTCAGGTTCATAAAGCCAATAAAAAACTAGAATTGAGCATCAACAGCATAGGTATTGTTCAATGGGAAGAGAATGGAGGAATGGGAGCCTAGCTCACAAATCACCTTCTCAACTCACTGAGCAATCATAGGCAACAGATTAGAGGGAGGAATATTCATCAGGTTCTGGGGAAGGCAGGGAAGTTTTCTAGGAATCCAGAAACTGTCTATTTTCTTTCCTTATATGGTCTTTCCTGGTTGCTACCACACTGATTATAAACTATCATGGCATGCTAAACTATCATTAGCATGCAAATTAGATGATGGTTAAGTTTGAGGTCCACTAGAAGTCATTTGAGCAGCCATCTTGGACCCAGCTGGTTTTAGCTTATTACCGTGAAGGACATTCAAGCATCCTGCTAAAAATAAGCATGATTAGGGATTGGTAAGTAAAGCAGGGTAGGCAACACAGGCTGTGTGGATACTGTACTAGATGACAGGTGGAAGTAGTGCCATTAAAGGATATATTTTGTTCTTGGCCCCTTCCTCTTTGTGTGAGTGTGTGTCCCGTCACCATGAGCTGAGCAGCCTTGTTCTGCCATGTGCTCCCTGTCATGAGATTCTGCCTCACCACAGGCCTAGAAACAATGGAGCCAAATGACCATGGACTGAAATGTCTGAAATTAATGAGTCAAAATAAACCTTTTGTCTTTTAAGTTGCTTCCTCTCAGGTATTTTGTCACAGAGATGGAAAACTAACTAACACATTAGGCAATGACAGTGGCCACAACCTAGCTTGGAATACTTTTAGCAGGGAAAAGCAGTCTTTTCATGTCATCTATTGTTTTGGGAAAAAAATGTCATTTTGAATATGTCACTAAAATGGGGGTTGCAGAGGGTACCATAACTCCCCTAAACCAAATATTAATCTAAAAGTCTTAAAAAATTAACAATTCAAAATAAAATGTTTTGCAATTGTAAAATAAATACACGCTTTCAAAGAACATTTAGTAAATGCAAAAACCATAGAGAATAAAAGAAAAAATCTCAACCAGATATTGAATCATGAAGTAATAATTATTAGTATTTATGTGCATATGCTCATCTCCAAAATTTTGTGTATATGTATGCTTTTTGCAGTTTCCTTTATAATGTGAGGAAATCACATGTCAAAATGTTCCACTTTAACATTCACTCGACAGCTGTAGAGAATTTCATTCTGTGAACATAGTATTTGGTAGTGTCCAGTCAGGCAAGCAGAAATCACTCTACATATTTAATGCAGAAAAGGACTTAATGTTAATAATTTGCTACAAAAATATAAAAAGTGCTGAAATAAACAAGAGTAAATATCAGCTAGTTATTGCTCCATAATAAGCCACCCTAAACTTACAGGAGTGTAAGAAACTTAAAATCAGTAAGTTTATTTAAGAAATAATTCTGTGGTGAGCAATTTAGACTGAGTTCATGTAGATAGTTCTCTGGTCTCAGCTGAGCTCCCTCACATTTGTGGTGGTTATAGTTTGCCATTTTTTGTTTTGGCTAAGCTCGCTTACATATTTGACAAATCAACTGGGATAAGAAGCCTAGCTAGACTCTGATGCACATAGTTTTTCATTCTTTAGCAAGCTGATCTGGGCTTATTCCCATAGTAGTCCCAGGGTTCCAAGACAGTGAGCAGAAGCCCATGAATTCTCATGAGGCCTTGGTTTGGCATTATTGCAATGTCATTTTCATTGCATTCTGTTATCCACTGTAAGAAGCAAGGCCAGCCAAGATTCAAGGAGAGAGGAAACAGATTCTTTATGGGAAGAACTGTAACCTTGCAATGAAAAATAGCATGGAAAGGGAGAGAAAGAATTCTGGTTAGTTTTGCAAACAACTGACAACAGTGAGTGTTCCCTATACACCGGAGAGCTCTACTACTCCTAAGCTAGGCCCACAATCCTGAGCTTGATGCAGATCTACAAGCAGCACCATCACTGCCCCTTTTGGAAGTGCTGCTATCACTGCATAGGAATTGAGGTGTTCACAGCCTTACTAATGCTGTTAAAACTGCCACACAGCCAGTGGCACATGCCTGTAATCCCAGTGGCTTGGGAGGCTGACGCAGGAGGATGATGAGTTCAAAGCCAGCCTCAGCAACTTAGTGAGGCACTTAGCAACTCAGTGAGACCCTGTCTCTAAATAAAATATTTTAAAAAGGGCTGGGGATGCAGCTCAGTGGTTAAATGCCCCTGGGTTCAATCCCTGGTACCAAAAACAAAAACACCCCAAAACAAAAACAAAAACAAAAAAACCCTGCCACACATGTTGAGAACAAATAGTTGCCTGTAGTACTGTTATTGTTACTCCTGATCTGGAGGGTTTTCCGGAGACAGGAAAAAAATTTCTTTTTTTCCCATGTAGTCCCACCACTAGGGCTTCCCACTGGTGAACCTAACAGGAAGTCAGTTGGAAATGGAATCTGTAGTTTGTAATTCAGAGCAAACTGAAAAATTACTGCAAAATAACATCATTTTAAACCTAATCCCCTATTGCTGGATATTTAGATCGTTTTTTTTTTTTTTGAGGCACAACATAAATGTGTAAAGCAAAACTATCAGTGGGATTGTTTCCAAACTTTCTAGGGAAGGTATTTAAGAATGGACATGTTCTCTTAGAGCTCAACAAGAAACAGTATATGAAATAGAGCAGGTGTAAATATCTCTGCTCTATCCCTCCACGAGTAGATTTGTGTTCATCATGAAGGGAACAGCACTGGAGTTCTATTCATGTGGATCTATAATCATACAATTTACTTCAAAAACTTGTCTTTCTGGGTGTGGTGGCATACACTTGTAATCCTAGCAACTCAGGAGGTTGAGGTAGGAGGACTGCAAGTTTGAGGCCAGACTCAGCAATTTAGCAAGGCCCTAAGCAACTTAGAGAGACCCTGTCTCAAAATAAAATATCAAAGGGGCTGGGGATGTGGCTCAGTGGTTAAATGCCCCTGGGTTCAATCCCTATTACCAAAACAAAATAAAACATTAATATCTTCACATTGTATCTCCATTTGGTTGAGATCTACCAGGATTATTTTTAAGTCATAATTATGATTTTGGGGGAGGTACCGGGGATTGAACTCAGGGGTATTTGACCACTGAGCCACATCCCCAGTCCTATTTTGTATTTTATTTAGAGACAGGGTCTCACTGAGTTGATTAGTGCCTGCTTTTGCTGAGGCTGGCTTTGGACTCGCCATCCTCCTTCCCCAGCTTCCTGAGCCACTGGGATTACAGGTAATTTTTGTGTCCCTAAATACAAAAAGTTTCACTCACATTTCCCTATGTTCCAACAGTCATATTAAATACAAGATCTCAATAATGATTTTCAGGAAGCATTTATAGTTTTGAGCTCTATACATAGCATTTTTTATAAATAGCATTTGAAAAATATTTTCATTGTAAATGCAGAATTGCTTGTAGAAAATCAAATTAACATTTTCAGAGGTAAAATTTCTTCCTAATACCATGTAAGTTTATCCATTTTTCTGATGAACACTCTAATAAATTTTTAGAGTACAATCACAGAAGTAGGATATTATAATTCTCTTCTGTAACTTACATGTAAAAAGTTATGTATGATATAGTCTATCCTGATGGACCTTTTGCTTTAATACAGCTAAATGTATCTAATACTTAAACATAGTATCAGAGACTTCTATAGTATGCATATGTTAAAATTTATTTCATTGTTTGTCTTCACCAGTATGGTACAAGTTCCCTGAGGATAGGGATCTTGCTTTTTGCTTGCAGCTGTATCTCCAGTGCTTAGAAAAATATCTGGCAAAGAGTAGGTACCCTTTAATATTGTAGAATGAATATATGGTGAATCACTATGGATGAATACCTGGATTATTTCTAATTTCACTATTTAGGTAATAGTTTGTGCAATTAGTATTCTTACAGATATATTTTGTGCATGTATTTCTTTTAGTAAGGAGAATTTATAGATGAGGCATTGTTGGATCAAAGAGCAAAAAAAGAATTAGGGCACTACAACTCCTCTCAAATCCCTTCCAATATGTTCAGGAAGTTCCCAGTGTGAAGAGCAGTGACACATGTATTTACAACCCAGTATTCCTAGCCCTCAGTGAGTGCTCTCAGGATCAGTCTTACTAATATAGTCCTGTTACTAAGTGACACTGACCTTTTCCTTCTTTTTAACTTGTTCTGTTTTAAAGGAAGTTGAGTCTCTTACGTTTCCACCCCATGTTCTGAGCCATTCAACTGTCATTCTGTTAAAACGAGAACAGTACTTTTTGTCCCTGCTATTTTTTGTTAAGCAGGCTATATTGGCTATGAAACTTTGTGTGCTCCCAATATCTTTATGACTATTTTTTTTTCTAATCTAGTCTTTTGCAAATTTATCTCCTTAACCCCCAAACCTCAGGGGGAGTCTAAGGAGGAAAGTTGAGAACCTGCAACTGTCACTCATTTCATGTTTCTATCAAACCGTCACCTAAGTAACCATCCGATGCTTACCAGGTCCCCTTGAATCAGGTTTGCTAAGTTCAGTTCCCTTCTCTTTTTGGTTGACTGTTTTCCTGAGTGCTTTTTGTGAACGTACCCTTGGTAGATTCAAACTCAGTTCTGTAGACATTTCTGATTCCCAGAGAAAAATGATTTGGGGAGTTCAGTTAGGAACTTTGGAACAACACAGATGTATCAATAAAAATAGAACTGTATATGAATGAACAGATGCTCAAACTTTGTATAAGCCTTCTCGCACTTTGAGACCCTCCACTGTTCTTGCTGTCTATGCTAGGGAATCTAACTTGGCCTTAGGCTGAGTAAGGACGACCTTCACCACAGCCCATCCAACATTTCTGCCTCCTTTCCTCCTCCAGGTCCTGTAGTGTGCCTTCCCATTTTCCTGAGTAAGCTTTCTGTTTTAGTTCAAGCTGCCTTTGTTCATACTATTTCTAGTCTGTGATGAACTTCTTAACAGGTTCTCAAAGACCACCATTATCCTAGCCATACTTCAACGCCCATTCAATTATGACACTCTTATTCAACCAGTCAACAATTGTCTATTTAGTCACTACTATGCACCAATAATCTGTTCAGTAATTTTCTTTAAGTTCCTACTGCATCTAGGTGCCAAAGATGTACAGTAGTCAATGAGACAGACAAAAATACCTTTCTCTGTTAGAGTTTACATTTTAGTGAGAGACATGGAAAAACAAAATAAAAGCAATAACATAAACATGAAAATGTTAGAGAAGTGCTATGCAGAGAGTTAGAACAGAGTATCTATTTTTGACTGAAATGGCCTGAGGAGGTGATATCTATACTGAGATTTGAATGACAGCAAGAAAGGGATGAAATATTCAGAGTTTAGGGTGCAAAACATGGAAAAAAAGGACCCAGCCAGTGTGAAAGGCCCTCAGAAGGAATGAAGCCCACTTGTTCGTGCCAAGACAGCTGAAGCACAGGGCCAAATGGAGAGCAGTGGTAGAGAAAGCTGGAGCCAGCTCATATATGCTTCCTCTAAGACTCTAGGTAGAATTCTTCCTTGCTTCTTTCTAGTTTCTGGAGGTGACCATCAATACTTGGTATTCTTTGCCTTGCAGGTGCATCACTGCAGTCTCTTCTTCTGTTACAACCTGGCCTTCTCCCCATATGACTCTGTCTTCATATGGCCCTCTCCCCATGTCTTCTCTTTTAAAGTATACCAGTCATATTCCATTAAGGGTCCACATTACTCCAGTATGACCTCATCTTAAATTATTATATCTGCGATGATGTTACTTCTACATAAGGTCACATTTTGAGGTACTAGGGTTAGGCCTTCAATATATCTTTTGGGGGACACTATTCAATCAGTGACTGCCTGACAAAATAACTACTATGCATCTGAATCACTGGGGATCTTGTTCACATGGGCTTGGATGGGACCTGAGGTTTTACCTTGTCAACAAACTCTCCTGGCAGATGTAAGTACTGCTAATTTGGGGATAGGGTGACCAATTCATTCTGGTTTGTCCAAGACTTCTGGTTTTAGAAATGAAAGTCTTGGATGCAGGGAAATCCCTCAGTTCTTGGCAAACTGGAATGGTTTGTCACCCTATATCACAAACCACAATTTGAGGAGCCAGGATCTAGTTATGAGGTATTTTAACTTACCTACTATGTTACTAAGTATTTATAATTAGTTTATTTTTGTTAGAACAGTTCAAGTTTTCAAGGATCTACACCTAATTACATACTCTAAAAATGTTCCAGACGAACTGTGAAATGGAGAGAGAGTTTAAACTGATGGATGTCATCTGTGAATATCATACATGAACTCCTCAAATTATTTATGCTGCTTAGCAGAGTTCCTGTTGAGCAATGGCCCTCAACTTTTGCTTCATGTTAGAATCTCCTGAAGAGCTTTAAAAAATGCCGAGCCTTTACCCCACACCAAATGACTCAGAATAGCTGGGATTGGACCCAGGAATTCATAGTTTTTTTAAGCACTCTTCAGATGATGAAAATGAGTAAGTAGCAGAGAGAATCAACATGCTGTCTTCTTTTTTAATAGCGACACCTTGCTTACCTATTCCTAACCTTCTTCCATCTGCAGCCATATTTCCTCTCCACTCCCCCTTTGTTAGGATTGATCATTTCCTTAACCAGATTGTTCTCTTCATTGTATTTGTGCCCACTTTATACAATGACTGCACTGACCTGGGACCATGTGTGACTCATTGAAAGTAATAATTACTCCTACAACAACTGACCCTGGGAGACTTTTGCCAAGGTTTATTGACTCTTTTTTTTAACTCTTTCACAAAAAGGTATTCTTAACATTACCCACGAAAGAGTTAGCTTGTGATAGTGTTGTTGTGAGTGTACATTCTCTTAGGAATCAATCTCCTACAGGATCTGTATTGTGTTCCTTTACAGACCAGCTATGGGAAATTTGGGTGGAGTGTACTTTGTTTTTTATAGTGATATAATAACATGCAATAAAAGTCATGCAATTCAGTAGTTTATATTATATTCACAAAGTTCTGCAACCATTGCCATTATCTAATTCCAGAACATTCTCATCAATACAAAACGCAACCCCCTACCCATCAATAGTCACTCCTCTTTCCTGTCTTCCCCAACCACTCATCTATTTTTGTCTCTATGGATTTGTCTATTCTGGATGTTTCTTATAAATGGATCATTCAATGTGTGGTTGTGTCTGACTTCTTTCACTAAGTACATTTTCAAGGCTCATCTGTATTACAGCATGTTATGAGTAGTACTTCATTCCTTATTATGAATAATTTCCCATTGTACAAATACACAATCCATTTGTCAGTTGGTAGACATCTGGATTGTTTCTACTTTTTGGCTATTATGAATAATGGTAATGTAAACATTCATGTACACTTGTGTACATGTGTGAACATGTTTTCATTTTTCTTGCATGGATACCTAGGAATGAAATTCTTATGGTATCTCTGTATTCAACATTTGGAGGAAATTTCAAGTTGTTTTTGATATTTTTTTGATTTCCTTGATACAGTTCTCCTTTATGAGTGTGAGGTGGTTTGTACTTGTTAGGTGGGGCAAATGATTCTCAAGCCCATTAAACTGTTATCTGTTAAACATTTTATATGTAAGAATGATGTTTCATACAGAATCCTCTTGTTATCTGGCTTCATAATTTCCAAGTGTGAGAAAATCTAAAAAAATGGAGCTCCTGGGGAGACTGTAATACCTGTGGTGGTGAGGATTTGGGTCTCTGTCTGAGCCCCTGGGTTCCTGACCATCCTTCCAGCTGTATCTCTGTCCACCTGTCACAGTTTGTTCCTGACACAGAAAAGGCTTGCTTGTTGCCAAGGACATGACTATTGGGCCTCTTCCATCTGAGAAGACCAGCTGGGCCTCCAAATGTAGAAACGTGACTGATCGCTGGGGACACCCATAAACTTCATGTAGCCAGGTGCAGACATCTTGCAGATACAAGACTGTACTCTGTACAAAGCAGAAACCTAAATACCCTGGAGGTCTGGGAGAGGTTCCTCTGACCTCTCACAGCCTCTAAACTTCTTGTTTTTCCTTCCCCAGCCCCACCCTCACATGGGTTGGGGGTCTGAGCTTGCGCGGGATGCAGGCGCGGGCCGCCTTCCCAGCATGCGCAGTAGCTCCTCGGTTTGCTCCTTCAGCGGGAGCTCCCGCGGGGTGCGCGCTCACGCACACGCACGGCCTCGCTTGCGCGCGCACGGGGCCTCTGGCAGCACGCGCCCCCGCCCCGCCCCGCCCCGCCTCCTCCCCCCTCCCGCGCGCCCGCCCGCCGCCTGCCGCCACCGCCGCCGCCGGAGCTCTGTAGTATGGCATCGAGGAGAATGGAGACCAAACCTGTGATAACCTGTCTCAAAACCCTCCTCATCATCTACTCCTTCGTCTTCTGGGTGAGTGCCCACGCCTGGCCGGGGGCCGGGCATCCGTCCATCAGTTTGGGTGATGATGCTCTTCTCTTAGAAAGGAAAGTGGGGGAAAATCCAAACCCAAAACCAAATTTTGGCCCCCTTTTTAAGGAGATAGGCGCGAGGTGTTGGGTCGGGGCTGCGGGATCTCAGGGCACAGGTCTGGGCTGCTCGGACCCTGGACTCTGCCTGGCGCAGGCTGCAGTTGGCTGCGTGGTGGGGGTGACTGCAGGTTGTCGACCTTACAAAAAAATCATTTTTAATGTATTGATTTATTTTTTAAGCTCGCGGGATAGGGTCAGCCTCTGGGGAAAGTTGCGGGTTTATTTGTCCGTTTTCCTTTCTGGACTCCCCTTCCTACCCTACCTTACCAACCGGTTCGCGGCGCCTCTTGGAGCTAACCTGTGGCGGACTAGAAACCAGCAAGGGAGCGCGAGGTTTGATCCCAGATTCCCAGTTATCCTCGACCCTGCTGGGCTGCAGAATAGAGGCGCCCAAAGCCCCTGCCGGCTTAGGCAAGGACGACCGAGTCCCCGGAGCGCACTAAAGCGGGGCAGGCGCAGCCACCGCGTGGAGGCGCGCAAAGGGGAGAGGGTCTTATATAAGCTAGGGGCATCTTTGAGGTTTCTCGGAGACCTAGAAGATGGATCTTACGACCCCTTTCCTTTCTCGTCCATCCTTATAGTCCCTATCCGCTCCTTCTGTTCACTGCATGAACCCAATTCACAGTGTCCTGGGGGAGGACCCCTGGCACTTGGTGATAGCGATAGCGCCCCAACTCTTTTCCCCATCTAACTGGTGTTGCTACCAGTCCTTGAAGCTCAATGCAGAAGGGTGACGTCAGCCCCCTCAGCCAGGGCCGCTGGGGGCTGCGTGGTGCACCTCGCTGAGCGATGCGCCCTTCTGCGCGCGGGAGGAGGAGGGGGAAGAGGAGGAGGAGGGGGCTCCAGACTTGTGCCTTACCTCATCCTGTTTGGCAATTCGTGGAATCAGTGCAGGGCTGACACTGCAGTGATTCACTTGGAGAGGTGGGTGGTACCTAAAGACCATTGCTTGTTCTTTCTCTTTCCATGTAGATATCCCCCCTCCCCCAGTTCCCATTTGCATACCAAGCCACAGCTACTCCGCAGGGGAATGAATATCTGCGCCCCCCCCTCCCAATAATCTGGGTCATTTCAGCTTCCAAGGCAGTCATTTTGAAATCTGAGGCTCTGTAGGAAAAACCAGTCCCGCCCCTGGTTGTTTTTTTCCTTGCGTCCCCCCCCTCCATATTAGCCCTAATTTTGCTTTGAAACTGGAGCACAGTGCTGTATGAAGTACCCACAGTCGGCCTGATGGTGTACTGGGCTATTTTCAATGGCCAGGGCAGAAACTGAGATTTATAAAGGATTAAAAAAAAAAATCCCTAATGTCCCCGGGCATTTCCTTGTCACTGACACTGGTGATTCTTCAGGTTTGGAAAACTATGGACTCTGGGGACTGGCATTCCAGGAGCTCTGCAGTGAGATAGGATAGAGTGGATTGCATGAGGCAAACACAGAAATGGACTTTATTTGGACTGAAAACAACACAGGTTGAAACATCTCAGTAGTGGAATTGTGTGCCGTGCACGCACAGATCCTATCATCAGATGTTTGCCTGGAAAAGCAATAAACACATGCTGATTGCTGAAACTTCCCTGTAGTCATTCCTGGGAATTGGTTTAGTTTTTTATGTATTTCCTTAAATCTGTTTTTGTTTGTCCCTTTATTATTTAGTTGACTTCCTATTTGTTGCTGGAGTAAACCATATGGGGGGTTATTTTTAGCCTCCTGAGGTTTATAATGCTCAGGAAGGAAGTTTGTTCTCTCAGCATCTCTGCAAGCTGGCAAAGAAGGGGGTCTTCCAGGCTTAGGCATTTCAAATGAGCTCATTCACTCTCTGTGCTTCTGCCTCTCCCCCTACACCATGAATCTGATTACTTAATGCTCCCTAATATACCTATAATTGCTGTGCTTTACATCCAGGGTAAGTTCCTTGATGTCATGGAATTTAAAATTTTTTTTAACTTTCAAGATTTTTGTAGTTATACATAAAATATTTACCTGCATTTTTTCAATAGTTTAAGTAGCATTCAGTGATCACTTCCTACCTGACAACCAAAAGAATGAGATCTCTCTAGGTGTGAGGGTATTTTTTTTTTTTTTTTTTGCGGTGCTGGATATTGAACCCAGGGCCTTGTGCTTGCAAGGCAAGCACTCTACCGACTGAGCTATCTCCCCAGCTGGATGTGAGGGTATTTTAAGCAAAATCTTTTTGTCCTTAAGCCATGGTGTAAATGCCATGTTTTCCAGTGGACCTTAAATGCTGTTTTTTTGAAATGAGCAATATTGAGACGTAATTCATATGCCATGAAAGTCACCCATTTAAAGTATACAATATATAAAAATAAAAACAGAATATATTAAAAGTATATATTTTAGTATATTCACACCATTACAATTTAAGAACTGTTCATCTCAAAAAGAAACCCTATCCCATCCCTTTAGCTGTTATTCCATTCTCTCCTAACCCCCTTCCAAATCCCTCCCACTTGTCCTATGTAACTATTAATGTACTCTCCATCTCTATAGATTTTCCTATGCTGGACATTTCCTATAAATGGAGTCATTTAATATTTGTCTTTTTGTGACTGGATGCATTCACTTAAGTATAGCACTTTCAAGGTTCATCTCCATTGTAGCATATATCAGTACTTCATTCCTTTTTATGGCTGAATAATATTCCATTGTATGGATATGCCACATTATGTTTATCCTTTTGCCTATTGGTAGACAATTGGGTTGATTGGACCTTTTGGCTACTAGAATAATGGTGCTATAAATATACAAGCACCAGTTTTTTTGTGTGTGTGTGAACATGTTTACATTTCTCTTGGATATATACCTGGGAGTGGAATTGCTAGTTCACATAGTAACTCTATGTTTAATTGTTTGAAGAACCGCCAGACTGTCTTCCAAAGCAACTGTACCATTTCCCAGTTTCTCCAACAGTGAGGGTTTCAGTTTCTCCACATTCTTGTCAACATTTGCTATTTTCTGACTTTTTAATTGTAGCCATCCTAGTAGGTATGAAGTAATATCTCATTGTTCTGATTTGAATTTGCCTGATGAATATTGATGTGCAGCATATCTTTACATGATTATTAATTACTGATTGGTATATTTCCTTGAAGAAATGTCTGTTCATATCTTTTGACATTTTAAAAATTTTATTTAGATTATTTGTCTTTTTCATTGTGAAATTGTAAGAGTTCTTTATGTATACTGGATACAAGTCCCTTATCAGATGTATGATTTGCAAATATTTTCTCTTATTCTGTGGGTTTGTCTTTTCACTTTGTCTTGGTGGCCTATGATGTATAAAAGTTTTGAAAAAAATTTTAATGAAGTCCAGTTAACCTGTTTTTTCCTTTATTGCTTATGCTTTTGGTGTCATAAAAAAGAGTCCATTGCCAAATTCAAGGTCACAAAGATTTACCTGTTAAAAGTTGTTTGTTGGAGTGATTTCTCAATTCAGTAAATGGAGTTGATACAATAATCTTTTCTACACCTCCTAGAACTACGTGTGGCATATGGTAAGTACTGAAATATTTGTCAAAACTACTGGAACTATGCTAAGTAATTAACAAAAAAGATGACCTTGGTATTCTTTTAAGTGGAAGATGGAGAAAAGATTAGGCTGAATTATTTCCTTCATGTTATTTGTGAGTTGTTTTAATTGGACTTTTTCTCTTCCCTTACCTCAATTAAGATTTAAGACTAGGGCCAGGCGTGGTGGCACATACCTGTAATACCAGCTCTGGAGGCTGAGGCAGGAGGATTGCCAGTTCAAAGTCAGCCTCAGCAATACAGTGAGGTCCTAAGCACACTTAGTGAGATCCTGTTTCTAATACAACATAAAAAAGGGCTGGGAATGTTGCTCAGTGGTTAAGTGTCTCTGGGTTCAATCCCTGGTACCAAAAAAAAAAAAAAAAGATTTAGGACTAGAAGACATTTGACCTTAAAATGGTCAAATGGCCAGTAGCATGAAGAAGGCTAATGTACTTGGGCATATATACGAAACCAGAAGGCTACAATTATGAATGAGAGATCATTGTTTTACCTGACCACTTCTTCTGTCCATAATCACTCTCCCTCTCTGAGGTGTTTTCTCTAAAGTGGTAGAACAGGAGGCAATTCCCACAATATTTGGCATTGTCTGAAAGCACATTTTTTGCTGGAGAGGGTACTACTGCATCTAGTGGGTAGAGGCCACAGATGCTGCTAACCATTGTAGTATGCACAGGATAACCCCTTGTAACAAAAAATTATCTGCCTCAAAATGTCAACAGTGCCAGCAACTTCTGCTTTATTGGACTTAACATGGTCCATATCCTATGGTAGTAAATCCTTTGAAGAAATATGGAGCCTCATGCAAAGCTCATGGTACTTACTGGTATTTGCAACCACAGCATGCTCAACACAATTACATGTAAGAAGAAAGGCATTGTCTATGGTGTATCATGACTCTCTATTTGAAGACAAAAGGTAGGTGGCTCTTTATGTAATTGTTCTAATGGATAGGATGGTTCGTTTTCTAGTTAAATAATATCACCTGAATGCTAAGTGAGCAGATCCTTTATTTTCTTTAATTTGTATGCTTCATTTTCAGGTTTAGAGGAAAGATGGGGAAAGCACACTTAGGAGTAAGTTATTGTGCTTTAAATAATGGCAAACAGCACCTGGCACTCAGGAGATTTACTCAGGAGATATTTGCTTACTTAATGAATGACTGAATAATGAAATTTATTGACTACTCCTGGGCTTAGTTATTTATTTCAACTCATCTCAGTGGAAGGAGGCTTTTTGAAACAGTGTTGTTTTCAGTCTCCCTGTGGCAATTTAAATGTTCTTTTGCCAATAACATAGAAAAATGGAATAGAGCACTTTACAGGAACTTGCTTATCTTAATGATATTTCAGTCATATATTTGTGATCTAATTTGCCAGACATTTTAGTCATCTAAATTTTTAACTGCAATTTAATTTGTTAAGCTTGAATAAAAAGGATATCTGTCTTGCCTTATGTAAAACAAATCATCCCACCTTTATGATGAATACAATTTGAAAGCAAGCAAGAAAACTTTATAAATATGTTACTTTTACCAGGTAAACTGTTTTGATTCTTAAATGCTCATCTGAGTTCTAAGCTAAGATTTAAGTCCATCACATCTAAATCTACTAAATAAAGAGAAATAACTTTAGCTTCATTCCTGTGTTTATTGGATTTGATTTCCTCTTGACTATGTAAGAAGGTAATTAGCTTATCAATAGTGCTCTTAAATTCTCTTATGGTGAAATATCAATTTTTTTTTCATTTGAGAAGCATCACTAATCTTTTTTGGAGAAAAAAATTTTTAAAAGTAGCCAAAAATGTTTTTTTTTTGTTTGTTTGTTTTCATTTTGTCATCAAGAAATTTTAGGTTCTTGGGTTATATAGAAGGGAAAAATCTTAAAAATAATACCCTAAATTTTTTCACAGTGTTTCAGTTTGGGCATGTACTGAAACTTATAGTTATTTTTTTGCATATCAGTGCAATTCATCAAATATTCATTGAATGTCTGTTATGTGCCAAATATTGAGTATTCAGTAACATGTTCACCAGTTTACTAGCTGCTGCTTTTGGAATTTTATCTGCATTTCTGCATTTTGACCCTCAACCTGGATCAGTGTTCTAAGGGCTTTTGAAAGAGTGGACATCATTATAATCACCTTTTGTCATTATCCTACATTGGATCCTCAGTTTCCTAAATATTCTTTCACTTCCTTGGTTTGTTCCCTCATTTTGGTGGAACAGATTTTCTACGAACTTCCTGGAAAAGGATGCATGGAAGGTGAAAATCTTATTTTACTCATATTTAATATGATAGTTTGATTGAATAAAGAATTGTAGTTTGGGCATCATTTACCGTCAACATTTTGCTGTCCACGTTCCTCCATGAAATCTTCTTGTTCTTGTTATTAGTTTTCAGAAATCAGATGTTATTTGGATTCTCCTTGAATCCTTTTCTCCTTGGAAACTTTTTGGGATTTCTTGCTTTTTTTTTAGTGCTCTGAAATTTTCCACTTATACTCTGATGTATGTGTATTCTCATTTCTTTCCTGTGTACCCTTTCAGTCTGGAAACTCAAGTCCTTACATTTGGAGAAATTTTCTTGAAGTGTTTGATTTCTTTTCTTTGTTCTAGTTGGATATTGGACCTTCTAGACTGATTCTGTACGTTTTTCCCCTTCTGTTTTCTGTCTCTGTTTTTTGCTCCACTTTTTTGGAAATCTTCTCTTACTCTATCTTATTGCTGTTGCATCTTTTCAGTTTTATATGTTAATTTCCAGGAGTTCCTTTTTGGTGTCTGAATGTTATATTTTACCATCCTGCTCATGTTTTATGAGTATAATATCTTTAAAGTCCCTCTGACAATTTAGGAATTTTTTGAAAAAAATATGTCTTCCTGTATAGTTTCTCCCAAACTGGTCTGTTTTATGGCATATTACAGTTTTATCTCAAATTTCTGGTTATATTTTGCTCATTTGTTGCACATGTTTAAGATGGGTTGCTGAAAGACTGATTGGAAGCTGTTAGCATGAACCTATTCCCACTTTTGTTGATTTTAAGTTGGGTAAATTAAGGTGTTGAGTTTTGGAACCATGATCATTATCTTTAAAGTCTTTCTCTTGGTCTGATCAGGTTTCCTACAGAAGAATATTTTAATTTCTGAATAAAGAATGTAAGGATATGGGAGTCTCCATATACAGTGTATAAACCTTTGTTAAGCTCCTATTTTCAGTGCTGAATACATGTCCACTGTACTTGTGTTCCCAGTTCAGAGATCTTCTGTTTTACCCTCGAAAGAAAAAAATATCTGAACCTATGATAGAATGGGAAAGAAGGCAAAGGTAGTGTTTTAGTCAGTTTTTTTTTTTTGCTGCTGTGACTAAAAGGATTTGACCAGCACAATTATACGGGAGGAAAAGTTTATTAGAGGGCTCACAGTTTCGGAGGCCTTAATCCATAGAAGGCCGGCTCCATTCCACAGGGCTTGGGGTGAGGCAGAACATCATGGCAGAAGAGTGTGATGAGGGTAGCAGCTCACCTGGTGATCAGAAAGCAGAGACTGTGCTCTTCAGACACAAAATACATACCCCATAGCCACAACCCCAACGAACCACCTCCTTCAGCCACACCCTACCAGCCTTCAGTGACCACTCAGTTAATTCCAGCAGGGATTAATTCAGTGATTGGGTTAAGGCTCTCACAACCCAATCATTTCTCTTTTGAAGCTTCTTGCATTGTCTCACACATGAGCTTTTGTGGGGATACCTCACATCCAAACCATAACAGGTAGGAAGTCGGAGGGAACCTAATTGCTTTTTTTACTGGATTCTCCTTGTTTTAGCCCCCTCTCATCCCTAGTTCCAGGTGTGCATGAAGCTGCTATCTCCTGTCTTTTAGGGGTGTTTGGATGCAAATAAGATTTGGCTTTTTCTTATCTTCCAAGATATCATTGTGGTTGTCTTTTCTTCCATCTATTCTCTTTGTTATTCTGGGTTTAAAAATTCCTTTTAGTGTCAGTTCAGTGCAGTTTTGGGAGATAGCCAAGTAAATGCATGTGTTCTATCCATCATCTTTAACTGGAAGTCCTTCATGTTCACATCTCTACACTATATGGTACTAATTAAGTAAACAATTGATTGTGAGTGATTGAACATAGTATCTGAAACAGCAATAATTGGGATACTTCTATTGGTATCATTTTAAAAAACCTTTTAAAGAGATTTTGGGTGTCATGGGAAGTGTTCTAGGTTGGAACAGCTTTACTAAGGCAAATAAGGTCATGTAGTCATCAGGGACTGGACAAATGGGAATGTAGCTTTGAAGGTTGCCACTACATTTTCTGCCCTTTTCATTTCTTCATTTCTTCCCACCAGGTGAAAGCCCAGTGTGTCTTCTGACCTAATTAAGTCCTTGCTGTATTAATTTAATATGGAAGCAGCAGTTTATAGTATGGTGTTTGTGTGTGTATGGGGGGTTTATGTTAAACTGATGATTGCTGTGCTGTTTTTCTACTACTACAATGATAATCTTACTGTTTGTTATGGAACTTGCATATTATAATCTGAAGTCTTTTCTTATTTAATTAACTTTACCTTCCATATGTAATATGTAGTTAGGATGTGTGTATTACCTTTTATAGCATTTGGAGAACATTAAACCTTTTCTGCTTAGTAGTTGCTTGGAAACTAGCTGAATATTTTTCCAAAAAAATGAAATGCTTTTCTCCATTTTAATCACAGCTAGAGTTCTTCATTTGATCTCACCATGAGCTACATGATGATGATTCATTGACTGTTCAGAGTTATATACTGTTTTAAGTAAGTACTTCAGAAGGTGCCAAGAATTGGAAGTCATCTGTGACTGTGTTTCTTTGTTTAAGCATGCTAAACCCTTGACACAGATGACTAATGAACAATTTGAAGCAGGCTTTAAAAATATATTATGCGTTTTTCTCCTTTGGTCCCAATTCAGCATCGTCTGATTTGAGTTCTCTCCTCATGGAGACAAGGAGATCACTGGATTGCTGCTCTTAAATTGCTTCTTTTGGTTGTTATCCCTCTTGCTGTGACAGTGCTTTTCATTGTCAGCAGAACATTTTTGTCCTTTTTTGTAACACCCCAACTTTCCATCAAGAAAAAAATGTAGGGGAGAAGACAGGAGAGGGTTTTTCTTTTGGTTTTTGGTCAGTTGAACAAATAAGCAGTTTGAACAGTTTGGTGATGGAATTAGGGATCCCAGTCGTGTAGTGAAATATTTTCTTTAGTCCTTGCTGCAAGGTATGGTGGACTTAGGCCATCATCATGTGTTTCAGGAGAAATTTGGGGGGCATAAGGAGGTGGATTGGGCACAGGTGGTAGCTGAGCAATCTAGGTTAGTGATTCTCAACCCTGCTTGTCCATCTGAATTGTCTAAATTCCCTAAAAAAAGATACTTAGACTCCATCCTAAGGCATTCTGATTCACTTGTTCTGGGTGGGGTGCCAGCGTTGATATCTGTAAAATAAGCTCCCAGGTGATTCAGCTATGCAATTAAGATGGCAAATCATTGATCTAGAGAAATTTGGTAGATAATAGCAGGCCTGGTTCATTTTGAGACTCCTGGATCTGGGTGTTTCTAGTGTTCTAGTAGCTAGGAGGTATCTAGTATTTTTCTGTTGATTTAGCCTTCTTTGCCTAAGAGTCTGGGGCCAGGTCTCCATAGTCTCGTACTAAACTAAAATGGCCTTTTCACTTTTAGGAGACTGTGCTAGTCATTACTGAATGAAAAAAACAACTTAGCAGGATTGCTAAAGGTCTTTTCAAAACATAAATGCTTAGTCTTATCTCTTGGAATTTTAATTTTAATTGATGTGGATAGAGATCCTTTTTTTAAAAAAGGATCCTCAAGATAATTTTGATTTCTGGGAGGTGGCTCTATGGTCTGTGATGCAGTTCATTATAAATGAATACTTGCCTACTGAATGCTTTCCTCTGGTGTGATCTGTGGTACCATAAAGTTGGTTTGAGGTGAGCGTTCCACCAAGTATGAGGTAGGTAATATATTTTTTTTGTACCCACTGAACTGGGCTCTGGCAAGGATCTCCAAGTGAACTCCTGGATTTGGGGTAGTTTTCATCCCTTAGAGACAATATATTTTTGTTCAGAGTTGCTCTAAGAAATTAGGAAGGGTCTTGACTTGCCTTCTGTTAAAAGATGAGGGCATTATCTAGTATGTAAAAAAAAACTGAATTCCTTACTTATCAAAGTATGAGAGAGCTATATTAGTCATGCAGAGTTTAGAAGTAAAATAGATTACTGATCTTTTTTGAGAATCATAGTGGTATTTGGAGGTCTTTTGGTCATAGAGACATGAGTGGTTGAATTTGAGGAGAAATCTATTTGTGTGAAATGATTGTTGACTGTCTCTGTGAAGCATGTTCACTGTACTGTGTCTGCAGTTGATTGGTTGACCTTGAATTGTGTGAGACTGTCCTTTTTTTTTTTTTTTTGTGGTGCTGGGGATCAAATCCAGGGCCTTGCGCATGCAAGGCAAGCACTCTACTGAGAGCTATCTCCCCAGCCCGAGACTGTCCTTGTAATTGCTTTCCAGATATGTGTTCTCTGAAGCAAGTTGAGTTGCCATTGATTAGAATGAGGTGAATTCCCATTAATCAGGTAGGTTTAGAAGTAAGTCCTTGTGGTTACCACTTACTGTGACTACTGACTAATCAATCTTTCCTCCCATTTCTAGGAGTAGAGTCTTTTATTCTTGACTCAAGTTACTTGGTGAAATGAGGTTTCTTTGTATTTCTGTTTCCATTTTCTAAACATGATAATAATGCTCTGTAGAGCTCCTGAATTAATTCATTGTCATAATCATTCCTCAAACACTAATAGATTTTATTGATTTCTAGAGATTGGACTAGGACTTCCCAAAGGTGGACCCGTTTGGGTTGAAAAGGACCCTAAAGCTTCGTAAAATGAGACTGGGTGGGAAATATTCCTAAACATCCCTTCTGCATCCCCATTTCTACTTGGGTTCATGTTCCTTGTCTAATGAAGCTTCTGAGAACTTCTCATTCCTTCCAAGATTTGTTTCATATTCTAAACTGTATCACTCATTTGGTATTTTTTTGATCATTGCCTTCTATTGCAGGGAATTCAAAATTAGACCTATGTGAAGTTTTGTTTGGATAATTACTGTATGACCTTAGGCAAGTCAAATAGTTTCTTTGAGCCTATTTCCTCTTCAGAATTTAGGATATCTGTGTTTACCCATCTCAGTCAGGTGTTGGCAGTCAAATGAGATTGAAGCACTTAATGTGTGATACATCTATATTTTGGCAAAATTATTTCTTAGAATGTAGAGTATTGCTTTTTTCCTGTTTTTTTTTTTTTTTTTAGCCCATGGGAAGTCCTATATCAGTATGTGTCAAATTAATAAATTGACCAAAACAATTCCCTTTCAGGAAATTAAGGGTGATTCCCTTCTTGGGTTTTATAGTTTGCTAACAAAGAGGTGGTATCCAGAGGGGTTTGAATAGAAACTAATAATAAAATGTGTTTGGGTACCTGAGTTCAGTCCTGTCATTGGAATAAGGGTGTTCATATCTAGAGTGAATGTATGTAAACCTGACACTTAAAATTAAATGCACAATTGATAATTTTCATAATTTTTAAAATGAATTTTAAATTTTAGAACAGTTCTAAATTTATAGAAAAATTGAGATAATATGTACAGTTCAAATATACATCACATAGTTTCCATGTTAATAACTAATATTGATACATTTTAAATTAATGAAAGTACCTACTTCATTCATATTTCCTTCATTTTTGCCTAATATCCTTTTTCTGTCCCAGGATCCCAGTCAGGCTACCACATTACATCTCGTAGTCATGTTTCCTTAAGCTCCTCTTGACTGTAACAGTTTTTCAGATTTTCCTTAGTTTTAGTGACCTTAACATTTTTAGAGAGTACTGGTCATGCATTTTATAGAATGTCTCTCCATTTGGATTTTTTCTGATGTTTTCCCTATGATTAGATTGGGATTGTATACCTTTAGGAGGAAAACCACAGAGGTAAAGTGTTGTTTCCATTTCATAATATAAAGTGTATGTACTATCAACATGACTTATTGTTGATATTGACCTTGATTGACTGGCTGAGATAATTTTCAGGTTTCTCCACTATAACTTGATTCTTATTCCCCCTTTCTATACTGTACTCTCAAAGAAAGGCACTCTATGCAGCCCATATTGAAGGTGTGGTATTATGCTTTATCTCCTTAAAAGTGGAGTATTCACTATTACTTTTAACAGAGATGATTTCCATTCAACAAATGTTAGAGCAGTAAGTATTCATTCAGATAAATAGTTAAATACTAAAATCATTTGAGTCAATCAAGAACTAGATAGGGTTCTTGTTTAGTATTACTATTTATGATTTAGTTCGTCTAGCAAATGCGATGACAAATAACAATGGAGAAAGAGATATCTCTTTATATATGCAGTTATATATTAAAAACCCCCAATGATTCTGGTAAAAACTCTAAAAGAATTTGATGTGGTGGCTAGATACAAGGTATATATACAAAATATAATTGCTTTTTATTATTTCAGTATATAAGCCTTAGAAAAGGAAATGAGGGAACATTTAATTCATAGCAGCAACAGAAATCATAACTACTTCAAAATAAAGTTAATAAGAAATGCTCTTATAAGAAGAAAACTAAAATCCTATTGAAGGTCATAAAATATGGTCATAAACTCGTATTGAGCATCACAAAATAAAACTCGACGAGATTAAAGAATGCCTAAGTATTTTGGGGTTGAGATTTAATATCATAAAGATATCAGTTTTCTAAAATAATTAATAATTTCCATATAGAATCCCAACAGGAATTTTTTTTTGGTACCAGGGATTTAACCCAGGGGCACTTAACCACTGAACCACATCTCCAGTCCTTTTTTGTATTTTATTTAGATACAGGGTCTCACTAAGTTGCTGAGACTGGCTTTGAACTCTCTGTCCTCCTGCCTCAACCTCCCGAGCTGCTGGGATTACAGGCATGCACCACTGCGCCCAGCTGACCAAAAGGATTTTTTGGGGGGAGGATTGGCACTTGATAAAATTATATTATTTATACAGAAGAATAAATATCTGAGAAGAAAAATTGGGGGGGAAAAGGAAGTATGTGTCTTATTATCAGAATACACTATTGTGGCAGACAGTCTATAAATTGGCCTCCATGAGCCTCATGACCTGGTATTTATGCCTTTGTGTACTCCCCTCTATTTAGATGTGAGACCTATAACTTGCTTTTAACTAATAGAATACAACAAAGGTATCAAATATGTGTGAATACACGTGCAAGATTGTATTACATAAGATTGTAAAGTCTTATCTTGCTGAGATACTCTGTCTCTTGCTGGCTTTGAAGAATCAAGCTGCCAGATTGTTAGAGCAGCCTTATGGAGAGGGCCATATGGCAAGGAACTAAGGGCATTCTTTGGCTTGACAGTGAGCAAGAAACTGAGGCCCACAATTTGATAATCCGCAAACAAGTGAATGCTGCCAACAATGAAGTGATCTTGGAATCAGGCTCTTCTTCATTTGGGCTTCTAGTGAGAACACAGCCCTACCTGACACTTGATTGAAGCTTTGCAAGATCCTGAAACAGAAGACCTGCTAAGTTGTGCCTGGACTCTGACCTTATAAAAACTGTGGGATAATAGGTGTGTTTGTTTTTAGCCTCTACATTTGTGGTACTGTAGTTATGCAGCAAAAATAATACAATTATAAAGTCATGAGTTAATTCAATATGATGTTGGCTTAGAAATAGACGAACAGGCTGGGTGTGATGGCGCATGTCTGAAATTCCTGCAGCTCAGGAGGCTGAGGCAGGAGGATTGTGAGTTCAAAGTCAGCCTCAGCAACTTAGTGAGGCCCCAAGCAACTTAGTGAGACCCTGCCTCAAAATACAAAAGGGTTGGGGATGTGGCTTAGTGGTAAAGTGCCACTGGGTTCAATCCCTGCTACCAAAAAAGAAAAAAAAAAGGAAAGAAAAGAAAGAAAAAAAAGAAATAGACAAATAGATCCAAGGAATACAGAACTAAGCTAAGGAATGCAGAAATAAGTTCTAGTGTATATTATTTAATAATTATAGTAATTAATAATAATAGTAATTATTTAATAAATGAAAAGGTGCATTCCTTTCAGTGAGAGAGAGCTAGGTTTAAATGATTCTGGCACTACCAGATATCTATAATGGAGAAAGTAAAATTGGAGCCTGTACTTAAATTTTATGAAAACCAGTAGTTTTCAATGTTCAAATATAAAATAAAGCAAAATCGTGCTGGAAAACATAGAGACCATATGTAAAATAAGGAATCAGTGATAGAGCCTATTAAACTGGAGTCTCAAACAATTAAATATAATATCAAAGTATTTAATTATAAAAACTTTAAAAATTAAATGGCAAATGTTATAATAAGGTCAATTAAACATTGTGGTGGGATAAAGGAGCTGTGCCAGACTATTAATTCATAAACTGCCTCCTTCATTCAGACATTCACACAATAAGTATATCTACTTTTGATGCAAACTCATTAGTGTGGACTGATAAGTTTGCTGGCCAGCAGTGGTTCACTAACCACTCTTGGGAAATTACTGCCATAGGAAACTTAACTGGCTAACCTTTTCTTTTCTTCCTTTCTTTTCTTTTCTTCTTTTTTTTTTGTAAAATCTTCATAGCATACTTTAAAGCCTATTTCTTTTTATTGAGTTTGTATATTTGCTAAACCTGCCATTTCCAGTATATATATATATATTTATATTTTATATATATATTTATATATATATATTTTATATATATAATTTTATATTTTTTTCCAGTATATATATATACTGGAAAAAAATATATATATATTGGGGATGTGGCTTAGTGGTAAAGTGCCGCTGGGTTCAATCCCTGCTACCAAAAAAAAAAAAAAAAAGGAAAGAAAAGAAAGAAAAAAAAGAAATAGACAAATAGACAAATAGAAAAAAAATATATATATATATTTTTTTTTTTTTGGTGCTGGGGATTGAACCCAGGACCTTGTGCTTTCAAGGCAAGCACTCTTCCAACTGATCTATATCCCCAGCCCTAACCTTTTCTATTAAAGGTCAGGCAGTAAATGTTTTAGGTTTTGTTAGCCATATCATCTCTGTTGCAGCTGTTCAACTCTGGTATTTTAGTATGAGAACAGCATAGACAATAGTGTAACATTTGTTTGACCTGGGGAGAAGATCTGACTGTTGGATATTTGCTTGTTGGCTGGTCCAGTGGAGCTTGAGATGATCAATGTTGTGTGGTCTGAATAGAGCAGTTCTTTTTTAGGCTTTTGAACTTGCAATAGAAGAGAGGTGGGTGCACGGCACACATCTATAATCCCAGTGACTCGGGAGCCTGAGACAGGAAGATGACAAGTTGGAGGCCAGCCTCAGCAACTTAATGAGATCCTAAACAATTTAGTGAGACCTGGTCTTAAAATAAAAAACAAAAAGGGCTAGGGATGTGGCTCAGTGGTAAAGCACCCCTGGGTTCAATCCCTGGTACCAAAAAAAAAAAAAAAAGAAAAAAAAAACCTGGTTGGTATAAGTACAAGAGAACCAGGGGGGAAAGTAGCAGACACAAGTGCAAGAGAACTGGAGGGGGCCAGTGAAATGGTCAGTAGCCTGTGTAGGCTCCTGGATAGCCCCACCCCTCGTGCTTTTCTCTTCTGACCTGGAAGAGTGACTTTTTTTGATTCTAGAGAGGCCTGGCCAAGTGGGTGTGATTCCTCACTTCCGTATTTCCTCCTCCTTTAAATCCCCTTGATAAACCAAGAAGGATGATTTGTTGGATGTTTGAAGTGCTTAGGAAGGCAGGATTGGAATTGTCAGAGAAGACTGGGGTTGACAGGCCAAGTTGTGAAAAGCCAGTAAGTTCTTTTAAGACCTATGAGATAGTAAATTGGATCCTTTTCAACCACATAATATGCCCAGAGTTCTAAATGCAGTTAATGTGAAGTTGCTACCTGATAATAGGTGTAATAGGGTGTAGCAGAGCATTTGGTCAGCAGTGCTAATGGAAGCCTGTGTTTCCAGTAAGTCTTGTCTAAGGGATAAAGGTTCTCCTACAAGGTAGGAGCAAATGATTTGAGCCAGTTACTTATTAATCTCCTTAACAGCAGCTGCTCTATGTGGGAAGTGAGACTGGCAGTTGTTTTAGTTTATATTCTTCAGACATGTTTTGAGGACAAACAAGTACCTGCTTTGCATGTTGTATTTTTCAAAAGATAAAGTCCTGGTATACAGAAGGAATAGCGAACCCGACAGTTTTATAAACAACTTAGAACAGGCAGCTTTGAGGGCCTTTCATAAAAGTCTAGAAGACAAACGAAGGGAAAATGCTCTTCCACGTCGTTGGGAATCAGATCAAAGTCTTTGAAACTAAGATGTTGGAAATGAACTCTGGGTAGATAGTGAGCCAATTATTTTGAAATAAAAAGTACAGTAAAAGAGATGTGCATAAATGAATGTTCTACTAAAAAATCCTGTTCAAATAAGCTGTCTACAAATCAATATGTATATATAGTTTTCCAGTTTGGGAAAGATAAAATACATGTAACACATACTGGAGAGATACCCATGTCAAAATGTTAACAGTTATGGTTGGGTGGTAAAATGATTTATGGTTTAGTATTTTCCATGTGCTTTTCTTTATTTTTCCAAGGGTTTTCCCTCCCTTTACAAAATGAATTACTTTTGTTTTTTGGTACCGGGGATTGAACCTAGGGGCACCCATCCACTGAGCCACATCCCCAGCCCTTTTAAAAAATATTTTATTTAGAGGCAGGGTCTCACTAAGTTGCTTAGGTCCTTGCAAAGTTGCTGAGGCTGGCTTTGAACTTGTCATCCTTCTGTCTCAGCCTCCAGAGTCCCTGGGATTATATCCAGCTAGAATGAATTATTTTTGTAATGAAGAAAGCAGTACTTTTCTCTTATTTTAGAAAACAAAATTACTCTGGTTACTTTTTAGGATATAATTTTATGTTATTTCTCACAGACAGACTTTTTAACCACATTTTCCCATTTATAATGTAGCGTTTCATTGACTTAGTTAATTTAGTCATTGGATTAAATTAATGTGGCGTAAAATCACCTTTACTTCATTTTTAAGTCTCGTCCTTCAAAATAAAGGAAAATGCCTATTCCTATTGAGCATTAAACGTTTTCGTGATGTATTTTAAATGTGATACCAAGATAATAATATGATAATCACCTGTGTATCTACTAGCTAGTTTTATGAGATCTTAGCATTATACCTTTTATGCCTCAAGTATTTAGTTTTTAAAGAAATATGAAAAATTTGCAGTTGACTCCCCAAAATGTGCTCTCTATCATAAATTCAGAAGTTATCTGTTGAGCCTTTTTTTCATACATTTACTCATATTTACATGTCCATAATAAGTATACAATATTACTTTCATATTTTTAAAGTATATGAGAAGATCATGCTATACATATCATTTTGAAACTTGTATTTTTGCTTAATGTATTTCTGTGTTTCCATATTGATAGATGTGGAGTTTAGGGTTTGGGAAACTATGGCCAGTGGGCCAAATCTAGTCAGCCATTTCTTTTTGTAAATAAACTTTATATGTTGTCCATGGCTGCTTTTACACCAAAACACCAGCTGCAACAGATCCCATTGTAGTGGAGGCTAAAGAACACCTCTATCCATTCTACTTTCTAAGTGGGGTCTGTGGCTGGGTCTAGGAATTAAATTGACACAAGACAGATTAACAGGAGAAAATACATACAAGTTTGATTTCTTTTATGTGCACATAGGAACCTTCAAAAGAGAGTACAGACCCAAAGTCTTGGTCAAAGCAGAAAACGTTTACTCTTTTTAGACAAAGAATAATAAATGTGTGAACAAGTAACAGGACAAAGGAATCTAGACTAGCAGTAGTAAATTCTAGGGATGTCATTAGGAGATATATGGGGGGTATAAACCTGTAGAAGATAAAGGTTATTTCAGTAAGTTTATTTGTATGGCCCATGGCAGCAACAGTTCCCAGTCTCGATGATTAAGTATTATTTCTCTTCCTGATATGGAGAAGGCACCCCTCCGAAAGGAATCTTTATGACTTGCTCTGTGTAGGAGAGGGTAGGACAGCTAGCCCTTAAGTTTTCAGATGTTTTCAGCTTGAAATAATCAATATAAAAATCAAATTTTGTATGGCATGTCCTCAACTCTTTCATGGTATGTCCTGGAAAGCCTGAAATATTTACCGTCTGGCCCTTTGCAGAAGTTTTCCAAATCCTAGTTCATTCATTGTGTGAACATATTATTTATCCATTTTTCTGCCCATAGACACTTGTTTATTTATAAGAAGTGATGCTTTGGTGAACATTGGTATGTATATATACTGTAGTATATCTCCTTATTGTGTGAGTTATAGAGTCTGCAATATAGCATATAGAACATTAAACAATTCAACTTCTGGTTTTTTTTTTTTTTATATTTAGCCAAAATGGAAAACCCAAGGCAGACATGGACCCTGTTATCTGCTGGGCATTTTAATTAGCGGTTTTGGTTTGAGAACATATTCTTCATATAGTTGTTTTTTTTTTCTCAAAGCAGATTATTATTGCACAAAGAGAGAAAAGGACTATGTTGTCCATATGGAACAAAGTGAACTCGGGTTGTAGCTCAGTGATAGATTACTTGCCTAGCATGTGTGAGGTCGTGGGTTCCATTCTCAGCACTAAAAAATAAAAGAAAATGAAAAAGAAACAAAAAAAGACACATATTGAGTAAAGTGAGAGTTATGAGTAGTGCTGTCAGTAACAAAGGACTGCCCACTGTATGCAGTTAACTGAATTAGGTTAAAGCGATGCTATTACTATTAGTAACCACCACTACAATATGATTATTGAGCCTTTAATAAAGGTCAAAGATACTGTTAAGGACTTCATGTACACCATCTTGTTTAATCTTCATAACAACCTGTTGAGGTAGTAATTATGGCTCCTTATTTTGACAGGAGGTGACTGAGGTCCAAAGCGTGACCCAGGGTCCTATCTAAAGTGAGGTTTTAGTTTGGACCTCTTCACCCCAACTGGGCCTAGTGCTCTAGGTCCAGGAGCACATTTCTCTATGCAAGAATTTGGAGATGGGTTATAGGATGCTCTGAGAATCCTTACTGCTCTGAGGCACAAATTCTCATTGGCTGTGTCTCCTATAAGCTGACCAAAGCTTCATGCACAAGGGAGAAGCCTTAGTTTCTTTAAATTGTCAAAAGTTACAACTGTAATGGGAATAATTATCCATGTGCTTCCTTTGCAGAAATCTGAGGCCAGGGCCATCTTGTCTTATCCTTTTCTGTTCTCCCAGCTCAAAAGTTAGGTTTCCCAAGTGAGGATTATAATGCTTTACAGATAGTGGATGCTGAAGATGGTCCAAGAGACTATAATGTCTCTCTTGTGAACTGGGCAACTGCTCATTCATTCCAATGGTTTAAATCTATAAAATATCTTTCTTCCTTTTTAATTTATGACTGTTGTGTGGGAGACATAAGAAATCCTGAAAACTTTCATGGGGCTAGTCTTTCCACTCTGTCATTTAAAACAAAATTATCTTGTACCTAAAAGACTCTAAATTGCAGCCCAAAGTGCATGAATATTATTTATCCTGCTGTTGTGAAATATGGTAAGGATGTGAACTTGACTCCCATGACAGTAAGCCCCTGGCCACTTTGAACAATCCAGAAACCAAGGCATTAAAAGCTGCTGGACATGCAGTTTTCCCCCCTCTTTATTTGCTCTAAAGAAACAAAGCTGAAAGCAGTGGGAATTATCAGGCATTTTCCTATGGAGCTGACACTAGCTAAACAGTTATCTAATCCACACATGGACACAGATAAGGCTCATTGGCACAGTTGCTAAGTAAGGGTTTGTCAGTTGGGGTGATCTTGTTTCCTCTCCCTGAACCTACTCTTAGGAAACAAATGTGACTAGTTGTTTATATTCCCTATGAATGGCAAGAAGAATTCTTACCTGTATCCACATAATTAGCTATATTATCTCTGATGAGAAGAATTTAAGGCATTAGAGAGCATTGGAGAAAGTCTAGTTCTAAAAAAGAAAAGTTTCCCAGACTGCTAAAGTCATATTTTAGCCAAAAAAGGTCTGTACATGGCCCCTTTTCCCACTTGTAAGATGAACTATACAGCAACAGTAGTGATAATAGTTCATCATGCAATACAAACACAAAAGCTCATTAATATGAATTATTCCTTAAGTTATATTAGTTAATGAATGTGTGTTCTACTTCTGTTATCACAAAAAACTGGGCCTACTCTCCTGTCCCCGATCTATCTCAAGTGACAACAGGAAGTGTTTTGGACCCTTGGGCCTGTCAACTTAGGGCCTGGCTCAAATCAAGTCTTCCTGTGTAATCATAGCGGTATTTTAGCCTTCCTTTGTTTGGGACCACTGACTTCCCTCTGCATTAGGACCCTATAAACATAAAGGTGTGACTAATAAGGATTTTGGAAGATTTCTGTTTTAAAAAATCTATTTGTAGCCAGGCATAGTGGTGCACACCTGTAATCCCAGCAGCTCAGGAGGCTGAGGCAGAAGGATCGTGAGTTCAAAACCAGCCTCAGCAACTTAGCAAGGCTTTAAGCAACTCAGTAAGACCCTGTCTCTAAATAAAATACAAAAAGGGCTGAGGATGTGGCTCAGTGGTTAAGTGCCCCTGGGTTCAATCAGTCCCTAGTACTATGTGTGTATGTATGTATGTATGTATGTATAGTATGTATGTATGTATATATGTATATTTTTTTTTTTTGGTGGTAAAATTGGAGCATTGGCCAGAGACAGAGAAAGCTGCATTCAGGTTAAGCCTCAATTAGGCAGAATATGCAAAGTTATCATCTTGTCTTTTGTATGTAAAATAGTCCCCAACACCATCTCCAGCAAAGAATTGGAGTTTGTCTTTTTTCTGTCACTCCTAGCTCCCCCAAATCTCCCTCATATCTGTTGTACCCACTTGCCTACACTCTAAACCCTTGATTTTGACTTGACTTCACTCTCATGTGCTGTGAATCAGCAACCTCTGTTGAATCTAATTATTTTTTCCCACATTTTTTAATCAGTGCATTGTAGTTGTACATATTGATGGGATTTGTTGTTACATATTTGTACATGCACAAAATATAACAATACAATTTGGTCAATATCACTCCCCAGCACTTTCCCCCTCCCTCCCTGCCTCCCGCCCCTTGGTCCCTTTCCTCCACCGATCTCCATTTGATTTTTAGGAGATCCACCCCCACATTTGTTTTCCTTTCTTCTCTCTAACTTCCGCATGTGAGAGAAAACATACAACCTTTGACCTTCTGAGTTTGACTTATTTCATTGAATGTGGTAGTCTCTAGTGTTTAAGTAGCTCTTGCACTCTGTCCCTTCTCTCCATCTCACTGCTATCATCCTTCTTATATTGTTCTTTGGTTATTATTTTAATTGTATGAATTTAGGAAGTACAGCATAATAATGTGATCTATGTACGTAGTGTATACTGATCACATCCGTGTCAATGTCTTTTCTCGCGTGCACCATTACAGCTATTTCCTGTTTCCCCTACCTCTACCCTCCTCATTTCACCCCACCTATTCTGTTGAACAGTTATTCTAAACTGATTAAAAACACTATTTGTTTTATGTTACTTCCAAGACTGAGTTTAAATATTTTTGTGTGTGCTGATAAAAGATTCTTTATAATTCTCATGGTTCCCCCTCTCCCCTAGGTTTCACTGCATTCTGGTCACTGGCTCCAGTTCCTCTGATGAGTGAATCTCACTTGTCTTAGAGATTTCATTCAACTGTCACATTCTCTGGGAAGCTTTGTCTTTTGTGACAATCTCTCCCTGCCACTTTTGAGTCAGTCTCTTTCCTTTATGCCTTCTTTGAACTTTGCCCATCTATTGTAGTACTTGTGTTGTGTAGGAATCATTTATTTGCCTCCCTGGTAACCTATCCCATTCATTCATTGCATTTACTCAGGGAATAGTCTAGGAATATTGAGTACCTGTTAAATGACAAGTGCTGGGATTTAACTGTGAACAGAATGAACAAGATGATTTGTTAAGGAAAGGGGGAAAATAGACAACACACAAGAAAATACATATGATGATTTTAAGCAATGGTAAGTCCTGTGGGGGAAGAATTCATGAGTTGAAGGCATAGAGGCCTACTTAATAAAGACATCACACAAGGCCTCTCTGAGCAGGTGACATTTGAGTTGAGATCTAAAGGATGAGAAATTTCATAATCTAGAATCTAGGTGATTCAGAATTCAGTGAGCTTTTTTTAAATTTTCTGACCATTTTAAATCTGATTATTCCAGTTATCTGTGGTGAAGCAGGTAATTTAGAAATCTATTAAAGATTTGGACCATTATCATTTCTCCAATTGACAGCAGCAATAGATTTGTCTTCCTAATTATTAATTGCAGCATAAAAATGTGAATCTAATTTTGTTTTTTTGGGGGGGAGGTATATAAATAGTGAAGTAGAAATGGAAGAAGATTGTCTTGGATAATGTGCACATGGGCAAGAAAGAGATGGCTATGAATTAAAGCACTTTATTATTAAACATTCATTGTAATTAGGATGAACAAATGAAATTAGGGCTGCTTATTCTGTCATTTCCTGAATCTTTCCAGATTCTTCCTTCTTTCTCATCTCCTTAACATCTAATCTTGGAAATTTCTCCTCTTATTTTTCTTATCCATTTTGATCTGTCTTCATAGCTCATTCACATATAGAATCACTAGCTTCAATTTTATGATGTTTGCCACTAATTAATAAACCCCCACTGTACCCTGTTTTGTAATGACAAAAGTATTTTGCCATGAAACATAATTGTCAGTAAGAAATTTTCTGTGGCTAATAACTTTCAGTTGTAGATTCAGCCCACATCTAGCCTTGTGTACACAATCTTAAGTCTCTCAAATCCACCTTATGTGTTTGCCTTCTGAAAATATCTATTAAGCATCAATTCAGAGACTTGTGGTTAATGTAAACCCATTGTCAATTGGACTTCTTTTTGTGTATTGATTTTTTTGACACCACCAGCTCTAGATT
Organism: Sciurus carolinensis; assembly: GCF_902686445.1. Taxonomy (NCBI): domain Eukaryota; kingdom Metazoa; phylum Chordata; class Mammalia; order Rodentia; family Sciuridae; genus Sciurus; species Sciurus carolinensis. The sequence continues at coordinate 31,875,429 of NC_062232.1, forward strand.
TAATCTGTTATGTGACATCAATCAAATAGTTTTGAAATTATGAACCTAAGCACTCCTACAGGAAGAGCACCTGAGGAGCATTTCTTTGTCACAGCACTTCCAATTAACCTGTGGTCTTTTTCATCATACCTTCCTATCTGTGTAGTTGTGATAATCCTGAAAACACTAACTTCTGTTTTTCCCACTTAGTGTTATTCAGGTGTTGACTTGAATGTATCTAAATGTTTGGGTGTCCTGTTTTATGTCTGAAAAATGAAGTCTTTATGTTGTGGGAGAAACATAAAGGACTGTGAAAATATGTATGTATAGCTTAAAAATAATTAAAAATCAAATACTAATGTAATTAACTTGAAGGTTTAGAACTAGAAAATGGTCAGTACCCCTAGGACCTGCATAAGTTCTCTTCTGTGTGATGTCCTCCTCTTTCTGTTCTCTCATATCCCAGGAAACTCTATACAGACTTATTCAGCCACCTTGATTTTTCTTTATACTTGTATCTCTTAAGAATGAACTCTTTAAATAGTCTAGTTTCTTTCATCTTTTTTTGTGGTTTATTTTTAACATTATGTAAATTGAATAACACTGTTTTGTGACTTCTTTCACTTAATTTTCTTGTTTTCCTTTTACTTAATGTTATTTGAGATCCATTTTTATTGCTGCTTGGGGCTATGTTTATTCTTCTTCATTGCTGTATATCATTTAATTGTACGATCATATCACAAGTTCTCCATGCTGTATTGGACATTTGGGTCATTCTTAGTTTGCTTTTAGGAATAATGCTACTATGAACATTCTTTTATTTCCTACAGAACATATGTGAATATATACATGCATCTTTACAGATCCTGCTAAACTGCTTTTAAAAGTGGTTGTATATTGGTGAGAATTCTAGTTAGCCCACATCTTAAGCATTTTTTCTAGTTAAAATCCTCAGTATTTTTCATGGTTCTTTCATTTTGCAATCTCCTTGTTAATAATGAGAATGTGTATATTTTCAGATGTTTGCTGCCCATTCTAATATCAATTTCAGTGCCATATTTCATTTTCCCATAGAAGGCATTTTATTTTTTAATTTATAATTTAAAGTTCTTTGATTAATAAGTTGTACTGTTAAGAAACAATGTTTTTATTAATATAATTGTTTATATTTGCATACACTGTATTTGTGGACAGTACTTGCAAACAAATAATTTCATTATAAAACAGAAATATGTAACCCTTTATTGGGTCCTTCCTCCATCTAAAGGTGCTTATTTCTTTGTTTCTCTGAACCTTGCAACTTAAAACCACTACCTAAAGTTTTGGCCTAGGTCTTTTTTTGAAGTCCTGAAAATGCCCAGTGGTCCTTCTCCATTAAATTCAAGTCCCTTCAACAATTCAAAGACCTGTCATTGGACAAGATGGATTCTTTCAATCATCGTCTATGTGTCTGATAAAGCATGATATGTTTGTTGCTTTGCCTCACTTTGCAGAATTGGGAGTAGTGAAATATTTGATAGCAAGGATGTTTTAAATGATTTTGGTCTAATTTTTTGGGGGAGTTATTTCCTTGAATATATTTCCAAATGTGAAATTGTTGAACAGTTTGTTTCTTTTTACCTTTTATGTCATAAGTTAGATGATGAAAAGATCAAATTAGCTGTTTACTCAGTCTGTCTCACATAAGGCCTTATTTAATATGCATTTTGTTTGTTTAATTAGTAGGCAGGAATCATATAGATTTTTCTTTTAATTTAGCTCAATGTTGAATTTAGGGACTTGAATTTATAAAGTCAGTTTCTTGAAAAACCATTTATTAAAAGTCTAATGCATCTTTGCATTCCACCCTCAGAGTATATGATCAATTTTTTAATAACCCCATGTTCTACTGGAACAAATGAGCAGTTTATGAAGTTATTGAGAGGGCTGGTCAATGGCAATGATTTATGGCTATGAAACTCAGTATGTGAGTTTAATGATGACTCTTGGAAAAGTGTACTTGAGATACTTCCACATTTACATGTGCTCATTAACTAGGGAGAAAGGCATAGACTAAATTGATTTCCTATGTTCAGAGGTGCCCCAAATGACCCATAAGCCACCAATATTCTTCATTTATTTCCTTTTCTTTGGGATTGTCCATAATGCTTAACTGAATTTATTCTAAGTGTCTTATGCAGAGATTCTCAGCTAGGGATAGTTTTGTCCCCCTGCCCATCCCACAGGACATTTGACATTATCTGGAAAGACTTGGTTGTCACAACTGAAAGGAAAAGGTTGTGACTGGCATCTAGAGGATAGAGACCAGGAATGCTGTTAAACATCCTCCAAAGGCCAGGATAGCCCCCACATCAAAGCATATCTGGCCCAAAATGTCAGTAGTGCTGAGACTGAGAAAGCTAGTTCTAGTGTGAAATAGTTTTTTTCCTTCCTTTTATTTGCTTCCCTTTCACTGTTACTTCCATGTTTTATGACTTAATTTTCAGTTCATATTCATGTGCCAGGGGTCTCTAATATGATTAATATTGTTTGATCAGCACTGTTGTGGAGTTTTTTTTTTTGTTTTTTGTGTTTTTTTGGTACTGGAGATTGAACCCAGGGGCTGTTTATCACTGAGCCACATCCTCAGCCTTTTTATTCTTTATTTTGAGACAGGACTTGATGAGTTGCTAAGTCTGGCTTTGAACTTATGATCCTCCTTCCTCAGCCTCCAGAGTAGCTGTGATTACAGACATGTGCTACTGTGCCTGGTAGGATTTTTACATACACACATACACACACATACTCACCTATGGTATAATAATGAATTTCGATAAATGTATTCAGTTGCAGGATCATTACCATAAGTATTTTTAATCTGTTTACATTTTAATTCTATAGTTTCAGAAATGCATTTATTAAATGATATTCCAGGACAGAAGGAGACTTAAAGTAATTTAGATGTTGTTGGGTAACTTGTGACTAATAGGTAGAATATATTTAGTAATTAATGTTGTCAGGGAATAGCAGCCTTGAATTTAACTCTGAATTTTATCCTATTTTAATATTAATCTGATGCTTTTTTATGTAGAGGGACACATTTAGACCTCAAAATGATTAGTCAAGAGGATTGTTTCCACATTGTAAAGGAGAAAATCCGTATTAGCCTCTAACATAAAGTATCAAGTTTTATGTCCACAATTTCTGGGTTCACATGGCATTTCAGGGCATTTTTTGATCTTGCAGATATAGAGCAAAATTGAATATGTGAAGCAAAAACAGAATATGTACTTCTATCCTAAAGGATAATTTCCAGAATATTGACTGCTTTGGTGGTTGGATTTAACCTCGGTAAGTAGTAGCAGTTGTCTGTGGTAAAGTACATGGAAACCCATGTTTCCATTGCTGAACCACCTTCTCAGAATGAGAGGTTTGCCTTGACCGCTAATTGCTGTAATTGGAGCTTGGAAGATGGTTTGAGATGAGTCTTGAAATGATAAGTGAGTCTGACTGCTTGGCAGGTGTTTTCTCTCTTTCCTTTCCAGTCAAGGTGGAACATTCAGGGTTTCATAGGCAATTTGCTAACATGTTTCCAGAATAAACAGAAAAGATACATAGAATGGGGATCAACAGTTATACTGTATTTATGTTCCTATTATTGTGGTATAATGAGAATATTCTAATTCTTGTGATGACAAAAAATGAGGTATACACTAGAGCATTCAAACATTAGAGGGATTTGACTACATCTAGATACTAAAGACCATGGCTCAGAATAACCATAGGAATCTTACTGGTTTTATTTGTGGGCTTGTTTTAGGCAAACGATCAATAGTACTGAAATTATACTCTGGGAAAAGGAAAAAAAAAAAAAAAAAGAACATACTCCCAAGTTTAAAATGCTGCATTTGCTGTTTTTACCTCTTGGTCTTATCCACCAATCAAGAACTGCTGGAGAAAGAAATCCTGTTGGAATAATCCTGCCAAATCCACTATGTAATCTTGGGATTATTTGTGTCACCCCACATGGTAACCTTAGTATTTCAGAACGTTCATGATGCATATAATCTCCAAGTTGAGAAAATCAGCATTCATTTGGAATAACATTTCAAATGCTAAGGAAACACTATAAAATGGGGGAATGTTTTCCTCGGTCCTTTTTTTCCTCATCATCTTAGCCCAAGGTGCCATTTTTTATGTACTAAGTTCCATGAGTAAATGTCTTGTTTGGAAGAAGGGATCTTTTGAAATGGCCTTATCTCTTTTGTTTTTTGAAAGAAAGCACTAGTAGCATTGTCCCAGTTTATTATTAATAATGAACTAGATCATGGACAAAAAACCCCAGGTATTTAAGTTCCTCATTTGTCCCTGCTTTTTATTAACTACCTGCTCTTTTCTACCACCTACTTTTAGTGTCTCTCTTGACATGGAGGCTGTTTTGCTAATGGATTTGTGACTATGGTACCCCCATGCTGAGGTCAGGTTAGCATTAGAAGGATGAATTGATTGAGTTCAGAATTTCTATTTTGTAGTGTCCAAGCCTTCATTTAGTTGGTTAGCCACTTGATTGGCAGTAAGCCACTAAGAGGTTATAATTTGTGCTTAAAGAGCAGTGCAGAACTTTCAAAATCTGAGGGAGTGAGATAGATTTGGAATCATGCTGTGTCCTGACATTTTTCATTCAATTAGAATTTTCCCATGTCTTTAACGATTCTTTAAAAAATATTAAATGACCATGTAATTTTCTATCCTTAGCTTCATTTATTTAGCAATTTCCCTTTTTTGCATATGTAGGCTTTTTTCTAGTTTTTCACTACTGTAAGATTGTGATTAGTAGCCCTTCAATTTGTGCCTTCACATTTCCTTTTTTTTTCCACATTTTCTTTTTTTTTTTTGCTCACGGTTGAATTATGTTTTTAAATTTTGAAAACTTCAGCGAAAAGAGCTTTCTAAAAGAATGTTATCTCCAAAATTTATAAAGAACTTACAAAACTTTATGACAAAAATACAAAGAACCCAATTAATAAATGGACCAAGGAACTGGACAGACACTTTACAGAAGAAGACACACAGACAATTAATAAATATATGAAAAAGTATTCAATATCTCTAGTAATTAGAGAAATGCAAATTAAAACAACTCTAAGATTTCATCTTACTCCAATTAGAATGGCTATTATCAAGAACACAAACAATAATAGATGTTGGTGTGGATGTGGGAGGAAAAGGCACACTTTTACATTGCTGGTGGAGTTGCAAATTGGTACAGCCACTCTGGAAAGCAGTATGGAGAATCCTAAGAAAACTTGGAATGGACCCACCTTTTGACCCAGTTATCCCACTCCTCGGTTTACACCCAAAGGACCTAAAATCAGCAAACTACAGTAACACAGCCACATCAATGTTTATAGCAGCTCAGTTCACAATAGCTAGATTGTGGAACCAACCTAGATGCCCTTCAACAGATGAATGGATAAAGAAACTCTGGCATATATACACAATGGAATACTATTCAGCCATAAAGAAGAATAATATTATGGCATTTGCAAATAAATGGATGGAATTGGAGAATATCATGTTAAGTGAAATAAGCCAATCCCAAAAAACCAAAGACTGAATGTTTTCCCTAATAAGTGGAAGATGATATATAATGGGGGTGGGGGTGGGGAATGAGAGAATAATGGGGGAACTTAAGAATATGTAGAAGAAAATGAGAAGGAGGGGGGTATGAAAAATGGTGGAATGAGACAGACATCATTGCCCTATGTACATGTATAATTACACAAATGTTATGAATCTGCATTGTGTACAACCGTAGAAACGATTTATGTACCCCATTTGTGTATAATGAATCAAAATGCATTCTGTAAAAAAATAAAAGCTAAATAAAAAGGAAGAATGTTTACCACTATTCCCCCTTAATGGTATAAGAAAATCCCAGTCATAGCACACTCTTGCCATTGACAAAGATTTTTTGTAAATTAATTATGATATATGTATATCTTTTTCATTATAAAGTTTAAACATAAACTTCTATTTGTATTTTATGAATTGTACTTTTACTGTGGTTACTTTTCTGTCACTAGTATTTAATTTTGTAGAGTATTTATAAATTAAAACTACCAGAGTTTGTTGCAGATTACCTAATTTGTCATTCCTCTTTTAATTTGTGGGATAAAAACTATGTAAATTATGAATTTAATAAAAACAAGGCATAAATTCACATACAACTCTAATGATATAGAGTAGGTTGCCATTAATGTCCATTAACCTTTCTATAAAGACCTAATCAGAGCCAGGCATGGTAGTGCAAGCCTATAATACCAGTGACTTAGGAAGCTGAGGCAGGAGGATTGCAAGTTCAAGGCCAGCTTCAGCAATTCAGCGAGGCCCTAAACAGCTTAACAAGACCCTGTTTCAAAATAAGAAAGTAATAGGACTGGGGATGTGGCTTAATGGTAAAGCACCTCTGTGTTCAATCTCTAGTGCCGCTGGAGAGGAGGAGAGAGAAAGACCTAACCAGGCATAATTCTGAGGCATTGGGGCTGGAAATTCTGGTCTGGTCTGGTTTCTTCTTCTCTAACATTTTATGAGCTCCCCCACCCTACCACATTCCTGGGAAAAGTTACTTGCTTGTGATGTATTATCCTTTTCATATATTGTAGGATCTGATTTGCTAAATTTTTTATTAGAATTGACTTCCATGTTTATGAGGATCGTTACTATGTAGTTTCTTTTGTAATGTCTATGTTTTTATAAGAATAGAATATTGACCTCATAAACTAAGTTGGTGAGCATTTCTGGAAGCAATTGTACAGAATTGATATTAATTTTTCCTTCATTGTTTGCTAGATTTCATCAATGTAACTATCTTGGTCAGAAGTTAGTTTTGTTTTTAACTATAAATTCAACTTATTTGATAGATACAGCTCACTTTGGGTTATCTACTTTTAATGTTTTTATTAGTGTCTTATGATTACACATAATATTGTGGTTCATTTTGACATAATCATACATGAGTGGAATTTAATTTCTCATGTCAGCCCCTAGTACTTCCTCTTTCCTACCCTCCCCCTACTCCTGTGCCCCTTACTCCCTACTGGTTTTCCTTCTATTTATTTATAGATTTTTTAAAATTAGTGCTTTATAAATATACATAAAGGTAAAATACCCTATGGTATATTTATATATGTACATAGCATAATTAGGTCAATTTCATTTCTGTACTAGTTGTGGTAGTTTGTGTCTTTTGGGGAATTAGTTCATTTTATCTTGGTTATTAAATTTATTGACATAAATTTTGAATAATGTTCTGTGATTATGCTTGTCATATCTGTAGAATCCGTAGTGATGTTACCTTTCTCAAAACTTATATTGGTAATCTATGGCTTCTGTTTTTTCTAGATCATTCAGTTAGAGGTTTATCAATTTCATTGATCTTTTCAACAGCAAGTTTTGGTATTTGTTGATTTTTTTCTCTTTACCAATTGTTTTGAACAATTTTATTATAACTTCATGTTCGCACAATTTCTTGGCTTCTTTTATGGCAAAGTGGTATTTGGAAACTAGGTCTTGGGTGTTAGGTGTATTTCTTGGTACTGGAGTGTCATAGCTTCTTGGCCGTACTAGCATTTAGGAAAAGTATGCAAATATAATAACCATGCAGAAATGTGTCTGTATCTATCTGACTATGGTTTAAATGTTTGTTCCCTCCCAAACTCATGATGAAATTTGTCCTTGTAACAGTATTAAGAGGTGGGAACTTTTAAGGAGTGATTACTCTGTGAGGCAGTTAGCCCTCATAAATGGATTAGTGTCATTATTGTGGGAGTGGGTTTCTTATTGCAGGAGGAGATTTCTTTTAAAAGGACAAGTTTGTCTCCCTTTTGGTCTCTCTTTCTGTCTCTCACCTTCTCTTTGCCCTTCCACCTTGGGATGACACAGCAAGAAGATCTTCATCAGTTGCTGGCACCTTGATATTGGACTTCTCAGCCTCCAGAAGTGTGAGAAATACATTTCAATTCTTTATAATTTTCCCAGCCTCATGTATTCTGTTACAATGGCACAAAACAGATTGAGTCCCTTTCCTTCCTTCCTCTCTTAGTTTTTTTCCTTCTAATTTATCCATCTTTCTATCTGTCCATCTATTCATCCATCCTTCCTCCTATCTATCCATCTATAAAAATTAGGAGTTTCTGTCAATACCTTTGATTCTAATCTAACCACATTATTCATGCTAACCTTCTTCCTCTCAGAGTAAGAACCCTAGCTCTCAATATCTATAATATATATAAATATATTCCTAAATATATGTTTACTTTAAAAATCTTAGTATACACAAAGAACTCCATTCCCTATGAGAAATACATTTGATAATTTAAGTATAGTTCTACATACCGTTTTTTTTAACCATCCAGTAGCCAGTTAAGATACTATTTTACACATTTAATAAGGTTAGTTCTTTTCTTCCCCACATTGTTCAGTGTGGTTATGTTATTCACCTCTGCTATACTTAGGTTATTTTCTTAGTATGTATATTCCATTTTGCCTCCTTCCTCCAAACAAACATATAATGGTTGACTTTATTACTTACTTATATTTTTAGTGTGTTAAACATTACTATGCTTCTCAGAATCAGGGCTATATCAAAAGGTATACTCAGAAGTGTCATTTCCTTATCCCAGGATTCTTCCCATCTGCTATCTTAGAAATTCAAATGCTTTAGTTTCTGGTTTAGTCTTATTGTATTTCTTTTTTACAAATGAGAAAATATGTGAATGTTTTCTTATGTTCCCTTCTTTCTTAAGAGTTTTTTTTTTCCTCTGAGACACTGGGGATTTGAACCACAGCCCTTGCTCATGCTAGGCGAGCACTCTCCAAAATGAGCTATTTCTTCTACTCTTTTTTTTAAAGAGTTTCTTTTGTTCCCTTCTTTCTTTACCCTACAAAGCATCCTTTGTATACTTTCTTATACTCTGCTTTTAAAAAACTTTTATTGACAAATAAAAAAAATATATATATTTTTTCAAGGTATACAATGTGATGATTTGATACATAGGTACATTATGTAATGATGACCACAATAAAGTTAATTAACCCATTCATCACTACATAGTTACCATTTTTATTGTGTGTGTGTGTGTTTGTGTGTGTGAAGAACAATTGAAATATTCACTATGCTTTTCTCATTTAGTTTGTCTTGCAAATCATTTCACATAGTTCATAGGTATCTTCCTCATTCTTTTTTACAACAACACAGCACTTCATCATTGTGGTTTTACCATAGTAATCATTGTCCTTTGGTCATTTAAGTTGTTTCTATTGTTTTGTAATTGCAAACAATTATTCAGTGAAAAATATTTTCCATATATAAGGTGTTTCCTTAGGGCAGATTCCTAATGGTGAGATTCCTGGGTCAAATAGCCCTTTTCATCCCTCTGTTTCCTTGAAGAATTTCTGATCTGTATTGGAAAATAGCAGACTTTCTTTGCATTTCCTTTGTCCCATGATTTTGAGTAAAGCAAACAAATTTGTACAAAAATATAAATGAGGACTTTTTCTGATATGTCAAATATAGTCCTTCTAATATCTGACTTTTATTCTTTAAACACTGTATTTCTATAGTCATCCCTCCTCTTTCTTTAATATCTCTTTTCATAGACCTCTCTTACTGTTAGTCACCTTTTCATCACTGTGACCAAAAGACCCGATGAGAACAAGTTAGAAGAGGAAAACTTTGTTTGGGCTAATGTTCAGAAATTCAGTCCATGGTCAGCTGACTCCATAACTCTGGGAATGAGACAGGCGGAACACCATGGTGGAAGGTTATGGTAGAGGAAAGCAGCTCATGGCAGCCAGAAAGCAGAGAGGACTTGAGTGCAAGGAGCTAGGGATAATATAATCCCCAAGGGCATGCCCCCAGTGACCCAATTCCTCCAGACACGCCCTGCCTGCCTACAGTTACCACCTCGCAGTCCATTCAAATTATTAACCCATCAAATGGATTAATCTGCTGATTAGGTTATAACTCTCATAATCCAATAGTTTCACCTCTGAACATTCTTGCATTGTCCCACGTGAGCTTTTGAGGGACACCATGTATCCAAACTATAACACTTACATTCTAAAACGTTCTCAATTCTGAGCTGAAATTTGTCCACCAAGTTATCTATGTTTTGTCTTTATCTTGTCAATTAGAAAATAGGACAAAACCAGCGTTCCATTAGTGAGACTTAGTCAAATGCAGACAGTTATTTTTTTCTTCTTAAGTACAACTGGTACCATGTGTGCTGAAAGAAACTTAGTGTAAGGAAAAAAGACAGCTGTGGAGCGTTCTCAAGTAGCATGGAAAATCAGACTGGCTTAAGTGGTGGAGAAGCCTATGCCCAGTCTCAAATGCAACTTTGAGTTTTTTAAATTATTAAACAAACTATCAAATTGTAATCAGTGGTGTGAAAAGATGGATGTAGAGTGTCCCAAAGGCCTTTCTTTCCCTCTGTCTTCCTTGAATGTCTGCTTCTCTGAAGTCCTCATGAACACACTCTTCTTTTCATCTGGTTTGTGGTTCTTTTTTAAATTTTAAATTTTAAAATTTTTGAAATTTTTTATTTTTGTAGATCTGCAACCCTTTGTGGGAGAATAATGCTCTTCTGAGTTATACCTTGGAAATCAAATTTCCACTGGGGTTTTTGCATCCAACTGCCCTTCTCACAGGCTCTTTGGTGCCAGATTTCCTCCCAAAATGACAGGTTGCCTGATCTGCACTTCTTCTGCCCTTTATTTCACAGAGTCATCTTTGATTTATTGTGTGTATCTGGGGTAAGAGTGCAGAGATGTGAGAAGCAAATGACTTTATCTGCAGATAACAGCTTCCTAATAACCCCAGCACTTATCCACATGTTAAAATGAACAAGTCATGCTGTACTTGCTTGTGTCAGTTGCCTGCAAATGAAGCTTTCTGTACTTTTCAGCTGGCTGTTCCTTACTTTTTAATGCAGTCAGTAGTGTGTTGGGAAAGGAGGAAAAATACTTCCATATCTGAGGTCCTATTTGAGAAGCAATAATGACATCTTAAAATACTTTGTTTTATTTTCCTTGCAAGACTGATAGATTTAGGCAGGCATATGAATAGCATCATCTATTCCAAATTATTTCACATGTGTATCCGTTGATATCCTGGAAGATTAGTTATTTTTAAATATTTGATGTGCAAACCTAAGCTGAAGTGCTTGTTCCTCTTTTAATCTAAGTAATTATCATCTATTGGACATAGGTCCATGTTGGGATGATGAATTTCTTGAGGGAGTGTGTGATGTATACCTTGGCTAGTCAAAGCATGTACAAAAATCAGCATTATCTGGGAGGTGGGTAGAAAGGCAGGATACTCAGGCCTCACTTCATGCATCCTGACTCAGAAGTTGTACTATTTACAGTATACAAGGGGATTCATGAGCATAGAAAAGTTTTAGAAATACTATCATAGAAGATGGAAATTTGACCATGCACGGTGGCACACACCTATAATCCCAGTGACTCTGGAGGGTGAGGCAGGAGGGTTATGAGTTCAAAGCCAGTCTCAGCAATTTAGTGAGGCCATAAGCAACTCAGCAAGACTCTGTCTTTAAATAAAAATATTAAAAGGGGGCTGGGAATGTGTCTTAGTGGTTAAGCACCCCTGTGTTCAATCACCAGTACCAAAAACAAAAGATGGAAAATTTGTTTAGGAATCAGGGAGTCTAGTATTTATTCCTTCTTCTTTCCTCTCTCTCTCCCTCTCCCCCTCCTTCCCTCCCTCCCTCCCTCCCTCCCTCCTTCCTTTTCTTTCTTTCTTTCTTTCTTTCTTTCTTTCTTTCTTTCTTTCTTTCTTTCTTTTCTTTCTTTCTTTCTTTCTTTCTTTCTTCCTTTCTTCCTTTCTTCCTTTCTTCCTTTCTTCCTTTCTTCCTTTCTTCCTTCCTTCCTTCCTTCCTTTCTTTCTTTCTTTCTTTCTTTCTTTCTTTCTTTCTTTCTTTCTTTCTTTCTTTCTTTCTTTCTTTCTTTCTTTCTTTCTTTCTTTCTTCTTTCCCCCCTCTCTCTTTTTCTTTCTTTTTTTCTTTCTTTCTTATAGGAGTATGCTTCTTGCTTTTCCAAAACTTTGATTTTTCTCATATTTAAAAACTGATTTAAAACTGAGTTTTTCCTAGTTCATGGGATATGAGCAAAAGGGATACTTTGATACAAAGTCTAAAGAGACACTTTTGAACTCCTTCAAGGAAAAGAGATAACTATAAAGATTTGATACTGTTGCTGACTTGTTCTGCCCTTTTGAAAGCCCTGCCATATTTGAAAAATAACTAATCTTCCCTTTTGAAGGGCAGGGTATAGTCTCTTGGAAATACAGTTCATCCTCATTATTCATGGGCTATGTATTTGAGAATTTGCCTACTTGCTAGAGTGTATTTGTAACCCCCAAATCAATACTTGCAAGGCTTGTAACAAGCCCATAGGTAAAACTATTTGAATCACCTGATGTGCATATTCCACACTGAAGTCCAACAAGGCAACACCTTCCTGTTTCAGATGTCATAATGTAACAAGTATTCTTTTCACCGCCTCTTTAGTGCCATGTTTCTGCTATTTTTGTTCTTTTTTTGGGGGATTTTGCTGCTTAAAGTGACCTGGAAACACGGTGCTGAAGCTCTGTCCGATGTTCCTAAGGAGAAGGCCATGATGTGCCTTGAAGGAAAAATATATCTATTGATGAGCTTCCTTCTTACATAAGTGATAGTGAAGTTGACCATAAGTTAATGTTCAGGAATCAACAATATTAAATAAGGTGTGTATGAACAGAAACACACATATAACAAAGTCAGTTATTGATCACTTCACAAAAACGTGACCAAAGCTCATAGGAACCTAATCTAAATTTTCCCTAGGAGCAGAGGTTCAGTATTTGTTAATTCAGTGTTTGTGGTGACTTTAAAGAACTTGACTGCAGCAAATACTGAGAAAGAAGTGCATGTTTAAAAAAATTATTGGATTAAGATTGCAACTGAACATCACTTTCTCTTTTGCAGATGATAGATGAGCTTGTTGGAAGAAAAGTTTAGTTGCACTCTGTAAGCACAATATCAAATAAAGATATCTTATAATTTACAAAAATCATGCTTTAATATTTGGAGCCTTCCTGGGGATTGAAGCAATATTTCAGACAGGCTTTTTTCCTCCTGTGATTAAGGTGGTATTTTGTAGGCACTTGAGACAGATGTACTGCAGTTGCTTTTTTACCACTGGTTTATATGTTAAGCTCATTTTTTGGGGGGGCCTGGGTCTGTGTGTTCTTTTTCAGTCAACTCTGCCACATGAACATCACATGATCCATGTAGCTGCCTCAGTTCATGTTCATATCATGTAGACCTGGGCCCTAGATTAGTGTTCCAACTGCCCTTACCCACAGTTGACCCTCCAGTGTCCATTTTCCAGCATAGTAAATTTGATCCTATCCCTCATCTATGTGCAATCTCTAAGTAACTCCCTCAGATAAAGTTGCTTTGAGATAAAGTTCAAGACATCCTGAGATTTGACCTGAAACTTACTTGCCACTGTGCCTGGACACCTCTGACTGCTTGATAATCTCTTCCACATGTATGCCTTTGATCTGTCCCTCTGCTTAATACACCCTCTTTTCTTCATCTACCAGGAAGTATCCTCCTGAGCTAAGACTTTGTAAATTATCTCTTGTAATGCTGTAGATTTATTATTATTATTATTATTATTATTATTATTATTATTATTATTAACTACTCTCCATTAGGCAGTGAGAGCTCTGAGGGAGAGGAATGGTTTTGTCCATCTTGGTGTCATGATTGTCATGTATCTTGTATAGGAGTATGGGTCTGGCCATGAGGTCACTGGAAATGATGAATAAATGAAAAGTTAGGGGTGAGTCTAATCTGATTATTTTAAAAAAAATTTTTTTTAGACATTTATTTATTTATTTAATGTGGTGCTGAGAATCAAACCCAGTGCCTCACGTGCCAGGCAAGTGCTCTACCACTGAGCCACAACCCCAGCCCCTGACTAGTGTTTTTTTTTTTATTGTAAACAAATGGGATACATGTTGTTTCTCTATTTGTACATGGAGTAAAGGCATACCATTTGCGTAATCATAAATTTACATAGGGTAATGTTGTTTGATTCATTCTGTTATTTTTTCCCTTCCCCCCACCCCTCCACCCCTCTTTTCCCTCTATACAGTCCTTCCTTCCTCCATTCTTACCACCCTCCTTATCCCTAACCCTAAACCTAACCCTAACCCTAATGCTAACCCCTCCCACCCCCCATTATATGTCCTCATCCGCTTATCAGTGAGATCATTCGTCCTTTAGTTTTTTTGAGATTGGCTTATCTCACTTAGCATGATATTCTCCAATTTCATCCATTTGCCTGCAAATGCCATAATTTTATCATTCTTCATGGCAGAGTAATATTCCATTGTATATATATGCCACAGTTTCTTTATCCATTCATCAACTGAAGGGCATCTAGGTTGGTTCCACAATCTGGCTATGGTGAATTGAGCAGCAGTGAACATTGATGTGGCATGTGGCTGTATCTCTGTAGTATGCTGATTTTAAGTCCTTTGGATATAGGCCAAGGAGTGGGATAGCTGGGTCAAATGGTGGTTCCATTCCAAGTTTTCTGAGGAATCTCCACACTGCTTTCCAGAGTGGCCACACTAATTTGCAACCCCACCAGCAATGTATGAGTGTACCTTTTTCCCCACATCCTCGCCAACACTGACTAGTGTTTTAATGAACTGCTTTGTACCAGCAGCCTGGATCTGCATCACTTGTGATATCACTAATCTTTAAGAAAACTCCGTATAAAACTATGTAATCCTGGAAAATACAAAAAATTAAGGGTGAAGAAATTACTTAGGAAGTAAAGTACAATTAAAACAGTAGCAATCCGTTTTATATGTCTAGTTGTCTTCAAAAAGTAATGCTTATTTAGCATTGTTTTGTGAAGGAGCAAAGAATGTGAAATGAATTAATGCAACAAAGTATTAATCTTGATTTTTAATTCCTGCTTTCATCCATTTACACAATGACTAATGTACAGCAGTAGAAATGAATGAATCATTTAATATACAACACTAAGGATGCATTGTATTAATACAGTAAGTTAAAGAAGGTCCCTCAGGATTGCATGATAGGATTATTTCAAAGATGGGCACATGATTCCTGATAGTGGTTATCTTGGTATAAGGGAGGCAGGGGCAGGGAATGGGGACCATTATAGAGGGAATGTAAGTTATTGTCCGTGTTCTAGTCTCCATGTTAGATAATGGGTTCATGTATGTATGAATATAATAAACACAAATGAACAAGACCATGATAAGTTCATAGTTAATCAAGGATTTTAATTAATATGATTTATCCAATTCTCTGAGCTCTACACTTTAAAAATCCCTATGTCAAGTATTAGGACAGCTTCCATCCTTTGACCCTGTGTTGAAGATTATCTAAGCACATATGTAAAAAATATATTTTTGTAAGGTAAAAAGGGCAACAAAATGACCAAAATATAAAATGTAGTATTAATAGTGAGTTCAAGGACAATAGGCATTATGAAAATGAGAAAGTAATGGGAACACCACACAGATAGCCAGTCTTTTTTGAGTCAATCAAGGCCTGGGAATGTGGAACTGAATTGCAATCAGCTTTAATGGAGTCCCATTTTGTGGTGCTTGTGTTAGCTTGTCCTACATTTTCTTGGCAGCAGGAAGGAAGCAAAGGGCACTATTCAAAGAAAGGCAACTGTGCAAGGCTTGTGAGAAAAATATGCATCCTATTTTTTTCTATGTTGCATGCCACAAAAAGAAAGGCTTGCCTTCCAATTTGTGAGAAATACTCTTCATCTGAAAATGATCTTAATATTTCTCCTAACCACACTCTTTCTCCTGCTCAATTTCTTGTCAATCCTACATTCTCTTTTCTGCTCGAATCCTTGAAATCTCTTTCTAGTAGCAGTTGGTGCAAAACAATGTGCATTTATTTTGGCGGCAGCCTTTTCTAGGGTCCATGCCAGAATGTCTGCCTTCACAATGAGCTAGTTTTAAGGCACTTTAGATTTCAGCTGATTCCCAGTATCAGATGTGAACAGATAAAATTCTCTCTGGGAATAAAATCTGTCTTTATGCAGGAGCTTTAGTTATCCTCTTGGCACAGTCCAGAGAGAGGAATTGAGCATTGTTTGGTTTCCCAAATCATTTAAAAAACTATATCATGAGTGTCTTCCTGTCTCCTTGGTGATATGTGGCCATTTTCTTCTGGAAGAGCTATTCCATATATTTTTAGTAAGAGCAGGAGAGGATGGATATTTGAGTGAGCTGTGTACCCAGCTGGAAGGCCTAAGCATACAAAGGGTCTTAAGTTTCCCTTGATGTTGTTCCCCCCACCCCCCTACTTTTTTTTTTCCTTTTCATAAAGCACAGAAATGGAAGGCCCACTTGTGGAAAGCATCTCACTTAGGGCTTACTGGCTGCCATTCTATTCTTTGGCTCTTTGTTCTGTTTCTTCTGTCAGCAAGAAGTGCATAAGCTCTGCCAACTGTTTGTCACTTCCAGAGACATTAGTCTGTTTTGGTCACGACTGTCCGGCTTAGCCCAGTTAACAGTGAAATCTTACAATTTGATGACCTATAAATAGAAGAACCGAGAGAGTATAAGTTAACTTTGTTTTTATGTTTCCCAGGCCTCGTTTCTCTTGTCTAGTTAGCTAGCAAGAGTCCTAGACTTGTAATTGCACTTGGCATCATGTCAGCATACCTCCCTTTCAGGATCACACACCCAGGGCTTAGAATGGACTGTGACTTTAGGAAAAAGGTTTTTTTGAGATGGCAGTAGTGACATTTTTATTTCTGTCATCTTCCTGGTATAGGTTAATTTGTCCATTTGGAGCCAAACTGTGACCTCATTAATGCCATCATTGAAGAAGCCAGCCAGCTGTGTGCAAGCATTAGATTGAACTATCTGAATCTCCCTTCATGCTAGATTGGGAGAAATCCCATGAGTGGGCCTCTAGGAGGCCAGCTTAAACTTCATCACAACATAGCAGAAGAGTTCCTAGAAGTAATGCACAAGCATTCTTCATGCCTGTGCTTACGTAACATTTGCCAGTGTTCCACTGGCCAAAGCAAGTCACATCACCAATTCCATGTCATTGTCGGGGGAGACTACACAAAGGCTTGGGTATGGGGAGGTGTGACTTATTGGGGGGCCTTAGTGTAATTATCTCCCAGAGTGGAGCATTAAGTTGCTGAAGACTTAAAATGGAAGCAATGCTCTGGTTGCTGGGATGAGGTGTGAAAGCTAAGGACAGGAAAACCACCCTTCTGCATTGATGCGATGAGTGTGATCTGAATAAGAAATCATAGGACAGTCTGGGGAAGGGAATTTTATGAAAAGTGTCTTTAAGTATGAAACCTCATCACTTTTGCATGTTCTTGGGCAGAGAAGGCACCAACGGTAGTGAATAAATGTGAAGATTAATAGATCAGTTTACATAAAAATAAGGAACCTTTACATGTCAGACACCATGAATAAACAAGGAAAACACAAACTGGGAAGATTATTGAAAATAGACAAAAATTAACAAGAAAGACAGAAATGGTAAAGGATCTGAATAGCTGTTTCTCCAAGGCAGATATGCAAAAGGCCAATAAGCACAAGAAAAATATTTAATTTTAAACCTTAGGAAGATGGAAATGAAAATGCAATAAGATACCACTTAATGTTCACTAGAGTGTCTATAATAAAAAAAGACAGTGTTGTGAAGCATGTGCAAAAGTTACAACCCTCATACATTGCGGGTAGCAATATAAACTGGCATTTCCTTAAATGGTAAACATACAGTTACCATATGATCCAGCAATTCCACTCCTAGATATGCACCCAAGAGAACTGAAAACATACTTCAAATATACACTTGTATGTAAATGTTCAGAATAGCATTACTCATAATAGCCCTAAACAACCCAAATATTCATCAGTTAATGACTGGATAAGTAAAATGTGTGTGTGTGTGTGCAAACAATGGACTATTATTTGGCAATTAAAAAGAATGGAGTACTGGCTCATGCTACATAATGGATGAATCTTGAAAATATTCCGAGTTAAAAGGCCAGTCACATAAGGCTCCATATTCTATGATTCCACTTATATAAAACCCCAGAATAGGCAACTCTATAGAGTCAGAAAATAGATTACCATTTGCCTAGCACTGAATAATATGGAGGAATTTGGGAAGAATAACTACAGTGTGTGAGTTTCTTTAATATAGTGTAAAAATATATCATTTTATGCATAACTAATATTTTTAAAAGGAATTCAAAATAGGTTGGTTTCAGGAAATTCAGTGATAAATGGAGATTAAAATTGAAAAGCATCAGGACCTAGCCCAACTGGAAGTGCCAGAGGGAGGAAGTTAGAAAATGTCTTAAGACAAGGTATTAATTGACTTTGATCTTGGGACCTAGAAGAACCAGAGTTGCAGCCTTTTTCAATGTATTAGGTCATATTTTTTAGAATAGTAGCTGATGTGGTTAAGTGTAATCTCTTGGTCCTGGAATCCTGAATCCTAAGTCTGTAATACCTGCACATGATTAATGCAACCAAAGACATCTGTCCTCATATTTCTGCCTCACTGGAAGCTATTACTGTGACTTTCCTGCACCTCAAGAAGATGCACCTAAATTGGAGCTTGGACACTTTTTCCCCAGTGGCAGCATTTTTAAATGATTAGATTTCTTTACGATGTCAGTTTTATTGTAAATCTATTGTGATTAGGCATTTAAGATCATTCATAACATTGTTTATATGAGGAAATGTGTCCCAGTTTTAAACAAATGATTTAGAAGTGATCTTTTAGAAACCCAGCATTTTTTGTGAGACAGAACTGCCTACATTTCAGAGCTCCTCTCTGAATTTTGGTGTGCATGTAGAGGAGGACAGCCTGAGAAAATAAGATAAGAGGCCCCAGTTCTTTTTTTAGATTAATACATTGTCAAATTGCTATTCTAGCATATGCTGCTCCGATTTTCTGGGAGCTAATGTAGAAGTCTGCACTTTAGCTTGTTAGATATGATTTGCATGCAGTTGACATACCAGAACTCCCTTGTATGATGAATTTCATTAATCTAGTGACTTGTAAAAAGAGCTTGAATTAAACGCTTCTTCATGCTCCAGAGACTGCATTGGGCTGCTCTGTATTGGTTTCCAGAGTTTCTCCAAGTGTAGTGATGTAAAAACGAAAAGACAGCTAGGAATGCAAGATAATCCAGAGGCCTGTGGGTATAACATTGCAGATGTTGAAACAGGGAAAAATAATATAGCTTTATTTAGATGTCTCATTTAGTATAACTATTTTTTTCTCTCTTCCTTCATAAGACAATCATACCCTCAGTTTCTCTATAATAGTGGTTCATACTTAGGTAAGTTTCAGGCATCTGTAAATCAAGTAACATGCAGAGACCTAGACCCCAAACTCAGAGTTTCAGATTCAGTAGGCTAGTGGTGGGGCCAGAGAATCTGCATTTTCAACAAACACCCAAGCGATCAATGCTGCCATTGCTAGACCAGCTCCCCTCCTTTTAGTAGCATTCATCTAGAACATTTGGAAAGCCATTTTCAATTCTAATGTACCTTAATTCTGTGATTTCATGTTTGGATATCTGAGGTATATACATGGGACCAAAAAATGAGCACTGATCATTGAACTTGCTCAGCCATCTTTAGGACACATTTTCTTTCTGGCCCTGCAGAAAACAAAACATGGCCATTCGTACTATGTGCAGAATCTGGGCTCTGGTCTAATTTTAGGCTTGAGGAACAACAACAAGGTGTGAAAGAGGAGAAGCCAATCTGAATTGGAATTAAGATAAGTGAATTTTTTTTTTTTTGGTACAGGGGGATTGAACTCAGGGGTGCTTTACCGCTGAGCCACATCCCCAGCCCTTTTTATTTAGAGACGGGGTCTCACTCAGTTGCTGAGGCTGGCTTGGAACTTGCAGTCCTCCTGCCTCAGGCTCCGAGTTGCTGAGATTACAGGTGTGCATCACCATGCCCAGCATCAAGTGAATTTTGAGTAGCTTTGAAGTTGTACATTTTTGCTTTTGGGGCATTACCCAACTCTGGAATCCTCTGAATCTTTCCTACCTTACCTTGGCCTCTCATGGGGAAGGATCCCAGTCTTTCAGAAATATGGGAGAATTGGATAAATAAAGCAAAAGGGAAGGAGATGGCGAGTGCTGAGAGTTGTAGTCTAGTAAAAAGGGCCACCGAGCTGTTAGTTCCTTTAAACATTTGTTTCCTTTAGGCTGTTTGCGCTTCCTGTTCCTGTTTGAGTTCTTGAGATGCCATTTAAGGAGAACAAAGTGAAGTAACTGAACTGTCAATTTTTACCAAGGGTCCTGACAATCTAATGTTCCAAAACATTTGACTGCTGACCACCCCTATGGCAGAATACAGGATAGGCAACCCTCACTTAAGAGGATGGTATATGATTTTAAAATGCTGAATGTCATTGCTTTTATTTTCTGGCCATATCTTAGTGGAGCAGAGCTATGTGGGCACTTTCTCAGGTGCCATTTCTGAAGCTTGTTGGAGATAATTCTTGAGAAATATTAAACATTAAAAAATGGTCTGCTCTGCCTCTTTATTATTATATATTATCTATTTGATATGTATTCATTACATTTAATTTTTACTTCATATTTTATTCATTCCCTTGTATTATGACAGCCACACATAATCGAATAATCAGAAATTCCTGGCCCAAAGAAAAATTCTCCCAATTCCATTCATTAGAGATAACTTTCTTTAACATGTTTTGAATTTTCTTTCTTTCTTTCTTTCTCTCTTTCTTTCTTTCTTTTTCTTTCTTTCTTTCTTTCTTTCTTTCTTTCTTTCTTTCTTTCTCTTTCTTTCTTTCTCTCTTTCTTTCTTTCTTTCTTCTTTCTTTCTTTCTTTCTTTCTTTCTTTCTTTCTTTCTTTTTCTTTCCTTCCTTCCTTCCTTCTCTTTTTTTCTTTCTTTTTCTTTCCTTCCTTCCTTCCTTCTCTTTTTTTCTTTCTTTCTTTCCTCCTCCTTCTTCTTCTCCTCCTCCTCCTCCCTCTCCCCTTTCTACTGGGGATTGAACCCAAGGGCACTTGGGTTTAAAGAAATACTGCATGCCAAGCCCCCTTTTTATATATATAGTTTTTACTTAGGAACAGGGTCTCGCTAAGTTACTTAGGGCCTCGTTAGGTTGCTGAGGCTGGCTTTGAACTTGAGATTCTCCTGCCTGTGCCTCCCTAGTCTCTGGGATCACAGGTGTACACCACTGCCCCCGGCTATTTATTTGTTTCTTAATTAACTTTTTTAAAAAAGCATTTTGCCATACATCATTCTGTATATTTTCCTAATGCTTAGTATCCTTATTTTCTACAAAAATGGACTCCTGCTATCTGAACAGCCTAATCACCTTTTCCTGATAATAATATTGCAGACACATTTTCATTTCTCTCAGTACATTGCTATGATCCAAGTCTACATTGTATGAATACACCTGCATGATATTCTTGTTCTTTATTTTGCCATTGAGCCCTGTTGTGATGACCTATCCTGCATGTGCATTTTTTAAAATATGTATTTTTAAAATATATTTGTTGATAGACCTTTATTTTAATCACTTATTTATATGTGGTGCTGAGAATCGAACCCAGTGCCTCATACATGCTAGGCAAGTGCTCTACCACTGAGCCATAACCCCAGCCCCTGCATGTGCATGTTTACAGGAGTGTCTAGTCACCTCCCAAGGGTAACTCCTTAGATGCTGAATCCTGGGTTCAAGTATGGATACAATGTAAATGCTTTTGATGCCCAGTGCTACATTGCCCATAGAGAAGTGGGCCTGTTCACATACTCTCTCAACAATGTCTGATTAGCAATCTGTGTTTGAAAACAAGTTGCTATTTTTTTTAAAAAAGCAACTTCATAGTGTTAGAGAATTTAAGTGTTATTTTTTGAATGAAAGCATTAGCAAGCTGAATGTATTTGAAATGTTGCTGGTGAATATTGTTTGGAGCTGTCTGTCTTCACACAACCCTCCTGCAACATTTTTGCACTGCCTGGATAATGAACCAGTTCTATTATTAGTGGAAGATAGTGGGAGAGACTACAAAATGTTTATCATCGGCTTTCCTCTGTGTTTAGAACTACATGTATAAAAATATTTTTCCTCAAATACTATTTTATATTTATCTGTGTAGTTGAAAAGCATATGCAGCCAAATATCTGTTCACACATCCATTTCAAGACTGCATTCAGTTTTGATCTCCAACTTTGATACCGTTTAGAATTAATGGATTTCTGTGCATGGTTCTTGGCATGCAGTATTTCTTTAAAAAGAAAAAAAAGTAAAAAAAAAATTCAGGGACCTCTCTTTCCTACAAGGGCACAGAGAGCCCTTTGGAAAAAAGAAAACACTCCTTTATTTTCTCAGCGAGGTAGTGGCATATACCTTTGAAAATAAAATTTTAGAATTCTAAAGCTGTTCTTGACAATTCCTGCAAATACAGTGCTTAGATTTCACACCAGGTTATTAATGGAGACATGGAAGTCTAAAATGATGAAGAAAAGGGTGGATGCAGCAAAAAAGAATGTTGCTATGTTATGTTAAATTTCCCTGTTGGATCTCAAAAAATGTGCCTTTTGCTAAAGCTAAAGTTCCACTATCAAAATAAGAAGTACTACAAAATGTCTGAGGGATTCTTA
This sequence comes from Sciurus carolinensis, assembly GCF_902686445.1. Classification (NCBI taxonomy): domain Eukaryota; kingdom Metazoa; phylum Chordata; class Mammalia; order Rodentia; family Sciuridae; genus Sciurus; species Sciurus carolinensis. Next base: position 31,898,177 of record NC_062232.1, read on the forward strand.
TTCCCCAAACGTGCTTTTGGCATCCCAAAATTTTGTCTGATTTTCATTTATTCTTTAGTTAATTCAGTGCCAGTGCCAGTGTGTGTGTGTGTGTGTGTGTGTGTGTATGTGTGTGTGTGTGTTTTGTGGTGCTGGGGATTGAACCCAGGGCCTTGTGCATGCGAGGCAGGCACTCTACCAACTGAGCTATATCCCCAGCCCTCCAGTGTATTTTTTATAGTTTCTCTTTAGGTCTTGACAGAAACTGATAGTCGACTATTTAGTAAATATTTCTTTTTTCTGTTTTTGGTCCATGGGATTGAACCCAGGGGCACTTAGCTACTGAGCCACATCCCCAGCCCTTTTTATTTTCTGTTTTGAGACAGGGTCTCACTGAGTTGCTTAGGGCCTTGCTAAATTGCTGAGGCTGGTTTTGAACTTGTGATCCTCCAGCCTCAGCTTCCCAAGCTACTGAGATAACAGGCGTGCATCACCCTGCCCAGATATTTAATAAACATTTCTAATGCATCTTGTAGGCATTTTATAAATTTCAACTAATACCACTATTCTGTGAGGTATCTTCACAGATGCTTCACAGATGAGGAAGCAGAGGCACAGGGCAGCTGTAGAGATTGCCTGAGATCATTCAGCCAGTGGGTGACAAAGCTGGTAGTCCAGCTCAGGCAGTCTGACTGGAAATTCAGTGCTCTTAATCACTTTGCTGTGCTGTGTGGCGTATACACATGATGGTTTTTAGGAAATGTTAGTTTATATTTTTGACCAGAGGAAACTACTCACCATTATTATTCTCCAATAAACCATAGGTCTCATGCTTCAATGCACATGAGAATCAGCTAGCTGGGCAGCTTTTAAAAACAACCTATGCTTTACCCCTGACCTGATAAATCATTCTGGGGAGGTGGGATCCAGGCCCCAGTAGTCCTCCCCAGGTGATTCCAGTGACAGCCAGGGTTGAGAAGCTCTTGATTTGGGAGCCTTTTGACAAAAGAACAGTCTTCAAGTGGAGACAGTTTAGGTTTGGGAAAAATTACTCCTTCTCAAGATTCTGGTTCTGATGATATTTTAGAAAAGTCAGGATGTGAATCCATTCATATCAAAATACATTAGCTAGCTTTATTACTTGGCTTAGTGGAATCTGATGCTTGTACTGAAACCAGTGCCCAGTTAGTTTGGACTCTCTGCACCTGAACTTGGTGGTGAATCTGAAAAGAGGTAAGAGGACATCGGTGGTGGGGGGGGGGGGGGCAGGCAGGCCATGTTTCAGCCAGATGGCCGAACAGTGTGAGACTTGGGCTGTGGTATCCTGAGTTCTCTGTGAATGCTGTAGAATTGTTCATTTCTTTCTTTGACCACAAAAGGGAAGCATTCAGCACATGAGAATTTGGAAAGAATTTTTTTGTTGGAGTGACTTAATGAAATGGAATAGCAAAATGCCTTTCAAAAAAAGTGACTCTTAGATGTGATGGTATGAGCAGAGCATTTGTAGCTTTTAAGGAAATATACCAAACATGGATCAGTAGTTAATGATAAACATTTTTACTGCTTCATCTGAATCATGCTGAGAAAGTGAATCTGTTGTTTGGGGAATTTGTTTTGAAATTGCCAGTTTGTTCAAACAAGACTAAATCCTGTTGGGGAAATGGCAAGAGCAATGTCTTCAGACTAGAAGCTGGTTTCTCTCTGAAGCCTGTCAGCTTGCAGGAATCCCACTGGCTGAGGGGCACTAGGGCATTTCTCATTATGGCTGTACATGAAAGCTAATTACAGAGGGGCCTGTTTCTGTTTGTTCCTGCCATAAAGTGTCTCCTAGAATTGCGTTTCTGTCACTGCTGTTTTGGGGCACATAAAAAGATTGCGATGATGGGAACAGACTTTGTCTACTGCTGTTTTGGGGGACAACAGAGACAAATGGTACAGATTGCTGTATCATGTGTAATATAATCTACGATCCAAATTGTTTTTTTAAAATTGCAAAATGTATCCTAAACACAAAAGAATATTTAGTAGATATAGGCATTGCATAAAGAATAATAAAACATACCCCTGAGCTCACCCCACAGTTTAAGAAATGGAGTGACTGCAATTCCTTAAAGGTCCTCCCCTGTTTCCTTGTCCAATTGCATTAAGACTCCCTCCTTCCACAGGTAACCACTACTCTGACTTGTGTTCCTCAATTTATTACTTTTATTTTTAGCATACCCCAAACAATGTATTTTCTGGTTTTGAAAACAGAGAAGCCAGCACAAATATAGATCGCTGTGTAGGGAAAGGGAGAGATAACGCCTGTTGGATGAAGGTCTTTGGTGGAGAAATCTGATGTCAGCATCCCCGAGCTTATTGTGGTGAAATTGGTGGGTAAACCATGAGTGAATCAAGGAGAAAATGGGGCTCCCCTCAATCAAGAACATTTGGCATCTGTAGAGTGGGCCAGGTACTGAGTGTCCAGCAGGAATGCAGTCGGGGACACAGTCCACTCTGCATTTCCTCCTCTTCAGCTCATTGAAGAGCCTCTAGGTCTCCAGAGTAGGTCAAAGCAGAACATTGCAGTGGAAGGAAATAACAGTCCTCTGCTGGTCCAGACAGCAGAGAAGAGCAGAAATCTCATCCATTTTCTGTTGGAGTGACTTAATGAAGTGGAATAGCAAAATGCCTTGGCCAGAAACAGCAGAACGTAAGAATCTGGATCCAGCTCACCTGCTCAAATTTAATAGAAGCTGTGCAGTGACAGTCGTCTACATATCCTTTTCTTGATTCACCTTGCTCCAATCTTGACTGCTTGCCCTACTTTTGGTGCACATTGACCATTCTGAGACCATCCTTCACTCTTGTCTAGAGCTTCTCTTCCTTCTGTGTCATGTCTTCTTCTTTGCTTATTTTGCTGGAACTTGTCCTCCAGTAACTTTGTGCAAAGGGGTACATGAAGTACATTTTTTGAGGTCTTACATGCCTGAAAATGTCTATGTTATCATTACTCGATGAGAATTTGGGAATAGAATTCCAACTTCTAAAGCAGAAATCTGGGTCCAGGTTACATAACTCAGTGGTATAGCATGCGCTTAGCATGCACAAGGCCTCAGATTCAATCTAGGTATAAATATATAAATTTATATGAATTATAAATAAATAAATTAGAAATCAAAGTTCTAAAGGAAAATTAATGCTTTGCTTTGTTGTCTTCTAGTTCTCCTATTGCCATGGAAAAGGGTAAAGCTGTTTTGATTCCTGATAGGCTACTTATGACCTGGTATCATTTTTCTCTCTACAAGCATTTAAAGTCTCTTTGTCCCCAGGGATCTGAAATGTCACACTAATGGACCATGGCATGGGTTTGTTTTCATCTACTGTGCTGGATGTTCTCTGACATACTATGTACTATTTCATTCTGACACCTTAATTTTCTTGAATTATTTCTTTTTAACTCCATTTTTCTCTTTTCATTCTGCAGTGAACATCCAGGAGCTGGAATCTCTGAAGCAGTTTTTATGATTTCCTATTTTTCCCCCTATTTATAATCTCTTTGTCTTTACTCTAATTTTGGGTAATATCTTCTAACACTTCTATTGCTTTCTATTTCTCTATATTTTTCAATTCCCCAAAGTTTTTTTTGACTTTTTAATTTTATGTTTCTTTTTAAAGGTCATTTTATTATTTCATGGATGCAGCATCTGATCTGTCCAAGAATATCATTGATATATATTTGCTTATTTTTTTCTCCTAGCTGTGGAGTCTCTGTTCCAAGTTGCTCTTTTGTTTGCTTGTTTTGATCTGTCTTCCTTGGCAGAGGCTTTTCTCAGATGTCTGGTAATCCTTGGTTGCTTGGGAACTAGAAAGCTGCTATGAAGCACTCACTAAGCAGGTGGGTGGAACTTGTCTAATTTGCTCACTCTAAGGTGATCTGGGTTGGACATTTATTGGAAAACCCCAATGTCAGTTGCTTTAGGTCTTTCACCTTTGATACCTTAGGTGCCCTAGAGAAGATTTCTACTTTCCTATTGGGAAGGGTAGGCCTGGTGTCCAGTGTGGGGGAAGAGGACTGGGGATGTATCTCTGCATTCAGGGATTGGCATGCATCTGGTTACTTAATGTCCCTGTTTTCAGTAAGACCCAGAACATTTGTTTTAAGACCCAGATGTTTTTCAGAGTGGGGAAGGGGCAGCCCCTCAGTGGAATGGAATGGGGTGCTGAATGTAACCAGCTTCCCAAACAGCTTCCTTTCCAACCTTTGTACTTCCCCTTTCCCTTTGCCCCAGTTCCCCTAGGAGCCAGGGGCCCACTTTCAGCTGTCCTCTCTGTCCATTTGTGATCATTTTTCCCCTTGTCTGTTGAGCTGGCTGCCACTGATTTGCCTACTTCACAGCTTCTCATACTGAAATGCTGTTGTATCCCTCCTGTTCTCCTAGGCTTGTTTTTTTTTTTTTAATTCCTCTAAGTGGTCTTCGTGGGGTTTCAAGAGAGTGAAGTTGGATGCCTATGTTTTATCCATCCTAGAGGCTGGAATTATTTTTTCTTTTTTTTACATGATTTAACTCAGTACCTTTTTAAGTATTCAAAGCTGGAAGCTTCTGAGCATTCATGTAACACCTTTGTGCCAGGTACTGTTCAAACCTTTGCATGGCTAGAGATGCAAGTAGGAATAGATGTTATACTTAGTTTACAAAAGACAAAATGGAAACTCAGATTAAGCAGTGCTCCCAAGGTCACTGCTAAAAAGTGGCAATGCTGGGATCTGAATGCAGTCCAAGATCTAGGTTTGGAAACTCTGTGAAAGTTTTTAGTAAGTCTAGCTTTCCTTGTACCAGGGTTTGATTTAAAAAAAAAAGCCTGTGAATCCTATCAGGGTCTCTAAGAGTTAATTGGACTTTGAAGGAGAAAACTATCCTGACATGTATTGAGTTGAGCAACCTTGCTTGGGCCTTTAAAGAGCAAATGGGGCACCCGCAAAGCATGAGAAGCACCTGCTTTCCCCAGCTGCTCAGACTCTTTCCTCCCTGCTAGTCTGTGTCTGAAGGTCATTCATGGTCAATGTTGTGCTGTCTGTCTAGAGAACAAAGCATGCATGGTTTTCTGGCCCACCCAGTAGAATGTGTGTCCTATGAGTGAGACCGTGCTATAATGAAGGACTGATTTTCTATGTGGCTATGAGGCTAGGTAACTCATTACATATTCAATGTCATGAGCATCAGCCTCTTAATTCCCTATTGAGACTTTTGCTTTTTTTCTGCAGCAGTATGAAGCCGTTGATCTGCAAAATGAATATGGCCATAAACGGGAGCTTTAGAGTCTTCATACATTTAATTATTTGCTTCTATTAATTTTGCAAATCTTTGTCAAATCATTTTTTTCATACTCAATTAGGCATCAAAAATGTTTGTTTCATTTTATTTAAATGTTCCAGCACTAAAGAACTGTCTATAGCTTTGAGTATGGGCTGGGTAGTTTCTAGTATTAGAGTATTAGAAATATTGATAAACAATGCAATTTTCTCCTGAGTACTGAGAGTGTTATTCTTAGAACAGGTTTCAGCTTCAGTGAGCTTTCTATGCATGGCTGCTTAGTTGTTAAGAATAAGAGTCTGTTTATAATCCTTCTCATAACTCTAGCTAGCCATTTGCTTAGAAGAATATAAAATAAAATGCTAACAAATAGTTGAAAATAAGGTTTTTATGCCAAGTATTATCAACCTGCCTCTGCCTGTGAATCCTTGAATTGAGCTTGGGTTCCATTTTAATATAACATTTTGAACCAAATTATTTTTAGTCTCTATAGAGAAAGCCTTTTCATTTAAAGGGATTAAGAGCACTGGACCAATTTCAACCACTTTAAAATGCACATTTGGGGCCTTTTTACATTCCCTCAAGTTCTAAAGAAAAGAGCATTATAAGGACACTCGGTAGACTGCTTTGCTATATTGACTTTCAGATTTAACTAGACTTTTTACCTAGGGGAGAAAATGATGGGGAACATATGCCTTGAGTATTTTATTTGAGAGAAATCAAATGCTTGACCTTGTATTTTAATTTGTTTTCAACATTTCTTCATCATGGGGATATCTTCTCTTCCATTCTTACCAAAGAAAAAAATTTAAGTTTCTCATATCAGAAAAATATAATTTTGAATACCAGAGAAATTCACAGGCCCTTGTGAATGCAGACCTATAATGTTGAGGTCACCATGACTTCAGAACTTCTACAAGAGAGTGTCTACTAGATTTGGAGTTCGATTCAGGTTTTAATTCTGCTTCCATCTTGTATTCTTTTTTTTTTTTTTTTTTTTTTGCAGTGCTGGGGATCGAACCCAAGGCCTTGTGCTTGCAAGGCATGCACTCTACCAACTGAGCTATCTCCCCAGCCCCTCCCATCTTGTATTCTTAAGGAGATTTTTTTTTCACTTCTCTGGGCCTGTTTTTATATCATCAAATGAGGCTCATTCAGTTTGCTCGGTTATTGTAAGGTTTAGAGAGAATGTACAGTGGGCCTGCTGGAGCAGCTGGTGTGTAATTGGGAACTCTAATCATGATCATAGCACTGACTGAGAACACTTAGTCCCTGTTACTCTGTTCTAAGGATTTTAAGTCACTTTCTTTTTTTGGTGGTACTGGGAATTGAACCCATGGGTACTCTGCCACCGAGCTACATCTCTGGTCCTTTTTATATTTTTTTAAATTTTGAGACAGGGTCTCACGAAATTGCTAAGGCTGGCCTCTAACTTGCTATCCTTCTGCCTCAGCCTCCTGAGTAGCTGGGTTTGTAGGGATATGTCACAATGCCTCACTTGTCTAAGGATTTTATGTGTGTTAACTTCTTGAAGCCTCACAATTCTCTATGATAGGTACTCTATCACTATCCTCACTTTACGGGTGAGAAAACTGAGTCACAGAATTTAGTGTGCTCAGTGTTATACTGCCAGTAAGTGTTGGAACTGGGCTTTTAATGCAGACAGTTGGACTCCAGACCCTCTGTCTTAACTGCTGTGTCTTAAACACTAGGGGTGGCTGAAAATGGTGTGGTGAATTGTGGGCATCTTTAGAGCAGGGTTCCTGTCCCATTCATCTATGGGATACACATTGCCTTTGGTAGGTGGTGATAGGTCCTCCATAAGTGTATACTGAATGAATATGTGAAGAAATTTCTATAACTTACTGAGGCAGTCTACATGCTTCTTAAAATGTTTTTCCTCAGAGCTTCTCCATTCAATTTTCCTGGGCCCCTATAAACCTCTCATCTCTGAGTGCTGGTGCCAAACCCTGTGTCAGTATTGCTACTGAGCTTTCCATAGTGTGGCTGACCCCATGGCCAACCTGGCCACAGTTGCCTTGTAGTGACTCTGAAAGATTTGATCCATAAATAGAGAGCTTTGAAAGCTGTTCCCCCAGAACCAGGGGTCAGCACAATTATTCTGTAAAGGCCCAGATTGTAATATTTTAGGCTTTGCAAGACATAGGCTTTCTGTCACTATTCTGTTATAGCTCGAAAGCAACCACAGATAGTGTCTGTGGCTATGTTCCAAGGAAACTTTATTTACAAAGAGCCTGTCTGACTGCATCTGCCTGAGAGCTGTCATTTGCTAATCTTGACTTACAGTGCTGGTTTTCCTACTTTGTAGTGTTGAAGAATCACCTTTTTAAAATAGAGATTCCTGGTCCTGCCCCTGTTAAAAGGTAATATTCAGAAAAAAGCAAAATCATTACTTTCATACAGAGAAAAATGAACATGTGTTGGAGATTTTATTTTACTTGTATATGAGGGAACCTGGCAGATGTTATAAGCAGTTCAAAGGGAACAAATCAAAAAGCACCGATTTATGTTGAGTAAAGGGACTGAATTATAACTGGAGTTGAAACTGGTTTTCCCCACTGTACGGGATAGGGAAGTCAAGCAAAATGGGACAATGACAGTTTTTATGCCCATCAGTCACCTATAACTTGTGAGGTTACAAGATAGCTCAAAGGCAAAGAGTGCTTTGGAACTTGATAACCTGGAAGGATGTGCTGTATGTTGGCAATGCAGAGTTTTCCTCGGGAGTGTGAATTCTGGATACTCCAGAGAGACTGCTTCTGTAGAGCTCATGCAAGACTCAGAAACCTGTGTTTTGAATAGAACAGATAGCCAAAGCTTTGGTCATGCAGGGAGGCTTCATACCACACTTTGAGAAACACTGTACAAAGCTCATTGTGTGTTCTTTTCCATTTCTGCTTTGCGAGTCTTTCCTCTGATTTAGGGAAATCAGCTCTCATCTTGTGAGGTTCACCTTTTCATTTGACCAAATGGGTGACAAATAGTTTTCTTTGTTGTGGGGTCAGGGGGAGAATGGATATTGGGAAGAACTCCTCTTCATATTCTACCTTCAGTGTTTGTTTGTTCATGTCAAAGAGAAGGGCCAAAGGAAAACTTAATCTGTATTGGTCATAAAGATATATATCTATCTCTATATTCCTGTCTGTATAGGGTGGCCTGTCTATCTATCTACCTGTCTATCTATCTATCTATCTATCTATCTATCTATCTATCTAGAAATAGATAGATATAGGTATGATACAGATATATATCTATAGTACCAATATTTCTATCTCTCTCTCTCTCTATAGACATATTGACACTGAGGTAGCACATAGGATTAAACCTAGGGGTGCTCAACCACTGAGCTACATCCCTAGCCCATTTTATTTTGTATTTTGAGGCAGAGTCTAAATTGCTGAGGCTGGCCTTGAACATGTGATCCTCCTGCCTCAGCCTACTAAATCACTGGGATTACAGACATGTGCCACCACTCCTGGCCATGAAGATATTTGAGATGGAATAAGGAAAGGGTGTTTGCAATGGAGGAGGAGTGAACCTTGGAAGCTCTTGGTGCAGTTGTAAGAAGGTAGAAATAGGTAGAATGGGAGAATCAGGCCATCAATGGGAAGGACTATTGGGTGGCACCAAATGGGAGAGCAGGAAATGGGCATTGTAACCAGTCAGGAGGACAGAGACCTTAATAAGCATGTTAGGGAAGTCAGAACTCATTAAGTTGACAATCCATTATACATTTACTTTTTGGCCAATCTTTAGCTGCCACTGGCTGTTCTGCTGTATCATCTGTTTTCCTCCCTGGAAAGAACAGCAAACCCAGTTTGCACATTTCCGGAAGATGGGAAAGTTCAGAAAACCCCCAGACTGTCAGCAGGCTGACTTCCTTCTTGGTGCATTTTCTCTCTTTGTGGAAATGCAAAGGGACTGATGGACAGATGGATGGCATTCTCTGATACAGGGTATTTGGGAATTACCATCATGTCAGGGCAGAATTTCCACCTCTGATTTCCTTTTCAGTGGGAGCAGTCATTTGTGGCTGCGAGTGAGAGAGTTATGAGAGTTCAAGTCAGGGGTGGTGGCACATGCCTGTAATCCCAGTGACTCGAGAGACTGAGGCAGGAGGATCATGAGTTACAGGCCAGCCTTAGCAACTTAGCGAGGCCCTAAGAAACTTAGTGAGATCCTGTTTCAAAATGAAAAATAAAAAAGGGCTGGGGATGTGGCTCAGTGGTTAAGTGCCCTGGGTTCAATCCCTGATACCAAAAAACAAACAAACAAAAAAGTAATGAGGGTTCAGTTTTTCACCAATCTTTTGCTAAAATAGTCTGACTTCTTCAACTATACCCCAGATCACAGTGCTGACTTGAGAATAGTACAACTTCACACTAGCTGGAGGGTCTTGATGTTAACCACTTTGCTTAGTGAGTTCAGTAATTTATAGGGCAGACAGTTCTTAATGATGAGGTGCTAGATCCGGGAGCATCAGCAAACAATAGGCAGATTCTGGTCATTTGGGATTGGACTCTGGTCAGAAGTCTGTCTGTGGAGAGTGACAGGTGGGGAGGCATGCCAGGGGCAAAGACTGTGGGACAAAGTTGTTGCATTCTGCTGAAAGCACAGTGGCTTTTCTTCCTGGCAGTGAAAGTGTGACTGAACACATTGTGCTCCTTTGGTATTTCTGTCTGCTGCAGACTCTGTTCTCATTTTGTCTTTGCCCTGAGACATAATCATAGAATCTGCCAGTGTTTCTGGGACTGTCAAGTCCCCACTCATTCTGAAATCTCAGCCCAGAAATGCAATTTTCTACTAGTGTCAAGAGCCTAAATGATAAGACTATCCAGGTGGTGGTCATTTGTTGGCCACTGGGATACCTTGGACCTCCTGCTTGACCAAGAGGCAGAGGAGGCAGCAATTTGGCCCCCCACTGTCACCTGGAATGTAGCATTGGAGTCTACCCTCCTGGAATTTGGGATACCACTCCCTGCTGTGCTAACTCTACCTTGAGTATCTGGTGCTTCCAGAAACAGTAGAGCAGGTGTGCTGTATTCCTCACCCCCAAGTGATATTCTTCATGCTCTCACCTTGTTCAGAACTTCAAAGGGCACCTGAGATGGGGTGCGTTATCAGTAATTATCTAAGGTATGGTCTCAACGTTGAGTCTCTCCCTGAATACTGTGGGGAAAGGCCTTCACATTGTCTTTGAAATGATTTATTGCTACCTATTTCCAGAATTGAGTACAGAAGCCTTAAGGAGGCTGATAGCTGTACGAAAGGCAGGAGCCTGCTATTTATTTATTTTTTTAAGTATACCAGGGATTGAACCCAGGGATCCTTAACCACTGAGCCACATTTATTTTATTTAGAGACAGGGTCTTGCTGAGTTGCTTATGACCTCACTAAGTTGCTGAGGTTAGCTTTGAACTCTCGATCCTCCTGCCTCAGCCTCCTGCCTCAGCCTCTGGAGCTGCTGGAATTATAGGCTTGCACCACTGTGCCCCATGCCCAGCAGGAGCCTGTTTTCAGGCAGGTCATATTGTCATTTTATATTCATAACCTTTTTTTCCTAATTAAGACTGCAAATCTGAGCAACTGTGGGACTTCCAGAATATATTGCCATTCTTGATTTTGTGTTCTTGGGTTGCCAACTCTGCATATTGAGATAAAACTGAAAAATATTTCTTTCCCTTTTATTTTTATAAATTTTATTTTTAATTGGAAAATAATAATTGTATGTTTTATGAGGTACAGTGTGCTGTTCACTACATGAATGTATTGTGCAATGATAAAATCAGGACAGTTAGCATATCCATATCCTCAACCATTCATTATTTCCTTGTGGTGAGAACATTTAAAATCTTCTCTTCTAGCTAATTTGAAGCATATGATATGTTATCATTAACTGTAGTCACTGGACTGAGCCATAGAACATCAGAACTTAGTTCTCTTATCTAACTGTTACTTTGTACATGCTGACCAACACCTCTCCTTTTCCTGTCCACACTGAGCCTTCATGAAACACCATTCTACTCTCCTACTTACATGAGCCTGACTTTTTTACATTCTGCATATAAGTGAGATTATGAGGTATTTGTCTCTCTATGCCTGGCTTATTTCACTTAACATAATGTCCTCTAGATTTATCTGCATTGTAAAATGCAGATAAATAGATTCTTATTTTTTTAAATGTGGAGTCTTACTCCATTGTGTATATTCAGTTTTCAAATCCACTTATCCATTGATGGACACTTAGCTTGTTCCACATCTTGGCTATTGTGAATAATGCTATCATTAACATGAGAGTTAAACTGCAAAATTTTATACAATTTCCAAATAGACTTTTAGCATTGTAGGGACTTTCCTGTATTGTACAAACCATCTTTTGTTGGAGGGATTAGAGATAATAAATGCAGAAGTTTGAAAACTCACATTGGGAGATGAATTTTTTTCAGAAATCATGAAAGCAGTAAGCTATCCAAACTAAAAATGAAGCTACTCAGATTTTCCTAATTTAAGGATAATATATTGTCCCATTCATTTCTCTGAGATACTTGTATCCTCTGCAGTAGAGAAATGTGATTGATATCTTTGTTCTTGTGCAGAACGGTTTGAAGTTCCTGAGGGACATGGCAGGGGTGTCTGCCAGCGTATTAACCTTTTAAGAGAGAAATGACGTAGAACATGGAGGAGAAGCAGGTGGGATAGGCTGACTTCCACAAGAACAGTCTTGAACTTCTCTCTGCTTTGCAGTTATAGCTCAAGCCCATGGGTGATGAGAAATCATCAGGAAAATCCTCTTGTTTGGTCTCATGTACCCTGACCAACACCAAGTAATGAATTCTTTTCCTCACGGGAGCAGACAGCACCCCCAGACCTAACTCTTGTCTTTTGTGGTCAAGTAAAGCCCTGACTTGGTCTTTGAGTGCTTTCTCTGAAGACAGGCCTTACACATGGGGCATATGAAAATCCTTTTCTTAGTCTTTGGTTTAGAGATTGCTTGCCTTTTCCATTTGACATTGGGAGCCAGGTTCTTCTTAATTCTGTTCCCTAATGAAGCACAAGAGTGTCACCATGAACCTACAATTTCCGTCTAGAGAAAAGTAATGAAAGGGGTCAGAATTTCCCCTCCCAAGCTCTAGTAGTGGCCTGATTTGACCTCTAGTGACTTGGCTCTAGGAGCAAATCCCCTGTTGTCCACTTTCAGCTGGCAAGGGAGCAACCGCAGCTCTGGAGTAGTGAAGAAACCCACCATCATCAGGCAGTGGCTGTATAAAGGGTAGCTGGGGTTGAATATGTCTTGGCACCACATTTGGTAAGGAACAAACACTGTGGGAAAACTTGTGCCTGATCTCTGTGTTGGTGTCCTGAAATTGCTGACTCATGAAGGCAGGGCATGCGGTTTTTCTTGTTCTATTCCCAACATTTAGCAGGATGCTTGGCACTTGCAGAAGCCCAGTAAATAAGTACTTAGAGTCTGCCAGAATTAGAGATGCTTTCTCTTCCAAATAGGACCTATGGGACCTGAAAGGCAGGATACAAATAAATAACTCTTTCACTGATTTTTTAGAAGCAAGATTCACCTATCATATAGAATTTTATTTTTTTTTTTACTTTTTTGGGGGTATACTTGGGATGGAACCCTGAAGTGAGCCAGGGGTTCTTAACCACTGAGCCAACCCCAGCCCTATTTTTTACTTTTAAGGAAAATTCTGGTTTTTTTTTTTCAACCTTCATTTGAATTGCAGTGATTTAAAAAGTCCAGAGTGGGTTTACCCATTTATTTTGTCACTGATAGTGCTTTCAACTTTCAGGAAATTTATCCTAGTAAACCACACCTGGGTTAGTTAATAAGATGTTGTTTGCCCTTGTAGCTATATGAGAAGAGTGGTAAACCATGGCTTTTCATGGGTTTTATGAATGCTCTATCTTAAGCCAGGAGCACATAAAAACTCTGTTAGGGAAAGGACAAAGTACAATGATAAGATCTGAGGATATAAGGAAAAGAGTAGAAGGTCAGAGGAATTCTCATCAGACAGTCCTCTGTACACAAACTAGTAATGGTGGTTGACTTAAGGGAGGAGAATAGGGAGGTTAGGGGCTCTGGGTGAAAGGTAGATTCTCTTCATTTATCCCTTTGTATCTTCCAAATTTTGTATTACATTCATTTCTGATCTTTCAAAACTAAATTGGTTAAAAAAATCAGTGCCTTCCTAACCAGGAAGAGGGAATAATTGCTTTGTCACTTGCCTTTCAGAAACACAGCAGCCAAACTCTGATGGTGTTTGTGGTGACCCATGCCACTTGGTTTTGCTGATATAATTACTTTCTCCAGTGAGGCTGATTTTAGAAACAGATGCAGATGCAGAATTTTAATCCAGGGTATGCTGTTTTGATAAGTAACTTCTGCATTTATCATCTTCCATTTGGCTTTTTATAGCTAATAGTTCATAAACATCTCAACTAATTCATAAAACCAGAAAGGACTGGTTTAATGTAGTACACTGTTTCTGGAACCCTGAAGTGAGCCAGAAAAATTTCAGGTTTCTAAACTTTGACCATACTACTATATTATTGATTACTGACCTTGAAATTACTTCTTTATAAGAACTTGAAATTGTTCATAGTGAGTTCTGAAATGTAGAATTCTTTCATTTGTCTGGGTTTGAAAGGCTCAAATTAACTGAATGTCATAGTCTAAACAAGAAGCTATAGCTTTGATTATGACCGATACATGATTTCTTGGTCAGGATGGGGTGCTGCTTAGAAAAGTGGAAGACTGATTACCATGTCGATAATCCTTCAGCAGAGTGGTAGGACTATGGTGAGGCAAAGAAAACCATCCTAACTCTCATGCCTATGTCTGATTTTCATTTCTCTAACTCGTTAAGTTCAGACTTGGTTCTTTTTCCACTCATTCTCTTATGTGATCTGCAAAGAGGTATGCAAATATTAATTTGCTTATTTCTCTTGGTGTGATCACCCTGCTTACTGAGTATAAGAAGCTGATTTTTTTTTCTCCTTTACACAATTTATATGGTGTGGGAGATAGAATGAAAGATTTGTAGTCTGAAGATCCAAATTCTAGTCTGGCTTTTTTATAATATAGATGGTTGGCCTTAAATCCTGACTGAGTTATAGATTACTGTTGTTTTTATTTGTCTTCACAGATGAAACTAACTTTCTCATCTCACAGGGATGATGTAGAGATTTGAGGAGAGCCCTGTGAGGCAATACTTTGTACACACTGAAGTGTAATCATTGTCGGTTTTCTTTACTCCCATTCATAAGTGTAATTGGTAGGCCCTTTGGTTTCTGACACTTGACTTTCATTGGAACCATGAAACAAGCTACTGAAGCTAATGCTGCCTTGTAATAAGATCAAAAGCCTTCCTTTAGCCCAGGGTTGAGATGAAACCTCAGTCCTTGAACATTTTAAAGGTCATCATACATTCTGGAAGTTTCTCTTAATGGCTTCCAAAGCACCCCATTCTTTTGGTTTTTCTCTTCCCTCACTGATTGTTCTTTCTCAACTTTCTTTACTAGTTCTTCCTCTTTCCCCCAGTCTCTGAGTGTAGGGTGGATCCCAGGTCTCCATCCCTTGATGACCTCATCCCATCTCATGATTTAGAATATCACCTCAATCTGGAAAACTCCCCAACTTTCTCCTGAAATCCAGGCTCACCACCTACATCTTCTTCTACTTTCACATCTCAAACTCAATACAACCCCAAACTGAACTGATCGGCCCTGGAAACAAAACAGAATAAAACAAAAACCGTTATATCTAAAGCTGTACCCTTCCATACCTTTTCTTTCTCTCTCAGATTATTTTCTAGATACTTCTCCCTGTTCCCCTGTCCCTCTGATAGAGTCACAAAGAGAAGAAATAAGTATCTCAGTATTAGACATGAAATACAACCTGTGTTGTCTTCCACTGGGCTTATTTTAAGGATGAGAAAACAGACCCAAGGTCACACAGCCAGGTTTCTGGGATTCTTGTCCTTTTGGCAAAGAACTCTGTGATCTTTTGGGAGTTTTGTTTTTTGTTTTCAGAGACACCTAGTATAGTCATTTATAAAGATAGGATACCCCAGGCTGGTTCTAGGCAACAGATGCATCAAAATATTGCATTAACCAAAATTTTCTGCTCAGTGTTTCTGTTTTCTTACCTAGTAAGCTGTGAACCTGCTCTCGCTCTCAAAGTTCTGTTATTTAAAACTTTGAATCATGACATTATTTCAAGCCTACCAACTGGAGGAAATGTTGCTGCCAGATTGATTCTGGCTATGCACATCTCTTGAATCCCTTAAACCAGATTCATGGGGGAAAGGTGCTATGGAAGGGCACATCATCATATTTATTTTTAGATTATTAAATTATTTATGTTAACAGTAGAGAGGCTTTTCTGCTTTTTGAGCAGTAAATACTGATGTCTTTAGTAGGTCATTATTCATGCCCAGTAATCCCACAGATTGTTTACAAATAGGTTTCAGTTAGCAGTGTTCTCTAAACCAAGAAACATTGCCTAGAAAGAGTTCCTAGAGCCTAAAGGATTAAGGGAAGAAAACCAAGTAATTAAGACAGAATTATCTTGCCTGGGTATAAGTATCATAATTAATTTTTCTGTATCTTGCCTACTTGAATTAAAAGGAAAAAATGTGATATTGAATGTCCATTCCTCTAAGATGGTGGTTCTCACCCTTGGCTGACTGTCTGTATCACTGGCAGTGCTAATTTTAAAAACTCCTCAGGTGATTCTAATGTGCAGTCAACGTTTGAGAATTCCTGTAGTAGGGACTTGAAAATACTTTGCAGAGGTCTGTCTTAATTTTTGCTTTCTAGAAGAGACTAGAACCTCCTTGGAATTTTTTTAATCATATTTATGGAAGATAGGAAAATGACAAACAGTTCCCCTTCACCTTTAAGCATTATATTTTTCCAGACTCTTCAGCTCTAGCTACATGCACATAGCCAGTTGCCAGAACATGGAGTAGATATATTTCCAACTCTGTAGAGCTTAGGAGATTTATTAGTGTTGCCCCTAATCTATCTAAACCCTGAGACCAACTCACAATGACCCAGTCAGTAATTGCAGGCCCAAAATTTGAACCCTGGATTTTCTGATTCCATAACTCCTTTGCAAAGTCTACTAGGATTTACCAAAACCCATTTTCTCTTTCTGGGCACACAGGTATACAGATCGCCTTCCCCAGCCTCCCTCCACATTACCTATGGTAATGTAACTGGGCTCTAGTTGATATAACAAAATTGGGAGTATTATATGCCACCTCCAGACCTGGCCTCTGCACATGACCCCCATTCTTTTCCCATCCGTTGACTGCAAGCAAAGATGACCTTTGGATGGCTGCCTGCCAAATACCCACAGTGTGATTCTGTGTGAACAGGGAAAATATGTTTAGGGAGAAATTTGGAGGTTTATCTGTTTGAACAGGTAGTCCTACCTGAAGATAACTACTGTGACCCAGTGGAGAGGGAGAATAATAAAGAAGAGAACCTGGGAGGTGGGCATCCAGAGTATATGTGGAGGTCTTCGTCTTGACCAGGTGAAAGGATACGTCTTTGATTTTGACAACTGGAAAGTAAGGAAGAAGTTGATGTGGAAGCATATAAATTTAGATGTATGTCAGGAAATTGAGGCTATTTTTTTTCTGATAGCTTCAATTTTCTTTGTGAATTCTAAGACAGAAGTCATCTATGGGCACTTTATGGGGCAGGATAAGTAGAATGAGGAGATAACTGTTCTGATAAGAAGCCCTTATGGAGAGTGAAAAAGAGATACAAAGGAAACAGTAGTGATCAATGTCAAGAATCTACTGAGGATGGAAATCACATGAATTTGTCCCACTAAAGACTATGTTTCTCATCCACTTCTATTTCCTCAGTGCTCAGCATTGGGCCTGAGACAAGGCAGATTTTGAATAAATGATTTTCTGATTGAAGAATAAATATAGTGGCACTAAAGAGGCAAGAGCTGGGAAAGTGGGGCTATGGTCAGAAAATGGGATTTTAAATAGAATATTCTAGAGGTAGAGTGTTTCCATGTGCTGACAGATTTTATGTTTTGTCCATGGAAGTAGGTGACAGGTGACAGCCATGGAATGGAGAAGAGGATCATTACCATTTGAGGTACTTTTGGGACTAAGATGCTAAAGGCAAGAGGTTACCCTGGATGATAGGACATGGAATTGAAACTATAGCCATCAACCATCTGTCAGTGTTTTAAACATATAAAGGGATTGGTACTTGATGTTAATAGGAAAAGATAGACTGTGATATCTGGTATAGGCAGATGGTGTGGGTATTAGGGAGCAGCATGGCTACTCAAGAGTGGAAGGGCAATGGTCTGGAAGTTGCATTGGGCCATGAGAGAGATGTTGACTGTTCCTCATGGCAGTGAGTGTATTGGGTATGGGACAAAAGGGACACAGAAGACAGTATTCTCAAATGAGAGCTGGGTAATGGAGAGGGCCTAAGAGGTGAAAGGTACCTTCAGAGGAGAGGAATTTACTCCTCAACAATGGTACTGTGTTATAGTGGGGAGACTTTGGAAGGGATCTACAGTGTTCCAGTTATCTCTTGCCATGTTAATACTCTATTGCAATCAACCATGAGAACATGGAAGTGTATAATAGTAAGTATTTATTGTATATATTTCTGGAGTCAGATGGGAGTCACCTTCATGGCTCTGATGATCTTGCTTGGGTTTACTTACATGTCTGGTGGTAAGCTGTCAGCCAATCTATGCTGGCCTTGACTCGAATACCTTGGCTCTGCTATGTGTGTATCTCATTCACTTTCTGGCACCCATGGACAAGCCTAGGCATGGTCTTATCAAAGTGAAGGCAGGGGCAAGGTTGAGAGCAAGTACGATTGCTCAATTGCTTTTTAAGCTTCTGTTTATATCACATTTGCTAACATTCCTGTTGATCTGAGCAAGTCACGTAGCTAAGCATCCCAAAGTGCTGCACCAAAGGGTATGGATATAGTGGGTGGAGAACTAGGGTCATTTTGCAATCTACTACATGTTGGGAAAGACATGGAGAGAAACTGAAGACTGTGAGTAGAAAGCTTTACAATGAGGGATGAGCAAGTAAGTAAAACAGGTTTGCTATTTGACCAGCAGAAGCATTAGTTTCTATAGGCATCTGATGGATTGGGAATGGGCACTCTGGGCCATCTCAGAAGAAAGCATGATCCACTTACCCTCTTGGCTTTGGTTTACCCATAGGTCAATGAAGATATTGACATTTTTTCAGGTTTTAGGTTATAGTGATATACTACTTTTGAAAGTATTGTGTAAATGCTGAAGTTAAGATCTGGGGTAAGTGTGCATGTACATGTCCATCCCTGTTTTCCAGCACAGATCAAACAATAGCTAGCAATCCCAGGCATGTGTGTAAGCCTAGCCAATATCACCAGAGCCACATTGAGGAATATTGCAGCCATGTAAAATCCGTATTACCATATAATAGCTGTGTAGTTGTCTTAAATCCCTATTAATGTTACAGTGATGCCAACCATGGATCTCTTGAAAAAAATTATTTTCTATTTTTAGAAGACTATATCAATTGAGTGGATTATGCCCCTGAGGTGGATGGCACAGATAACTTTCTTAGTTCTTTTTGTGTTGCTATAACAAAATACCCAAGACTGAATGCTTTATAAAGAAAAGAGGTTTATTTAGCTCACAGGTTTGAAGGCTAAAAGTCCAAGATCAGGGGGCCCTATCTGTTTGACCTCTAGTGAGGACTTTATGGCAATGTTACAACATGGTTGATGGCACTGTAGAGGGAGCACATGCAGGAGAAACTAGTGGCACATGGGAAGAGTTCACATAGTGAGAGAAGCAGCAGAGATCAAGGAGGCACCAGGTTCTCTTTTATCACAACCCATTCTCACAGGAACTGAATTGGTCCTATAAGACCTATATTATTCCATTCTAAGGGTAGTGTTCCCATGACCTAATCACCTCCTACCAGGTTCTGCCTCTTACCACTCTACCACATTTCAAAACCATTAAGTTGGGGGCCAAACTTCCAGCACAAATGAACTTTTGGGCAACATACTTGAATCATATCCAGACTATACCACTCTAACACAGAGTGCTACAGAGGACTATAGATCCTAAACCAGTAAAGTAAACTAGTATTACCCTTTAGAGGCTAATACTAAATCCTCTGTTGGCCACAGAATTCTACAGCTCTTTCTTTCAGAGAACCTGCTTAGAGAAATACGGCAAACAAGCCTAACTCAAAGAGTGGCTTGCATTGGGCTGGCTCTCTGACTTCCCATGGATGAAGATGCACTTCCCTACTGTCTAGCACAGGCTTTACAGATGTAGGGCGTCTCCATCCTATCACCTCCTCCTACATGATATCCACAAATGGATCCACTGGTCTTAATACCAAGTACCCTTCCCATGCCTCCCCCACACATGGGGGCTGAGTTGGCAAATGGACAACCAGAAGTGTCCTCCAGGTCCCAAGCCAGGTGTATGGATGACTCTTGGAGTGATTGTGGTTACATCTATGAGTAAGGACCCATTTGTGACCATGAACAAAGCTTCAGAGGAACTGTACCAAACATCACTTTTCATCTTGGGATCACTTCTGGTGACAATTTTGTACAACAAAACAAAACAAAACAAAACAAAAAACCCAACAATTCCATTTTTCTTTTTCCTGAATAGGGAAAGTCTTTCATATGTGTGGTGTGGGTGGATTATAGTACCCATTTGTGGAAGTTTTCAGATGAATGTCATGCATTTGACTTAATTAATACAATAAAAATCTCTGCATGCAAGCTTGTGCTATTTGCCTGATCCTGTTATGTTTCACCTCAGGTCAGTATTAGAGATGAATGTCACAGCTTCTTATTTTATATTCAGCTGTCAACTAACTGTTCTCATGGTTTTTAACACCTCTGCCCTCTTGACCATTCACTGGTGGATTGGGGAAGCTGAGTTGTTTTAAGCATTTAGATTTATCAATTTATGGACATGGATCTCTCTCTCTTACTGAGTATTTTTGGGGGGTGGAATTTGATGGCATCATCATTGAAAGGTACTCCATTCACTAGGGTGTATTTAGGTTTGTTTTGTAAAACTGACATATGGAGTAGATCTAAAAACAGATCATAATGAGAAATTGCTGCCCATTTATTTTGGAAATCAGTCATGCAATTTAGTATTGACCCAGAGTTGATAATGTGGATTCCTACTGTGAAATTTTAAATTTTGACCAGTGGCCAACTTGGTTACAAATTTACTTAAACACAAATGTGTTACAGAAACTTGGCAAACAATTTCAGAAACTCCAAAATAACCAGCCTATTCTCTGCTATCATGTTTAAGAAAATGCATCTTCCATTGAGCATTGGACCCTGTAGTAGGATTTATCAGAATCAGGGTGGGACTGTCACTCCAACATCCCAAGGGGTGAGACAACGAAGCATTGTTCATGACTCTTCTGGTTGGGGCTTTTATAACTCATGGGAGAGTCAGTCCTCAGCTTCTCTATCCCTCAGCCACCATGGTCTGCTGAGATGGATGTCTTTGATTTAGCTTGACTTGGGCTCAGAGTTTCTTCTTCATAGTTTTGTACCTCTTTGCTGCCCATCCTATTTTTCTAGATCACCTGCTTAGGGACTTTGATGGAAGCAGGACTAGCAGCAAGGAGAGGGGAGTAACATTTTGAGAGATATCAAAAGTACCTCCTTTACTTTGAAAGTAAAAATGAGAACCTCTGACCTTAGGAATTTAGTGCAGTGCAGGTGACTTTGCATTTTTTTTTTTTAGCTATTTCTCAATGGCCAGTAACTTTTTGGCCTTAGGGATCCTTTGGGCTTGTGCTAAGTAGCATGCATATGCCATGTATTGTTAGTGTTTTCCCCTTTGGCATTTTGTTTCCTTTTTAATTACTATCTTTTATTTTATTGGTTCCTTTTAGTTTCTATAATAGTAGGTTCATTTTCACATAATTATATAAGTATGGGATATATCATATTCTAATTCAGACCCCAGCACCTCTCCTTCCCCTTCTCTTTCCCCTCCCCCTGCTCCCTTCCCTCTATTGATCTTTCTGCCAATTACCCATAGTTATTGTTTATATCAATTTCTTGTGGATGTACACAATGGTGAGATTCACTATGGTGTATTCATTTATATACATAGGAAAGTTATGTCAGATTCAAAAAATCTTCAGAAGTTTGTTCAATCTAAGACTCATATGTTACATTTCTCTAGTACCCACATTAAAATGTAAAAAGAAACAGGTATGATGCTTAGATATGCCAGGTGCAGTGGTGCACACTTATAATCCCAGAGGCTTGGGAGGCTGAGGCATGAGAATCACAAGTTTAAAGCCAGCCTTAAGAAACAAGGCACTGAGCAACTCAGTGAGACCCTGTCTCTAAAGAAAATACAAAACAGGACTGGGGATGTGGCTCAGTGGTTGAGTGCCCCTGAGTTCAATTCCTGGTACCTCCCCCCGCCCCCCCAAAAAAAGGCTTAGATATTGTTTTAGTCAACTTTTTCATTGCTGTGACTTAAAGACCCAACGAGAACAACATAGAGGAGGAAAAGTTTATTTAAGGGCTTACA
The DNA here is from genome assembly GCF_902686445.1 of Sciurus carolinensis. NCBI lineage: Eukaryota > Metazoa > Chordata > Mammalia > Rodentia > Sciuridae > Sciurus > Sciurus carolinensis. Next base: position 31,920,086 of record NC_062232.1, read on the forward strand.
GTTTCAGAGGTCTCAGTCTATATACATCCAGTTCCATCAGGCAGAAGAGTATGGCAGAGAGGAGCAGCTCACATGATGATCAGGAAGCAGAGAGAGAGGTCTCCACTTGCCAGATACAAGTACATACCACAAAGCCTCACCCAATTCCCACCTCTTCCAGCCACACCCACCACTTCAGTTACCACTCAGTTAATCCCTGTCAGAGGATTGATTCACTGATTGGGTTAAGACTCTGAAAACCCAATCATTTCTCCTCTGAACCTTCTTGCATTGTCTCACATATGAGCTTTGGTGGGACACCTCACATCCAAACCATAACAGATATTTTGTATACTCTATTTTTCATATTCTTTGAAATCTGGCTTATATTTTAAATTTACAGTACATCTCAGTTTGTACTAGCCACATTTCAAGTACTGAGTGACCACTGTGGCTAATGGTGACTGCAATGGCTAGCACAGATCTATAGTATTGTGAAAGTGTATGTGATACAATATGGAGGGTCTTCTACCACAGTTCTTTTAGTTTTTTTTTTTTTTTTTTTTGCATTTTTTTGTTGTTGTTAGCAGCAGCATCTTGATTAAATTTGGGACAATTCACCTGAAGTATTTACATTGCATCGGTAATTGTCACACCATTTGCTTGATCTCCATAGCACTGGAGGAAGAGTTGAGGATCACTGCTGTTTCTGAAAGACCTGTGAAATAGCAAAGCTACACCAAAATATTCAGTCTAACTGCTGTGAGGAACAGATAGCATTCATGTAGGTGTGTATACACGATTAAAGATTTACCATGTCAGTCACTCCTCTTACCAAAAAAGACAGGAGGTGTGATACTCAGGGCTAAAATATCTAAGAGCATTAGAGCTCATTCCAGCTTAATGCCCCTCTGACCTGAGGGCCTCCAGTGCCCTGAAAGATGGCTAGCTTTGCATGTATATGTAAGACTTTCAGGAATTTGGCCGTTTCTATGGGCTTCCCCAGCCAGACTTGTTTTTGTTTTAGGTCTCTGCTCCGTTTAGTATTTACTGATCTCCAATGATAAAGTGTCTTTAGAATCTTGTCTATAAACTCTGGAAACCAGTTCCTTCTTATCTAAATGCCACTGACTTTTTTTCTTTGAGATCTGGAATTGTCTATTGTATATTTATGGCTGGAATGAATTTGGCTTCTTTACTATGGAAGGTTTTGAATTCTTGTGGTCATGCCTGAAAAGAATGAGATGTTTTCAATATTTAGAATGTTCCTAAAGGGAAAAGAATAAAAACTGTTAACTTTAATTTCTCAATTTTAATTTAACTACTTTTGTGTCCAGTTACAACCCAGATTATCCAAATCAGATGAGGAAATGGCTCGTGTCCTTCATGTTATCTAAAAAGTGTTGCCATGCACTGTTAAATTCATGATTTTGACTTATTGCCAAATTGTTATTAGAAGAAAATATGGTATAGATTAATGTTTTTGGAACTTCAACAAGTTATAGGTTTAAAGCACAGGAAATACACAAGCCTCTCCTAAAAACTATTAATCTGAAGGTTTTCATTTTTTAGTTTGTTTCTATTTCTCATAGTAGGATTGAAATGATCTCTATCTGGACTTAAAAGTTTGGCCTCTTGGACCTGATGGTGAGGGTTATGTCACACTGGCATGTCCAGGTAAAGACTGTTTATGGATAGAGCAACAGCCTTGATATAATGTAATTTTAAATCCAAACATACAAATAAGGACCAAATATATGTAGCATGGTAGTGAGTGAGTATATCTACTATTCTGAAGGAATGATTCTGTTTACTGTACACATTTAGACCATTTGGGGAGCTAGAATGTTCTTTTTAATCCCTCTTATTTTTTTGTCCATTCTTTAGAGGTTTCTTTTAAGGTGGTCTAGGATAAATCCAGATTATTTCTTTTTATTTCTAAGTCTCCTTGAGAAGACCCCTGCAATGTAGCACCATAATGGAGCACAAATGTCCATCTGCAATAAACACAGCTTGTGTCCACCTCTATACAGTGTGAGAGCAGAAATAAAGCACCAAGAACTAGATAAATCTTGAACCCTAGACCTTTTGTTTACACTGCCTATTTAGACATTTCTTTAGGGCAAGGAGGGATGGGTGGATTGTTTTTCCCTTTATATTGATAGCAGATAATTAGTTAGAATTCTTCATTATCCACAGATATATTTTTAGAATTATTCACTGTTTTTATTTTCTTAATTTTCTTATCTGCCATGCATTAAATTAAGTATTTTCCATCTGAATCCTTTAACCAATTGGTTATGAATCTTTTAATTCTGACATCCTGATACCCATGGTCTCTGCATTTATGGCAAGAAGTTTGGAGAAAAAATTAAAATAACAGGGAGGATTAGTGTGGATGTGTTTTTGAATGCCACAGTCCTTTTTGGAATTTCAGTTTAACCCCTGTTTGCATAGAGACCATTTGAATAAGCATTGCCTCAGTCTTCATTTTGATGACTTTGCAGAATTCCATGTTTAAAAGAGCAATTGCTAAAGTTTCAAGACATTGCATCTATTGCTCCCTTAATTTGAATGGGAGAAATAGCAGTCGCTTCTTGACTGTTGATCTTTTATCCTTAATAGAAAATTGAATGTACTTATCTAACTTCTTGGCTTTCTTGTTGTGACAGTACCCCTCCAAGACATTGCTTTCTATAGGTGTAAAACTTCCAAAGGCTTTGCGTTTCTAGCTCTGTTACATCTTTGATAGATCCTTTGCAACTATTTTGTAGGTCTTAGGACTGTGTTAAACTATGGAGAAGACACATCACTTTGAGGACATTCTTCTGTGGATTGAATCTAAAATTAGAATTGCCTTAATTGGTATCAACTGCTCATCTTCTAATTGTGCTAATGCCATTAAGGTTTCAACAGCACTGCATTCTGAAGTTGCCCCAGACAGTACATCTGCATTTTGTATTTGTACCAGTGATTTTGCTAATTGGTAACATGCCCCCCAACCCTGATAGGATTGTAGGATTCCAAGCTAGCATATTATTTGTTTGGTTTGCATAAAGCTCTTCTATACCTAACTGCTCCCAAAGTGTCTTTTAAACCCTTTTTAGAACACTCTATTTCTAAGCAACCCTATTAAATGGTATTCTAAAAAAACAGAATCAGTAAAATAACAGGTTTGGTCTGGGGGCAAAAATAATTGGATTAACAAGAAGAACCAGAGTTAATTTCAACTACTAATTCTCTTGAGATACTCTACCTTCAGGAGTTCACTTCCATTTGTCTGCTGGCAGCCAAAATGGAAGATTTGAAATGGTTGGCCTTGTGACATTTAATTAATCTGGGAAAAGTTGAAGTCCAGTTCAATTTCAAGACTCCTGCCTTAATATTCATTGACTATCATTTGCCACCATTCTGTTACTGGGAATGCATCTCTACCAAGTGTTACATGTGTTACTATCTACAAAATTCTGTTACCAGGGAGGGCACATTATAAAACTTGAATATTCATCACTGTTGTCATCATTAGTAAGGAAATTTTTTTTTGTTCCAGTGCTCAAGAATAAATACTACACCATTAACTAATAAACAGGAAGGAAGATAATCTGTAGGAGAATAAACATAGGGAGAATGTGTGGCCATAGATTGATAGAAGGCCTGAGGTCGTCTGGTCCAGTTAACTGTAGAAGTCTCTTCTGCTGTTTCTTAGCATCCATCTTCCAGACATAAGGTGCCTACCACTCTATCAAGTAGTCTGAGGCAGTGTGGTTTACTAAAGTACTAGGAATTTTTCTTTAAGATGTTCTTTTGGTCTTGGCTCTGCTTTGGGGAGCAAAGCAGAATAAACCTACTTGAACTTACATGTGATGAACCTTGAGGATATTTAAAGATATTTATACTTTAATACTTTCCTGATGCTGAAGACTATCCACCTTATACTATTTGTCAGATAGAAGAACTATTTTAGTTTTATTCTATAAGGAACTGATTCTCCTAATTGATTCAATCATCAGGTAGTTATTAATACTTTGTTGAAGGCATAACAAAATTAATTAATGCCTGAATTTGGCCTTGTGGAAACTTGTCCAATAATAAAATTTATATATACAAATGATAGTTGCTCAGTGGACCACAAACTACTATTTTTATATAGATGACATTAAATTTAATTTTTAAGGACACCTCTAATTCTTTTAGCAAAACAATGATGTCAAAACTTTGTGTTAACTAGTTAGTATATATTTACAGTGCTGACTGAGACACTGATGTAGATACTTTTCCAAGTAAAGCTAACTGGTTAACTTAATCATAAACATTTTCTTTAACGTATACATTCATAAAGCAGTGGTATTTTGATACTTTGTTCATGTCAACATAAACTTATTTTTGGGTGATGTAGCTAATTGGACATTTCTTATCTTGGGGTTACTGTTATTTGGTTTCTCAAATTTTATTTTCTTTTCCCATTTCCAAGTGTCTTTTCAATTTGAATAAATAGACCATAGAAGGAATCATATTTTAATAGCTATAAATTATATTGCTGTTTGTTTAAAAGCTACTTATTTTAATGATCTTTTGTACTGTGTTCTTACATGATATTCACCAATTTGCTAACTTGTTAACTAACTTTAGCCTTCAAATTTCAATGTATTTGAGATTATTGCTACATGCCTATGTCAGAACTAGTTCATTCATATCAGTAAAAGAATGATGTAAGATAATACTATTCTAGCTTATGGTGGTAGGTGCTTGAAAGTATACAAATCAAAATTTTTAAAATCAGTCATTTTTACCTTTAATTCAGATTGGTTTGCATATTAAATATGTATGCAAATATGCATATGATGTTCTTAATGCAAAGAAGTACCTGACAGAAAGGTACTTGGAAGTTGGAGACCTGACAGAAAAGGCTACTGGGGTATCTGAAAATTTGGGGGCAAGGACAAGGTAAATTTGACACACTCTGGGAATCTGAAAGCTCTCCCAGGCCTGTGTAATAATGCTTTAGAAAATAAATACTATTGAGCACTCCTCTATTATTCCACAGATCAGGTATATAGTATATAATTTCAAAACCTTTTGTATAAGGTTTTTTCATATCATTTTAGAGATCTGTCTTGCAACTGATTTAAAACTGAACTGGTTCTTGGTTTCTGGGATTTGACTCTTCCCTTGTTCCGCTGTTAAGGCTGTGATTCCCCTGGTCATTGTTTCACTAGGCAGACCTCCATCCAATTATTTTGGTCAGTCCCTGGCTCTTTTCCATCTCTCCCCAAGACAGGGTGTTTTAGAAGTGGGCAGGATAGAGCTGCTGAAGTAGCAGCATTACCAGTTCCTCTGTCTACTTAGGAACTTAATTCTCAGTCTCCAGATTTTGTTTTTCTTCATAAGAGACCTCACATTTATTGACCAGTTCTCTGCACCACCCATCAGATCCTCTTAAAACATCTTTTCAGCCTCTTGGGAACATGAGAGAGACTCAGAGGTGCAAGAACTAGCACTTGAACTTCAACCAACTGATGTTTCTAACTGCTGTTGAGTGCAAAAACTGATAAGAAACCATGTTCAAGAGCAATCTGGGAAGTGAGCCCTTCCCCAAGCACAATGCGAGGACATTTATCTAGGGCAAAGGCCACAGGGAAAGCAGGATGTGGCCCCTCAGAGGGAGGCCATTGCCCTGATTCTGACATCGTGGTGAACTTCCAGGCAGTGAACTTGGGTACATGCTGTCTGGGTTCTGCATACTCTACTGCTGCTACTTTAAATTGTCCCTCCCCTCCTCGTGTATTTGGGGGCATTTCTGTGACTTAGGACTTCCTTCCACAAGAGTAAATTACACTTTTACCATGATCTGTGAAGATTGAAAGAGAAAAGAGCTAATTAGTCCAGTCCATTAGATCAAGGATCAGGGGTTTTCTAGAAGAGGCCAAGATGCCTTCAACAGAAGAAAAAAATTTATGAAAAGTTTCTTCCATTAAGTTTTGGCAAGACATTTGGGGACAGAGGTGGTGTCACAAAGGGATCTTCCTTCTGTACTACTTGATTTCCTGAGGAAGATGATGTAGGTCTTTGGTTACATTTCTAAAGAAATAGACACCATTTCCCATCTGTGTTGATAAGGAGTAATGATATTTTGTTTTCAGAAACATCCTTGCCAGAAAGAGGAAAAATAAAGCAAACTTAATGATGATAATACTTAATGTCTTTCAAACACTTACCATATGCCTCATACTGCCTGGAAATTCACCATGGAGTCAGAATCTCATTTAGTTCTTAGTACAACCTTGTGAAAAAAGGAAGTAATATTACCTTCATTTAACAGATGAGGAAGCTGAGGCAGAGAATGAGTCACTTGCCCTAAGTTCTACAATAGTAAATTGCAGAGTGGGACTCTACTACAGCTCTCTCTGATCCCAAAGCCCATTTTCTAAAATAACTACTGCAGTGGTATGCATGGCACTACATTTTGAACTCCAGGGGGCGCTATGCAGGCCTCATTTTATGAATAGCACTCGTTGAGGTTTATGTCAGGCTTTCCATTTTTGGCAACTTTATTCAGTTTTCAGACAAAATGTTTGAAATGTTTACTGGCAGCCTCAGTAAATGTGCATCTCCTTGCTAATTAGGAATTAAAAAAAAAAAAGCTTAAATCAGACAGGACCACATTTAGGCCAAATAGTGCAAAACCTTCTTGCTATTGATAATCAGAACTAAGTTTCCCTGCACTCCCACTTGTCATTGTCCTTGCTTGCCATTAAGGACAGAAGCCATTTCTTTTACTGTCTTCTTTCTCCTTGCTCATACAAACTGTATCATAATCATTAAGCTGACTTTGGGTGAAGAACTGTTATTCTTGTCTCTTCATAGAGAAATGTTTTTGTTTTTGTTTTGTTTGTTTGTTTTTGCGGTGCTGGGGATTTAGAACCCAGGGCCTTGTGCTTGTGAGGCAAACACTCTACTATCTGAGCTATATCCCCAGCCCTGAGAAATGTTTAAAATTGCAAATTGCCCCCTGTTCCGAACAGTTGTCTCTGTTCACAAATTTCTTGCATTTAGGATCAGTGAAGCTGCTCAACAAATCCCTGAGCTAAGTGTTAGGATGAGAATTAGCTCAAAGTGAGTGGAGCATCATGGAAAATGTTGCAACTCTAGCCCCAAAGCCATCATGTGAACCAAAATTGAAAGATGACACCACCAGTGAAGGACACTGCTGTGGCATTCGATGGGATGAGCAGAACCCCAGGCCTATATTCCTTGTCACTGGCAGAGTTGGTGGGATGGGTGAGCAAGTACTACCACCCCCCCACAATGTAACTTTTCTAATTAAACTATAGTCTTATTGAAGAAACATCACAGGGCATATAGCCAAGTTGTGACAAAGCACGAGGCTTTAAGAAATGACTCCTTCATCATCCAGGTTCATTATTGCATCCTGACATTCTGGGATGTGTTTCCGTAACCTGCCACACTGGAAGTTCCTGTGTACTGGTAGAATTTCAGCTTACTGCTGCTTTTTGTATCTTGCACATTGGCCTTTGGATATTCTAATGGGGAGATTTCCTTCCTGTAAAATTCCAAAAACATTGCTTAAAATTCATATGACCTGTATGTTTCTGTGAATATGGTTATGCTGATGTTGCTTTAACCTTGTGTGCCCCGGCAAATATTTGCTTCCTCAAAGACTCCTTCCTCAGTTCATTTCTGTTTTACAAGCTCAAGGCTGGTCTACTCTAAGATATACATAATCTTGTGTCTTCATTCTTAGACTTAAAAAATGTCCCGAGAGTCATTGCTTTGGTTTAGTACTGGATCCTACCAGTGGCCCAGTTCAGAAGGTCTTGTTTTCCTTCATGTGCTGCTTAGTTCTTGCTGGGGATGCTGAAGTCAGTTTTTCCTTCTCAGTGCCTCTTGAAACATAGCCATTTTTCCTCACAGGAGAGCAAGCCCCTGCTGATAGGAAATCTTTCCATGTGCACATGAACACAACAATTTGCCAGCATGGGCGGCTGCCAACAGTTTTCTCCTAGTTGCAAGGAGTTTATTTTCCCTGGACAGCAGTGCTGTACCACACAGGTGGCCTGCGGTACAGTTGGCTCCCTATTGATAGAAGCTTCTTTGTGAGAATTGCCTCCAATTGACTTGGTGTTCCCATGACATTTGTGACAGTTGAATTATGAAAAAAACAAATGTTTTCCCATTGCAGTGATGTTCCGTCTGTTGTGTAGCAGAAGGATGGGTCAATACTAGGGTATGCTGTAGGCTCCTCAAGAGGTAATGGATTGCCCTGGACCCAGGAGGGTGAGTTGGCTGTTCAATCAGACCTGGAGCTACCAGAGAGCTCCCTATCGCCAGCCATTTTTGACTGACCTGTTGAATGGAAGTGTTAAAAGATTCTCCAGCATGGACTCGTACTGTATAGGACATGGCAAGTGTACCTTGCTAACCCTGTAATAGGGGAAAAAGAACAACCCATGGAACTGCACCTTAGGAGGCTATGTCTTTCTCCCCACAGACTTCCCAATTCTAGTAAAATGCTGTAGCCTTTAATCTTTTGTCTATTTTTAAAATCGAAATCGTATTGACTTATGTTCTTCATGCTTTGTGACTTTTCCTGAAAATACAGTGCAGGCCCCCAATGGTGCAAAAAGTACTACCCATAAGAAGGATTTTCATACCTTGGGTTACTAAGATAACTTAATGGATCATGGCCAACATTTTAAAATGTTAAATACAATACTGTAGAAAGCATCAGGATATGTGTTCATAGAGAGGGTAAGTATGAACTTGAGAAACCCTTGTTTAATTCTTATTTGTTGTATGCATATGGGTTTCAGTCTAAATGTTATTTCTTGTGTAGATCATGGTCAGGTCTTAAAGCCCTGACTTGGAAGACCCCTATCTTCTGTCTTAGTTTCCAACTGCTTCCCTCTCCTATCAGCTTGCTTTTGCAGTTGGCCCAGATCCTGCTCTGCAAAGCCTCAACTATGTGGAACCTTCCTTAATTATATGTTTGAGGGCACAGCTAGGTCTTAAATCATCAAAGACAGATTAAATTATGGCCACACTGCATGTTCTAAGGCAAGGGATATACTCATGAATTTAAGACTTTTTATGAGTTAAGAAATTTGGTTTTCTATTAATTCTTGGTTAATAAGAAACTCAATGATACACTGTAAGCATTTTGGTCATTTACAGCATTTCCCTAGAATGCAAGACAGCAATCAGGGACCTTGCTGGTGAGACCTTGGTGTCTTCAGGAAGTTAAGTAACTCATCCAAGATTGCATTACTTGTGTGGTAAAGAAGAGATTTTGCTGAGTCCAGCATACAGACCTAGCAATTGCATGCCATTTGGATGGCCCCTTGGTGTTGTCTGATTTGGTTATTGTAGTTTTCCTTCTGCCTAGAATGTTCTCTCTTGCCTATCCTCAACCATGAGAATCCATTTTATCTGGCATGGCCTGGTCTCAATGCTAATTTTCATGATAACCATTTTTGCTTCCCCTGGTGAGAAGTGATTTCTTCTTCTCTGTACTCCTGTGGCACATGATTGCCCCTCTTGTGGCATGTCATATTCTGGCACATATTAGGTTATTGTTGTCAAATTTAAATATTAACCTGTTCTGAGGTCGCAGATCTCATTTGGTGTTTCCTATTGTTGTTAGTTTTGGTGCAGGAGGACACATTGTCTTAAGCAGTGGGCTCTGCTTTGAAAAGTTTACATTCACTCTTTCCCTCATCTCTGAGCAGTGGTTCTTGCCCTTGAGCAATGGGAACATTCTCCTTCACCTTCATAGTGATCAGCACATTTTATATGAGGATTGTTTATTTTCTGATCATGATTCTATTTGATGGACTGTTTCTTTCAGAATCCTCTATCATGAATGATACAGGGCCTTTGAGAATATATGCACAAGCAAAAAATGACAGTTTTGTTCTACACTGGATTAATGGATTGCTTCCATATTTTGCTACTTTCATGAGTTTTGAAAAGGATAGGGAGGAAACCAAGAAGAGTAGAAGTAAGTTTAAAATACTTTGGCATTGAACTTGAATTTTCATTGCATTTTAAAAGTTTGACCAATTAGAACAAATAAAAAAATCAATTTTAAAAAAAAGCAAAAACAAAATGTCTGAATGTACTAAAAAAAAAAAAAAACACAACAAAAAACTTACCAGGATTGTTAAGGTGTCTTCCTTGTACAAGAAGGGAAGCTACTGTTTCTTGAGCCCCTGCTTTGGGCTGGGCTCTATATGAGACCTGTTTCAGCTCCTCCTGGCTTTTCCCCTACCCCTTTTCAAAATACATAAAGAACATGACAGCAAAATATGGGAACAAATGGGCAATTCTCACGATTGTGTCTTATCACTGTTTTTATAGATATAGAAACCAACTCAGTGAGGTTGTGCTCAGTTACACAGTACCCATTTGTTAAAGCCCCAGTTGGAGCCCAGGCCCATCTTATCCCAAAGCTCTTTGTTTATAGCATTCCTGCTCAAAGAGAATCCCAGGAATTTTCTATATGTGATAAGAGGGAAACTCTTTCAAAGGGTGCCTCCTGAATAAGACCTTTGCCCCTTTTGTCATGACTGGATTTAATCACGTGTACTTTGGGAGGGAGTGCTATTTTACTGCCTCTTTTAAGGGTGTTTTTCTCTCCCCAAATGCTGACATTGGATTATAAAATATGTGCCTTTAAAAGTGAAATTTCAGGAACTCTGGCATCTATCTAGGAATGAAAGATCAGAACAGGAGACATCTGCCTATGAGTAAAGACTGATTGTGCTTTGGAGGTAAAATAACAGTGGTTGGCAATACATCTACTGAGTACTTGTTTGTTTGAGACCCAGTAGTAAGCAGTTTAGCTATTTCTCATTTACTACTTGCTATACTTCCATAAGATGGGTTATTGCCTTTGACACATGAGGTAAGGGAGGTTTTGCCCAAGGTCACATGTTAGGGATTTGTGGGAGCTGGGTTTTGTGTCTGTCTGATGAAAAACTAAAGCCAATGCTCAGTCTTTCAGCTGGAGGATTTGTGTGTAAATTCTTGGCCTTGGAGACTGGGGCACAACCTCCCAGTGGGAGGTCTCAAGTTTGTTTGCAGCATGATTGATACTCAGAGCACAGCTCTCTCTCCCAAGAATTTCTTTAGCCTGCAATTCTGAAGAGAGCCTTTGAATTTTCTCAAGTGAAATTTTTTTCCTGTGCTGTGTTTGTTCCTAGTTGAGAAACAAGAAAATTGTATAATGCTTGTGATACAGTTTCCCTTGTGAAGACATATATTCTATTCTTAATTTGCTGAACCCCAGTTCCTGCTTATCTTTACCTTCAGGGTGATGCTGATAGAGTTAACTATGAGTGAAGGAGTTCAGAAACCCTCTCTGAAGGAAGCAGCTGTCTGCTGACCAGCTCTGCCCATTGGCAGGACTCTCTTTGTGATGCCCTTCCCTGGTGGACCCTAAAACTGAAGTGTATAGGAAGGTGCCATCACTGTTCCTTCCCTCCTCCTTCCTTTCACTTTCCTTTCTTTCTTCATCTTGTTGTGGGTGTGGCGCACAGAGAGACAGGGCACCAGGGCGTTCCACAGGAAGCAGTGTTTTTTTTGTGCTGGCATAGACTTGGTGGATTCTCATCCAAAGGCTGACCACCCCCAAAGGCAGAGGGCCTTCACCTTATATAGTCCCTGCTAGTCCCCCTCTTCCCTCACCCCCCTTTACATATTATCCCCTTTCTCTCCCCTATATGGAAAAATACATTTTGTCTGGGTATTCTATACTATAAAATCATAAGGAAGTTAAGACAAAGCTGCGCAGGCACACAGAAAGGGGGGGTGGTTTGGCATCTTGTGCATGCTCCCTGAGTGTGCCACATCACCTTTTTTTGTCTGGGAAATGCATGTGCACATGGTTACTGAAGGCACCAGTATCGTCCAACAGAGTCACTCATGCACACAGATACTGGCTGCATCATGTTGCTTGACCAAGTTGTGCGTGTGTTCACAGATACTGGCCTGGCTGCACCATCTTGTCTTTGATTGAAGAGTGCTCCTACCAAAACCTTGTAATCCTTTCTTTAAATTTCTCTCATATGTTCCTTCAAGCTCCTATAAATAATAAGATCTGAATTTTGTCTGGTGGTGAAGTTTCACGGTGCTTTTGCATTTTGTCCCCTGAAAGCAGATATCACCTCATTTTACCAATTGTAGGTTGAGGCTCCGAGATCTTAGCCAAGATCATAGCAAATAAATGGCCTAGCTAGGATGAAAAAAGGAGAGGGAGAGGGTAAATAAGGAACAAAAACAAAAAGAAGAAATGTTTTTTCTCTGGGTCTTCTCCTTCTAGTCTTCTGGAAAGCTTTTTTATTTTGTCTTGGGATTTGTGAAGTCTGTCTCCACTAGCTGCTGCCTCATGCTGTTCTTGCCCCTTGATTTTCATTACAAAGTGTGAAATAGTGATTTCTGTTAGGTACAAAGAGTCCTCCTCCTTTTACAGCAGGTATTTGTCATGTTCTCCTGGAAGCCATTAGCAGTTTCTTTTGTTCTGTTTCTGGCATGCTCTGGGTGTGCATTTATGTTGCAATAGCAGGTCCACAGCTTCTCTGAAACCCTGTCTGCAGTGGTTTCCTGGGCTAAAGGAGTTGCTAGGTACATTGGGCAGATATGGCTAGGACATCTTGAGACTGAACTTAGGATTCAGGGGGACCATGAGTAATTGGAAAAGTCAGCAAAATGGTACTAAATAAGGGCAAGTAGGCAGTAACATCATAGGAAAAAAAAATTTACCCTATCTCCCAGAGGATATCCATAGGACAGTTATGCTGTCTTTGTTACTGTACCGAGTACTCTGGTAGATCTAGAAAAGGGTGGGAGGTTGTCTATACCTTCCAGGAGTTTAAAATCTATTTGGAGAACTCAGATCTGAAAACATGAACAAATAAGGAAAGAATTCGTTACTGTGAGTGTAAACAACGGATTTGTAGTCTAGGGTGCTAGGAGAAATTGACTAAAAAGCAGCAAATGCTGAGAGGATATAATATTCAGTAAAATCCATCCTCCACCCTACGAAAGCCCCTCTCTATTACAGAGATGCATATGCAAATGGTTAATCCTGTGATAGAAACAGGTACAAGAGTAGGCAGCTGAAGAGCAGTGGTTAAAAGCACAAATTGGAATGAAGCTGCTTTAGTTCAAATCCTGGCTCTGGCATTTACTGATCACGTGGTACTTGGGCAACTTCTGTAACTGCGTTGTACCTCCATTTCTTCATCTGTAAAATGGGGAGTAATGATGCCTACCACATGGGAGGTAGAATAGTTATAAAGATTGAATACGTTAACACACAAAGAGAAAGGAGGGAGGGGAGGGCTCCATGGCAGTGACTTGTACTTTATGGCAATGGTGATATTGAAGAACACTCCAGAAAGGGAAGAGGACCTCTGCTGGAAAAGAATAGGGTGGAGACAGGGAATGGCACACTGTGGGTCCTTAGAAGAAATTTTAAAGTGTCCAGGCAAATCAAGGTGACATCACCTCTGTGTCTAAGACCAACCAATCAAGAAGTAGCTCTCACTCACCCCATAGACTCTCTTTCTAACCTAAGACTTGGACTACTTTGTGCTGTCCTTTCTCTCTTGTCTACAGCCAATACATGTTCAACCTCACCAATTTATGCCTTCTTCTATTAACAGTTTCTTTATAAAATATGAAGCATTTTTCCAACTACTCTCTGGTCTTGCAGCTGGGTTTTTGGGAATTAGTCCCAGCATTTCTAATAGTTCAATAAATGCTTTTATTTTAGAGATCTTTTGTTCTTTGAGTAAGTTTTGATTTAACAAGTTTATTTGACCTGATTGAGGGAAGCAACTGTTGTAACTCATGTCTCTGGAAAATAAATTATAAGAGGGAAATGGAACTTTATTCGTAAATGTCAACCCTGGACTGGCAACAAAATCACTGCACTGATTAATTAATTCAAAACCCGATGGATGGGGCACCTTGAGTTTACACCAGAATACACCCTGTGTTTGGGTTTCCGACACCAATAAAGTGTAGGCAAATTCAGTTAAACACTTGTCCCCAATTCTTCCTGAAATCTTCTTTGAGAGGCCAAATATTGACCCAAAATTTTATTAGCAGGTTGACACAACATTGAATATTTACCAGCTTATAAATGAACTAGTGGCTCTATATCTAAGGAACTCTGTGAGCTTCGAGGAGTCTTTGATACTCTTGAACAAATTTGTGTGTGTCCATATGTGAACTATTCCTATGGAAGTGTCTATAGATTTCCTTAGATTCTAAAGTATCAGTAACACAATTTTCATATTAATCTTAAAAAATGAATTTGGATTTGAAAAATGTGGGTCCATTTTAAGATTTTATGTACTTACATGCTGGCCTTATAAAGATGTTTATTGTCTAGGAATTTTTAGTGACTTCAAAATTTCTCTGCAAAAGTTTCAAAGTTTTGTGGGTAATTGTGAAACACCTAAAATTTCTGCATCAAAAGTAAGTCAGATGGCTTAGTAAGTCAGATGAAACGATAGGTTTCATCCTCTCAGGACCTTAGAAAAAGCATTAGTTTAACCTCCCCTTCAGAAATATCCCTGGTTTTCCTTTTTTTTTTTTTTTTTTTGTGGTGCTGGGGATCGAACCCAGGGCCTTGTGCTTGCAAGGCTAGCACTCTACCAACTGAGCTATCTCCCCAGCCCCTATCCCCGTTTTTCCTGTCTTTTTTGAAAACATCTCGCTTTGCTAAGGTGACCTTGGAAGGGAAGTGAATCATGAGTGTATCTTCCTATAATCTCTTGCAGTTTGCATATCATATTTGCTGTATGTATACTAGTGAGATTGTATTTGCTTTCTTAAATTTCAGATGTTAACACTTCACTAAAAGGTTTAATTAAAGTTTTCATCCCATAAAAAAAAAGTGTCCAGGCAAACAACGAGAAGAGGCACTAAATGGTATGATGGGTTGGGGAGGAGACTTCAACTGACTGAATACTATTGCAACATCAGATTTGAGTGTAGTGGATTTAAATCCTGGGAGGAAATATGACCCAAGTTGGGCTTTAAAGGATGGGTAGAATATTGATTGTTTCCGGTTGGGGAGGATGTGTGAGCAAAGGTATAGAGGCAAGGCTGTTCGTTCAGTTAAAAAAAGTATACATCAATAGAGCAAACAAGGTCACGAGGGGAATGCATTTCTACAAAGTGGTTTGTTGGTAGAACTCAGCAGAAAGTATTTAAGCATGGAATTAAGTTTTAGCTTATGATAAAATAGAATTTCCCCTATTTTACTAAGGAAAGCAAAACTACTGACATGGAAGCTGGACACGGGAGGAAATACATCAGCCACCAGAAGACAAAGTCTACGTGAAGGAGTTCATTGCAAACTTAGAATTATACCCATTTTCCTTCGGTGGCAATGAATGAGAGATGATGGGAAGAAAAGGCAGGAAGGATGGTATCTCACTCTGACAGCATGAATGTTGCTCTTGGTATAGGACATATGGTTCCTGCGGGTGTGATAAAATTAGCAAAGCCCAAACTTGCCACTTTCTTAGACTCTGCTGACCTCAGTAAACTATGCACGGGAGAAAGGTTTTGAGTCAATACGGTGATATAAAATCATTCTGCAGTGCCTGTTTGGGGGAACATTTTGCTGAGAAGTGCTGATGCTTCTGACCTTGAGTTTAAGAAATAGTAACACAGTTGTTCTGGTGGTGTTCTGTGATATTAAATCTTTATCTCAATCTTGTGTGATTGACCGGATGGTGATTAGCAATAGGGAGACGTACACTAGTGTGACAATCAATCTGCATACAGTATACCTTGTCAGGTTCTTCAGTTATTTAATGTGTCCCTTTTGATTTATATTTTTTGCATTTCCTTAATGAATTTTGAATTTCAGAATAAGTTAAATTTTGTCACTGTAAATAGTCCTGGTAAGTCTATCCATGATCCCCAGAAACTCTCAGTAATAGTTATTTAGAGACCTCCAAAGGCAGCATTCTGAAGGACTCTGTATGAATAAATAAATGACTTGGATTCTAGTCCTAGCTCTGTCTATAACCCACTGTGTGATCTCAGGTCAATATTTGGCTTCTCTGGGCCTCAGTCTTCTCACTTGTGAAATTGTGGAATTTGATTCGAGTGATGTTGATTAAAACAGTAGCTGACATCGATTGAATGCTTCTGATACACCAGCTATTTATTCTAAGGATTTTAATTCATTTCATGAATTAATTCAATCCTCCTATTGACCCTGTGAAGTAAGTACTTGATCATCACTGTCCCCAAGATGCAGATGAAGGAATGCACACAGAGGTCATTGTCAAAGGTCTCCTAGCTGGTATGACATGTAGACAGGGTTATTCTAACCCAGGAGGTTGACGCCTGAGCCTATTTTCCTGGGCTGTTAGCCTCCTGCCTCTCACTCTGTTCCTGCTGATAGTGGAGAGGGGCAGCCTTGGGACCCTTGCTGGTTTCTGCACATGTTTAGTTCTTCCCTGCAAAGCTCTTGCTGCCCGACTTGGTCTGTCTCTCTTGACTAAACACCCAACATCCATCCTATAACCAAGCTGTGGGTGAAGGAGCTGACAAGCTTTGTGCCATTTCCAAGAGCTCAATTTAAAGCCACTATGTCAATGATTACAAATTAATGACAGCAAGCTTTCTCTTGAGAAGTGAGCTAGAAATGGCTGTGCAGAAAATAACGAGGTCAGAATTCTGTAGTTGCAAAACATTATGGTTTATTTTACCTAAAAGGCAGGGCAGATCTCTGGATTCCTAACTGTCTAGATACTTAACAGAATAGACTTTCCCAAGAGGCAATTCAAAATATGAAAGAATTCTAGACAGTATAGATTTTTGGTAGTATGTACAGCTATGGAAATATTTGGGCATGCTAAATAATAACAATATTAATAATAATAAAATAACAGTGGGAAAAACCACAGCTTTTATTTAACATTTTCCTGCTTACCAGAACTGAGTACCTGCCAAGTCTATGAGCCATATTATTTATGTAAACCAGTCATCTACCCTGTGAAATAATAAAGTCAAGCTAGTTTATTCATGAGAAATCTGAAAGAATAAGTTTTTTTTGGTTTGGTTTTGGTGACTGCCTAATTTATGTTTAAGTCAGTATACTTGTCATTCCTATGGTCATGAGTTGCTGATCTGGCAAATTCTTGACTATATTGGTCAAACAGTTTTAAAACTGATTTTTAGCAAGTAATAGTTGGCGTGCTTTCTAATGATGTTTATAAAGATGTTAAAACTTGGGGAAAAGTCATGTAACAAAGTATAGATATAATTGCACAGAATGTTTTCTGCCTTTCATGTTCATTAGAGAAAAGGCTGCAGGATTTTGTGACAGAGAGGATGTGGCTATGTCTTCAGTTAGTAAATTTTGTTTGGCAGTTTGACTCATGCAAATCTTAATGTGTGTAGCTGTGGGATTTTGTAAAAGTAGTGTTCGTTTTTACTCTTTCCCTGAGATGGCAGTGGAATCATTCTTAAAGACTTCTGGGATGGATACACACATAGAATGGGTTCTTCACAGGAGATGTCAGAAACCAAAGGATGGAGGTGGATGTAGTTGGAGAAAAGTGTGTTCACAATCCTATTGCTTAGAAGAGATTTTGAACTTCCAGATAATCTTAAAGGAGGACATGAGCTGTAATATGCTGACCAAAAGGAATATCACTTTAAAAATTAAGAAACTCTAATTACTTCCCAGTTCAAGTGTATAATGATGTGTTATTTATATACTGTAATTATATGCATTCATGTGGAGTGGAAAGATTATAAATTTCAAAAATTGCTCGAAGGCAATAGGATTTGGGGATGTCATTTAAGTTTTAAAATTCTGCCTGTAAGAGAGAAAGTACAGGTGCAGCCCAGCAACTTCATTACTTTCATCTTTACTTCTGGGATATTTGTGTCTTTACATCGCCAGAGATTGGTGGCTGCAGGACAGCAGGTTTTCTCAGTTCATGGTCCCTCACTGAGGTCAGTGCTTAAATTCCCTAGCGGTTCACTTAGAATAGTCCTAATCTGTATCTCTAAGGTAATGCAACCTGAAAACCATGTGACCTGTGATGAGAATTAGGGGTGTACTGGGTGAGAAGACAGGCTTTACAGTTTGGATAGTTCTGCCCTGTCTGTGATCTTTCTTCCAATTACACTTGGCAGGAAATGCATACGTTTAAAAAATTATGCTCAAATTGACTGAATTATGCTATGTACATTTATTAATCTAGTACAATGAATTTTACCTTCATGTACATCTATGAAGCACTAATTTAAGAAATTGTAAGTAAATTGAAGGAAGACCAGTAGAGTAGAAGAAAAGAAACAGGGAGGAGGAGGGAAGGGAAAGGGGAAGAACTGGGGACTGCACTGGAGCAAATTACATTCCATGCTTGTATGATTTTGTCAAAATTACCCCAATATTGTGCATAATAATAGTGCATTAATAAAAACTTTAAAAAATTAGGCTCACTATTCTAACAGAAGTTCCTACAGGTTGGTTTTGCTAGCTCGAATTCTTTAATTAAGCTCTGTAAATTATTCTCCCATTTGGATTAAAGAGAGACAGCTCATGTACTTAATACATAAGCCATCATGGTGATTTTGTCCTGAGGTTTACTGAGATACCTTTTAGTCTATGATACAGAATCTTGCATGTAGAATTCTATTCTTCACACTATTCCTTTCTAGAAGGTACCAAATATATTGAGAAAAATAAGCATTTATTGAGTGTGTCCTATGTGTAGGACGCCATAATGGTGCTCCTGGAATATGATAAATCACAATGCTTTTTAAACTGTAAAACACTTTACAAATTGTTAGAGGATATTTTAACTTGACTTTTTGCATAAAATTCAAGACCCATTATCTTCCTTCTGCTATCTCTAATGATTGTATATTAACATTTCTTCACTTTTTTTTTTCTTCTTGTGCCTCTAACTTCTCCCTCACAACACACCCCAATTGAGATAAAGAGCATTTTCATTACCCTTCCTGTCCCTGCCACTCCCATGGATGGTCACTTTTAGGACTTCTTTCACCATAGGTTAGTTTAGGCATTTGCATTTTAACATAACTGAAGAATTAACAGAGGACAATTGTGTTATTCCTGTTAGAGAAGGGACACCCCTGCTGTATCCATGGATTCAACCAAATGTGGACCAAGGATATTTTTAAAGAAAGAATTGCATATGTTTGGGACACATACAGATTTTTTTTTCCTTGTCATTATTCCCTAAACAATACAGTGTGAGACTATATACATAACATTTACATTGTATTAGGTATTCTAAGTCATCTAGAGATTTAAAGTATACAGAAGAATGTATGTGGGTTATATGCAAATATTGTGCTTTTTAATATAAAGGACTTGGACATGTGTGGATTTTGGTATCCACTGGGGATCCTGGAACCAATCTCCTATTGGATACTGAGGGATGGCTATGTGTCCTTGGTTCTTAGGTTCTTTCTGCTTCCTAAATGAATATGTTAATATATCATGGCAGAGTGACACTGCTTCCTATCCTATATTGTTTGCATCTTTCCTGACACCTAAGCCCTTATCTTTTTTTAAAATAATTTTTGAAATATTTTTTTTTGTTGTCGATGGACCTTTATTATTTTAATCATATGTGATGCTGAGGACGAAACTCAGTACCTCAAATATGCAGGCAAGTGCTCTACCACTAAGCTACAACCCCAGCTCATCCCTCATTCTTATTTGGGGGAATCTCTGCTCCTGTAGTGGCAACTGAGCTCACAAGTCATTAACTACCCGGATGTAGTGGAAGGCCCAATGCAGGTGAGAGGATTTCCAAAGAATCCCACCAGTGCCATTGGATCATTTAAGATAGGCCTGCTTTAAATGGTCCATAGAGTATAGTGAGTTGGCAGCAAGCCATTACTTGAGTATAGTGGCTTCATTTGCTTGAGGTCACTTGGCATGGAGCATAAAGTGTGGTCAAGGACCTGAGCCAGAGGGTTGTGCTGGTCATGGGTCTGCCACCAGCATTTTCTGGAACCGCACAGACTGCAGAGTGTTTCAAGTCAGGCTGAACACCTGCCCTGCTTCGAAGTTCCTTTCCTGTATTCCAGGAGCAAAGGGATAGCTAAGTCTTATGATGACAGGCATGTTAATCAGTGGGTCGCTTTGCTGACAGCTCATTCTGAGTATGTGTTCTACCACTGACTGATAAGATGGGGCATTGGGACATGACCCTGCACCATCACAGCTGATGGCATCAAAGAGGTCACCTGACCTGAGACTGTTCCTTGGATTATCTCTTCCATGAAGTTAAATTACTGTCCAAGGCTGCTCATAAGTCTCTGTTGGATATTTGAATTGGGAGGTACTTTAATGTTAGACTTTTGCCATTGTACAGAGAAAGCCAGTCTGCATGGATAGAGGGGAATATGGCAGGGCAAGCACTCTATCGACTGAGCTATCTCCCTAGCCCCTCCCAGAGCCTTTTCTGTCGGGGAGGGAAAGAGTAACTCCTCTGGCTCTGTCCCTGGAGTTGCCAGTTGCTTTTGGTTCCCCACAAGATGCCTGTGGCCCTGAGGAAACCATCCCTATGCTCAGGGTAGCTCATTTGACTTCTCTTTCCTGTAGCCTCATGATCTGTGGTTAAGATGCTTGCTGATTGAACAATACAAGGCAAAAATGAGTTGGGAGAATGGTTTAGCAAAAACTATCACACATTGAGCTCAGCATCAGAATATGTTTGTGGGACCTGCTAGTTTACCCTGCCAGTGAGCCATAGTAGCCTAGTCAGTCATAGTCACTCACACATGCTAGTGCTTCATAGGATACTTGACTTCATGTCCAAATATACACTAAGATCCAGGGACTTCCCTGTACCCAGGAAAACACATCCTTGTGTATTAACTTGTACAATAGGACTCAGCCCATTACATGCTATTTTAGGGAATGGTCAGTGGTCCAGTCACATTCAGCTAACACTGCCAGAAGGGAAGGACTTATGCTTTTTCCTGAACAGACTAGCATTCTAAAGAAAATTACCAGTGGTGACTTTGGAGGAGGAAGGAGGCTTATATCAATGGCCTCTGAGTTAGGGGCCTGATTACCAAGTTGTGCTTTTCCAAACTACTAATTTGCCTAAGACCAAAGTAGTTATTTTTCCCCCTAAGCACATTTAAGTAATGCAACAGCTTTTAATACTGGCGCCACATTTGACTGTCCTGTGTCCCTAGCCTTTTTACTTCTCAAGCCCCAGGACCTGCCTCTCCTATCCCATGTTCTTTGAATATTTCAGCTTAAAGTAGAAATGGATGTCTCCTAAATGATAGCTACCTGTGATCAAAAAGCACTCTTTCTGGTCATGTTTCATTATCAAAAGCAAACACTAAATGCCACAGGATGGTTATGTCTGTGTGTGTGTGTGTGTGTGTGTGTGTACACATAATCCCATGAGGGACTTGTCTAGTTTTGAGAAGCATGTGACTGGAAATGCAGACAAGATGGTTAAAGTCTTAAAATGCAAGGTGAATTGCCACTCATAATAGATACGTGGGCTTAGCCACAGGGGTACATACATGTAACTCCAGTGGCTCGGGAGGCTGAGGCAGGAGGATCTCAAGTTCAAAACCAGCCTCAGCAACTTAGCAAGGCCCTCAGCAACTCAGTGAGATCCTGTCTCTAAATAAAATATATAAAGGGCTGGGGATGTGGCTCAGTGGTTAAGTGGCCCTGGGTTCAATCCCTGGTACTTAAAAAAAAAAGAAAGAAAAGAAAAAGAAGGAAAATCCTAAGCACATTCAGAGGAGGAAAATTATTATCTTTGAGTGTCACAAAAGACCTCTTGGTAGATGGGAGATTTGAATTGTGCTTTGAAGTGCAACTGTGACCTGGCCAGACAGTGATAGGGCCAAGGAGGGAGAACCAGCACACACCTTGTAAGTGCAAGCTCAGCAGCAGTATTATGTAGGGATAAAAACTGGAGTTGGATTTGCCCCATGACCATCTAAGGAGCTATGTAATTGTTTTATAGAAATAGATCTCTGGTCAGTGGGTCAGTCACTTTCAGCTGACACTGGTGTAGCAGAGCATTACTAATGGCCACTTTCTCTAATTCCAATGCGTATGTCACATTTGGAGAGAATCCTTGTCTGTATGTGAAAAGTATGAAAGTCGCCTGTGTAATTCTATACATTTAAATTTAACCAGCTTTAGTTTCACTGAGTCTTAAAGTCAAGCAGGATTTCTGACTCTAGCTGAGACAAGAGAGAAAGCATATTTGCCTAGGGAAAATAGAGGTATTAAAATAACAGGGCAAATGCTCCTTCAAGTGTAGAACACAGCTCATTTCAGTTGCAACCTCATTACACTGAACAGTTATTTCTATTGCTCTTCATGTGACAGAATTACGTGGCCTATCATTTCCTTTTGGAGATCAAAGGAAATGAAACTCAGGATCTGGGAAAATGGTTTCCCTGGTTCCTGTGTTGCTAAAGCTCCTATTCATTCATGTATGAAAATCCAGGGAGATAATTGTCTAGGAAAATCACAAGACTTCCCAGACAATAGTTGGGATGAGAACAGCTTTTGAGAATCAGTGCAATTCAGTCTTTCCTGCTGACTTACCCTCTGTAGGACTGTCCTTGTGTCCTGCCTCTGGAGTCTCTGTGGGGATACCCAGAAAACTATTTACCTTCTGTTGTAACACCTCCCAAGGCAGCTCACTCCAATTTGGACAGTGCCTATTATTAGAAAGTAAAATTCTTGAATTGAGCCAAAAATCTCTTTCCCTATAACTTTCCCTAATAGTGGCTTAAATATACACTTTTGAGGATTGGCCTAGAAACACAGCTACCATGTGTAACACTGTTTCCCAATGAAAATGCAGTTTTAGTTCCAAACAAGTAATGTATAAATAATATTCTGGAATACAGCTTAATTTATCATTGAAGCATGCCCAGTGGGGGACTCAGGAAGTATGCCCCAGGAAAGGAGAAAGGATGAGGCCAGCATCCACAGGGTCAATCTGTAGAATCTGTTCTGGCTATCCTGCCTTGTCTCATCTTTTCTGGTTATTGACAATTTAAAATTGCCTAAGTGCTGGATGTGGTGGCACATGCCTGTAATCCCAGTGGTTTGGGAGGCTGAGGCAAGAGGATCTTGAGTTCAAAGCCAGCCTCAGCAACTTAAGCAAGGTCCTAAGCAACTTAAAGAGACCCTGTCTCTAAATAAAATACAAAAAAGGACTAGGGATGTGGCTCAGTGGTTAAGTGCCCTGGGTTCAATCCCTGGTACCAAACCAAACCAAACCAAACTGAACCGAACCATTGCCTAGAAAACTCACTGTGGAAATTGGTTCAGAGCGTTGGCTTCCTCATTACTCACTCTCAGTAAACCCTTAGGCATTGCAAAGAGAGTTGGGCTTCTCTTTATGACAGAGAGTGGGTGACTGGGTAATATTGGATGAAGAGGAACTCAGCCCTAGGTCCTGCCCACATTGGTGTATAGTGCTGCGGGAGGCATTGCTGTCTTCAGGTTGAACAGAAATGGATTTGACTCTGAGCTGTACCACTTATTAGTTCTATGACTTTGACCAAGTTGTTGAACCTTTCAAAACCTCAGGTTTGCATCTGCAAAACTGATCAAGAACAAATGTGATGTGTCACAAATATAAGGAGCATAATACTGCTTGATAAATGTCCTCTCTCTCTCTCTCTCTCTCTCTCTCTCTCTCTCTCTCTCTCTCTCACACACACACACACACACACACACACACACACACACACACACAGAGTTAACTGTTCCCAGACTTTTTTGCCCTTTGTTCTTGAATGACCAGTCATCTTCTCCGGGTTGTAGGCTGAGCAGATTTGATGCCATTGCCTTAGCTGGTGACTCGGCCCATCTCTTTTGGGCTACTTTGAAAGACAAATGATTTCACAGCTTCAGAGAGGGTTCTCCTCATGTATATTTAAACTGTTGTCTCTTGTTTTTCTTTTCAGTGTCCAAACTAGAATATTTTATTCCTTAAACCTTTTTTTCTCCAGAAGGTGTTGGTAGGAAAACAGTACTCAAGACACTACAGCTTTTGTTCATATGTCAAGCTCTACTAATTCTTAAGATTGGTCCTTCCATAAGTTTATGCTTAGTACTTCTCATATTTAACATTCCTGGTTCATCTCAAATTTACATGAAGATCTTTGTTCCCCATATTGGCTTTTAAAGTATTAATATGACTTGGAGTGAAACATGTCTCTATTTCTATAGATTTACATGCTTGAAAGGGAGAAAATAATGGACAGCATTTTCAAAGAAATGAATTAATGATCATCCTGCATTTTATTTTTTGATTATGGCAATCAAATTCTCAGACGCTGATTTGAACACTATCCTTGATTTGTCAGGCACAAATCTACTGCCAGATGGATAACAGCATCTAAAGTCTTATGGAAGTTTGGTATAGGGATTTGGGAGATGGACAGGTTGCAGACAGGTTGAAGAGGATATTAAGGAAAGGCAGTGGTTGAAAGCCAGGGCTTTGAGTACCTATTTGCCACTTAGTGGTAATGACCTAAGGCAAGTTTCATAGGGTTACCAGGAGGGAGGATTGAGGCAGATAAGGCATTCAAGCACTTAGCATAGGACCCAGCAGAGAGTAAGCTCCTGGATTATAAACTTTTTAAAAGGGAGATAACTCTGGCATAAGCACTGTTCGTTCTTTTGGCTCCTAACCATCAATTACAGACCCCTTGGAGTTTTAGGATGTTAGAACTTCAAATTACTTTTCCATTAGTGGTGATGGATTGGAAGGAACCATTCCCGTGCTTTCTCATTTAGTCCCCCTTGTGGCCAAAAACAGACATGTATGAAGCAGTGTGCTGGATTAGAAAGTGAATTGGCCAAAGCCCAGGCTTTTATGTGAGTACAACTGCATGGGTCTTCTAGGAATCGTGCCCACTATTTGGACTCCCCACTCAGTACAGTGCTAGTGAAGATAGAGTTCATGGACTCTGAAGCTTGCACTTGCTCACCCACCCCTCATGTTCAATCATTTAGTAAATATACACTGAATACCTACTATGAACAGGCATTGCCTTGTCCCTGGGGATATACCAATAAATAAGGCAATATCCTGCCCTCACAGAGCTTTTTGGGAGACAGACAATATAAGTAAATCAACAGTGCAGAGGCAACAAGTGCAGATGAGAAAAATAAAGCAGGAGCCCTGCTGAAGTGCAAGACTCTAATTTTAAGTAGGGTCATCAGGGAAGGGCTCTTTGAAGGAGTAGAAACTTGGAGAAATGAGAGATTTTGGAAATCCAGCAGTGTACTAACACAAAGTAAGAAGGCTACGATGTCACTAGGTGACATCATCTTATGGGACCACTGTCATATATGTGGTGCTGTTGTCTGAAATATTTACAGTGCTTGACTTTACACCTGACTTGGTGGCAGTATCACATGTGGGTACAGTGTGGATATGTGAGTGTTGGGAAGAAATAAATCACTAATAGAAGTGGGCTTTTTGTTTGCTTTTCCTTAGATCACCTCAAGACAAAGTTAGGACCACCAAAATGGAGAGCCCCACCTCACTGTTTATATCAGAATACTTGTTCCAGAATACTGCATACATGTTTTCTGCCCCTGCTTTTCCCTCATTTGATTATACATCATTTTCTGAAATTATGTCCCATCAGCTTTGGTTTCACCTAAAAGAAGGCACGAATTTGCCACCCCACCCACTCATAGCACAGACAACATGGAAATTCAGTGACTTCCTCTTCATCTGAGTTCTAGCAGCTTCTTGTTTACTTTATTTGGTACTGGGAATCAAACCTAGAGGTCTTCTTTTCCACTGAGCCACATCCCCAGCCCTTTTTGGTTTTATTTTGAAGCAGGATCTTGCTAATTTGCTTAGGGCCTCACTAAGTTGCTGAGACTACCTTTGAACTTGTGATCTTCCTGCCTCAGCCTCCAGAGCAGCTGGGATTACAGGTGTACACCACCACACTTGGCCTGTTTACTTTACATATGTACATATACACACATAGGTACACATATACATATACACATATATACACACATATAGGTATATATATGCATATGAACTGAATTTGTTTTGGTATTTGGAAGATGATAGTCCTATAGAGAACCTATGGAAAGAAAATGCTCCCTTTTGAAAATAATGGGACTCTAGGAGAGCCAAATCTGTTCAACAACATGATTACGAGCAACACGTGCTGTTCTGTTAAGATTAGCATTTAATTTCATATTTATGGTATAGTTGTTAGGATTAGTTTATCCAGGTTCATTCCCGTCCGATAACTCCTGAGGACACAGCCACTGTAAGGAGCTGAATCTGAAGAAGAGCTCATCACTAATTCATTCTGTATTTGTCAAGTTCCCACTATGGGCTCCAGAGGGACATTGTACTATAGGCAGATTGATTGGTTTTCAAATTAAAAACTTGGACTCATAATCAGACAAGCAGTGATTCTGCTTACATGGATACTAGGACAGAATATTTGAATGACATGTCTTGGAAAATCAGGCAGAGGATGTGGCTGAAGCTTTGGTGGATATAAAGGAGGTAAAGGACTGGATTTTCTTTCATAGGACTTTCGAGATCTTGATGTGTACACAATTAGCAGTACAGGACAGGGTAAACATGGTCAGCAGAAACCTTCAATATTAATGTAGTTTTAGCTCTTATTTATAAACTTATTCTGACATTTAAGAGTATCTTTTCTTAAAGTGGGATTTGTCCCATATTTTCATAGGTCTGGTCACCTGAGAAATGGAAGCAAGGGAAGCAGTCATTTCCCCACAGCTCTTCCTTCAGTCAGTGGTGGTTGGCCAGATGCCAGTGACACTAAGACTTAGTACTCCTGGCACTCATGTGGCCTCTCTGTGTGTTAAAGTGCACCAACAGATTTTTAGTACAAGTGAGATCAGCTTGGGGGTTTCATGAAGGAGGTGTGACAAAGAGGGAATCCCCCGAACGTTAAGCTTCTATCACTTTAGCCACTACAGCTGGTCCTGATTTCTAAGTACATAAATCTCCTGGTAAGTGGCTTTGCTGGCCCTAATTCCTAATAGGCATTCACCTATGTGATGTCTATTTATATATCTGGGTCATTTTGAAAGTAGAGGTGTGAGCTACATCTAGAAAATTTTAAGCTCTGGTTTGCTCATTCTTTCTTCCTTTGATGTGCTCTTGAACACCTGAAGTTGGAGGAAGACCCTCCCTATCACTGCAGATCTGAATTCTAAGTCCTGTCTTAAACATTTTCAAGGAAAACTCATTGGTGCTTATAAATAAAAGTAATGCCAAGGGGCTCAGAATATCCTACCTTTACCATTCTTCCCTGATGCTTCCAGCTAGACTCGCCGAGGCTAAGTACAGATCCCACTCACTGCAGGGCCTTGACAAACTCGTTTGGTATCCTAGTTAACAGTTGGCTTGATCTTAGCCCCTCTGAGGACCTTTGGGCATTTCAAAGAAATGGAAAGAACTCTAGAAGTAGAAGAGCCCCTGTAGATGTACTGGGGCCTGTTCTGTGAGTATAGATGACAAATTAAAGCACAAATATGCAACATGACTGGTACAAAGTAGTGGTTACAACTTCAGAGATAATTGGAAGAAGGAAACATTGTTTGCTGAACTTACAGCATGCCTAGGGCCATTTTCCATGAAATGATCATTTCCTTCACTACCTACGTGAAGAACCTATGAGGGACCCACAGTTATAGCTGGAATGTCTGTTTTCATAGTGTCCATCATAAGCCCTTTACAGTAATCTTCAAAGTCATCTGTGATCTGTTAGGCAATCTGCATGTCTAACACTGGTTATATGCCACTGATAAAATCCAAGTGTAACCAATTGCTCTAGGCTCATGACCTAGCTCCTGAAACTTGAAGTCTATGAATTGACTATAGGATGTACTATGTTTAAATTCAGAACATAATCTTGTGGGCCTTTCTGGGAGTGTAAGTAAAGAGAACCATGTCAGCTCATGAATGCCCTTCTCCCCACAGTCAATGAACTGTGCTGGTGTTTGGTTTCATGTAAGTCTTTAATGGAGCAAAAAAGAAGAAAGTGCCTTTCTTCTACATCTTCTTCCATTGATAGCCACCTCCATAGATTTATCTACTCTGTTCTGTGTCTTCTTTTTTTTTTTTTTTTGTGGTGCTGGGGATCGAACCCAGGGCCCTGTGCTTGTAAGGCAAGCACTTGACCAACTGAGCTATCTCCCCAGCCCTGTGTCTCTTCCTTCTAGTGATGGTTTTCTTCAAGCCTTAGCCCTTGACCTTCTCACTGACATCTGCTTTTGTTTCTTGAGATACATTGTTCCCTCAGCTGTCATTTATGGCTTCAGCTCTCACTTGCCACTTTGATACCCTCCTGAACTCCAGCCGCATATCTACAACTGCCTTCCAAACATGTTACCTATGTGGACTTTGGTCACCTCAAACCACATAGCAAACAGGGCCTATACCTATGCTCTCTGGATTTCCTGTGGGTTCTCAAATTCAATTTAAACAAATGAGCATTTAGGATCATCTCACTCCTCTCCCTCTTCAGCATCTATCCCTTTGTAAAGATACCATTCATCAGCCGGGCATAATGACTATAATCCCAGTGGCTCCGGAGGCTGAGACAGGAAGACCACAAGTTCAAAGTCAGTCTTAGCAAAAGTGAGGTGCTTAGCAACTCAGTGAGACCCTGTCTCTAAATAATATATACAATAGGGCTGGGGATGTGGCTCAGTGGTCGAGTGCCCCTGAGTTCAATCCCAGGTACCAAAAAAAAAAAAAAAATACCACTCATCTCTCAGCCATGTCACATGCACTGGCTTACACACACACACACACACACACACACACACACACAAACATGCAACTCACATATACAGACATGACCATGATGAAGCAAACAGGCTTATGTGGCCAAAATACTTGCCTACAAAGAAGTAGCTCAAAGCATATGTCTTATTTCTATTAAGATGACAGTCATCTTCATATAAAACGGGACACTTTGATTATGCTAGTAAGCTTATGAATTTTTAGATATCTGTGTAAAATTTCTTGAACCCTTGGGCATACTTCTTTTCCTCTCTTACCTCGGAGCCTTACATCACATTAGAAACCTGGGAGAATAGTGAGTTTCTAGTATAAAAACGAGCTGACTCTCCTACCCTCACTCCTGGTGGTTTGGCAGTCACAAGGAAAACCTAATTTGCCCAAAGGCATATCTACAAATTTCCTTATATATTTTCACATCCGCAAATTTATTGCAGAGTGTATAAACATGTCACTTAGCAGAATGTCAGAGCTGGGAGGAGGTACTAGAAATCAGGTTCTTCCACCTCCTGATCTTACTGAAGAGGAAACTAAGGCATAGAAAGCTTAGGTGATCTGTCCAAAGTCACATAGCTAGTGACAGAACTGTAAACCCTGGTCTTCTAGCCCCCAGCCCAGAGATCTACCATTTACCTACCTTTTAAATTTATTGAGTAACTTTCTGTTGCCCAGCTGGAGTGCTTTCCCAAGCCCAGTGAAAAATTACAATAAACTCTGGTTCTTAGTCCATTGTAGAACACTTAGTATACACACAAATAATTCACAATAAAAACAAGTTATAACTCGTTAAATTTCTTGAAGTTTAAAGAGAGTATCACAAGATTATAGAAGCTGCTGATTTCTTTGCCTTACTGGTTGCTTTCTCCATCTCCACAAAATTTGGTTCCCAACACTGTGAAGACTTGCTCCCCCACCTCACCCCCCAAACCCCTTAGCACACACACTCACATAAGAATTAGCTGAAAGAATTGTTTGCTGGTTACTTTTCTTAATCTAACATCTGAGCTGGGTGCCTTGGCTCATGCCTATAATCCCAGCAACTTGGGAGGTTGAGGTAGGAGGATCACAAGTTTGAGACCAGTCTCAGCAACTTAGCAAGGCCTTGTCTCAAAAAGAAAAGCATAAAAAGGGCTGGGGGTGTAATATGGTTCAGTGGTATAGCACCCATGAATTTAATACCCAGTACCAGTACCAAAACCAAAAAAATCCCAAAAAGTAAGGCATCTTTATTTTAACTATAGATGATGTGTATGGAGTTTCTATGTTGTGCATTTTTTCTGAGTTATAGAATTATCTGGAGTGAGGGAAGGATATTTGACAATACCTCTGGGTGTAGTCACCAAGAATGAATTAACCTGTAGACCTCTGGGATGATTGAATTGTGACTTTCACCCAAAATGCAATCTAACTGAGATTTTTCACCTACTGCCTCTTCTGGACATTTCTTTTGGTCAGATTTTAGATGTCATGCTTTCTATCCCATATGACTTCTCAGAAAGGTGTCTCTTCTAGGTATTTTATATCTCTCTGATTAATTTTTGACTTCCATTAAATTTTTCTTTAATTGTATGGTATGTTAAATATGAATTCATGCCATCATTAGAATGATGTGCATGTTAATTTAGAAGGTGGGATTCACAAACCAGGTATAGATATAGAGAGAAAGAATAGGAACTTTTTTCCCCTCTCAGAACCAAACCTGGCAAAACATGAGTGTAGCTGCAGCAATTTAATCAGAAGATCTGTGTTGCAGAAAAGGGAATGGGCATAAGCCAAAAGCCTATTGTAAGCTTTTGGATTGTAAGATGGCAGCTTGTCATCCTTGACTCTTCTTTGGGAATGAGGATGCTGCAAGGTCTGCAGAGATACTTCCTAGCATTAGCCAGGATGACCTAGTAGAAGGAAGGGGAATCACTGATATCTACTGACTGCTCCCCAAATATCAATTTTAGGATTAAAATGAACCCTGAAGTCTCTTACAGAGCCTTTCAGGAGCCCCTTAGCATATGGTTTTCTTTCAGTAACATCAAGATAATATATACTATTACACAAAAGTTTTTCTAGTTCTGATCTAGCTTTATGAATGCTACAATTATAGTTGTATTCAGCCTCATCACCAAGCCTAAATTAGTAGTAGCTAGTGGTACGCTGTTACCCATAAATTTTGAGCTGGGGTGTAAGCACATAGGAAATGAGATGCTGGGAATGAGCAAGTGTTGGAGAACCTCAACTAGGTGATTGCTGATGGAGTCTTGGGCCTGCCCTCCTGGCCTAGGGTTGATTTGGGAGCATGTGCAGTAGTGATGAGATCTCTGATCTCTTATCTGACTCCTCCTCAAACCACAGCATTGACTGCTTCCTAATCTCTTATGAGAAAGAAGCAAAACTGTACTGAGAAACATAACATGGGTTAGTGATTAATTTAGGAATTTGAGGGTGCTGAAGAGTTCCGATACAAACTTGCTTTGAAAGAGAGAGAGATCAAAAGAATCTGTCCCTTGCTTTTCA
Source organism: Sciurus carolinensis (assembly GCF_902686445.1). Taxonomy (NCBI): domain Eukaryota; kingdom Metazoa; phylum Chordata; class Mammalia; order Rodentia; family Sciuridae; genus Sciurus; species Sciurus carolinensis. Next base: position 31,951,450 of record NC_062232.1, read on the forward strand.
CTTTGACTTTCTAGATTTTGAGAAGTGGCTCCCCTGTGGGAACTTGTACAGGTGTGTATATGGGTGAATGTGTGTTGAGAGGAACCAAAAAAAATATCATACAACTGACAATGATTTTTGTCTTTGACTTGTCTTTGTATATTTCCTATCCTTGGTAAGAAGTAATTTATAGTAGAAAGTGTGAGCATGTGCTAGTTTATTGTGTTTCATATGGCTCACTAGCTTTTGCTTATAGTTTATTTTCTTCAACCACTGGCAATTTCTTCTAACCCTCACCCCAAGTCCACCACCACTACCACTCAGTAAGGGCACATATCCATTTTCTTCTCTGTATGTTGAGTCCTTCCTTCTTTGTCTTTAGCATCATTATTTCCCCAGATTACTGTCCTGCTCAGTGAATCAGATTGACATTCTTGCATTTCTGAGAGGTTCTCACAGAGGTTCAGAGGGTACTGTGGGTGGAATGCTAACATGAAACTTTCCCCCCTTTTTAAAAATTTAATTATACATATATATATTTATATATATTGTAGATGGACACAATACCCTTTATCTTATTTATTTATTTATTTATTTATTTATTTATTTATTCATTCATTTATTTTTTTTTGGCGGTGCTGGGGATTGAACCCAGGGCCTTGTGCATGCAAGGCAAGCACTCTACCAGCTGAGCTATCTCCCCAGCCCCTTATTTATTTATTTTTATGTGGTATTGAGGATCAAACCCAGTGCACCCCCCCAGTGCCCCACACATGCCAGGCAAGTACTCTATGATGGAGCTACAACACCAGCCCCACTTTTCCCTATCTTAACGGCACACTTGACTGCTTTTTCATCCAGCAGACATGTACAGGGCAGTGTCTGTGTGAAAGGCACACAGACAGCTCTTGCCTTCAAAGAAATCTTGGTCCTGGATGTGCATAGGAAGGGGATAGGTCACAACAGGACCATGGCATACTACAGAATAAGTTTAAGGAGGCTGGAAGGAGTGGGTACAGTGTGGACCACAAGTTTAGGTTGTGAACAGGGAGTGACCAGAAGAATAGGAATTTTAGGTATGGCTATCATGAGCAAAAGTTGGGAACTACAGAGCACAACTCAGTTTTCTTGGAACTACATAGGTGCATACAGGACAGTAAGGGAGATAAGGCTGAAAAGGTGGGCTGTAGTGTATGTAGAAGGAGTTATTTATGTGGAATTTGGGCTTCCAAACACACACCTTCTCCATCAGGAGTGTTTGAGTATGATAACAGCAACACTGGCAAAGGCCTGTCCTCTGTGGGTTATTCTTAGATTTCTAGCACACAGGTGCTAGAAGGGGCTTATCTAACTTAGTCCCCACATTATTCAGAGGAGAATGAGTTCCTTTGAGAGTGGTTGACCTGCTCAAGAGTAGAATGTTGAGTTGTTTTTCTCCCTGGCAATATGGTGCCCACAGTGTTTTTTCTTTGCACCCACTGGCAAACATTAAGAGGCATGCTGAAGTCCACAAAAGGAGTCCTTTTCTAAATTAAAAATAAAATAAAATAAAAAATGGAATATTTGTATAGTTTACATTATATGTATATTTTTAAAAAAGGTATTGTAGGGTTTGTACTTTAAATGAAAACCAGCTCCATATACACTTCATAAACAGAACAATGATTGTACCAGGGCGAATTATATTTGAAAGAATCAAAGGCATGAAAATGGTCTTATATAACTGCCTTAAAATCTGGATTTGTGTAAACTTTGACATACTGCATATAAGATTTGTTATGGTGGCAACTGAGCTTTGTGAAATTTCAGTTAAAGAAATGTAAGATAATATCAGATAATACATTTTCATTGATGCAGTCCTATCCAATAACTGGTAGCAGTAGTACATAGTATACCTGTATATATCTGAAGTGTTATTAAATCTTTGGGAGTCAGAAGTCTCCAGATGAGACTGATTTTCATCCTAAATAGTAACTGCCTTAGCTGAATTTTTTCAATACAGATACATTGTGGTATTTACAGGTTTAGGCAGATAATGCTAAAGTGGAAAGTATAGGGAAACTTTCTCTTTGGTTCCACTTTATATTACCTAACAATATTTACCTAATGTAGAATTTTTTTAAGTATTTAGAATTGACTACAAAATATAGGTTCTAAGACTCAAAGATGGAAAATGTATTTCCATTCATGAATAATAAGCCCTGTGCCTGGACTGTGCTAGGCATTGAATAATAAGAAATAACTGCCCTTTTGTACATAGGCTTCATTGCATTCTTAATCACTTGAGAGTTGATTCTTAAATTTTGATTCCGGTTGGTAAAAAGCATATTTCTTTATTTTATTAGAGCATATTAATTATACAGACTAGTGGGTTTTCTTGTGGCATATTTATACATGCATATAACATAATTTGGTCAATTTCAATTCCGGATATATTTCCATCTGGAGGAGTATGACACAAGAGGCTGTTTAAGGAAGGTACTTTTTTTTAGCAACCACCAGGTGTCAGCAGAGGATTTGGAACTCTTGGCGAAGTCTGTGATCTTGGTTTTCTTAATTCACCAAGGCCATCCCCATTGGCAGTCAACTCCCACTGGGCTACTGTCTCCCAAATATTAGTGTCAGTTACTCCTCAATACTACATTATAATTGTTCACCTTTTCCTAATAAAACTAGCACTCGTTCTCCAATCTCTTTTTTCTGATGTAAAACTCTTAATGCTGTCATTCACAGTGGTGATTCTACAAAGTAGAGAGACTATTGGGGTGGAAGGTATCAGGGACTATCATGAATCTTTTGTTGTTTTGCTGACCTTTCACCCCAAATAGATAAAGCTCACCCTTGTCCAAAGTGGGGAAAGGTACACAGTACATTCTTTTTCTCATACAAAGAAACAAACTGATAGTAGAGATTGATAGTTCCAAACAAAAGAATGTATTTTCAGAGTGTAAAGGAGAGAGGCATTTTCACTGGCCTGGTAATTTGGCTCATGGTGTAGAATGTATTTGGTGGCATTCATTCACAGATGTGGAAGAACAGCATGTTGAGTGACAGAGGAAACCTTGGCAAGGTGTAGATTTGTATCATATTGGTTTTCTCATCTTCTCTTCACTTTAGTGGGCTAGGCAGGTATCTGAGGCATTTGATAGGAGACATTGGACTGTAGGGTGGGGCAAAGCTGAGGAAGTTCATCCTTGGATGCTTGAGTTTCTTTCAGGCCTCACACAGTGTCAGAAGTGGTAGCAATTAGAAGACCATCCATTTTAATGTGTTGCCAAAATATCAGTAAATTGAAGGAGACATTTCATTGTGGGAAGATGGGTACATAGATAGATAGGTAGAGGCCCAAAGCAACCTCTGACTTCAGCAGCCCAGATGCTGGGGCCTGTGACCTGCAGGGAATGGAGACTCAAGCAGAGCATGAAGCCCTGAGTGTAGATGCAAAATTCTAGAATTTAGACATGCTGTGGGGGTTTCCTTTGGACTGATCAGTGAGATTGGACAAATCTCATTACAGCTAATTCCAGAAATTATTCAGATTCTTCTGTTGTTTTATGTTGAATACGGTATTGTAAATAAGGCAGCACATTAATAAGGATTAAAACATATTTGAAATATTTTATTTTTGTAGAACTCTTCGTGATACTGGTCAAAGAGAATCACCTTGTTCTTAAAACATCATGCAGGATGTCCTTACAATGTATGATATACACTTCAACCCCCCACTCCCACCGCCCCCCTCAGAAAAACCATATGATATACACACATGCCTTTGAAGAGGCAGCTGACATTCTTCCTGGAATTATACCTAGCTCAGAGTCAGGCAGCAGCTGGGGAAAAGCTCTCAGATCTTATGATATACTTTTTAAGCAACTGTTAAATAAAAGTTCCTTATTGTTGGCTTGAATTCCGATTAGCACAGTAACTGCATATGAGGCTGTATGTGGAGCAGATCTAATTGTACAAAATCAAAGCGTCTTTACCCTGTGATGGTTTTAGTTAATGGTCTCTGACACTTCCTTTTGCCCAAGGAATCCTACAGCATCCACCATCTTGCTCATGGAAACTTGAGTCTTCAAATTGAGCCACCTTGCTCAATAATTTCTCTCTTCTTTCCCCTTTTTAGATCACTGGGGTGATCCTGTTGGCTGTTGGAGTCTGGGGAAAACTTACTCTGGGCACCTATATCTCCCTTATTGCTGAGAACTCCACAAATGCTCCCTATGTTCTCATTGGAACTGGCACCACTATTGTCGTTTTTGGCCTGTTTGGATGCTTTGCTACATGCCGTGGTAGCCCATGGATGCTGAAGCTGGTGAGTATGTTGCAGTAAAAGACTACCTTCTCAAGTATACTTTTTTGTAAAAATACAAATCACGTGGGCTTGGTTGGTAGAGCGTTTGCCTTGTAAGCACAAGGTCCTGGGTTCAAATCCCCAGCACCTCAAAAAAAAAAAATACAAATCACGTGATGGTTGATAATGAGAAAGCAGTGGCCAGTGATACCAGTAGGCTGTTGATGTCCTCCTGCCAAGATGTCCTGTTCCAGTTTTGAACTCTCTTAGAAATCTCCTCAAGCATATGATGCCCACCTTTGGGTGGGCAAGGCATCATCCAGAACATAAGCAGACTGTCATGTCCAAGTTCTCATCAGAGAAATATTTCCTGCCTCCTTGACCTTGGCCATACTTGAGTGTGGGTGCATGTTTTTCTTTCATCATGCACTCCCTGCCTCCGTGCTGTTGGAGCTAAGCCAGAGGGCTGATGAAGTGGCAAGTGTGGTCTACCAGGACCCATACTTGGCTTCCTGTACTCTAATAGGATAGATGAAGCAGTGCTGAATCCCAGCGGGTAAAGGAAGACTATTGAAAGTGATTTTTAACTTTCTGGAAGACCAGCTGTCTAATTTCCTGCTCACTATGCGTTTCATTGATGAAAGTTAATGTTGAAGAATTTTGTAAATAAAAGTTAACAAGGACCACTTCTCAGAAGGAACTTTTGTTTAAAAAGAGTTATTTCAAACCACATGCAGTGGCACACCCCTGTAATTCCAGCAACTCAGGAGGCTGAGGCAGGAGGATAGCAAATTTGAAGCCAGCTTGGACAACTTAGCAAGGTCCTCAGCAACTTAGCAAGACCCTGTCTCAAAATAAAAAATAAAAATGACTAGGGATACAACTTAGTGGTAAAGCGTCCCTGGATTCACTCCCCAGTCACTTCATGTCATGAAAGTGGGTAAGCAGAGATTCCACTAGGATCATGTTGCCTATCTTTGTTTATCCTGAAGTTGTGATAATATTTAATGCCACCTAGTGATACTTGTGGGTGTGAAGGTGGTCCACTCCAAAGGAATCACCTTCCCAACTGGCAACAAAGAATTAATCATTTTGTTGGCGACCTCATAGAAGTGGTGCATGACTTGGTCATTTTCTGTCCTACAGACCATGCAGGAAGCATGATATTTTAGCTACCACCAATTCTTTCAGGTTGGTGGGAAAACCATAATGAAGCCGTATGGGGATATATGCTACTGTCACCTGACACTCTATCCTTGCTTCCTGAGTCTAGCTTCTAGTACTTCTCATAAGCATTAGTTTCTTTTGGTCTAGTGCAATGGCCCTCAACTCTGGGTGCATGTTTAAATCACCTGGCCAGCCTTTCAAAGACACCTTTGTCAGAGTTCCCTCTCTAGTCAGTTAAACTGGGACCCCTGGTGGTGAGGCTGTAGCATCACATTTTCTAAAATCTCATCCGGTGATTCCACTTTGGAGCCAGTATTGAGAACCTTGGTAATGAATAGCAAGGGAAGAATTTAGAGGCATAGAAAAGAAAGATACTGCTGGGCCCAGTGGCGTGTGCCTGTAATCAGAGCAGCTCAGGAGGCTGAGGCAGGAGGATCATGAGTTCAAAGCCAGCCTCAGCAACAGCAAGGCCCTAAGCAACTCAGTGAGACCCAGTCTCTAAATAAAATACAAAATAGGACTGGGGATGTGACTCAGTGGTAAAGTGCCCCTGAGTTCAATCCCCAGTACCAAAAAAAAAAAAGAAGAAAGAAAGAAAAAGAAAAGAAAGATACTCGAAAACTGTCTTCACAAACAAGAAGGGAGGAGATCTGGTGATGATACCTAAAGACTTAAGCCAGTTAATGAGTCTTTATTTGCAGGAATGTAACATTTTTAGGCCATTGTCCCCAACTATCAAAGAACATTGGAGTAAATCATGAAGGTTTCTTCCAGCCCAAATATTGTGACTTAAGATTTACTCCTAGGAGGGCTTCTGATCAAAGAGACAAATGTACTTTCTCCCAGTTGCCTCCTTGACACCTACTGTTCCACATTACTTTCTGGTGGATTCTGGGCTTGGTGAGGGACTCTCCCCAATTAGAAGCAATGCATGCTTCTAATTGCCTTTTGTATGAAGTTGAGAGAAGTTGCATGCATGGGACATAATAACTACATGTTTAATATTTTAACGACTGTGCTGTGTTTATGGAGAATTTTGTTGATATTTAGAAAGAAATTGGCATTTTAAGCCAGTATTTCCTTTTTAAATGTATGTGCCAGTAACTGAGAAAAATAATTTATGATTCTGTGCATATATATTTTTTACAAGACATGCACACTTTAAAGGTAAGTAATATGGCCACGTGCAGTCCGTCCAAATTTCATGGCATCATTTCAGGCCACTGCAAACATTCAGAACTGTCGTATTTCATTTTGAGATGAGAAGAAGCAGATTGTAAGACATATGCCTTGTTGGTAAGGAATCAATCCTTCTTTTTATCTGCTTTTCAAAGTCAAAAAATAGAAACCCTTAATATCTCTGAACTCAAGTACCCACACTTGCAAACACACATGCGTGCGTGCGCACGCGCGCACACACACACACACACACACACACTCAGGAAGCACAGGCAGCATGAGATGAGAAGCACTAAGGGTTTTAGATGCCTACAAACATTGTTAGTAGTGCAACAGATTTGCTTTTTAAAAGGCTATAAGCCCCATGCGGTGCTCTGACCAGAGAAGTGAGCAGCCCAATGGGGAGCTGCTGAGAGTTCTGTGCTCAGGGGTGTCCAGCTTACTGAAGAGGTACATCCTTCTGTGCACATTCTGGTCTGTAGGTCCAGATGGGAGGGGTACAGTTCAAAATGAAGTGATTTTGTAGCCATTTCATATGAGATGTGACCAAGGAAAGTGGAGGAGTTTGCCCAAATGAAGAGAAGCAGCAGGTTTGCATCCTGGCTGTGCTCACACACATGAAGGGCTAGTGGAAGTCAGAGAGGTTGGTTCCTGTATCTCCTAAAAGCAGAACCAACACCAACAAGTGGAAGTTAGAAGTAGGTAGATTTGCAACCAAGGTAAAGGAAGTCTTTCCAACAGTTGTAACAGATCCAAAACAGAACAGGCTGCAGAGAGTGGGCTTACAGGTGCTAGATGATCATCATGAGGAAGGTGGTAAGAAAGACTCACAGGGAGGGGAGAACTTTTCAGGACCCCCAGAGCAGATTTTTTTTCTAGTTCAAAGATTCCAGTATTAAAAAAAATAGTGGATACCTTAATTTTAATTGGTCCTTCTCAATTTTTCCTGGTTGAACTGAGCCGACAGGCACAATGCTAGTCTCTAATGGTCTTCCTGGGTTCCCCAAATTGCTAATGCATATTAAACAGACACATTCTTATGTTGAGGCTCATGTGGGTAAATCTGGAGAAGTTTTGGATTTAGTGGTACTGGGGATTGAACCCAGGGGTTCTTTCCCACTGAGCTACCTTCCCAGCCCCCCTTTTTGCGTGGCACTGGGTTTGAACCAACAGGGCCTCACACATGCTAAGCAAGAACTCTACCACTGAGTTATATCCCCAGACCAGTCCATAGTCCTTTTATTTTTTATTTTGAGACCAGGTCTCTAAGTTGCCCAGGCTGGTTTTGAACTTGTGATCCTCCTGCCTCAGCCTCCTGGGATTATAGTTATGTGCCGCTGTTCCAAGCTGGATAAGAATATGTTAAAATGTTTTCTAAACTTTGTCTAAAATGATAACTTGTCTACATCCCCATGGCAGGAAGTAACCTGCCCTGAGAAAGCCCTCTTCTCACTCCTGACATCTGATTTTGTCCTTGTCCACTTGATTTTCAGTATGCCATGTTCCTGTCTCTGGTGTTCCTAGCTGAGCTCGTTGCTGGCATTTCAGGGTTTGTGTTTCGTCATGAGGTAAGTACACACAAGGTAGAGAACTCAGTTAGGGGCCTTTGGGAGGGGCATTTTTGAGACTGCTTGAAGTGCATAAAGGGTGCATATAGGCTAGCTGTGTTTCTCCAGTGGTATTGCCATTTTCCAAATGTCATATAATATGGCTATGAAATTCCAAGTGCAGGAATTTCACCAAATTCAAAACCCTCATTGTGGATCCTGTTTCTGTATGTAGCTCTTACATAAAATAATTCTCCACTCTCTTTTAAAGTAGTCACCTTCAATACAGATTAAATATTCCTTTAAAAATAGATGCTTTACAGGGCACATGTGTGTATCTGTGTATCAAGATTCCTGAGACTGTAGAGGGAAGCCAAAGTAATTGTCTTGCTGCCTTGGAAATCCATTATTGTACCCCAAAAAGCCAGAAGGAGTTAGGCATGTACTAGAAAGAGGAAAATATAACACAATATAGTTTGAAAACCCACCAAGGTAGAGTGTTGCCATGACCCTTGAGTCTGACATCATCTGGCCCCACGTCCTGCATTTGGGCTTGGTCAAGTTAAGTCCCATGGAAGCCTGCTTGGGTGCTTTCTGCCCCTTTCCCTGTTACCTTGGTTTTTATTCCCCTGTATTGGAGGCAGTATCCTAGATGCCAGAACATTCACATGGGATTGCACATGGGTGATGCATCTAGAATTAGACCTGCTATGTTAGTCAACTTTCTGACACTGTGACAAAATACCTAAGATAAACAGCTTAAAGTAGAAAGATTTATTTTGGCTTATGGTTTCAGTCAATGGCCACTTGGTGCTATTGCTCTAGTACATCATGGTGGGTGGGAGCATCTGGGAGAAAAGATTGCTCACCTCATGGTGCCCAGGAAGCAAAAACGAGAGGAGTCAGGGTCCCAGTATCCCCTTCAAGGGCACATCCCCAGTGACCTAACTTTGTATAAATAATCCCCACCTCCCAACAGCACCATGAGCTGAGGACCAAGCCTGTAGCATATGGACTGTTAGGGAACATTGAAGATTCAAACTATAGCAATACTCATTCTTAGTCTCAGGTGACATGAAAACGGATGAAGTCATGACCTTAGTAGCTCTCATAGGTGCCCCAAGTGCATGTGTGAACCCCAGGAACAGCCTGGCTCACTCCTCTCTGAGCCCTTGCCTACCTTCCTCTGGGATACTGTCATGACTGTGTCCCACATAGGGGTTTTCTCTTAATGGGTTCCATTCTCTATGACCTGGAAATCCTTTTCTCCCTCACCTCTTTTCATCTGAAACACTTTGGGGTACAATAGGCAGGGTCGCAGTGCCACTCTTTGACCACCAGTTCTGGTCTTGAGTCTGGCTAAGCAGTCAAACTCGCATGGTGAAAATAGGTCACATTTAATGCCATTTACTAAGAAGGATGCTCAGTTTTCCCATAGGGCAACAGCAGGCTTGTTCCATCAGCATGAATCCTCAGAATGGTCCAGGGCCTACTCTGGGTGCAGCTCCCTGGTCCAGCAGACAGTTCATTGAACTGAGACAACACAGTTGGGTGTGGTCACCACCTTGGCTTAGATAGTCCATATAACTAATATCTCTTTTCTTCCTTCAACTGTCCCATTGGACATAGCTGCTAGTATTTAGCAAGGAATATGCCAAGTGAAGAAAGTTGCCAGATTTAGCCTTAAACTTCCCACCAGGTAATAATAATATGGTCATTTGCTGTCCAGAGGCATTTCACTAATCAGGCGTCAGTTTAACATAAATCAAGTTACCTGTTAACATACCCAACACTCTATCTTCATCAGGTTCCCAGGAAAACAGCTTGAAAATTTTCCTAAGGCCAAATGTATTCACAGAAAAGAAGAAAAGTTTTGTTAACTCCCTAATAACAGGAAAAGTTCTTGTTCTTTAGGCTTCTTTTATTTTGGCCTCAGTAAAGACAGGTAAATAAAAGTTGGTTTTGTCCCTCTCCTGTATGGTATGCTAGAATCAGTTTTTGGACAAAACATGAGTATTCCTGTCACCCCAATGGTCTGTTCTTTACCCTTGCTTCTGCACAAGAGCAGAGAAAGTTACAGAAAGATGGGCATTTTTCAGTGCAAAGAAAGTAACTAGAAAACTCATGCCTAACATTTGGCAGCTCACAATCCCAGCCCTTTCAGAAACTTGACTAAACACTTCACTTGAACAGGCCAGTCTTCCTCTAGTTTGGGGGTGAGGGCAACACTTTAAAAAAAAATCCTGAACTAATAAATTCCTTGGTGAACTTTCTGAGCTCTTTTGTCTCAGAAAACAGGGCATTCCCTCCCTGACCTACATTTATTCAGACACTGTCAGAAGAGGCTACAGTGGGTTGAGATTGGTATGAATCTGAGTCAATTTGGGTTGCAGTGGATTGAAACCATATTCCCCCTTGTCTTCCACAGATCAAGGACACCTTCCTGAGGACTTACACCGATGCCATGCAGAACTACAATGGCAATGATGAGAGGAGCCGGGCCGTGGACCACGTGCAGCGCAGTGTAAGTTCCAGGGAAGGAGATTGGGATGGGACCTGCTCACATGGTCCGGGCCTAGTTTTGTAGGCAGATAGGTTGAGCTAGCACCTTTTGCTCTGAATTTCCATTCTTCAGCTCTTGGTCAAGTACCATTTTCAAGAGTTGACATCGCTACATGCCCAGGCTCCAGTTCTCCAGGTAATTGATGTCAAAGAATACCACTCCCTTGAGTGTGCTGTGTAAGAATTATAAGCATTCTGATGACAGCTCATTCGTGTTTCAAATCTGAATCCTGGGAAAGGACTTAGGCAATGAGTAGATGACAACCTGTCTTTAAGTTGGTTTCCAAAGGCTGGCTCTCCGGAATCCGTGTCTTTAGGACAGAGAGCTTGGATGAGCTGCATCCACCATCTAGGGCAGTGTAGTTGTTTCTCCAAGAAACTGAAGATCTCTCAGGTGTGGGAATGGCCTGGGCTGCCTGGTGCTCTACAGAGAATAGGCGGGAAATAAATACAAGGGAGTTTTCTTGCCTAGGGGCCATAAGGGTGGCAAGTGCTAGAGTCCAAGTCTGATTGCCCATCAGGATTACCTGGGAAGGTTTTGGCTTTGAGTTTTCTTGTTCTGTTTTTTTTAATATTACAGAAATAGTATTGAAAATTATTTTGATATTTTTATGTTTTATTAGTGCACTTACAATTATACACAATATTAGTGTTCATACATACACACAACATAATTTTCTGTATTTAATTTTCTAGTACTTCCCCTTCTTGACCCCCTTCTTTTACTCTACTAGTCTCCCTTCTATTTATTTATTTTTAATTGATGCATTATAATTATACATAAAAGGATTCATTGTGCTGTGTTCCTACATGCACATAGCATATTTTGGTCACTTTCATTCCCTAGTACCTCCCCTTTTCTTCCCTTCTTCCCTCCCCCTTGATTCTCTTCCTGTACTCTACTATTCTTCTAACTTTGTTGGATCCTCTATATTTCCATTTCCTTTTCTCTCTGAAGTTTCCACATATGAGAGAAAACATTCAACCCTTGATTTTCTGAATCTGATTTATTTCACTTAGTGTGATGTATTCCAGTTCCATCCATATACCAAAATTTCAAACTTATAAGTTGAAAGAATAGTGCAATGAACCATATATCCTTTGCCAAAATTCACCAATTAGATATATTTTTGTCCCGTTTGTTTTAATATTTTCTACATGAGAGATTGGAAGACCTTTTCTGTGAAGGTTTATTTTAGGTTATGAGGGGCTTGTACTCTGTCACAACTACTCTGCTGCTGTAGCACAAAAGCAGTCCCAGATAATGTATAACAAATAGGCATGGTTGTGTCTCAATAAAACTTTATTCACAAAACAGGCAGCTGATGGGCTGTGGATTGCCACAACCAGCCCTCTCTCTTCCTCCATGTGCATCTTCTTTCTCCCTAAACCATTTATTTACTTCTTAGTGTAGATACAGTGGAGTGCTTTTAAAAACCATTATTTGCCTCAGCTTCCCCATCAACAATCCTAGTGTAGTTGGTAGGTACATCTCTATCTTTAATGGCACGCAACTGTCACAGGTGATTGTGTTACTTAACCAGGGCAGAGAAGCATGGCTTTGCTTTGTGGAGTTGGTAAGAAAGCCAGTTGACATATAAGCTAGATTTACTACCTTCCCTGAGTTTGAATGGACACTGAAGTGAGGATGATTATTGGTGGAATTTTAGTTCATTTTTGCTCACCAAAGCTGTGCGTGTTGTCTTAGGAACTTGGCCCATGTTTCTCTGACAAGATGCAGGCCAGTGAGTGAGTGAGGAGACACAGTGTTTTTGATCTACCACTCCTTAATTCTTTTCCTTTCTCTATTAATAGCTGAGCTGCTGTGGTGTGCAGAACTACACCAACTGGAGCACCAGCCCCTACTTTCTGGAGCATGGCATCCCCCCCAGTTGCTGCATGAATGAAACCGACTGTAATCCCCAGGATCTACATAATCTGACTGTGGCCGCCACCAAAGTTAACCAGAAGGTACCTGCTTCCTCCCAGCCCTAACAGAACTAGTTGTGAATATTTGTTTTTAATTTTTCACTTTTGAGGCAGGGTCTCACTAAGTTGCTGATACTGGCCTCGAACCTGTGATCCTTCTGCCTCAGCCTCCTGAGTAGCTAGAGTTAGAGGAATGTGCCACCATACCTGGTGGTTGTGAGTATCTGGGAGGGCTTTGTTGTTTCTGTAAAATTTTGACACATAGGTTCTAAAGGATAGTCCAGGAGGCTGTCAAGAGTCTTTCTTTGTGGTCTTTGATGGTCTGGGAGAAGCACTTGAGGCTGCTCACTTCTAAAAGAGAAAACTGTGGCTCAGATCAGCCTCGCTCTGCTCTCCACAGTCAGCTTCTACCAGGCACAGTTATGAAAGTTCAGCAAGTGTTTCCTGTTAACTCTGGTGCTTGTGTCAGACAGAGAATGTTGGCTTTCTTCTTTCTGGGTATCTTCTGCTAATGTACCATCTAAACATGAAATTATTTGCAGCTGGGTGCCAGTCTTTGGCAGAAAGAAGGGAGTGGAGTTGACAGACAGCATCTGCTTCTGCTAGGAGGGTGGCTCTTATTTTAGGGAGTTTGCCATTATAGGAAAAGAAATCAGCAACTCCAGTTCAGTTCACTGTCAACATCCTGATTCCCAATGAAATCAGAGTGATAAAAATATGGCTAAAAGAAATTTGAAAGTTAGTACATAGTGCAAATGATGGAGATGAAGTTTCTGTAGTTAGGGAAAAGGGAAATCAATTCTGATTCTACTTTACAGAGAATACGATGAAGACATGACAGCTATGTGTGAAAGCTGTCTATACTCTCAAACATTTAGAGAAATGCCATATGCAAAATATGATTTAATGAAACAAAGGGGAGAAAATAAACCTACTATTGAGTTTTCCCATGATTATTCAGCCATGGGGCAAATTATCCTACTAAGATAAAATCGTATTTTCTTCTTTTCAGGAGGTGTGGGTACTGGGAATTGAACCCAGGAGTGCTACATACTGAGTGCTACACTGAGCTAGATACCCAGTCCTTTCTTTTATTGGAGCATTATAATTGTACATAGTATCTAGGTTCATTTTGACAAAATTATATATAAGTAATTTGATTTCAATCCCCATTTCCCCCCTTTTTTCCTACCCCTCCCTCCCCTCTTTCTCCCTCCTCTACTGATCTTGCTTTCACTTCTTTATTTATTTATTTTTGATTGGTACTTGATATATACACTTAAAGGTGAAATTCCCTTTGGTATGTGTGTGTGTATATATATATAAATTTAACACAATTCTGTTAAATACCACCACAACAGTGATTCAGCTGAGAAAGAAATGAAGAAAACCATCCCAGCCTTTTTCATATTTTATTTGGTCTTGTTCAGTTGCTGATGCTGGCCTCAAACTTATTATCCTCTGCATCAGCCTCCTGAGTGGCTGGGATTATAGGCTATTCTGATATCTTCAAAATCCTGTATGGTCTGGGCCAACTACTGAGATTATAGCCATTCTCTCCACATTAGAATGTTAAGAAGTGGTTACTGTATTTCACCGACTTAATGTTGGTATTTGTAACATGGACACTGCATGCATTGTTGCCCTTCTGGAAGCTTGTTGTGTCATTCTGGGCTTATTTGCTCTTGGTGTGATTCAGTAAGCTGCAGTACTGAAAGCTTCCTGTCTTGGCTAAGAGAACATCTGTTCTCAAACTTTGAGACTTCCTTCACCTCTCATTAGTTAATAAGATCACTTTTGGCTTTTTTCATGGATATCCTCACTGAGCACCCATATGTGTCACTAGGCTGCCAGTTTATGACCTGCCAAGGAGACTTGGCACGTGGTAGACACTCCAATTTATGGAAGTCAAGAAGTGATCTATGACACATAATGGGGGGTGGGAGGGGGACAAGAATGGAGGAAGGAGGGACTGTATAGAGGGAAAAGAGGGGTGGGAGTGGTGGGGGGAAGGAAAAAATAACAGAATAAATCAAACAACATTACCTTATGTAAATGTATGATTACACAAATGATATGCCTCTACTTCATGTACAACCAGAGAAACAAGATGTATCCCATTTGTTTACAATAAAAATAAATTAAAAAAAAGAAGTGATCTATGGCAATGAGCTATTTGGCTCATGAGGCTGGTTTGTAAAAGCAGCACCCATCAACTTTAGGTAAAATTCTTTTTTTTACTCATCTTCCTCTTCTTTTTTGAAAGCAAAGGATCCAGAAGTCAAGAGCACAAGGTCTGGAGTCATACTCCAGTTTAAATTCTGGCTCAACCACTTGTAGGTTATGTGCTCTTGATCAAGTTACTTGACCTTTCTCAATCTTATTTTTCCCATCTGTAAAATGGGGCTAATAATACTTCCCATCCCCTAGAGTTGATGTGAAATATCTGGAGATCTGGTTTAAAATTCATTAAAAATGAAGGAGATAAATTATCTAAAGCACAGTGCCTGACACACATAAAGGGTACTGAAATCATTAACTGTAGTGATAAATGTTAAATGTAATGTAACTATGACCTTAATGATGATGATGAAGTTTGTGTTCCTCTGTATCACACCCTCTTTTGTTAGAAATGGTGCATCAGTTCCTTACAGTGTGCATCTATTGTTAATATCTAAGAGAAAATTTGGGGACATATCATATAGTGCATCTATAATCTTTACAATAATCTTTAGAAAGAAAGACCTTGGCTAGCATTTTTTCATTTCATTGACAACCTATATATGGAACTCATTCCCCATCTTCCCACTACAGTCCTATTTTGTATTTCCCTGGGCACCTTAAATACTTGGAAGAGGTGCTTAACTTTTCTCTCATTGCCTTTGTGTTCTCTAGCCTGGTTCCTCCCAAGGAGAAAAAGTGGATGGACTCTGAAATTTGTCTACTGGGTTTCATTAGACATTCTCATTTAATGCCCACATGAATCTCTGAGACAAATTACTTCTGAGTTTTATATACATCTTTAAAAGGGAAATGGGGATAGGGTGGAGAAAGTCACAGTAGGTGCTCATGTATGCCAGCCCCCACCACATTGACTTCTTTTCCTTTAAGCACTTAACTACTGCCACATCCTAGTTGTATGGAATCCTGTGATTTAGAATAAACAGATCATCCCTATAGATCTTTGGGAGTTTGGAACCCTACACTCTGATAGCACAGAAAGATGATTCTTGGCTTTTATCGGCAACCCAAGGAAACCTGTTATCCAGATTACTTAGAGCAGGACGGAGGAGATATGCACAGTTACACAGTATATTTATCATTTATTTTGGGGGACAGGTTTTGTTTTGGTTTTGCTACCAGGATGATGAAATGTCTGTAGTTTCAGTTGGCTAATAGCATTGACTGAGCCCTACACTATAGGAGTTCTTGCAAGTTTGTAAGAGGAAGAAGAAGAAAGAGTTATTCTGTTTGGCAGCTACAGAGATACCTCTTTCTGAAACCTGTCTGAAACTAGCCTCTTCGTAGTTCAAGTCTGCCACTTGCAGATGTTTTCCATTGGTGACTGTGTTGATTTAGACATGCTGAGAGGGTAAGCAAATTAACTGTTCTGTTTCTGGGTGTTTCCTAGGAGACTTAGTAACTCTCGGTAGATTTATCTCATGCCTGACAACCAGGCTTTCATATTAAGAAATTGAGAGAGATTATTGTGGGTAGATAAGATCACACTTTAGTGCAGAACTTAAGGTTGAATGCAAACATGGCCTGTGGTTGTAATATCAAAGCAGGTCTTGCAGTCTGCAGAGGTATACTGGGACTTGCAAAATGGGCCCTGGGTCCATGTGGTGAATAACAGAAGTAAAAAAAAAAAAAAAAAAAAAACCCAGAAATGGAAAAACATTTATTTTGACATCACTTTCATCTTCTCATTTTGATTAATCCTATTACTGATATGATGCATTAGTTTGCTTTCTTACTTGGCATACAAAATAGGAAACTTTTCTCACAGAGGAGTGCTTCTCAGACTTCAGTGGCTATGTATGTGAAGCATCTGGAGATCTGGTTAAAAGTCATTAAAAATTAGTTTAAAATAACCTGGAATGTGGTCAGTGCAGATTCAGCAGGTCTGGGGGTAGGGTCTCCAATCGGGTAGTTCTTCTAAGCTCCCAGGTAATGTGATGCTGTTCATTTAAAAACCACACTTTTGGGGCTGGGGTTGTGACTCAGTGGTAGAGAGCTCACCTCGCTCATGTGGGGCACTGGGTTTGATCCTCAGCACCACATAAAAATAAATAGATAAAATAAGGGCATTATGTCCATCTACAACTAAAAAATATTTTTTTTAAAAAAAGAACCACACTTTTGAGGAGCAGAGTTTAGAGTGAACTATTTTGCCACAGTTGTACCAGTACTAGGTTGTTATTTCATTTTTCTGAACCTTTTCACCAAAGTGACCTTATCAAAATAAAATAGGGCTGGGTGCCGTGGTGTACACCTGTAATCCCAGCAGCTCAGGAGGCTAAGACAGGAGGATTGCGAGTTCAAAGCCAACCTCAGCAATAGTGAGGTGCTAAGCAACTCAGTGAGACCTTGTCTCAAAACAAAATAGGACTGGGGATGTGGCTCAGTGGTCAAGTGCCCCTGAGTTCAATCCCCAGTACCAAGAAAAAAACCAAACAAACATGTAAAATAGGTTTAGGGATGTCGCTCAGCAGTAGAGTGCTTGCCTAGCATATACAAAGCCATGGGTTCAATGCCCAACACCACCAAAAGAAGAAATGGAGTGGAAATCATAATTTTAAAATAACATATTCAGCTTAAGTGTAGACTTGAGACCAGTTGTGTGGGTGGAATCTGTGCTAAACCATTTTATAGAGTAAGAAAACAACCCACATTGCTTCCCTCTGAATGGTATTATCAGCATGTGTTTCCATATTTTGAACTGACCTAACACTGGTGCTGGTCTGGAGTTCATTCCTTCACTATGGGGAGAAGATATGGTAATGATGGCCAGCTCTGCAAAATGCTATCTTAGCTGCTACCATTTGGGACAGTTAGAATATCCACTTCTCTTCCTGCTTTGATTCTTTCCTAACTCAAACTCCTCTCCCTTCTACTATCTTTTAAATAGTAGCATATCATTTCACTAGTAAAAGTAAAAGCAGCAAGCTTCTGCTAGGGAGAATCGAATTTCACAACTCCACATGAGCAATAATGTGCTCCCCACCCCTCATATTTGTGTCAGATAACTAAGGAATACAGTTTGTGATTTACATGGAAGCCATGTATCTATAACCACGGCTAAGTTAATGCACTTATTGTCTGCAAACAGATTATGAATATAAAACATCATTTCAAAGACAGGACATTGGCAGAGTTTTCACAAGCTATGGCAAATGTTAAATTAAGATTTGTATTTTTTTTAAATGGGAGATGAAGGACTGGGGATATAACTCAGTTGGTAGAGTGCTTGCCTCACAAGCACAAGGCCCTGGGTTCAATCCCCAGCACCGCAAAAAAAAAAAAAATATATATATATATATACATATATATATATATATATATGTATATATATGACCCTTAAAATGGGAGATGAAGCAGGGTGTTTGTTTGTTGTTCTTCAGATGTTCACTACAACTTAGTATGACTCTCTTGATAAACAAGACCCACCTTTATCCTATTTATTAAATTAAGTGTCTTCATTTTTCACGCACTGATACATTGAAGTTGAAGCCATTTATCAGAAAACTAGAAAAAGACCATATCTTCCCAGCTAAATAAATCAATTCAGGGCTCTAGGTTTATTTGGCTAGTTCCAATTAAATACATGTATAAACACATGCATACACACATATATACTTACACTCACATTCACACACTCCTACTCCTACTCCTGCCAGTTGACTTTAAAGTCAAAGATTTTGACTTTACATTTTGGGTGATACACAAAATTTGGTGTTTCCTGCCCGGTCTAGGTTGGTAAATGTAACCCAGAATAACAACAACAAATTTGTTTAGCACCATTGTTGAACCCAGCTAGTTCATTCATCTTAAATAAAAGTAATTCACTTTCTTAGTGTTAAATTTACATTGGAATTGGTAAAAATTGTTGGCTTTAAGCATGCCATGTAAAAATGTTATAATGTCTTAAAGGGAAATTTTACTTAGTTCTATGGAAAAAGTTATTGACATCCAGGAAGGGGATGTGACTTGTTCAAAGTTACATACTAAATTTTGGAAAGGATGACTCTAGAACATAGATATTTCTCTACAGAAAACAAAATCTTAATAGTTCCCTTAGGAAGAACCCTAACACTTCAGAATGTTGGCAGGTATTTACACACTTTCTTCTAACCAGATGATTTGTCTTTGTTTATCCAAGATTTTCTCATTCGTTGTCAAAGTGCTTGTAACTATATTTATGATCCTTGGGTTTTCTGTTCAAGGTTATAGAATGCCTTTTTATCTGTTTCCATCTACTTCTCTGTCTGTACAGTGTTTGCTTCATAGATCTTACAGATTTCATGCTAAATTTAATCCTACTGAGACATTTTGTAGATGAAATTATGTCTGGGATTTACTTGAAAGTAACTCATCCTGGGAATGGAAGTCAGGGAAGTTCAGATGAAATAGGATTGACCATATATTAATTGTGATGTTAGGGGCAATGTCAGGGTTTGGGTTCATTGTACTACTCTCCCTTTTGTACATTTAAATTTGTTTGTTTGAATGGAATTCCAGTAATTCCTAGGGTGGGTTGCAATTCAGGTTGAAGCATATAAGAGAATTGCAAGTGCATATAATCCTGCCTAGACTGGCCAGTACCCATCTCTGAGACCCCTTCTCTCTGTTTTCAGGGTTGTTATGATCTGGTGACCAGTTTCATGGAGACGAACATGGGGATCATCGCTGGAGTGGCGTTTGGAATTGCATTCTCCCAGGTAGCCTACATCATCGTGTAGGGCTTGGTCTAGCCTTGCCCCTGCCTCTAGCTCTGGTTTCCCTCCCTAGCCTCCACATTCTCAGCCTGCCTTCCTGTGCCTTGGGAAAAGCTGATAGATGGGGTCAGAGCTCCTTGCTCGTTAGTCCTCAGGTCATCTGTTTATTGATTTTCCTTTTTCAACTTAAATGAAGTTTTGCCATCAAGGGAATATCGGTTACAGTTCAACTAATGACTAGCTCCAGAAAAACAACTTGCTTCTTCTGTAGGTCAAATGGAGGTTAACTGAACAAGGTGCTGGCTTAATTGGAGCATAAACAACTCAAAACATCAAATGGCTGATCCGGATTTGGGGGAGGTTTTTTGTGGGCTGACCTGTCCTTTTTTGTTCTTTCTTAGTTTCTGTGGATTATGCATGGCATTTTTCCCTTTAAAGGAAGCTCACATTTATCAAACTTCATCTTGTGATCATTACTTTAATCTCTAGCTTTGACTATTCTATTTCTTAAGAGAAAACCCACCTTTTGGGTATTCAATTTTATATCCCTTCATCTCTACCCTCCCCCTAAAAAACAATGGGAGAAATAATTATTCAGATTAAGTAAGCCTCACATACTCAAGGATGGAACAAGATTAAACTAAATCTAAAATGTAGTGTGTTGCTACCAGGCAGGGTACTATTCCACATGCTTCTGATCTCCCAGCAAAATGGTACATCTTCACTATAATATTGCTGTAGGCAAAAGGATCAACATGTATACCTGGGGGCTGGGGAGATAGCTCAGTTGGTAGAGTGCTTGCCTTGTAAGCACAAGGCCCTGGGTTCAATCCCCAGCACCCAAAAAAAAAAATGTATACCTAGCAAGCAAATAAACCTTTGTTTAACTCAGACCTTTTTCAGAACCATAGATCATTTGTGAAGCAAAGCCATTTAATATTGTCTGAATCATATTTCCAGAACTCTACTTTCTACGTAAGCCATCTCAGACTCCAATTTTTACCCTGCCCATCTGTAACCCTGTCCCTCCTGCTTAGCAATGCAGATGCACTTTAAATTTATTCAAGTTTGTTTCTAAAACTTTTTTCCCTTGCTTGTAGTTTTAAAATGTTTTTATTAGTGTATGATTGTTATACATAACAGCAGGGTTCATTTTGATATAAGCAGTCCCTAGTACATTCCCTGTCCATCTCCTCCTCCCTCCCACTGTTCCCTTTCTCTTCTCTACTTGTCTTCCTTCTACTTATTTATTTTAATTGGTTTTTATAGATATACATAAAGGTGAAATTCAATGTGGTATATTTGCATATGGAGAAAAGTCTTGCCAGCTACTCCTCCAACAGGGGATTATTATCCAGACTATATAAAGAACTAAAAAAAAAAAAAGACCCTTAACACCAAAAACCAAATAACCCAATCAATAAATGGGCAAAAGACCTGAAGAGATGTTTCTGAAAAGAAATAGAAATGACTAATAAATATATGAGAAAATGTTCAACATCCGTAGCAAACAGGGAAATACACATCAAAACTACACTGAGGCTGGGTATAGTGGCACACACCTGTAATCCTAGCATCTCAGAGCCTGAAGCAGGAGGACTCCAAGTTCAAAACCAGCCTCAGCAACTTAGCAAGGTGCCAAGCAACTTAGTAAAACCCTGTCTCAAAATAAAACATAAAAAAAGGGTTAGGAATGTGGCTCAGTGGTAAGTACCTCTGGGTTTAATCCCTGGTACCAAAACAAACAACAACAACAACAACAAACAAAACTACATTGAGATTTCATCCCACTCCTAAAATTTTATTGAAATATAGAATGTACATAAACACATGTGAATTATAAATTTACAGCTTAATAAACGATCACAAAATGAACAAACCTGTATAGCCCTTGCATAGATCAAGCCTGGCAGTTTGTTCTTGTGAATTAGAGAGCTTAGCTTCAGAGAAGTAGAAATGTGTTTCTTCCTAAGCAGTTACAAAAACCTGCATAACATTTCATCTCACAAGAGCATGGAGACTTAGTCAATACAAGTACGGTTCTTGCTGCAGTTTCAAAATTTTCTTTTACCACACTGCATTGTTTTTGTAGCTCATGAAGTGAATTAAACCCTTAACATGCCAACACACAGACAAACCAAAGTGGTTCACAGACACTGCAATGAACACAGTCTCCAGAGACATTTCAAAGAAATGAGCACCCTGAACTTTCCTCTAGTTTGCTGTAATATTTCAACAATAACATTCAGTAGCATCTCTATAATGACTGCAGGGGACATTTTAGAGTATCCCAAACTTTGCAAATGTGCAGGATACACTTGAAAGCCTTGAACATACTGGTTCCTTAACACATTTATATGTAGCATCAGGTTGTTAATATCAGAAGGACAGACTTATGTTTAGTGTTGGAGAAGGACTGTCCCCTTGGAGGAAAAAAAATATCACTGAAGTCTCCTCTCATGGCTTCCCTAGAAAAATAAAGGAATATAATGCAATTACCACATGAGGAGAAAAGCACCTCAGCAAATCTGGGATCTCATGGATAAAGCATCTTATTATGCAAGAATATTCCCATGTGGCCTTGAGTGTGTACATGGTGGGGAGGAGGATCCAGTTTTCATTAGTGAGATGAAATCAAGTCAAATGGATCCTTCTCTAAGGCATGAAGAATCTGATTAACACCTCTTCTCCACTCTTCTTTCACACATTCCTGTGAAGGAATGTATGCATAGACAGATGGTTAGCTGGCCTGCTGAGCATTGATCTTTCTGTGCTACCTTAAAGAAATCCCTGACATGGAGACTAGAATATAAGTGTGGCATACTGGGAGGAGAGAAGCTTTGGACCTAAGGAACCCCGATCAGAAACACTCTGCAACAAGTTTTGGTCTCATCAAGGTACCACATAGTTGTTGGAATGAGAAAAGAAAATACAAAGCCCAGTAACATCACTCAGCCAGTTCCATTTACCCACAAGGCCAGGCAGGTCCAGCAGAATGGAGACTTCAGACCTCCTGTGCTCAACTTAGGACTTTTCCAGTCAGATGCACTACCAACTGTAGCTCTTTATGGTACCAGCAGCTTCAGGGTTTCTAGAAGCTGAGATTGGCTTCCAGATGCCAGTAGATCCAGGGCATTCCTGGGATGATGGTAGCCACCTACCACTTGCCTGTTCGGGAAGAACCAGCTCTATTGATCAGTGACCTAGAAGCAAAGCTTTAGCTACATTTGTTCAGGAATTTTAGAGCCAGTGTTATAGTAAACCTCACAAATATTGACTGAGTTGATGAAACGATTGTGCCTTGACCTTCCTGTCATAAAGTAGGTTCTACTGTGTAAAGGCCCAAGTGGGTAGGAAAGAACAGAGCTCTCTCCCTTTCTCTTTCCATCACCTCCCCACCTTAACCTTCTTCTTTTCTTTGCCCTCTCTTGTGGTCTCAGTGCTATCACCTGTTTGAAGAAACTGGCCTTGCACATCTGTTGTCTCAGAGGTTAAAGATGGTATCAAGTACAAGGGAAACTAGTCTAGTCTTTTACACTTTGCCAGAACTTTGTCCCCTGTTAGCTATTTTGGCCAACTTAAAACTCTTGTTAGGACAGCAGGGTTCAGTCAATCATTTAATGCTTCTTTCCCCAAGCTCCCACGGCCTTTGACCTCTCGAGGAAAAGCCCATCTGTCAGGATTTGATGGGCAGGTCCTGTTGCCCTATACATTTATAGCAGGAGGTTGTGCATCTTTGAGTATGATACTTCTTCCCTGCATCGCTGGCAGCTACTCTTTCAAGAGGGCTTGGGGGGAAGAGATCATGCATGTTCACACCTTCCTCCAAGTCCCTTAAATGGTCTAGAAGTCAAGGGGTATTGGGCCTGGACACTGGTATTATTCACTTTGTGACACTGCTTCCCACCTTGGTTTAATCATGTGGGGGCAGGGGATGGCCTCTGTACCTAACACTTCTGTATCCAAGGTAAGTAGACTGAGGGCTTTGCTAGACTTGAAACCTATTAGACTGGATTAATCCCTTGCATTATGGAATGTGATAGTCCTGGGTGGAGACTGTACAGCTGTTTTCCAGAGGAGAGGAAGGTTGAGCAGTTTGCTTGATGTTGGGCAGTTACTGCAGACCCAGAATTATAATACTGACCTCCTCACCTGGTTTACTATTTTAAATGTTAAGGCTGAAGATCATCCTTGCTCCACCTTAGGTAGTAACTGAGGGGAATTCATCTTGTGCTTTTATAAAAACAGGGTTTAAGCCTGTTGATTAGAAAGAAAAAGATATTTATTAAAAAATACAGGTCCTGCTCATTGAAACCCATGCTTTGGTCCTTGCACCTCCTTACAGGGCCTTCCCCAGGTCCCACAAACTGCTAAGATGATTTATTATGTGTCAGTCATTCTTTTTTGGACCATTGAGGAAACTGTTTACCTTTTCTATGTAGAGGACAGGATAAAGCTGGGGCTATTCTCAGATGATCAATATTCAAATTTAAGTTATGCATGGATTACCTCTGTAGTTTGGGGAAGATTCTTTAACTTCCCCTAAATCCATTTTCTCATCTGAAAAGTTAGGATTATAATATTGCACAGGGTTGTAGTAAGGAGTCAGTAATATGCCTGGACATGAGGGATGTACCTCTAATACTTATTTGGTTTTTAGGTGGAATCTAATTTTTTAACACTATCAAGTATTTTCTGGTGTATGATGGTCCTGGAAAATGGCAGTTCTGATAAGAAGTGACAAGTTCTAAAGTTCAGAGTCTTTGCTCTCATGGGGTACATTTTAGTTTCTCATTTGACAGAATATTCTGAAGGATATAACCATGATACCTTTGGCCACTTGGCAGTCCATGATGTATATATTTTGTGCCATGAAATGTTGTTAGCCAGGGCCTTGGCGGGAGATTGTGAGGCCAATAAGTTGATGGGGTTTTTTAACCTGGCAGAAGTTTTATTTTGTACATTTCTTAGCTACCATTTTGAAAGGTAAGGTAGAAATTGGAGACTGGCACCTACACTGGTGAGCTAAAAGCCAGGAAAATAGAGTTCACTCTGGCCAACAGTGCAGACTGGAATGGTCAGAGGAGTTTTGCCTATAAGATAAGGGTGACTAGGTAGAATGAATGAGTGGTTCCTTCCTGTGGAGGGCTTATTAAAGCACCAGTTTCAGGGCCCCACCCCAGAATTTCCAATGCAGCATGTCTGTGAATGTGTATTTCCAATAGGGTCCAGGTGAAACTGATGCTGTTGGTCCTGGGAGCACATGTGGACTAACACTGTAACACATTATCTCTAAAGGTCATTCCCACCTGATCCAGTAAAATGTGCCCAGTTGCTTAAAGAGAAGGGACTAAATTGGCCAAGGCAAAGCTGCCTCTATGCTCTCAAGTATACTGTTGGGCTCCTATCCAAAAAATGCTGATCCTCCAGATTCATGAAGGAGAATTTTGGTTTCTAATAAGCAGAGAGCCTTGACGGCGTCACAGTCATTTTTATCACATGCACCTATGCCACCGCATAGGTCAAGACACAAAAACAGATGGAATACTGGGGTCTTCTGAGGAGGTGGAAGTACTCTGTGACAGATTGTTTTGGGGTTCCAGAAAAACTAGGAAGTGGGCCCTGTGTGTAGATGGTTCCATTTAGGCCTAAGATAGCCATATGGTTGAGAGACAAAGAGAATATAAACCCCCGATTTCCTCTTTGCCCTCCTACCTCTTAAAAGCCATGACTTTCTTACCTCACAGGACCCAGTCAAGAATAGTGTCTGTTGCTGTCTCAAGGAAAAAACAGTCAGCTAAGTTTGACTGGAATATCATATTGGGAAATCTTCCAAATGCATGTGTTAATGACTTTGAATTCAGTTTTGGCCCTTTAGTTGATATCTTACTAATTCCATGTCACTTAATTTTTTTTTCATTACTTTCATAACATGAACACATTTTAATACTACTTAGTATCAAAAGTTGTTCTTAACTGACCAGAGTGAGCTTCTGCTGGAAACCTGTGGCCGGTTCCAGAACTTCAGTTGGCTCTGTACCAACCATTAGACTTCCTCCAGCTCAGATCCCACAATTGAAACCTGGTTTCTTTTTTCTCTAGCACCCTTTCCCTGTTCACACTGCTAAAAATTACATCTAGATATATCCATATTTCAGAATATATCACAGCCCATAAATATAGTTAATTATTATGTATCAATTTAAACATTTTTAATTAAAAATTACATCTGATGTGGAAGAAGGGTGTAGTTCAGTAACTTGAATGTGTCCTTTTTGTTTGTCTCCCTGGCAACAGTTGATTGGCATGCTGCTGGCCTGCTGTCTGTCCCGGTTCATCACGGCCAATCAGTATGAGATGGTGTAAGAAGGTGAGTGGCAATGGGGAGTATTGGACTTTGTGGGTTTCTCTGGAGTACCCATACTACAGGAGGACTACCTGGCCACTTA
This sequence comes from Sciurus carolinensis, assembly GCF_902686445.1. NCBI lineage: Eukaryota > Metazoa > Chordata > Mammalia > Rodentia > Sciuridae > Sciurus > Sciurus carolinensis. The sequence goes on from NC_062232.1 coordinate 31,977,494, forward strand.
AATACCTGGTCTTGGTGGCACTGGCCCTGCAGGAGGACTACCTGGCCACTTAAATACCTGGTCTTGGTGGCACTGGCCCACATGCAGAAATCTCATTTCCCTGGTGCTGGGAGGAGGTGCGTTGGGTGCTATTGCATAAAATGTGGACATGCTCTTTTCAGCATGTTAGCTTTTCTTTCGAGTCCTTATTAATGGTGAATCACTTGTGTTTTAATTTCTCTCCCAGTCTTTCAAGAGCGATGGAATAAGAGACCTGTTTTAAAAAGAAACTGCAGCAATCTCTGAAAGACTTCCAAAGAATGTTAGAGCACAGTACATAATACACCTGCCCTGCTCCTGCTCCCCTCTTCCCCCAATCGTGCCCACCCTCCCCCTGCGTGCAACTGACACTCCTACCCAGTCTCTCTCCACCTTTAACCAGCATCATGTGTAGTGTCCATCTTGTGATGCCCTGTTGTGCCACAGAGTGTAGCCAGGCCCCCTGCAGCCAGTCCTAGTGATCCCTGCCCTGAGGCCCCATGCGTGCTAGCTCCTCTACGTGTACTTGGTCCAACTGCAGCTCATCATAGGTCACTGGTTATTACACCATCACTGGCCCCTTGGAGTCCTGCATGTAGTATGGGAAATTCCTGTTAGCCCTTCACCGTGGTGGATAAGTGCCACACACCTTTACGTAGATAAGCAAATGCTAGTTATCTGTTCTTTTGGCTTAATCTCATTTGGTTTGGTTTTCCCTTTACTAAAATACTTTCCTACCTTCTTTAAGCTGCCTAGGACAGGTAAAGAGACACAGCAGTAATTGTTCATACGGAGATGAAAGCATGTGTCACACATGATGGAAATGGTTTGGGAGTGTTAGGTAGCCTCCTTGCTCATTATTGTTCTGTACCTGGGTGTGTAGAGACAGTTTAGTGCGCCTATGCCTCTCAGTTGAAACCTGTATAATCCTGTTACAAAGCTGTTCTTGCTTCCTGTGAAGGCAATGATATTACTTTTGTTTTTCCCCAATTAATTGCTGTTGTGTTATTTTACTTCTTCTTCCTGTATTATTTTTTCTTGTGTTGACATTATAGATTTCAAGGACCTCATCAGATCAATTGATAAATGAGTGTGAAGGGGGAACAAAAGTCAAAATATTTTTAAAAGATCTTTAAAAATAATGCCTCTGTCTAGCATGCCAACAAGAATGCATTGATATTGTGAACATTTGTGATATATGTATTAATAAATAGAGCAATTACAAATGGTTGTATTGTGGTTCTGTTCTTTAGTTGTTATGATTTTGGGGGGAAGGGTGGTACCAGGGATTGAACCCAAGGGCACTTAACCACTGAGCCACATCCCTAGCCCTTTTTATGTTTCATTTAGATTCAGGGTCTCACTAAGTTGCTGAGGGCCTTGCTAAGTTGCTGAAGCTGGCTTTGAACTTGTAATCCTCCTGCATCAGCCCCCCCTACCCCCGCCACTGGGATGATAGGCATGAGCCACCATGCCTGGCTGTTATGACAGTTCTTGAAAATGCATTTCCATTCCATCTTGTTCCTTAAGACATTACATGTTGACCTAACTCCACACACATGCTATAACCCCACCCAAATAGTGTGGAGCTGTCAAAGAACTGATGGGTTAGTTTTTATTATTATTATTATTATTATTATTATTATTATTATTATTTGTTATTATGGACATTTCAGAAACTTGAATCATTCATCATGGACAGGATAGGTTGTTGGTTGCAAAAATACAGCCTTTGTATTATTTCAGGCCTCTGCCATCCATGAAATAAATAAAAAGATTTTAGCAGAGTTCTTTAAAGTCTGAATTTCATTTAAAAAGCAAATAAGCATCTATTCTTTCCTTCATCATTTCTAATGAGCATATATTCTTCCCTTCCTTCCTACTTCTCTGGGTTGGATTGAATAAATGCAATCTAAACAACAATTCATTTGTCCCAATGCCCTAATTTGTACTCAAGTATAAAATGCTTACACTTGATTTAAAGAGTATTTTAACAATAGGTGCAGTATAATATGTTATCTGCAATCAATTTTTTTCTTCTTGATGATTCATGAAGAAAAAAAAACTAGTAAAAGCATAAAGTGATCTGCTCCCAAATGAGCAGATCTAAAAAGCTCCCTCTTGAGGAGGGACAGGAAAGGGGAGGAAATGCAGAATGAATTTGACAAAATTATGCTATGTGCACATATAAATATGCCACAGTGAATTTCACCTTTATATACATCTATCAAGCACCAATTAAAATAAATATATGAGTGGGGAACAAACTTCCATCTTCTCTGTGCAATGAGCTTTATTTAAGGTGGAGATGGTTTTCTAACTATATGCATTTATTCACCTGAATTCTATATGGGCTAAACCATACAAGGCTTATAGAGGGCACTGTCCAAACCTTCAGATGTTCCTTCTTCAATAGGCCAGCATTTTTAGAGAATCAAGGAGAGCTCTTATATGCAAACTTTCATAGCTCAAAGCTTTTTGACTTAATTTTTAAATTTCCATTCTATATCAAAATGAGGCTTTTCTGTAAAATCCTAAATTGAGCCCAACCCATGGCTCCTCTTTTTGCAAACCAAGCATTGATTGGTATACTTTGGTAAGACAACTATATACTTTCTAAATTAAATTTAGATCTCTACATTACATACTTTGTTTTGTTTTTGATATGGGGGATTGAACTCAGGGGTACTCAGCCACTGAGCAACATCCCAAGCCCTATTTTGTATTTTATTTAGAAACAGGGTCTCACTGAGTTGCTTAGTGCCTCACTTTTGCAGAGGCTGGCTTTGAACTTGAGATCCTCCTGCCCCAACTTCCCAAGTCATGGGATTACAGGCATGCGCCACCATGCCTGTTCCATATTACATACTTTGAATGTGAAACATTTAGACCACTGTTCATTTTACTTCAAAATTGTGAAGTAATCATGTTTCAACTCTGAGTGACTTGTATGTAATTGATATCCCTCCTTCAAATGAAATTTTAAAAATGTAAATTGAAATACCTTTTCCTCTTTTTGAAGTATATTTACATATGGTTAAGTGCACAAAAATTAAAAATACAGCTTGGAGTTTTACATATATAGAAACCAGTATAACCAGACAAGATACAGAATATTTTTAACACTTCTGAGGTTTCCTTAGTGCCCCTTTTTTTGTCAGCAACCTGCCTCTATCCAGAAACAGCTATTTCTCTGCATTGTAGTACCATAGATTCATTTTATCTGTTCTCAGACTTCATATAAATAGAATCATAGGTATGGACTGGTTCTTGTGTCATCTGCTGTCTGCAAGAATGACATGGTGAACATAAACATGGTCTTATTTACATTGTCATGTGGAATTCTATTCTGAATATAGCATAGTTCACCCATTATACTTCTGCTAGGCATTGACATTGTTTTCAGGTTTGTACTACTATGAACAGAACTACAGTGAGCATTATGGAATATGCTTTCTGGTACACATAAACACATATATTGAATTACTCAGGAATACACTATGTTTAGCTTTAGAAGTTCCAACTTAACATTTTTCCCAAGTAGTTGTACTCATTTATACTCCCACCAGCAAGGATAAAAAAAACTGGTTGTTTCACACCCTCACCAACACTTGCTGTTCTATTTATTTAAGCCATTTATTTAGTGGGTGTATAGTAGTATGTTTATTTTAAAATTTCCCCTCTTATGACTAATGATAATGAGCATTTTCAGCTTTTATGGGCCATTTTGATATCCTCTTGTAAGATGTTCAAGTCTCTTTTGTTTTCTAAAATTCACCTGTCTTCAATGATTTGTAGGGATTCTTTATGAATTCTGGATATAAGTCCTTTCTTGGATGTGTGGATTCCTTCCCATCTCTGACTCGCCTTCCTGAGTACAGTCAGTTCTTGAGTAATACTACTATCATTATATCTGAATTTTCACCTGGACTTATAACTAGAATCCCCAGATTTTTGTTTCTTGAAGGAGGAAAAGAGGAGGCTTTTGTTTCCTAATATAACATAAAATGTGAAAAATAAGCTAATGAACACAAAAAATGATCCAAGAACAGATAAATGAACTCAACTGTAGTGGCTCTCTGCAACAAACAATACTGAATATGTATGTATAGAAGTTTTGACCCAGGTCTGGGGTTATAGCTCAGTGGTAGAGTGCTTACCTAGCATGTGTGAGGCACAGGGATCAGTTGTCAGCACTGTATATGAATAAAGAAATAAAGGCCTATCAACAACAAAAAAAGGTAATTTTAAGAAAAGTTTTAACCTACCTTGTGGTGTTTCCAGGGAGTCATATGATTTAATTGAAAGCTGACTATTTGAAGACCTACTGGATTTAGACTGTGGAACATGTGAAGAAGAATAAAATATTCACTTTCAAACAATGTTGATTAATTTACAAATACTTAGCAAATTGTAGAAGCTGATTATTTTTCTACCAGAATAATTCAGGTTTGTATATTTGATTGTGAAAAGGCTACTATGTTATCGTCCATGAATATAACTGCATTAGTTAGTTATTTATTGCTGTATAACAAAGTACTCCATCACTTAGCAGTTTAAAATAACTAACATTTATTATCACAATTTTTATAGATCAGGAATCAAGGTATGGTTTAGCTGGATGCCTCTGGTTCTCAAGTTCTTTCATGAGTCAAGCCATTGTTTGGGATTATAATCTCCTGTGGAGGTTCAACTTGGTTTAGAGGAATGAGTTCCTTGTTGGGGACAGCCCTTGGTTCCTTGCCATGTGGGCCTTACCAGAGGGCTGCCCTAAGACTTATCACTGACTCGCCCCAGGATGAGCAATCAAAGAGAGAGTGTTCAAGACAGAAACCACTGTTTTATATCCTAAAGTGTAAAGTGATAGGCCATCACTTTTGTAATATTGTATTTATTGGAAGTCAGTGAAGAGGTGTAGCCCATGAACAGGGGGAAAGGATTATACAAGACCATGACTATCAGGAGGCCGCTATCATTGGGCATCTCCTTGGAGGCAGCCTACCACAACTATGTTTGATTTGCTTTCCTTTGGAACTTATTCAAAGACTCACATATTTAACTCAATAGAGAATGGCAAGTTAGAAAAAGGGCTGCTTTACAAACAAGTTTACACTCCACTCTCATTGATCTTGGTGTTTTCCATTTCTTTTCATGGCTCTCCAAGGCTTTTTTGGCATCACTTCAAATCTCTTTAAGAACAAAAAGTCCCAATAGCAAAATCAAACGCTGCAAGTTTTCATAAATATCAAAACTATTTTTCCATTTTCTTGGAAGATTTTCTAGTTACCTGCTTTCTCCTTTAAAAATCGAGTAATTTTCTCAATTCTGTATTACCATACTTCTCATGGTAAAGGAACCCTGAAAAAAAATCATTAAAATTCTTGGAGATGTACATGGTGGTCCACTCCTGTATTCTAGCAACTCGGGAAAAGGATCAAAAGTTTGAGGCCAGCCTGGGCAACTTAGTGAGATCCTGTATTAAAATAAAACTAAATAAATAAAAATATCTGGAGATGTAGCTCAGTAGTAAGCCACCCCTGGGTTTGATTCCCCAGTACCACAAAATAAATTAATAAATAACTTAGTATTGATTTTATTTTTCCTTCCATTATGTTGACTTCACAAGGAATAATGTTTTTAAGTGATGGTTGGTACAATTAATGATGGGATTATTTTATTTGTAATTTCTTTGGAAGCAAAAAGATTACACTTTAAAGAGGACATTGAGAAACTGATAAATGAATATGTCCAAAGTACTCTCCCAAATAGTAAGGGTCTAGAAATTATGTTACAGTTGGAGGAATTTGATAGTTGGTGCATATGGCAGTGAGATACACGGGGGAGATAGGACAAAGCAGGAAATCATTTTCTTCGTTGAACATTGAGTTCACGAGGGCTCAAACCTTGTTCATCTTCTCTGTGCTTTCTTCCTGGACAATTTTATCCATCTCTGCTGCTTCAATTACCAAATATGCAGCAGTGACTTCCATCTTCAAATACCCAGCTTACACTTTTCTTTGGAGTAGTAGATGTGTACAATTCATCTGCCAACAACCACAAGGCTGAAAGTAGACTGAAAACCCAGAGTGGTAGTAATGGTGAGATCAACTGGGACTCAAATCTAGGAAAGATTCAGATCAGTATGGTTTATATTGAAAAGAATGGGAATTTGGGGACTGGGGATGCAGCTCAGTGGTGGAATACTTGTCTAGCATAGGCAAAGCTCTGGGTTTGATTCCCAGCACCAGAAACAAAAACAAAACTAACACAAAGAAAAAAAATAGGAAGTTTTTGGTGGATTTTCTGTATGAAATTTTTCTGTAACTTTTCATTAAACACCATATGCCAGTCACTGTTCTGAGTGTGGTGCTATGGTGGTCACAACACAGAGCAGGGTTTACCTTTATGGAGCATATGTTTTTGTAGAAGTTGCCAGACGATGTAAGTTTATGAGTACATAAGATTAGTGATAGACTTTAAAAAATAAAATGAGTGATGTCGGTGATGCTACTTTACTAGTTGAACTTTCATTGTGTGTTTGAATTAGTTCATGAACCTGAGTAGTCAAGTTCTAACATGATCTCATCTGTTCATTTAAAGGTGGACTGATGTCAGATTTGGGCAAGCCAAATTGGGTGGGGCAATGCGACCACAGGTGATAGAAGCCACCCACTTATGGTTATGTAAATAAGGCTGGCAACTTTCCCAAATTAGGATCCCAAAGAAACATTCAGAAATTCAATTATTTGCTAATTACAGATATCACCTTGTAAAGAAGAATTGACTTGAGACAGATAAGCATAACAAAGGTTATGGTATATACTTTAACAAGGAACATACATGCCATAATCATAGTTGACTAGTATTGTGGACTAACTGGCCCTTCAGCTTTGGAACCACCCCAGGGCTACCTGTTGTATATATGGGGTTTTGCTGTAAGATTGAATTTAAAGAACTGATTTAATAGCTTTAAAAAATACTTGAAAAATCACGGAGCTAGATTATGCTAATGAGGGATTCAGAGCTTAACAAAATATCTGAACTGCCTGAATCTCAGTCCCCACCTGGAATCTGAATTAGAGTCTGTATTTTTACACAACCTTAGAGGATTCATATTCACAAAAAAATTTAAGAAGTACTGATTTAGGATTTAGGCCACTGGTTTCCAAACTTAGCTGTACTTCTCAATGACCTGAGACTTGTGGGATAGGCTATGCCTTAGGATTTTTAAAAGCTCTCAGAGGATTCTGATGTGTGACCAAGTTTAAGAATGCTGATTTAGGCCACAGACTGAGTCCTGCTATGATTGATGTCCTAAAAATGTGGACTCTTTGGCCAGCCAGAAAACCAAGTTTTTAGTGTTAAGTCCATCAGCCAAAACCTTCTACCACTGGGGAGAGGTGACAGCCCCTTACCCAACCTCTTCCTTGCATATGAAAGCTAGAACATAATGGAGAGTGGCTATTCTGGTAAGTGGGTGGGACAAATGTCAAGGGCATTGAGAATTCCTTTCCAGCAGATGGTATCATTTATCAGCTGGTTTAGACAGCAGCGAGATCTCATTTATATGCAGCAATTTCCCCTCTTCACCAGGGATTAACTCAGTAGAAACACTCTGACTAGCCTGCCTGCTACTCACCTATTCAGCTTGAATTTATTTTATGTAATTGTATGCAATAATTTATCTGTGAAATTCCTCCAGGGAAAGCAGCCACATGGATAGCTCAAGCCACTGAAGATAGTAAATAGAATGGCCTTATGCATTAAGTCATAAAGCAAACAGCAGGGGATTGCTGGAGAAGGGGAGAGGGTGACTGAACATTCCAAAGTGGATGCCTTTGGGGGTGCACACCCCTTCTATCCCTCTCTGTCTCCTGGAAACGTGGTTTGAAAAATTAAATCTTCGGTAGGCATTTCCAATTTTTTAAAACTGAAAATGGAATCATGGAAATGGGAAAGCATAGACACTTTAAAAATTCCACTATGTTAAATTCTCCGTGGTCCCACACCCACTTTAACTAAGATATAGTTAAGGGAAGGTATGTGTGAACTTCTATCTGCTTGTTCAAAAAGCAGGCTGCAGTGAGCTTTTGGTTATAGCTCATGCACACATGTTTATAGTAACATGCAGGAAGTCAAAGCTGATACCCTGAGAAGGTAGGTTTTTCTTTTTTTTAGTTCATGGACGATGGTACTGAGGCTTTCAAGAGTCATGATCTTCCAGTCCTAGCATTCATGACAGGTGACCACGCCAGATTGTGCTTACATTGTAGGACTGAACTTCCTATTCCAGATGTGAGTCCCATTTCATATAAGTTACCTATGGAAATACTGCTTGTCTACCAGAGGCACACGTGGTCAGTGGGTAAATGTAGAGTGACTGATCCACTTGGAAGTGAGTGATTCTATGCCCTCTAGCTCCCTTTGATATAACATCATTTCATTCCCAGAGACTCTGGTCCTTCTTTGTGGAGGTTTTGGATCTTCTTATGAAGTCTAAAACCTAGCTGTTTGCCCCAGAGTAACCCTTACTCCATGAAAATGTTTTGAATTAAGATTTTAATTTTTCCAGTGACTTTTATTCTCCTTTAATTCCTTCTAAACATCTCTACACCGTAAGATCCTTGTTATACAGGGAATGGTGGACTAGTTTGAAGATTTTCCAATATTTTTACCTTCCTGATTCTAGGGTCTTTATACCTTCACTGTGAATGAAAATTGTGGTGGGGTTGGGGGAAGGAGATGGTAACAATATTGCTTTTGTATCAATGAAAACCAAGTTTCAAATGATCAATAGTCTTTAATACCATCACTGAATAATTTTTGCTAACTATATAGATCTTTGGGAGTAAATGTTAAATATTAATCTTCCAAATATTTGCTTCTTGTATGAATGTAAGAATTGGGAAGATTTGGACAGAAGGCAGGGGGAGAGGAGAGATGCTCTGGAGATAGGGGACCATAAGGTAGGTACAAGGCTATGCTGGCTGTATCTTTGTTCACATTTTAACTTTAAAAATAAATTTCAGGAAATTTTTGAGCAGAGGTAACTTAATAGAACAATTTTCCTGATATGGGTTGTGGTAAGGGTAGAAGGAAATAGAAAGCCAAAGTATTAGGTAACACTGCCAATGGAAAATCCACCCAAATTGAAGTCATGATGTCTTTGAAATCGTAGGTTACTGAGAAAATAGGATTTTAAATAATTCCCTTGTACATAGTGTCTTCTTAGTTCCCATGCTCCAGGCCACCAGTAGTTTTTACTCATGAGTCTTACATAAGTGAGGGTCCTATTTGCAGCTTTAAGGATGTAGTTGTGCACTTGGGCCATGTTGTGAGAAATATTCCAGAGGCCAGTGTGTTTCTCTGAACCAACAATCAGCCATAACCTGGTTTCTAGACCACACAATGTTGAAGCATGAGCTTTCCTCCCAAAGCTGGCAGTAAGTTATTTCTACTCCATCATCAACACTACCTTATCATACTTATCTTTGTAGTCTCCTAAAATTCAATCTAGACAGGAGAAGGTGACTCAGACAATCAGTTGCATCTGTTACCTTCGGGCAAACAACTTGTGGCTTTTTCATAAAATGGTGAAAATTATTATAGTATTATGGACTGTGGCAAGGATGATATCCTAACTCGGTATGGTCTTCTGCCTTGTGCTTGATGAATGAAGGTCGGACACACAGAGAAGTGGACCCCTGTTGTAGAAGCAACCCTGACTCTTGCATGTCTTAAAATAGGAAGCAATGATAACCAGGAGGCCAAAGCTTCTCAGGACCTGCTACCTACCTTGGCAAGGGGCAAAGTGTTCTAAGTACAGAACGCAATTGCCTTGACAGTGTCTTGCATATTGTCCAATTTTCTGTTGCTTTATAATTGGTTCAGCTGAAGACAATCAAATATTCCCTTTTTCCTTTTTTTCTCTAAAGACAACAAATATGCTTTGTCCCCTGGCATATTCTGAAGGTTTGCTGCCAACATAAATCTCATTCATAGGAAAGATAACAAGGGTTACATTCAAAACCGTCCAAAGGATATTGGGGACATGTGCTAGGCCTTCTTGCTGCCAGTTACCTTAATTCCTGGTGGCCTAGCAGGACAAATGGCTCATATGGGGATGAAAATAATGTAATAACCAGAAATGACATCTTCTCTTAGGTGATAGTTAGGGTAATACTGCAGGAATTAGAGGGACAATTGGATATGTAAAATTAATTATCAGTAATGTTAAAATATAGATATTAAAAGCATTCTGATATGCTACATAATATGGTCATTCTAAGTATGTATTTCAAAATATTGAAAGTATATGTTCACCAAAAAATAAGATTGTCAATAGCAGCTTTATTCACAGTACCTCCACATCAGATCAACTTGAGTGTCTATCAGGGTGATGGGTAAACTGTGGTATATTCATAGAATGAAATACTATGCAGCAATAATAGAAAGCAAACTACCATTGTGCACAATAACATGGACACATCTCTTAGACAAAATGTTGACTGAAGAGTATACAAAAGAGTCTATTATTCTGTTAATATGAAATTCAAGAGCAGATAAAACTAATCAATAGTCAGAAGGTATAGGAGTGATTACCGGGAGCTTGTATTGATTGGAAAGGAACATGAGGAGACTTTATGGAATGATTTCTGGAATCTTCTTTGTCTTGATTTGAGTGATAGTTACATGGATATAAAAAGTATAAATTCATCAAACTTTATAAGTTTTAGTGTATGTATTTTAAAACTCAACACTTGAATGTGAGGTGATTTTATAAAAATTTCACTTGATAATATTTGTCAAGGATGTAGAAAAAAGGTACCCTTGTATACTGTTGGTGGGAATGTAAACTAGTATAGCTATTATGGAAAACTGGGTGGAGGTTCCTTCACAAATTAAAAAAAAACTACCACATGACCCAGCAATTCCACTTCTGGGTATATATTTAGAGGAAATGAAATCTGTATCTCAGACTGATATCTACACATTCATATTCATTGTGGCATTATTTCTAGTAGCCAAAATTTGGAAACAACCTAAGTACCATCAACAGATGAATGGATAAAGAAAATGTGGTGTGTGCATATAATGGAATTTTGTTCAGCCTTAAAGAATGGAAATCCTGACATTTGAGATAATGTACATGAACTCAGAGAACATTATGCCAGGCACCCAAAAGACACCTTCTGATTGCATGGTCTCACTTTATATGTAAAATCTAAAGAAGGCAAACTCATGGAAATGAGAGTGGAGTGGTAGTGACCAAAGACTGGGAATTTGGGTAAAAGGGTACAAACTTTCAGTTATGAGTAAGATGGAGATTATTGTTAATAATAGTGTTCTCACCTCACACACACAGGTAACTATTTGAGGTGATGGATATGGTAATTATCTTGATTATGGTAATCATTTCACAGTGTTTGCATATATCAAAACAGCACATTGTACCCCTTAAATGTATACAACTCTTATTTGTCCATTATACCTCTTTAAGCTGAGGAGGGGCAGGAAGTGTGAAAAGACAACCTGTCTTGAGAACCACTAGTTCCCCAATTAAATGCCTTTGGAATGTTCCAAACTCATTTTTCACAAATACCTAGTTTTCTAGACCACTCTGCATCAGTATCAGGATCTTCCACTCTTAGGGTAGAATACAGTCCCAACATTTAAATTGCTCACAAACAGGAAGTAAGGTGATATTAAGAGTGAGGGTGAAGTAAATGTCAATCAGCAATAATGGTGTCTCGAAAATGCCCTGTGAGTCTAATGTTACTGCTACACTAACATGGCCATGTCTGGTGAGCAGAGCTGTGGTGCTGTGTAGCTGAAGCATGCCAGGATGGGAGTCCAGAGGGACCTAAGTCTCAGCTTAGGCTTCAGAATGTTCCAGGAGTCATGTTTAATCTCTTAAATGCTGTAACTTCATTTCCTCATCAGCAAAATGATAAGGGTGGAACTAGATGTTTCTAAAGACTCCCCCAAACCACTCTGATATGGCTCAATGATTAGTTAGTTCTTTGAGAATTCTTTGGACTCAAGACAAATGAGGACCAACTGAGACCTCTCCAACCAGAGGCAATAGTTAGCATTGTTGGCTTTAATGCCTGAGAATGTTCTAAGGGTTTTATTCGCATTTAATCTTCACAATGAGGATATGAACTAGAGAGTGCATTCAGTATCCCCATTTTGCAGATTTGAAAACCAAGGAACAGAGAGGTTGAGCAACTTTCCAGAAGGAAACACCAGTGGAGCTGGGATTCTCATGGAATCAGAAGTAAGAGTGCTATGCTCTTAACCAGTATGCTATACTGCCTCATCTTTATTTTCTAGAATGATGCTACAAAGTGTTTTTCTATGAAGCAATGCTTATGTGTGCACTCATAAAATGTTCAGGTCACCCAATTACACTCTCTTTTAATTAAAAACATGAACATTGCCTCTTGGAGTTCCAAATTTCTATCAATTTTGACTCATTTACAAACTGCAATATCATAAAGCATATTTATTAAGCACCCAACCTTCTAAAGCTCCTTTTCTTTTTCTAGACAAGCGTTTCAGATATACTATATGTTGGAAAGAAGAAATCAAAATTAGCTTCATGTACTCAATTCTATAAAAAAGTTATTAGCAATTAGTATAGACTTAAGGGGGAGGGGAGTAATTAGCCCTCTTGCCCTGAAAATTAATGGGTCCTTTTCATTATACCCCTAAGGGGTATTTTACCCAATAACATTCCATTTCAGATTAATGTAAAATGAAAACTACATTATTTGAGAATGCTGGCTACATAACGATTACAAACCACAAGTCTCACAAAGATTAACAGAGAAGGAAGATCAAGCGGAACAACGAACTATTAATAATTCTAGACAGGATGAAGGTAATAAAATCAATGTGTCAATCATTCGACCAGAATCAAGAAGCCACAATATTTTTGGAAAGCATGGGCAAGCTTCTATAAAGTAAGAGTTGGAACAGTTCTTTATAGGTTATGCTAGGCTTTCAGGAGCAGATAGTTACAAAAGAAATTAGATATGCTCTATAAATTCCAATTTTAAAATGCAAGGGTCTATACACAAAGATACTCTTTTCTCCATTTCCAGGGAAAATCAACTTCCTTTTCCTGAACCAACGGCAAAAAAAAAAAAAAAAAAAAAAAAAAATAGTGGTTCAGAAAACCATGTACTAGACCATGGGTGTAGAGACTGGTATTGAGACAAGCATATACTTAACCCCTAAGTGATGATGTAGAGAGTTCACTGCCATTTTCGTTTTTGATTAAAAATTACTTTTCATTTTGAAATAATTTCATATTTGTAAAAATTGCAAAAATGAAAAAAAAAAGTACAGGTGGAAAGTGTTAGCAACTCCAAATGAACCACTAGGGGGCAGAAGCAGACAAAAGTGGACTAACAAGTTACCGGAGAACCCACTCACACTCAGTGACTTGAGATAGACTGCTGATAATTGCTGCCTACATGTCAGGTTGAACTTGAATTTATCTTATTACCTTATTAAAAAAACCAGGAACCAAGATAAAATTGCCCAATTTTCTCTTTTGTCTCTGTTATGCCTAAGTAACCATTTGTAAGAAATATCAGCCCAGCTAAGGTAACAGATGCATGAAAGCATGCATGAACAATGCTGTTTTATCTTCCTTTCCTCTCCAACTCCAGTTTTACTTCCCTCTTCATCCTGATGGTCACTTGGTTCCTTCTGGCTTACCCTCGTGTTCACCTCACCACTGGGCAAGTTGTGGTCTGATTCCACAAGGAATATTGAAACCCACCTGACTTTATAGGGCAGGCCATTACCACACCCGTTTAGCCTGTACCGTGCCCATTTCATAACAGGTTCACTTCTCCCACTCTGAGACACTGTTGGAAGTTTAGTCAGGAAAAGTTACAATTGAACTAAGTGTCAGATGTATGTAATCAGACATGGTGTTTGTGCCAATTTCTGAAAACTTTGCCTACGTAAACACACAAAAACATCCCTTTACATAAAGCAATCAAAACTGGATTATGAAATACCCCTTAACAATATTATTTGTATTAACACAATTGTCTATGTGCTGAGGAACAAAAATTGATGGGTTTTCATTCAGTAAGCTAAGTATTTAATGTGCGTCAGAACAGGGGAGGGAATAAAATATCAGAAAGTGCTGTTTCTTAGAGAGGAGGACCCTGAATCCAGTATTAAAGGATGAATAGAGGTGGCCAGGCGAAGAGAAGGTGGAAGACCATTAGAACAAAGGACAGACATTTGGAGCAGGAGGCAATGCCAGGATAGGTATGGATGGTGGCAGTGGGGTAGGCAGGGACCACAGAAGTTCTGTGTTGCACTTGTATTCAGTGGAGATTGTGAGAGACAAAGCACAAGAAGGCATGGACAGAGCTCCGTGGGCTTTATATGCCAGGCTGAGGATTTGAGACTTCAGCCTTTAGGAAACAGAGCTGGAGAACTGTTTCCATTTGAGAAACTGGTATTCTGAAAGGATTTGAGGGGCATAAATCAAGTGTGGTGGCACATGTATGTAATCCCAGCAGCTTGGGAGGCTAAGGCAGGAGAATCCAAGTTCAAAGCCAGTCTCAGCAACTTAGCAAGACCCTGTCTCTAAATAAAATATAAAAAGGACTGGGAGGGCTAGGGATATAACTCAGTTGGCAGAGTGCTAGCCTTGTAAGCACAAGGCCCTGGGTTCAATCCCCAGCACCACAAAAAAAAAGGACTGGGGATATGACTCAGTGGTTAAGTGTCCCTTGGGTTCAGCCCTGGTACAAAAAAAAAAAAAAAACAACAGGAAAGAAAGTGGCTACGATTATGCCATTTATTCCATGATGATGCAAGCCTGAGCTAAGGCACTGAGAGTTGGGGCGTAAAGGGGTGACATTTAAGGGTTCAGATTGACAGGGCTTGGTAATTGACTGTATGACAATGGGCTGAGTATGGCGGAGAAATCAAGAATGACACTTGCGGCTGGGGATATAGCTCAGTGGGTAGAGTGCTTGCCTTGCAAGCACAAGGCCCTGGGTTCGATCCCTAGCACCGCAAAAAAGGAATGACACTTGGATTTTGAGTTTGGATGACTGGGAGGGTGGTGGGACCTCAGTGGAGATGAAGAATACAGGGACAGGAACAGGGTTGGGGTCATCAGTGAGTCCAGTATTAGATAGGTCAGAGAATCTGAGGTATCTCAGAGATGTCTAGCTATAGATGTCTGATGAGCATGCTCATATCAGCCAAATAAGCCTAAGAATGACTCCAGAGAGAGTAGGCTGTGCTTTTAAGTCACTGGCAACAGAAAATAGGAGGTTGATGAGATTTTTCTAGAGGATGGATAGAGCAAAAGGGCAAGGACTGAACCCTCAGACTCCACCCCCCAACATTGAAAGGATAGATGGAAGGTGTGAGATGAAAGAAAAACCTAAGGAAAAGCCAAATGGTGGGGGAGGGGAGGTCTAGAGGACTCTGGGAACAAGGAGGCCAAGAAGATTTCAAAGAGAAGCAGGACTTGGCTGACCTTGAGGGCCAAATGGGCAATGGGTGGAGGATTCACCAGCAAAGGAGAATAGGACACAAAGGCCAAGAGGAGGACGATGTAGCATCCACTGTGGATGGAGCAGCTATTTCACTTTAGAGAATACAGACAGATTCTACTAAAAAGGTAGCTCAAAGCCAGGTCTTAAGGGCATGGATGCCCACCTGGAGACTTCAGATCTTATATAAGGGGAAATAGAAAGTTCAGTGCAGAAAAGGGATTATCCTCATCAACAAACAGTGACCAAGTGTGTATTCTTCAAAGAGGGGTAAGAAGAAATGCTCCTGACCTTCAGAGAGAAATCAAAGCACTGTTTCAGAGAAATTAATACAATGGTGGTATACCTTTTATTTTCTACTTTTGAAATTGCCTGACATATTAAATTTTTATTTCATTTTCAGAAGGTACAATTTCTCTGATCTTTTTGTTGTCACATTTCCTGGTTACTGTTATTTTCTGCCTAGCCCTCAAACTTCAAAAGAAAGAATAAAATGCTTCTTCAATGAGACCTAGCCTATGAGAACCTATAAACTTTATATTTTTATAGTAGCTTTTCTCCTTCACAGAGCCTGTGAGAAACCTAGGCCCAGATTCTTCAGAAATCACTAAAATATGAGCACATTAGCCGAGTGAATGATAAACTGTAATATCAATGTGATGCTATAAAGCAAAAGAACTTTCTAAAATGCAATTGTCTTCCAACCTTATTTAAAATCCTTAGGTCTTCCAATTCAATAAAAGATGGGCTAGCAAGTTAATGGAAAAATGGACAAAGGGCATGAAGAGGTATTTCAGAGAAAAAGAATTGCATGTGGCTATAAGCACATGAAAAATGCTGCCAATTCATACTTATAACTCACTCATGTTCAAAGAAATGCATATAAAACAGACCAGTCACTACTTTTTACATATGAAAATGTGCTATCTCTTCTGTTGATGAAGGTGGAGGAACTCTGTCCAATGTTAATGGGAGTGTAAATTGGTGCATCTTCTGGGAACAACAATTCGCCACTCACTTTCATATTGTAAACACGCACATTCCTTGACTCCTAGAAATTTCTCCTACAGATATTCTACAAATGCTTCAAGATGTATGTAAAAGGATGTCTGTTGCTGGATTTTTTTTTATTGTAGATTTTCCCTTTTCCTTTTTTAACCTTTTTAAAATTTGTTCTAATTAGTTATACCTGAGAGTAGAATGCATTTTGACACATCATACATAAATGGAATATGGCTTCTCATTCTTTTGGTTGTACATGATGTGGAGTTCAAATGGTCATGTAATCACATATGTACATAAGGTAATAAAGTCCGATTCATTTTACTATCCTTCCTATTCCCATATCCCCTCCTCTGCCTTCACTTCCTTCTGTCTACTCCAAAGTACCTCTATTCTTCCCTTGCCATTCCTGCTTATTGTGAATTAGCATCTGCATATCAGAGAAAACATTAGACCTTTTTAACCTTTGTTTTATTTATTTATTTATTTATTTATTTATTTATTTATTTATTTATTTATGTGTGGTGTTAAGGATTGAACCCACTGCCTCACACATGCTAGGCAAGCACTCTACCACTGAGCTACAACCCCAGCCCCCCATTTTCCCTTTTTTAATAAGCAAAATCAGCTCATCCAGTAAAGAGGGGGGTGGTTGAATTCACTGGGGTAACTGCATACACCAGATACTGGAAAGTCATGAATGGTGTGGAGTGTGGTATAGATCGAGGTGACCTTCCATGATCTACATCTTTAGAGACCCTCCCTTAAGGACACTGGTTTATTTCTGAAACCCTTGCCACTATGTGAAAAGCTGTTTCATGAAAAACTGCACATTAATCTTACTGGGAAGATTGGGTTGTGCTCTAACTCAACCTCAAATACCCCAAAATGTTTGTTTTGCATATAGACAAATAAATCAGTTGAACTGTAAAAGCAAGTTTATGTGAATAATAAATACCAATTTGCAAATGCATGCATAAATGGGATCCATTGTTCTTGCCCAAAGGAGCAGATACTTGACAGTGGACAGCAGGTGGTGCAGTGGGGTACCAGGGAGTTATTCCACAGAAGGTGCATTCTGCTTTCTGAGTATTTTCTTACCATTTACGTGGGTTCATAGTTATCTTGCCTTGAAACTGTTCTTAAAAATGAATGTATACCATAGGAAAACACTTGGGGAACAAACGCTAACGATGGAGTGTTTGATCATGTAGAAACAGCACACACTATACAGATCAAAGACAGGTGGAAGATGATAATACTTCATTGCTCCTGTTTGGTCTGCATAGCATTTGGGGTTCATCCAAACATGGTGCGTGCACGCGGTTCAAATTAGTTCTGTATTATAATATCTGACTATAAACTGTTATTTGAATAAATTGGCAAATGCATCCTTGACTGAAACATAAAATCAAAATTCCCATTGTGATAATATAGTTATTTAGTGTGCTTTGTGAAGAAAAATTCACTATACTATTTTTTTTAAAGGATTCATTCAGCCAGGCATGATGCTGCATGCCTGTAATCCCAGCAGCTCAGGAGGCTGAGGTAGGAGGGTCCAAGTTCAAAGTCAGCCTCAGCAATTTAGTAAGGCCCTAAGCAACTTATTGAGACCTTGTTTCAAAAATAGAAAGTGCTGGGGATGTGACTCAGTGGTAAAGAGCTTCAGGGTTCAATTCCCAGTACCAACAGAAAAGAAAGAAAAAAGAAGTATTCATTATAAAAACAAGCAAGAGTAGCCAGTGGCATTCTGAAAGAGTATGTATATAGACACTAACTCTATCAGAATTAAAACATACAATGACATTTTGAATATTAGAAAAGAGCTTGAATAAAGAGTGGGACCAAGGGAAGAAAATAGAAACTCCAGAAATTGAACCATGTACATGCTGTTACTCCATGATAATAATGGTTGCTACATGATAAAATGGCATTTCTAATCGATACTCAAGAGGACTTCAGACTACTGGGTAGTGATTTGAAAATATACAAAGTTAGAGTCATACCTCAAACTGTAAAGCTGTACACTAGAATAAACTTTAAATCAACTGGAGGTTTAGATATAAAAAGGAAACCATGAAAGCCTTTTAAGAAACATGGGTGTTATTGCTTGAATGTGGTTTGAGAGTCCCATAAGCCTCCTTGTGTTGAACTTTAATTCTCATCATGAAGTATTAAGGGAGAGGGAACTTATACTGACTATGGTGGTGATGGGTGGCCTTTGGAAAGTGATTATGGTTAGATAAGGTAATTAGGGTGAAGTCCCCATGATTGCGTCCTGGTGACTTTATAAGAAGAGAGAGACCAGAAGAGATGCATGTATACACACTACTTGTCTCTTGCCATATGATGCTCTGTGTTCTGCCTTGAGACTTTGCCATCAAGAAGGTCATCACTAGATGCAGTCCCTCATCCTTAGACCACAACTATGAGCCAAAATAATTCTTTTCTTTGTCACTTATCCAGTCTATGATATTGTTATTAGCAACAAAAAACAGATTAATATAATAGGTGAATATGATAAAGAACATACATAGATGATTCACAGAAAAACTAACATAAACATCCTCTAAGCATTGTAAAAATATACCAATCTCAATCATAATTATAGACATGCACATGCAAATTATGATGAAGTACAATTTCTCACCTCTTAGATTGACAAAAATCTAAGTTTTTATTAACATTCTATCGGTGAGGTTGTGGGCAGCAAGCATTCTTATGCATTACAGGTGGAAAGGTAAATGTTATCTATACTGAGGCCAAATTTACACCATCAAATTAAAAATGTGCTTATCTTTCCAATCTATTCTACAGATGCATCTGCATATGTGAGAAGTGACCCATGTTCCTGATTTCTCACTATGGCACCATTTGTAATATCAAAAGACAAGACCCAATCTGATTGTCCACAATAGGGGACTGATAACATAAACTTTGCTGTATCCACACAATGGAGTTCTATGCAGGTGCTAAAATAGAATGAAGACACTCTTCTCTAAGTACTGATACGGAAAAAAATCTAGGGTCTATTAAATGAAAATAAAAAGGTGGATCACCATATATATACAATGCTTCCTTTGTGTAGGAAATGGGAAACTTGAGAGTAATTAATTGTATTTGCTTAGGGAAACACTGGAATACAATAAACTAGTATGGTAAAAAATAAATTTTTAGTTTTAGATTGACATAATACCTTTATTTTATTTATTTATTTATTTATTTATTTATTTATTTATTTATTTATGTGGTGCTGAGGATCAAATCCAGTGCCTCACACATGCTAGGCAAGTGCTTTGCCACTGTGCTACACCCTCAACCCAACTAGTTTCTACTTAATGGGAGCAAGAGAAGAAGAGGTGGATGGACATAGTGGTAGGAAGTATATGTTTTTATATATGTTTTTCCTTATCACTTTAACTATTAACTGTTGGGAATACATTCCTTTTCCAAAAAAATGTAAATAAAAAATTAAAATATATGCTACAGAAAACTTTTGTCCAAGATAAATAGCACAGGGGTGAAGGAAAGCTTATAATTTAGAAGAAGCCTAAGTTGAGTGTGTTTCATTGTATTGTTAACAATGTCTCCTTATTAGAATCTACCATGATCCTTCTTTTGGCATGATGGTTGTATCACATGTCAAACAAGAATGTCACTGTCAACAAAAAAAGTCTGAGAATATTAATTATACCTTGGTAGATCCACAGATTCCAAAAAATCATAGATAATAGGCATAACATATATTTCCATCAATTAAATTAGTCATTGAGTATACATATGATGGAGGATGTTTGGGTACTTTGTGAGCAAATAAAAATGTGATCCTTGGCTTCAAGAAAATGTCATGATTAGACATCAGCTCCTACTGGGGTCTCACAGTCAAGATTTCCTCCCTAAGATTAAGTCATTAAACACCATGATTGCTCGGGAAACATACCGTGGATTCTTGTTCAGCTACGTGGCCCTGAGGCTGATTTTATCCTCCACCGTACAAACCCAAGGTTTTTCTGAGGTGTTTTGGATCACAGGAGTGTTATAATTCAAGCTTTCTTTTTTCACAACTGCATTAACATGTTTTTCTTTATCTACAGCATTGGACCTTGTTCTGTCCTCTTTTTGTCAACGTGTTTCTCTCTCTCCACCCCCCCCCCATCTTTCTGATGCTGTTCAGTCACCTAGAAAGATGTGCAGTGGCATTCACAGGCAATGATTGGCATCAGATTTTCTTCATTATTCTGCCAGAGAGTCAGCATTGAAATCAATGGGAAACCAAGTGCAATCACATGAAATTGATTGCCATTTGGGTCCTATTGATTATGCTGCCAAATCTACGACAAGAAGAATAGTTATTCTGGATGGCAAAAAAGGCAGTGACTTCACATGCTTCAGCCACCATTTGGGATTGGCTGAAATGGCATCTGCCCATTGATCTAGATCAGACAATATGAACGAGATGCCCTTACAGAAAACTAGACCAGTGAAGGGAAACCACTTATTCTTGCCCACTGATGATGACCTCATAAACGTACCTTCAGTTCAGACAATCACTAATTCTTTCTTTTCTTTAACCTAAAAATTTGTTTGAGAAATGAGAACTTCTGTGATTACAGTGGACTGGATTACTATAGATGAGCTCACTACAAACCCATGGGATAGTGAATGAAATACATCAACAAGAACTTTTTTTGGTGGTTCTGGGAACTCAACCCAGAGTCTTGGGTATGTTAGGCAAACACTCTATCACTGAACTATGCCCAGTCCTTTTTTTTTTTTTTTTTGGGTGCTGGGGATCGAACCCAGGGCCTTGTGCTTGCAAGGCAGGCACTCTACCAACTGAGCTATCTCCCCAGCCCTATTCCCAGTCCTTAACAAATAAATTTAAATATATAGTTTAGTTCCAAATAAAGGAAAGAAATCCATACAAATACAAAACTAAAAAGGAATAAAAACCAAGTCCCCAACTGAGTGAAGTGATGCACTCCTGTAATCCCAGCGGCTCAAGAGGCTGAGGCAGGAGAATCATTAGTTCAAAGCCACCCTCAGCAATTTAGTGAGGCCCTGTCTCTAAATAAAAAATAAAAGATCTGGGGATGTTGCTCAGTGGTTAAGCACCCCTCAGTTCAATCCCCAGTACCAATAAATAAATAAATAAATAAATCGAGTCCCTGCAGGCATACTGGTCATAGTGTATAGCATCCGAACTGGATGTACATTTTCATGACCAGATGTTGCAATTTAATGCCCACATAGGGGCAGAAGATGTGGCCTCAGGTCCATGAAAGACAATGTGTTGGAATTTATTTTACTTTATAAAGCCAGGATTCTAGAAGTGTTGTCTCCTTAGTGAAAGTAAACTAGAAAAATTCTACTGATTGGTCCAAGGATTTAGCAAAGGAAACTTTCTTTGCCCATAATTCTACGTAGATTAGAAAAGATTTCCTGTAAGAAAACAAAATTCCCATATTTGTGTCATAAGTGAGCGTGAAATGTGCATTTTCGTTACTCATATATAAAAAGTGATTTGGGGCCAGTAAAACCTCTAAGCTAACTTGCTAAGGGAAATGGAAAAACACTTGTAGGAATCCTTCTACAATCCAGGATACATGGAATGTCAGAAACGTGGTGGTCTAGAAAGTATTAATCAAAATTCCTGATAACTTCTCTCAAAGGTTGGGTCTGTGTCCTTCAACTTAAATCCAGGTAGGTTTGTGACAGTTTTGACCAACAGAATATAGTACAAATGATGCTACATGATTTCTGAGGCTAGGGTTTATGACATCTTAAACCTACCCCCTTGTTTACTGAAATATTTATGCTAGAGCCCTAAACATCCATGTAAAGAAGTCTCACTGTCCTGAGATTGCCACATTGGACAGTCAATGTGTAGGTGCTCCCACCTACGGTGTCAGCTGAGCATCATCTGCCAGCCCTGTGAGTAAGCCATCGTAAACATCTAACCTAGCAAGCAACAAATGACCACAGGCTCAACCGGCATCTGATTGTAACAGCATGAAAGAATCCAATCAAGAACTGCCTAGTCAAATCCTTCCAAAATTTCTGACCCACAAAATTGTAAGCAACATAAAACAATCACTCTAAGCCACTGCATTTTAGGAGAATTCATTTATAACAATAGGTAATCAGAACAAGGAGGAAGGAAAAAAAAACTCTGACAGTAGGGCTCACTAACATGAATCATAAACATAGGAAGATATGATGTTCCATGAAGGAGAAGTCCACAGACCATATGTAGGAAATTGCCAAGAATTAAAGACAATGCAACAATCTGAAAGAGATTAATATGAGATATGTTAAAAATGATTAAAGAAGTTTGACAGCACACTCTATTAGTGAGATTTTGGAGAATCAGAGGTGCAGTTGTGCATTATTGGGTGGGAATGCAAAATGTGCTAACCCCTACAGAGAACATTTGGGTTATATCAGTCAAAATTACAAATGCACATATACCTTGACTCAGAAATCCCACATGATGATTAATCTACAGCCACACCTGAGCACACATAAAATGACACATGTATATGTTATTTGCTGCAGTATTATCTGTAAAAGACTGGAAACAACCCTCGTCTACCAATAAGGTATTGGTTGACCTAACTATGGTATATCCATACCATGGAGTACTATGAAATCATGATCTTATTGTGAAAAGCAAGACATAATACCATTTATATATGATTCTATCTTAAGGTGATAAAGAGAGAAGACCAGAATATTTAGTAAAATTAAAAAAAAAATCCTTACATTTGCATTAAGAAATTCTGGGAAGGTATACTGGAAACTAATAAATGAATTTAACTTATTTTGGGTGGTAAGAATATGTTGTTTTAATTTTTAAGTTATGTAAATGTTAAGGGTTGAGAATGAGACATTTAAAATTCTAAAAATGAATCAAACTTAACAAAAGAAAAACAGATAATGATAGAAGAATTTGAAAAGAAGGAAAAAATAGAGTCATTGGAATAAAAACTCAATGCTTAGGTTAGACACAGCTGAAAATAAACTTGAGGAAATTACTCATAATTCTGCAAAGATCACTAAAAAATTAGAAAAAATGGAAAAGAGATTAAAAGACATGGACATGAGAATGAGCAGGTCCAACATACATCTAATAAGAATTCCAGAAGAATCCCAGTGGCTCCAGAGACTGAGGCAAGAGGATCACAAGTTCGAAACCAGCCTCAGCAACTTAGCAAGGCCCTAAGCAACTCAGTGAGACCATCTCAGAAAAAAAAAAAAAAAACTAAATAGGGCTGAGGGTGTGACTGTGGTTAAGTGCCCCTGGGTTCAATCCCCAGTACCCCCCCCCCAAAAGAGGAAGCCATTAAAAATAAGATCAACTAAAGAAAAAAAAAAGAAACAAGCATGATGCAAAGAAATGCAAAATTAGATGTTAGAAATAAAGAAAAATCAGTAGCCACAAAATATATATGAAGTAATCCCAAAAATTATTATATTTTTAATCAAGAAAGACTTCTAAAACATAGTGACACCAAAGTGTTAAAATTAAAGAGATGAAGAATGATATACCAAATGAAGAATAACACAAAGAAATCGGACACAGCAGTATTTATGTCAAGCGAAATATGTTTCAAGGCAAGAAAGTATTATTTGAGATGAAGTAGTTTATTATATAGTAACAAAAGAAAAATATAACCGATATAGATATAGCTAGATAGATATCTCACAGTTCAAACTGGTATGCATCTAAGAATAGATCTTCAAAATATATAAAGTGAAAAACATCATTGCTTACAAAAACTAACAATGGTTCATGGAAAAATTTAACACTTCTCTTTAATAAATATATTGATCAAGAAGGGGAAATTTAATAAGATATAGATGATTCAAACAACATAATTCATAAGGTTTATCTTAAAGGGCATGCATATACAGTCATGTGCCACATAACATTTTGGTCAGCAAGGGACTGTATGTATGACAGTGGTCCCAAAAGGTCCCAAAAGAGTAAATCACTTAGTGACATCATAGCCATCTCAGTTTGAGTAAGTACATTCTCTGATGTTGACACAATGAAGAAATTGGCTAACAAAATGTTCAACATCTCTAGCAATTAGAGAAACGCAAATTAAAACCACACTGAGATTCTATCTCACTCCAGACAGAATTGTAATTATCAAGAATACAGGGCTGGGGTGGGGATATAGCTCAGTTGGTAGAGTGCTTGCCTCGCAAGCTTACAAGGCCCTGGGTTCAATCCCCAGTACTGCAAAAAAAAAAAAAAAAAAAAAAAATACAAGTAACAATAAATGTTGGCAAGGATGTAGGGGAAAAGGTTCACTCACATTGATGTTGGGACTGTAAAGCAGTATGGAGATTCCTAGAAAACTTAGAGTGGAACCACCATTTAACCCAGTTATCCCACTCCTCTGTACATAACAAGGACTTAAAGTCAGCATAATATAGTGATGCAGCCACAACAATGTTTATAGCAGCTCAATTCATAATAGCTAAGTCTTGAAACCAACCTAGGTGCCCTTCAACAGATGAATGCATAAAGAAAATGTGGTATATATACACAATGGAATATTACTCAGTCATAAAGAAGAATGAAATGGCATTTGCAGGTAAATGGATGGAACTGGAGACTATCATGCTAAGTGAAATAAGTCAATCCCAAAATTCCAAAGGCTGAATGTTCTATCTGATATGTGGATGCTGACTCACAACAAGGGGCAGGGAGAATAGAAGTTCAGTGGATTAGATTAGACAAAAGGAATGAAAGGGAGGGTAATTGGAATGGGAAAGATAGAAAGAATGGGACATAACTTTCCTATGTTCATATATGAATACATGACCTGTGTAACTCCACATCATGTACAACCACAGGAGTGGGAAGTTAAACTCAATGTATGTATAATATGTCAAAATACACTTTACTATCATATATATCTGAAAAGAACAAATTAAAAAAAATTTAAATATTTTAAGAAAACAAAATTTCAGCATGTACCCTCATTGTTAAGTGACACGTGAATGTAATTGAGTCTGACAACTTGTGAATAGATATTTTTCTCAAGAATATCTAAGAATACAAAATTGACTGTATACTTGATTATAAAGATGTCTCCAAAATGCCAAATGGTATCTCACTACTAGGCAAAATTACTACATAGAAATAATTGTACTGCCTTAAATCATCTATCTCTGAACTTGGTGTTTGTTCATGTGTATGTGTGTGCTCACATCACATGCACATATCTGGGAGACAGATGAAGAGTGAGAACTTTCTTAAAGTATATTTAATGCAACAAAGGTTATTTTACCTAAACGTTGGAGGTACTGCCACAGATGATTTCATCATGCATGTTCTATGTTGCTATTTTCATTGTGTTATTGAGTTGTCAATCTGAAGGGTGGTTAATCGGCAACAATATTTATTCTTACATCTATGAATGCTGTGTTTCAGTTTGACATATATGCGAGGGTTTGGTGGCAAGGATGAAATGTAGGGTAGTAGATGAAATAAGAGTTCTTAAAAATATCTTTTTAGTCTTTCTTGTCAACCTAGTTATTCATTCTTATTAGCTTCATAGTCTTACAAGAAAATAATTGAAACAGAGAGACACTTATTGCTTTATTAAACATTCCTGTGATCTTATTCCTGTGAACTTGACAGCATAAGAGAACCTGTATTGCTGAATGATGACAAACAAATAATAAATTGAGTCTGACCTCTTTCTCTATCACAGGCTGAGGTGTCCCACTGATTTGGTTGAAAGATGTTTTTGTTTTTGTTCCTTTTTACATCAAGCTCGGTACAAAATTCTATGATTTTCAACCCTGTGATTACCGCCTTGCATATATGACGAGTTTAAGAATTAGGCCTGTCTTTTTGAAAAGTTGCAGCTGTTACATTTTCCAAACAGTATTCTAACTGTAGATCGCTGGGGACTGGGATGAAAGATCTTGTCTATATTACAGAAAGCTAAAGATGTATTCTCCCAATCTCTCTCATAACTGCGAAACTTTGGTGGCATGGATCTGATTTCAGATCATCAATGCAGAGCTTATAGTATCAATTGATACCCAGTTATTGAGATTTGAGAGAATATTATAAAGAATGAAGGCCTATAATTGTACATAAAATACATGTATAGAAAAGTTAGCCATACTGGTACTTTCTTAAATTCTAAAAATATCTACTAGACCATCTATGTTCATAGGTAGACAGATTGGTAGGTAGGCAGGCAGGCAGGTAGTTAGACAAATAGAAGTCAAAAATTAATCATAATTAGTTATAATAATGATTGTAGAATATAGTGAGTGAAATATTTTAGTTAATGTAATGATTAGGAATTGCAGGGTCTCAAAGTAGTTTCTGAATCATCAAAAAGGATGTGTTCAGTGTCCTTCAACGTGGAATACTTTTATTCCATTCTCAGTCTTGGAAAAATTGCTGATTCTTTCATAGTATGAAAGGAGCAGTAGAAAAAGGATAATGTTTATTGACTGCCTACTATATGCTGCCACTGAGTTAATCCCTTTGCAGACATTATCGAAGCCTCAGGATAGTCTAGTGTACTAGGTGCAGCTGTCCCCATTTGCCAGACATGAGACAGATTTGGCAATCTTCATTCATTTCCAGGGTCATGTAACTAGTGAGTGACATTTTAGCATTTGATGCTAGATGTTCCTTATGTTCTTTCTGCCACATTATGGTGCTATGAACTGTATATTTTGAAATAATTGTTTAATTCACATGAAGGCACACTTTAAAATCAGCACCTTGCAAAAGAAAAGCCAATATAGTTGCATAATTTAAATCCCAGAAGCAGCTCCCTTCTCCCATACTTTGAAAGATGTGTAATCAGTCCTATTGCATTTCATGTAACAACCCATCACAGAAAAACAAATCTCATGATTTAGTTTGCGGCAACTGAATTCTACAATTATTTACTCACTCATTTGTTTCCCCTTCCCTTTGGTACCAGTTGAACCCAGGGGCACTCTACCACTGAGCCACATCCCCAGCCCTTTTATTTTTCTATTTTGACATAGGGTATTGCTAAGTTGCTGAGGTTGGCTGTGAACTTGTGATCCTTATGACTTGTTCTTTTTTTTTTTTTTTTTTTTTTTTTTTTGTGGTGCTGGGGATTGAACCCAGGGCCTGTGCATGTGAGGCAAGCACTCTTCCAACTGAGCTATCTCCCCAGCCCCCTGTTCTCTTCTTTAACAGGCATTTATTAAGCATAATGTCTATTATGTGTCTAGTATCACAATGGATTTCAGAAAAGAGAGCAAGCAATAGAAGATATGACATCTATCATGGAAGAGTTATAACCCAGATGGAGAAAATCACATACACATATACAATGAAAACAAAAAAAGTACAGTGATTCTAAAATAACATTTAGGCCAATATGAAAGTGTGTGATGAACTTGGGAATTTAAAGAAAGGCAAATGTCAGTATAAAGTGGCCTTGATGAGGAAAGTCGTGACTGAAGGATTGTGAAGATTTCAGGAAGAGTGTGATTTAGTTCAGCTAGGATGGCAACTTGGCTTTAGAAAAGAGAAGGACTGGGCCTGGGGATGTAGTTCAGTGGTAGAGTGCTTGCCTGGCATGCATGAGACCCTGGGTTCAATTCTCAATCACACACACACACACACACACACACACACAATAGCAGGAATGAACAGGAATACAGGATTGCATCCTTCTGACTTCCTAAACTGATTCAGGCTTCCTCTTTGTTCCCTATCTGAGCAGCCATGAGTTTTTTCCCCCCTGAGAACATATGAGCCTGCCTGCCTAGTTTCTAGTAAGCAGGGTCTCAGTCACTTCATTTAAACTTCTGTGGCATAGTAGATTTCCCATGTATCTGGAGAATGGGTGAATGAATGACAAGTGACCTTTGGTTGAAAAAGGACTTTGTTGGGACATCAGGGACTATGGTTCTAAAGATCCTTGATATCTGCCCTGCTTCAACAGTCCTATGCTGCCAAAATAAATAATGCTGCATACACTGAGGGAAAATTTCATGTTATTGCCTCATTTTAATTACAGTAAGTAGGATTTTTTTTTTCACAATGGTGTGTCTTTTGCTAAGTGTTGATTGATTGGTCAACTCTTGTTTGCTTTGATTATTCCAAATTTAAAAAAATATTTTACTGTTGAGGACTTAAATGAGACCACATGTGCCTTGTCAATTAGAATTACACTGCATCTCCTCCTACTTCACGTTTCAGTCTTTTGGATAATATGTGTCTGAGTACAGTTGTAGAAATCAGTCTGAAAATCTGGTGTATCATTCCACATTGTTTACATGTTTCAAAACATCACATTGTACACCATAAATATATACAATTATGATTGGTCAATTAAAATAAAATTAATTAAAAAGCAAAAATCTGGTGTTGTGTGTAAATAATGCTTAATGATTCTATATTCAATGCATCAAATCCAAAAATTCTTATGTACCTTCCAGTTGGAGGAAGATTATGATGGCAGTGAAAATTTTTAATATCTCCAAGTCCTCCCCTACCAACCAGGATTATAAAAGAACCATGTTTAGCAAACGTAATTGACAAGTATGCCCATGAACCCCTTTAGCATTAGGACCCCTTTGAATTTAGGTACTGTGTGAGCTTAGTGAAGGGAACGTTAAGGGTTATAATGACCATCTTAAAAGACACAGGGCACAGAAATTGCCAATGAACACTGATCTCTGAAAGAAGAGCATTTTGCTTTGAGTGGGATGCTCAGTGAGCAGACATGAGAAAGACGTGAACAACATCTTCAGAGTTTCCATTTGCAGGTGAATCCAGATAGGACTGAGAAGAGGCTACAGGAAGGTCACAGGCCCCAAGATACAGGAACCACAGAAATATGCAATAACATCCCACGTGCAGAATAACTGAGACTCACCCTGTGGGGGCACGAATGTTGTTGGGAGTGGAATTGAAATTGAACAAGCCAAAAACAAGAGAGAGAGAGAGAGAGAGAGAGAGAGAGAGAGAGAGAGAAGAGAGAGAGAAAGTTTCACATACTGGCTGATACTGGCTGGGAGGGATCCAGAGGAGGCCAACTTCAGGTCTTTGCAGGCAGTTACATGGAAAAGGCAGTGTTTTTAATACTCCTCAGTGGGACCAGTTACATAATTTACAGAGCACAGTGCAAAATAAAAACCCAGAGCCCCTTGTTCAAAAATCTATTAAAAATTTCATGACTGCAATAGCAGAGCATGAAACCTGGAGCAGGAAGGACCCTGTGTGACTGCACAAGCCATATGCCCACGAGACCAGCCCTACTTCTCAGTCAAAGAAGAGAGAGAGCTCTCAAGCAGGGCAGCTAAGAAAGCAGCTGTCTTAGTCCATTTGGTGTGATATAACATGTCCTGTAGACTGGGTGGCCTATAAACTACAGAAATTTATGTTTCACAGTTTCGGAGGCTGGAAATCTGAGATTGGGGTATTGCCATGGTTGGGTTCTGTGGAAGGTCCCTTCTGGGTTGCCTACTACTGACTCCTTTTATCCTATCTTTACATGGTAGAAAGAGAATGAGGGGTACTTTGGGACTTATTTTCTAGGGACGCTAACCCATTCATGAGGGCCCCACCCTCATGACCTAATCATCCATCAAAGACCCCACCTTCTAATACCATACACTAGGGTTAGGCTTTCAACTTATTAATTTTAGAGGGACATGAACATCTACCCGGCAACAGCAGCTCTGCTTTTCTCACTCACTATTCAAGATCTTTATTCTGAAAGTGTAGGAAAACACACCTCATTTAAACATAAATGATAGAAAAAGATTGTGATCAAACCCCTTACAAAAGATATTGTCAACAAAAAGAATGAAGGAATCAAATAACATATCAACGGATAATAAAGGCACAGCAGAAAAATATGAAAAAAAAACCCAGATGAAACCTGTTATATAAAATGCAAATGAAATTAAAAGAGAATAAGGAAGCTATGAAAACAGGAGCATAAATTGGAAAGGACAAAGTTCTGAAATGCTAAGGCTAACCAACAGGAGAAGGTGAAAACAGCTTTCAGGTCTTTGGGGAAAATTAGAAAATAAAGAAAATCATTTCAGAAACAAAGGTTCAAAGTAACACAAGTGCAAAGAGAACCCATGTCAAAGTACAGTAAAGGAAATAAAGAATAAGAAAAGAAAATGAAAGAAGCAGAAATAAAATCCTTCTGGAAAAATCAAATTTCATAATCTCTAGCCACTTGAGTCTCACTTGACAACAAAAGCTGCAACATTTATTTTTCTGCTTTATTTGTTGAAGTTTGATTAATCTTACCCAAAGAGGTTATAGTTAATTAATTTTTAAAAAATCCAGTTTCAAATAGATGGTCCTGAAACCAATTTCACATCCATATTCTTCCCAATTCATTTGATAATTTGAACGCATTAACAAAAACATTTTTAATCTGCTTTTCAAAGGGAACATCTGTGCATTATTGTTCGTGACAGTGGCTTTGTCATAGCAAATGAAACATCTGGAGAGACTTGATTACTTGTTGACAAAAAACTCCAATGCAAAACATAGGTGAATGATAATGTATTCTCACTGGGCTTGAATGAAATAAGTCCAGCCAATGGGGTCAACGTAAGCTAATAGGCTGGAGAACAGCAGTTTTGAAGTTCTTTTTTTCTGAGCCATTCCTTTTGGTGAGTCTATATGTGTGGCCAATTTTGGTTCTTACCCAACTTAAAAGAACAAGAATTAAGACCTTTTAGTTTATGGCTTTTACTCTGAATACTAACTATGCCCCATTTGGTATTTTTCTTGGGTCAACTCTCAGCAGAAACAAATGAAATGAAGGTTCAATATCCAGATTGTTTGAATCTATGTTGAGAGCATTTGTCAGTCTTTCCTTTTAATAATGAGTTTCAACTTATTTGATTATTAGAGTTACAGTAATTTCCCTCATCCACAATTTTTATTTTCAAGGATTCAGTCACCAGGATCCAAAAGTAGTAAATGGAAAATTACATATTGAGAGAGAGAGAGAGAGAGAGAGAGAGAGAGAGAGAGAGAGATCACAGTCATATTATTTTTTGTTACAGTATATTGTTATGCTATTTTATTACTAATTAGTGTTGTTAAACTCTCACTGTGCCAATTTATAAGTTAAACTTTGTCAGACGTATGTGTATAGATGACAAAACATAATATACATGGGGTTTGGTAGTATCTGCAGTTTCCAGCCTCTATGGAGGATCTTGGAACACAGTACTCATGGATAAGGGGAGAAATTGTTATTGGATAGTATTATTTGTCAAAATGAATAGCTCTAGGGTTGCAAAGATAAAGAGATAAACAAGTGTCTTCTAAAACCCCAAAGATAATTTAATGCTATTCTAGTTTCATTATAGCCTACTTAGGTAAATGTTATAATGCATGTGATGGTGCCTAACAGAGAGCTAGGCATGTGCTAAGAACTCAGTAAAAGTGGTAGACATTGTTGGTTATAAGGACACAAACTATTTCCTACATTCTTGATAGCAGAGAACCATGCCAGACACTGAAAATACCAGCTTCTCATTTTCCAGCCTCCCTTGCAGGTAGAGAAGGCATGCACATATGACCCAACTCTGGCCAGTGAGAAATGAAGAGGGGAAGATTCTGGGAAAGCTTATTTCCTAATAATAGATTTCTCATGAATGAAGACATCCCTGTTCTTCAGTTAGACATTTTAATGTTTATATTCAATGTCTGGAACCATGGCAGCCATTTTGCAGCAATGTGGGGGAGTGTCTAGGTATCTAGGGAATGCCCTGAGTAAGGCAGAGCAAGAAGATGGAGGGAGCTTGTGTGCTTGGTGCTAGTGTTATATACTCGTGTGCTTGGTGCTAGTGTTATATACTTGGTGCTAGTGGAACTTACAAACCAATTCTGAAACCACCAGTCTCTGGATTTATGGGTATATTAAATGAGAAGTAACCTTAGTGCATCCCAAACAATAAAACTTACACACCGAAAGAACACTCTCATTTTCAACTATTTCATTAGAATCCAAACCCAGTTTTCCCTTAATGAGCCCCACAAAATGTGTGACAATATGTTGCTGCTGGGAGAAACAAGTCCTCACCAAAACCCCAAGTCCATCTTCATATTCATCAGTGCTGGTCCTCAAATTTTCTTCCATATCCACTAAATGGAGATGGTTCCTGCTTTTCAATTCATTAAGTGTTTATGATGACTGCTAACCTCATTGATTCGTGGTCCCCAAATTAAAGACACTAGAAAACATTTTTTATGGGTGGTTTTCCATGTGAGCTCTGCCCAGTCTTTGTAGTAATTTATGGAAGTGCTAACGGACTAAAGGACAAAGTGATGTGTAATTCACCGGAAGAGCCCTGAGAAGCTGCATAATGTACATTACTTCCCATTATCACACCTGTAATAACCATCAAACACACTGGTGGCAATGAGTGACTCCCTTGCTTCTGAGTTGGTCCCCTGCATTGAACCAGAGCCCTGAGCCCAACTGTCTGGGATGAAGACACCCCAAAGAGATGGGGGGACCCAAACCTGAGGAGAATGAATCAGCCCATTGCCTTTCAGAATCTGACCCAGATTTAAAAAGCAATGAACAATTACAGGATATCAGATTAATATTTAATGAAGATGTAAATGATGAGAGTCAATACTGAATTGCTTGGTGAAATCTATTCCAGCAAGAGAAAGCAGCAGTGGTCGGTAGAAGGAGGGAGAACTGTCTTTCTTATTAGCTATTGTTCTTTAACTTCTCCCCAGCTCTAGCTGAGGCCTGGGCTCAGATTCCCCAAACAGCTGACAGTTGCAGTGAGAGTGAAATCAATCTTATAATCCTCCTAGCCATTTTATTCCAAATTTCCCTCTTTGTATGCCCTTTCTCTGTGTTCTGACTGTACACTCGGTAACAAACTCCGCATAGGGTTTCTGACATCAGACTTGACTATTGCCAACATTCTGTCTGTCCCTCTGTCAGCTGGGTGTTTGCACTGATGAGAGAGGCATGATGGCTCCAAGGCAATTCATCACCTCTGTGACTCAGAGAGAGCTGCTGAGCCCACTTGTGTCAGAAGAAGCTGCCAATTCCTCAGTCAGAGGTTGGGAGTGGGTCTGAAGGTGCTGGTCCATGAAATAACTCTGGGGAAAGGGAGAAGGCTGCCAGAAGCAGTGGAGAGACAAATGTGGGCTACAGGATGGAAGTGAAGAATTCTCACTGTTTGTGCAGGACTCTCACCTCCTTAGGGGTCAAAAGCTGCCAGGGAGCAGTCTCTATTGCTGGGTTTACTCTTGGGCCTCCACCCAACAATGTCAGGGGCAATAAGCAAAAATTGAGTTTCCTAAGAAAACAATTACCCTAGCCAAGAGCCCCTTTTCCCAATTAAGATAGTGATGGAAAGATGAGAAATCAAACCCCAAAGCTTATTTTCTGTTTTCTTGGTCTAGGGAAGGACAGTCTCTTGGTTCACCAGAGAGACAAGGATGTATTGTCTTTCCTGGTCCACTGGAGTACAGACCACAGAAGTCTTTAAACTGGTTCAACATGTTGGTGATTTAAATCCATTATCAGAGCAGTCAAGTCATGACATCAATAAGCAATATGGAGCCCTCAATGAAGCCTTCCAAGCCCCAGAGGAGTTGGACTTTGCCCCCTATGATCCTAATCATGTCCTCCCTTTTTGCAGTCCTTTGGTCCCCCTTCCTCCTGTTACAGCCTCTGAGAGAGTCTGCAAAGGGGAATCCCAAGGATGGCTGCTTCCATCTGAGAATACGAACTCTCACTCACACACCTCTCCCTGCTCCAAAATGATTGCTGCAGAGAGGAATGGTGAGAGGAGCTGCTCAGTCACTCTGTCATCACCTTTCAGAACTGTTGCTGCGCTATCTGCAAGCTCAGCGGGTGGCTTTCTGTCTTAGCCTATTTTATTTGTGAAGACTGATTTTAGGACCTACAGGACTCTTGGTCCCACACTAATTTTTTTCTTTCTCTAAACAGACTTGTGAAGGCTCAAGTGAGGCTACATGTCATGGAAGATGAAATGTTTTCCCCTGTAATGTTAGAAACAGAAACCACTCTAGGTATTTCAAACAGAGGGAGTTTAATACCAGAAGTTAGTTGCATGGGTCAGAGAAGAATGAGAAGTTAAAGAGGGGCCAATAAGGCAACACAGAGATTAGGCACAGCAGGCAGTTTCTACCATTTTAGGATTGGGGAGACACAGGAAGAGGGAGTGTTACCAGAGACCTGAAGCCAGGGTCATATGACAGGAGACAGAGACATGGTATAGACCACAAGATAGGTGATGAGACCAGAGAAAGAAGGGTTCCTAGGTGGGGACTGTATTTGACTATTGCTGTGTAAAAAAGATGATTCTGAACCTTAGCTGCTGGAAACACCAGACTTATTATCTTATAGTTTCTGTAGGTCAAGAATCTGGGGATAGTTTAGCTAGTGAGCCTGGCTCAGGGACTCTCATGAAGGTTTCAGCTAGGGCTAAAGTTATGTTAAGATTCAACTAGGAGGCTGGGAACATAGCTCAGTTGGTAGAGTGCTTGCCTTCTAAGCATAAGGTCCTGGGTTCAATCCCCAGCACCACAAAAAAAAAAAAAAGAAAGAAAATAAAAAAGATTCAACTAGGAGAGGATAACCTTCCAGGTTCACTCACATGGAGACCAAAAAGCCTCACTTTGTAGTTGAACATATCACTTTCATGCCAAGTGGACCTCTCCATAGGGCTACTTACAATATGGAAACTTTCTTTCTCTACAGCAAGGACTCCGAGAGGCACAGCATGCAAGAAAGGGGGAGGAAGATGGAAGGCACAGTCTTTTTATAACTGAATCTTGGAAATGACATTCTAAAACTTTAGCCTTATACTATTTGTTAGAAGGAAGCCACTAAGTCCAGTCTATACTCAAGGAGAGGGGACAGATAACAGGAAGCAGGGCTCAGAGACAGGGAGACTCTTAAGAGGCTACCTGCCACAGGGTTGGAGACAGAGGCAGAGTCAACTCCAGGTTTGAAGGGGCCTGAAGCTTACACTATCTGATGAATGCTTTTTAAGGAAAAAAGTAAAATTACAAATACAAAATCTTACACAGGCATGTCAACTGCTGAATGTGTAAACAAAGTAGGGAATACCCAATCAATGAAACATTATTGGTAATAAAAAGGGATGGAGTATTGGTATATGCTCCAACATGGGTGGACCTCAAAATATTCTGCTCACTGAAGGGAACCAGTCACAAAAGACCACATACTGTGATTCCGTTTATATGAAATGTTCAGAATAGGGGAATCCATACAGACAGAAAGTAGATTAGTGTTTACTATGGCCTGAGTTTGGGAACCTACACTGACTAAAAACAGACACAAGGGAATTTTGGGGAAAGGTGATAGAAATTTTCTAAAACTGTATATTGGTGGTGGTTGTCCAATTCATAAATTTACTAAAAACCAATGAATCATACACTTACAATGGGTGAATTTTATGGTATGTAAATTATATTGCAATAAAGCTGTTCAAAATATACATGCAGGGCTTTGGAATAGGCCTGTGCAAATGAGAGGCCTTAGTGCTTCAGCTTCATTAATTTTTCTGGAAACTTGTCTGTGGATGAGACATAGGTATTGTGGAGATGCTGCCTGAGGCAGTCGCAGGACCGAAACATAGCTAGTCCTCTCCCTTCCTTTTCCCCTCCAGTCTTCTGTTGGCCTAACCTGCCCAGTAGCCAGACAAATGGAGTGTTTTGTGATATAGAATGGATGATAAGAAGGGCTGGAAAAAATGACAGACTCATGGGTCAACCCCTACTCTGGTCAATGCCAATGCCACTCAGAATGTCTACCTTTCAGTATTGAAAGATGTCTTGAGAGGAACTCCAGAGAAGGCCCATGCTTCCAAATGAAGCCCTAAGCTATTGATTATTTGTCTTTAAATAGTTTAAGATGCCAGATTTGTCAGTTTGTCATTCATTGATCACCTGAAGGCTCAAAACCATCTACTCATGTGTATGTGGCTGAGGGAAATGAGGAGATAACTCATGAAAGAAGATGGGGTGTGTTAAATATTTACTATTGAATATATTGCCCTGGCAGTTTTTCTCATTTAATTTTTCTTTTCATACCAGGGGCTGAAGAACTCAACCCAGAGGCGCCTAAACCACTGAGCCACATCCCCAGTCCTTTATTATTATTATTATTATTATTATTATTATTATTATTATTTAGACACAGGGTCTCACTAAGTTGCTTAGGGCCTTGCAAAATTTCTGAGGTTGACTTTGAACTTGCCATCTTCTCTGAGCTTCCCAAGCTGATGGGATTATAGGTGTGCACCACCCTGCCCAGCCTCTCGTTGAACTCTTGGAAGAAATAGGTACCAACAGCAGAGCAGTGGGAGCAATCTTTCTGCCCTAGGTGCAAGCGACAAGAGGATACATTGTTTGGAGAGAAATTAAAAACAATAATAAGGGCTGGGTTGTAGCTCAGTGGTAGAGCACTTGCCCAGCATGTGTGAGGCACTGAGTTTGATTCTCAGCACTGCGTATAAATAAAATAAAATAAAGGTTCACCAACAACTAAACAAATATTAAAAAAAACAATAATAAAATTAAGCCCAAGTTGGTCTCTTTTCTTAACAGTATGTCCAAGTGTTTTGAAATCATGTCAGTGATAAAATGCTATTCTCTTTTCCCGCCCCTCCCCAGATATCTTTTTGGATTAAGTTCTACAATTGTGGAGTTTACTGTTGAGTCTTAAATGACACATCTGTAAGCTTCAAATGGGCACATCTTCAGCACTTACCCTTTAATAGCCAGTGTTTTCTGCATGGAAGATAATGCAGAGTCCCCCCTCCATTAGCCCCAGTGAGTTTGCTGACATACACATCCTCAGCAATGCATATTGGCTCCTAGAGTAGGTTTGAGTTGGTTCAGAATCATTTGAGCTCAGTTCAGATGCAGTTTGCATCTCCAGTCCCTGCAGTACTACATATCCCTGCATTTATACGGTAGATTTGAAAACACAAGAGACTTATCATTGAATATGCAAATCAGCCTTGAAATCTTGTGATGTTCACTCACTTGGACAATGTTTCCTCATGTGGGTCCTCCTTCCTTAAAATGCATTAATATAAATAAAAATGTTAATCTAAACATTTTCCCTTTTTGGTCTACAATATTTAAAAATTTGTTCCCTTTACTCTTTTACGAGTGTGAAAGTTTAATAAAATAAAAAATGTTCACCGGCAGTGTTTCTTTGGGACCATTATAATGGTAGGTTTCATTTCCTGATTACTACTGAAAAGATTTTGTCATATAAAGAGAGGAAGTGTTCAAAACAATCTGCTTTGGGTGTCAAAGCAGTGCTTTGAAGTATCCCCAGAAATAAGAAAGCTGAAGCTCAAAGAGGTTAAGAAATTTGCTTAAAGCCAAACAAATAGTATGTCACAGAACAAGGACTCAAAGTAGGATCGTACAGCCAGACATGGTGGTTCAGGCCTGTAGTCCCAGCTACTGCTGGGACAGCTGAGATGGAAGGAGTGCTTGAGCCAGGAGTTTGAGGCCAGCCTAGGTAACAGGACAGTATTATCATTCCTATTTTACGAGTGAGGGAATTGACATGCAGAGAGGTTAAATGACTTGCTGAGAATTCACAGCTAATAAATGGCAGTATAAGAATTTGAACCCTAGTGGTATTGCTCTGGTCACTACCCACATGACCTTCACACTGGGCATTCTTATCAACCCAGGTCTACTACTAAAGCCAGGCTCAATC
This sequence comes from Sciurus carolinensis, assembly GCF_902686445.1. Lineage (NCBI taxonomy): Eukaryota > Metazoa > Chordata > Mammalia > Rodentia > Sciuridae > Sciurus > Sciurus carolinensis. The sequence goes on from NC_062232.1 coordinate 32,015,838, forward strand.
TCAAGTCTGCTGCAGTCCTGCTGCCGGTTGCCATCCTCCCCCACCTTGGGGGAAATCTCCCGGCAGATGCATGTGGGAATTTCTAAGGGGTAAAAATTACAATGTACTCTGAATTCAGATCAGCTTGGCTATTTATCGAAGGCTTTTAAAGGAATGGGAAAGAAGTCAGACTTTTTGGAAATTGGATCTCTGTGTGGTTTTCTAAGATACAGTGAACTCCCATAGATGTCGATGCGAGCTCTAATGAAGTCTGGTGGCAATACTGACCTGCAACGCTAGATGGCAAAATGGTGCTACGCTACTGTGTTGTGACCTGAAAAAGCCTAGTTAAACCTTCCACCCACCCCCCCCAAATCAAATCCACTTTTTTTTCTTTTTAATTTTTAAATGTATTTTAGGAAAACAAAGTTCTATATGAAGTAAATATCTTACTTTTAAAAATCATCGTTTAGAAATGCCCTATTTGGAATTGTCCCTGTTTTTCAAGCTCTATCAATTAGGTAAATACATGTCTCACTGCCTAATGGCCAGCTGGTCAAAAGCTACCTCCTAATTGATCAGATAAAAATGGGAGGATAACAGAAGATAATGGAGATAGTATGAAATGCACTTTCAAAGCTGCATGTTAACATAAATGTGACAAATGTATATGGCACAGATGTCATCTGTCATGGCCTCTTCTGTTTAAATAAACTTAGGAGCAAATAACAAATTGGACACACTGCTGCTTCTCATTTTGTTCATTCAGAAATAAGCACCTCTTATGTACAAGACAGTTACAGGCAGCACAGTATGCGAAAAGAATTCTACTTTGGCATTTAAGCAATCTGTGTTCTAAAAGGGGACAAAAGACAAATGTACCAGTACTGTCAACAGTCAGCCCCTGAATCATTCTTCTTCTAGAGACCCATGGGCAGAGCTGCTGATCCCCCTCCATTCCCCTTCACTGCAAGCCTCAAGACCACCCAGGGTCCTGGCTGGGGCAAACAGTACATCAACATATCAAGACTGTGGTCCATGAAGCAGAGGCTCAGGGTGAGTTGCCTTGGCATGTCAGATGTAGCCTAGTGCCTGACTTATTAGAGGGACCCAATAACTGGTAGCAGGAGGAAGACAGGAATCAGGATGTAAGGCCATTGAGGAGAATTGGTTGAGGAAGTTTTCTAGAACTTTGCCACGGACAATGATGACAGGGTGGAATTACAGGCATGCAATATCTCCAGCCAAGACACAGGGGCAGAGAACTCTCTTGGCCGGAGCAGCCTGCAGTGGTTAGAGGAGTGGTTCTTAAATTACAGTTGGCGAAGAAGCATCAGCATCTCTGAAAATTTGTTAGAAATGAGAATTTTCAGGCTCCATCTCAGACCTAGTGAATGAGAAACCTGGGAGTGGGGCCTGGCCATTTTGTGTTAACAAGTCCTCCATGTGTTTCTCAAGCTCAAGGTCGAGAACCACTGGGTTAGAGTCTAGCTCCTGCCAGAGGGTTGATAAACAAGGCAAGGTACACAGGGTTAGGTCTTGAAGTGCCTGGGGCTCAGGAAATTGTTTTTTTCTGCTCATTTTATCTTGCAGGCAATATGAGAGCCAGTGAGGGTTGATTTCTAAGCAGCAAAGTGACCAGAACAGATATTTGCTTCAAATCTATCACTTATGCAGTGGTGTGGAGCAGGATGTGGGAGAAATGCCCTCTTTCAGGGCTAGTTTCTCTTTTGTCTTCACTACATGTCTCTACCTCTACTTCTCTATCTTCCCTTTCTATAGCCTTGTCTCCTAGTGCTCTCACCCACTCTTATGGGGTCAGCCACCCACCCCTGGCAGGTGACTACCACATCTACCTCTCTTTATCAGGTAGGCTGGTTCAATTTCCCAGATGTCCACCTCACACAAAGCACAGCCAAATCTGAACTTGTCATCCACAAACTAGTTTCCTCTCCTGGCTTCTTGACTTAATGCTATGACCAACTACGTTGCCATTTGGACTTGAATGCCTTAGTGGTCATCCCCAAAGCTTCTTCAATCTCAGACTCAAGTAGGCACTTCATCTTCATCTTTCCAGGAGTCCTTGGCACATGATTTTATTCTGAACACATTGTCATGTGTACTGGTGCCTAAGGGTGAACACCTTAAGGGAAAACTGGGTTTCATTTGCATTTGTATTGCACTGATATCCAGCAGAAATCGGGCAGACAATGGATGTGTAGTGAATGAAGGAGCGAATTCTGCCCCCTTAAGCTGAGAAGAGAGAGAAAAACAGATCAGAGAAAAGTACAGAGATGCCTGCAGAGCTGATAGGTACAGGGGCTGCAAACCCCATAGATGGCCCTGGGTAAACCCTTGAAGCACATGCAACCAGGTGCTATAAGGGAAAGATTTATTATCAGGAAGTAGAATTAGATTACAAGAAATTAGCAGAGGAAGTAAGAGTTAAAGCAGGGGGAGCAGGGATAGATGAAGCTTTCTGGAAGCGTGGGGAAAGATGGGAAGGGAGATGAACTAGCAGTTTAGAGAAGGAAGGGAAAAAGAAGGATATAGCCTGTTTTTAAGGGTAGGGGAAATGTAAATATGCAATTCCAGAGAAAGCAAACAAGCAAACAAACAAACAGTAGTAGTGTAGGAATACTTAAGATGAGTGGTTCAAGGCATGCTCAAGAATCTCAAAAAGGGAGAGGTAGTTGAGATCATGGAAGGAAGGGCTGGTCTAGGAGCAGAGGATGTGGCTCAAAGGGGTCAGCAGCAATGCTGCATTAGTAGTTTCTGAGCATGTCATCTCTGAGGTCAGGGAGGGGAAGGTGGCTACAGATACAGTGACGATGATTAAATCAAAGATTAAATAAACATAGTTCCATCTATTTGGGGTTTTTTTCCCAGGAGAATGTATTTTAATTGTTTAGCCTTAAAAGTAATTTTATTCATACTTCTCAAAATTATACTTTCAAAGTTATAGATTCAGAACCAGCCCCAGTGAATTCTGAACCATAGGTGCTTCATTATTCCTGGTTTGGCACAGGTTTGAAGTTGGCTTTGCCTGTTTTTCCTCTGTTACTAAAAAATGTTAATAGACACAATAAAGTTCTTGCCCCTAAATTCAGTTCACATTAAGCTTCCTTGTTAAACTGTGATGGCTTCTGTCTTGAAAGGCATAGTAGAAGACTGTTTTTTTTTTCTTGGAATTAGCCAGAGTAAATTCTAAATATGCAGTTTAGTTTTTAAGTATATGCCAGGAAATTAGATTTTTAGCTAACTCAGAATCCTTCATTTAACCCTTGCCACCAAAGTGGGAAATAAAATGAACTCCTGAAGTCTAAAAATATAAGGGAAATATGTCCTAATCCAAACTTCACCCACAATTTCCTAGAGTGTGTGGGGTTCTCAGCAAGAAGAATGTGGTAGAAGCCATGTTCTAACATTCCATCTCCACTGATGGCTGCCATGTTCTGAAAGTCTGAAGATAACTGTATGTATTAAAGGTATAAATTTCTTGGGTTTCACTCCCTTGAGATACTGATGGGGTCGACCCGAGGTTGGGCCAGAGTATATATATTTTTTAAAAATATGTAAGGTTGAATTTTTTCAGAAGCAGACCCTGAGACAAGAATGTAAGAGCAATGAGTTCATTTGGGAGAGGATGCCAGGTATCACTGATGCAGGAGTGAGGAAAGGGAGAAAACCAATAAGGCATGTGTTATTGAGCAGGTTGACACTGTGGGAAACTGTAGCTCAATCCCAATGGGGACTGTTCTGGTCAGTAGGAGCACATCTTTGAAATACTTCACCTTAGTTGCAAATATACTGAGGTGTCAACTTTCATTATTGACTTCTTGGCACTGCCAAGTTGATATCCAAGTGACCCAAGGGGTCTTGGGCAACCAGAAAAAATCCAAAGGCAAAGAGTTGCAAGTGTGTTCAGTGGAAGCCTATCTGGTTGGCTAGGACAGTGATGCTGATTATCTAGGGACTGTGACTGGGATACGAACATGCCTGCTGTTGGAGGTAGAGTCAAGGCTCAGAGTAGACTAGATTTGGGGAATCTCACCAGGATTTTATGCAAAATCCCAATAGTTTGAACAATTTGCCATTTTTTTTCATGAGCTTTTACTCCCTCTTTTGGTAACAATCATTATCAAAGATGGCAACTCCAGGCTTTTACATTAAAATAGCCTTAAATCCACTCTGCAACTTTAGCTATAACATTTATTACCAAACAGTTCATGTGAACCATGCATAACTGACTAAAAATGATTTGGACTAGAAGGAAAATAAAGCACATGGTCTGCTCTATTGTGAAAGAGGAAGGAGAGAAGTGTCATAGTCTACATCAAGGTGTCTTAATTATCTCAGCTTCTATGGAGTCAAGGACATCGACATTTTCTGTGCATCCAGACTGCTTGGAATGCCTTCCAGCTGCAGCATTGGGACCTTAATAAACGAGCCATATTATGTTTATACTTTACTGTTTAAGTAATGCTATTTCACTCTGTGTAAAGCCACTTAAAACACCAGTGGAAACACATGCATGGACCATGAAACAACTTTAAATGGATAATCAATTTTTATCACATATTGAGGGTTAGACTGGTATATCCGAGTGAATTATGAAAGTCTGTATGTGCTCTGGCGAGGAATGTTTGCATACCAAATCTTTGTCTTTGTTACAAAACCAGTCTGTAGTGAGAGAACTGGAGGTTTCCAAAATCTAATACCCAAAATCTCCTTTTGTTCTGGGAGAAATTGTCAGAACTTAAAAAATATGGGTGTATTTTATTTGGGCATAAATGTAAAGGGCTATATTAGAAACCTTAATTCCTTTGGACAACAGTTTTCCTCTAAAATTGAGGGGTTTTGTTTCATACCTAGCTTAGGCACCAAGAAAGTATGACCAGGGTGTACACAAGCTTACTGAGGAAAACCTAGAATGTACAGTGCACTCTAAAACTTATGGGGCATGGTTTAAAACAAACATGAAGAACTTGTTTATACAGTGACTAGAAAACACATGGAACTCATTTTACCCACGTAGCTGGGCAGGATGAGAAGGCGAATATGGTCAAGGTGAATTTGGATCAATTCATGGATAACAGAAACATAACAGTCACTAAGAGGAAATTAGGCAGGTTCAAGTTACATCCCTAACCTCAGGATTTCATGCATGCAAATTGCAACATTCTTACAAAACATTGGTATCACCTTTGGAGACAGCACAAGAATGGTGGACCACTGATATGACACAGTATGACATTTTTTATATTAAATAGAGGATATTGAAAATGTCAGATAATCTGAGTACTCTGAACCACCAAGAAGTTATCAGCTCTTGGATCTTCCAACTTCCTTGAAGCACTTGTCAATCCTTTTCCAGTCCCAAAATTGAGCAGGGTAGAGAAGGATCCCCATCACCATTACTCTCCCTATGTATTCCACCAAGTACACACCAATGGTAAACCAGGACTTCCTAAAGCATCTTCCAAAACAGATATTATCCTCTCTTTGGAAATTAGGACCCAGAATTGTAGGGTAATAGACAAATCTTAATTGTTTAATAAAATGATATATGCTTCATCTAATTCATCCTATTCATTCATTTGGTATTTTTAAAATCATGTTCTAAGTACTAAACTAGGGTCAGGATCTGTACTCCCTTCAATATATCCTAATCACCAGTTGGCTTCACTTTTAAAACCAAGCATTAAGTGAATTTTAACTAAGTGACAAGTCAGGTGAGACTATTTCAATGGAATCCTCTCCTCTCCATTTGCTATTTGAACACTTATCACATTTGCACACAAGCAAAACCACAGGGGCTACACATATTCCCTAATGTGAACCTTCACATCAGGTTTGTATCAAGAGTTCTGATGCTTCACATGATTTTGTGCACACAATCATTTTAATCTTTACTAACTGATTTCATTACTTGTAGACTTTTTAAGAACCAGAGTCTGACCTGTGTTGAAATGGATAAACACCTGTATTAATGTGTTCTCACTCATATGAGAAAGAACATTCTGGTTGTTTCAGGTCTTGTTTCACACAGATCTTTTCTAACTCATGTTATTTTTCAAAATGTTTATAATCCCCTAAGGATTTATTTCTATTACCTCTGCCCTCCCCCTTTTTGTTTGTGGGAGAAGAAGAGAAAGAACAGGAAGGTAAGTGGGAGCAAAAGAAAAGGAGGAGGAGGAGGAGGAGGAGGAGGAGGAGGTGAAGGAAGAGGAAGACCAACTGGAAATGGGAGGAGAGAGAGAAGGTCAGAAGAAACTGAAAGAGATTTCATTTATTATCAAAGAAGAATTGATTTGTGTGTAACAAGTCAACAAAGATTTAGACCAAACCTTAGTTTTCAGTGACAAAAACATTAAGCTCATTTTAAAAGTAAATGATAGTAGTATTAATTTGATATTAAATTAATCACAAATAATTTATGGACTTTTTGCTTTAAGAGAAAAATAACTAGAAAAATGTTGCTATAAGATGATAGACATTGGAATACAATATAAGGATTCTGGTCAAATTAAGGAATATTTTGAGGACAAAAAATTCATGAGAAGTATTTTAGCAATTAAAATTGAAATGACTCTGCTTAGTAAAGGTCATATAAAAGGAGAAAAATTATATTTTCACTTACTTTTAGTAAAGCCTGGAATACCTAGCTTTGATGTAAAGTTGGCATAAAAAATAGAAACACTCAAAGAATTGAAGAAAAGATGAAAAATAAAAATGATTATTATAACTGGGTCCAGAAAACTATAGCATTCTAAAGTTTTTTACATTCCTACAGCAGTTCCTTAAACTTTCTGTCTAATCTACTAAGATATGTCAATGGTAAATAATATCAAAGAAATACATTCATTCATTTGTTTAAAAGGGACTTTTAAGTACCTAAATGTCTTATGTAATAAGTACTTTATAGGAATTGTTGAAGGAAGTGCAAAGGAGTTACAAAACATTTTTAAGTTGTAATTAAATTGGGAATCAAAACAAAACAATGAAGAAATTACAAAATAACACACTAATAAGAAAAATATAAACTAAAATAGCATAAACTATACACATAAATACAGAATGGACATCGATGGAAATGTCTATTTCAGGTAAGAAAAATAATTTACACACCATAGTAATTCATCAAATAAAAAGATATATTGCATAAACATATACACTACACACAAACAAATATGCAGATATACATATAATTAGACATTCCAGGTAATCAGGTATTTTTCTGGTTAATACTGTATCCACTGTAATATTTTTCATTCTCTAGTTGGAGTTTGATAGTGATATTCAGCAGCATTCAACAAACTGTAAATTATGAGGAAATTGCAGATAATCTTCTTAATGGGGAAATCCACATATACCCCTGAAGTGAACTTTAGTTTTAATTCATATATAATTCCTCACATATTTGTTTCCAATTCTTCCCCATTAGGCAAAAATATGTGATATTGCAATGTTCTACCCTCATATTCTTCTTCCTCATGTATCTAAATCCTGACACATCTATAACATTCATTTGATGAATAATAACATTTCAGTGCACTAGGTAATACATATGTTTTTTATTTGCCACAAAGAACTATATTTCCTCAGCTGATTTATGTACCACCTGGACAAAATTATTTTTATTGTGGTTTATTTCATTTTCTCCAATATCCACAACCAAAAAATACCTGTAAACTGCCAATGACACAATGACAGTGGTGAAAAAAAGAACAACCTTGAAATTCAAAATCAAAACCTTGCATTTCTTCAGAGAACCCCAATAAAAATACGGTTACAATGCTTTTAAAATAGCAAACTCAAGGTAAACACAAACAGCAGCCTTTTGATGACTACATAAACTTCACAGACAGTTCCAAAATCTTCCAAAACAGAGATAACCATAAGGGACTTATAAAGAAACTATCCACACCATAAAAAATAATCATGACATCATAACAAAGAATGGTAATGATATTTTCTAATCATGACTTCATTTCCTGAATTATATTTCATCTAGGTCCTGAGAAAAAGCAGAGGGAGCTTTGTACTATCTCTAATTTGTAAGTACTTTTCCATAGATTACAATACTATTTTTCACATGCAATTCTATGCTATATTGTTCTGATGTCTTCTATGGACTTTTCTTAGTAATTCTCTGATCAACAAAATTACAACACGTAAAGCCAGTAATTCACAGAGTGTTTGGGAAACATCTCAAATGTTTGAGGCCATTTGCCTAATGAATATAACATGGACTTGTTTCATTCTTCCTTTCCTGGAATTGCTTTGAATTTCAAACATTTGTTAGCCATTAACTGCACTTTGCATCTAATACTGTATAATGCATTTAGGGTCCACATATAAAACTAACTTATTTGTGATCCTTTAACTATACTAATTTTCCTTCACAATAACCACTTCTATCAACTACCCCCATGGTGGAATAATTAGTTCTGGCCTCAGTTTAGCAGATTAAAAGAACTTTTTATCTGAAGATTCTTTCTGTGTTTTTCAAAGTCAAGCAAGCACAGTTCTTGAGAATCTTCTCTAAATAGCTCTTTTTTCCTAATTAGCTTAAAGTCCTACCTAAGTCGATACATGCTATAAGTCCTCCTTCAAAATATGGCGACCAGGGATGGTGGAATGAGACAGACATTATTACCCTATATACATGTATGATTGCTCTGCACCATGTACAGTCAGAGGAATGAGAAGTTGTGCTCCATTTGTGTACAATGTGTGAAGATGTACTCTACTGTCACGTATAAATAACTAGAACAAATTTTTAAAAATGGTGACCAGTAATTTTTGAATAAGTGTGTAAAATCAACCAAACTAAACATGCTCAATTGTTGATGAAAAGCCTCCCAAATATAGGCCATAACATGTGCACACAAACATACCCACACCCTCACAACATAGGAATGTCTTGACTCAGGAATGAACCACTTATGAACATCTTTATGCATACAAATAACTAACTGATGCCACCATCTGATGCCAGTGCATGCCTTAAGAGTCTTTACAGCCAGTAAACTCTACTTAGTTTAGTTATTTCTCAGTGTCCCCATAACAAACAGTGACCCCATTTCTGTGGGCAAGCCTCTGCAAAGGTAATTTAGGTCCCAAATAGCCAAACAGATAATCCTCATTCGTCTATTAAAGAATGAATTTATTCCACATTTACTGGGCTCAGAGTTATGTTGACTTGTGGACAAAAAGGACACAGCACAACAACTAAAAGAAGAAGAAGAGTGAGAATCTAGAGGTAGGAAACACTACCTTGGACCAAGGTGTTCAGGGACAACTTCATGGAGAAATTCTCTGGCTATATCTTAAGACATGGATGTGCATTCAATGGGTGGGAATGGGTTGGGAGTAGGGAATGGGCATTTGGACATGGAAGTTAGAAAAGAGCAAAGTCACTGAAGAATAAAATATGATCAGAGCATAGTGTACATGATGGAGAGAAGATGAAGCCAGAGAAGATCAGTAGCTGGGAGCAGATACAGAAAATCCAATATGATGGGGAATTAGGTGGGCAATGGAGACATATGTGGCTTTCATTATTTGTTTTTAAATAATTTTTCTATAACTTTTAAATATCATGGAAGTGAATAAGTCATAAGTGTTCAACTAAGGGAATTGCCATAACTTAAACACCTAGGTCAAAAAATAGAACATTGCCAACCCATGACAGTGCCCCCCGGGCTAACATGTCCTCCAAGTCACTATATCAGGTCCTCAAAAGTAACCAGGAATCTGACCTTTATGATAGTGACAACCTCACTTTTCTTTGTAGTTTTACCACCTAAACATGCCTTCCTTAAATAGTTTAAGTCTGCTGTATTTTGAACTTTATATAAGTGCAATTATGTAGTATAAGATATTTTGCATATGGATTCTCACATGGTGTTGTTTCTATGAGTGCCATCCACATTATTGTGGAAGCTATGGTTCATTTATTTTCATTGCTGTAGAGTATTCCTTCGTGTGACTGTTCAATATTGATCCATTTTGTGGATGAATATTTGGATGGTTTCTAGTTAGGGGCTATCATGAACAACACTGCTACAAACATTTTTGCATCTGTCTTTCGATTTTCTTTTTGTTTTTAGCATTTGCCGGAGGAGCAAGGAACCAACCCATGATTGACTCTATTGATGGTCCAGTCATGGCCTACTTCGGTTACTTTTTCATTGTTTATTTGATCAGTTGGAATAATATAACAAGCATCTGCAAAGCCACAGCCTCAAACAAAAGCAAGGACCGCGGTAATAACTACAGCTAACCACATGTTTCTCCCATCATTCCATCTTCTGGCTTCTCCTTACCTACAGTAAAGGTATTTTTGAACATTACGTAAAACCCTCCAAAAGGACTATTGACCCCAAGTAAGTATCCATTTGTGCTAGGCAAGTAGAAAAGAATATTGATTTCATTCTCTTTATGTTCTATTACTTCCAGGGAGGCAGATAAATGATAAAACGATAAGTTGTGTGAATCATGTGAACACACATTCTTTTGGGACAAAGCAACTGCAAAGGCTTTTCAGGTTTATTTTATTTTTTTTTGTATGTGACTACTCATTCCCTTTAGAAAGGTTTCTACCAAAAACATAACTTGTACAATAACAGACTTCAAGATGAGACAGGTGATCTGAGAAACCTATTCCTTGATCACAAAATTGAACAATATCTTGAAGTTTAAACTTCTTTCCTGCTATGTTTTGCCACCAAAATGGCTTGATCTTCCATTGAACCATAAATATACATACACATTTAGTGGACTGAATACTGCCAGCACACAATGTAAAGGAATCTGAACATCGCGGACTTGAGAAAAGAACGGTAAACCCAGTATTGCAAAGTTACAGTAGATGGTGCTAGATGGGTGCAAAAGATCCAACTGCCATGTGGGCCACCTTCAAGATTTCTCCTGAGCTTAGCAGTTTAGAAAATGTGCAATTTAGATTTATCAATTCAGGAGAGGCCCTCAGATAAAACAGTTGAATTAGTGAGATCAATGAATGCAGAACCCTATAATTAGACAATGTTGAGGTTTTTATGGAAATTAACAATGAAGACAACTTTAAAGCCGAGGTCAAATCGTCTATCTTTCTGGCGTATTGGTGCCAATGTTAAATTACTAAAAGAATGATTTCTCATTCATTTAAAATAATGTCATCTCTAAGTTAATTTTTAAACTAATTGCCTCTCAGTATTAGTTATTTATCTTTTATAAAATGTTTGTACACTTTGTAGGTTGCCTTTGAGATTTAAATGTCCTATATAATGTATGTAAAGTGATTTACAAAGCACTATCTACAATAAAGTATTCTACACATGTAAAGTATTACTATTTTTCTTAACTATTACCCAAAACACTTTTAAAGTATTTGTGTTCATCACTGTTTTGCAGCTACTTTTCCTTAGGTATTCTTCTTCTTCCAGTTTTTATGTGAAACGGCTGAGACATAGGATAAGAAGTCAATGATATGGATGTTGTGTATGCTGCCCCTTGTATTTGTAGCCACAGTACCAAATGGCATTTGAATCTCCTAAATCATCAAGCCAGAGATTAGGCAAGCACCTGTCCTTGATGACCAGGCTATCTAGGCTTAAGAGAGACTCCCAACCATTTCCCTGGCACATCTCATCTCTGGAACAGATGCTTCCCTCCCATCATTTGCTGAGTGCTCAGTGGATGCCTTGGTCCTTGGCTTCCCTTGAGAAAGGAGCCGCTCGACAGCGCTAACCACATTCAGGATGTGGCTTATCTCGGAATCTGTCAGCAACTGCAGGAAAATCTTGGATCCAGTTAGGTCATCCAGAGCCATGTTCAATTTAGGTTCATTTGTCGGACAGGGTGTGGAGGAAATTCTTTTTCTGAAAGGTAACCCACATCCCCCAGCATTCCACAATCTGTCCAGCCTAAAATACCATCTTAAATGCATATTAGCAAATCCCTGGAACTCCAAAGGCTTTTTTCAGTGGCTGGAAGGTCAGACTTTAAGTGAACTCTCTATATTTATGAATCATTATGGCTATTGACTGAGTTGTGAGATGTAGTTCTAATGCGTCTGTCTCCCTTATCTAAACAGAATGTCAAATGTCCCATTGACAGAGCTACTATCCATAATGACGATGTTTTAGTGGTGCTTTGCTTTTTATAGAACCCAGCGCCTAAATGTTTAAATAAATACAATTAATATTAGTACTAAATAATAACAGTAATATAAATATCTCTTTTATTTATTTTCCAATATGTATTTAGTGTATTGTCCCTGGAAGAATCTGCCTCGTCCTTGCTGTAATCAATAGTCACAGTAGTCACAGTGAAGCTTCTCCAATTGCACTGACAGTATATCCACAAACGAATATGCAATAGGCCTGTCCAGTAAGTAGGAGGAGAAAAATCCATATTTTTAAATGTCATAGAAGCTATTCCTGCAGTTGCCCAGCAGCCGACTTTCAAATGTTAATAATTAGGCTGTGGGCCAGTCCTATTGCTCAGCAGCTAATACACTGTGTGGTGCTACTACATGGGAGACCTGGAGCTGAGCTAAGACTGGCTGGAAGCTCTCCTATCTTACAGCTGGAGTAGGGAGCGCTGTGGAGGTGACACTGGGCGCCTTAGAGGAGAGAGCTGCGTGATATATCACCACTCACCAGCCCTCACTGGAGACCTGTTTAAAGCAAGATTACAGTCTCAGCAGAGCCTCTCATTTCTCCTGGTCACGGGGTTACCGAGCACTTTACAACTCGTGCTACAGGAAGACAGGGAGGGATTTAAACGTGAGACTGTAAGAGACCCCCCATAAGCTTCAGCCAAGAAGTTTCTGTGTCAGCTAACTTAGAGACAGTCAAATCACTATTTTTTTAAAAAATAAACTTTAGAGCTCTTGCCTAGCATATGTGAGACACTGGGTTCAATTTTCAGCACCACATATAAAAATGAATGAATAAAATAAAGATCTATCAACATCTTAAAAATTTTTTTAAATGTAAACTTTAAACAGGGGATGGCATATGCTTTGACCATATTTCATCTGGTCACAAATTTAACAACTTGGGAAGCTGCTGATATTCTGGCACTAAAAGGGTTCTTTCTCAGGATTGAGGTGTCTTTACTCTTTTTTTTTTTTTTTTTTTTTTTACTCTTGATCTCTCTGGAGCACCTATTACTGATGAGAGAACAACCCTAATAAGGTCAACAACAATATTCTTAGTGTTCACTAATAGTACTACTTTGGGACTATTTAAAATTGTTCCTGCCACAGTCTCTCCCATGGATGAACTCATTTACTTCATTTTTAACCATTGCTTGGAATTCTGATTTCCAAATCTGCACCTATGTTCCTCACCTTTAATTGACAATTTCTGGGGGCAGTCTCTGGTTTTTGAAGGTTAATTCATAAAACAAGAGAAATATTCCTTTCTTAAAATTGCTGTCAATATGAATATCAAAGGGCCCATCAACCTTCCAGATATGTAACATGATCACTTTGTTTTCTCTCCTCACCTTTGCCTCGCACATACATTTACCACAAAGCCCAGTTGTTCATTTTTTTTCCATCCACGATATCTCTAAGGTCTATTTGTTAATCCAATAAATATTTGCCAAAGGATAGGCCTGGGCTCTAGTTTCTATTTTTGGACTCACCATCTTGGACCAACAACACTGCGGTGGACTAAGATGACTACAGACTCTTTGACAGTTCTTCTGTTGGGAGGTTTGACATATTTAATGAGATAAGCCTTTTAAGGTGTAGACTTTATGTTCTATATATAAACCAAATACATGACTCATCACAATTAACATTTGCTAGCTCATCAAAAATATTCTTGTCCATTAGAACTTGACAGAATCCCATCAGTATTGATGTGACTTCTAGGGATTTTCCAAAAAGTCCAGAAAGACTTTGATCCTAGAACCAGAAACTTTATATTGAATTGTCCAAATTATGACAAAATTTCCTGGAAAGAGCTCATTATGACTCTTTCTTATAATGATTAATAAAACTCTTGGATTTTTTTTCTTATAACAGGAAGAAATAAGAATTACTGAAGAGTGTCTAGTAGATTCTAACAGGTCATAATCTGTATATGTGTTAAAGAGACCCCATAAATAGTTTCAGTCTGTCAGGTCACTTTCATTGGGAAGTGATAATCAATGGCTGGGACTTTTTTAAAGCTTTATTGAAGTATATTTCTATCCAAAAAAATGCACACATTTAAATGTATGTATCTTGACGTGTTTGGTCATGTCCAAACATGTTTAAATGTTGATTTTAACTTATCATTAAACATTCAAATGTTATAAATGCATGGCAGTCATTCTAGGCAGAACCTAAATAACTTAATTTGAAACTTAGTGTAGATGGCAAAAAGCTATTAAGAAGAAGGTTGATATGTCAAAGCATGGTAATTCAAAAACTACCTAAATATGCTGTAAAAACAAAATAACAATCTTCAATTGTTCAGAGAATTCTATTTCTTCAGGAATTGCTTTGGACCCTCACCCCATTACCAAACAGAATAAAACAAAGCAAATAAAAAGATGAGTGACATACATTTGTTTTTTAAAACCATAAGCACTGTTGGCCCTGGTTATTATGTGTGCTTTAGTTTTACAGACATTTAATAAAAACAAACAATTCAAGGAATATATATCGATCACTTAACCATGTAACAGCCCTGTACAGCAGTTATTTCTCTAAGATCTACTGGGGTGGAGGTGAGTGAGAAATGCACAAAAATAACCAGAAAATTGTTGTATGATGTAAGTTGCAAAAACAAACTCTAAAAATACTAGCATAATGCTTTAGGAAATTTGGGAAAGGGAGAAGATGAGATCCCCTGTGGATGCCACTCTGCATATAAGGTGGATGGGGGTGGGTGGGAAGTATAGAAAGGTAGACTTTGATGGACTTTTAAAACCCTCCTAAGGCAATTGGATTTTGCAAGCAGTGAAAGCCATAAAGATTTGTGAGCAGGGGAGTGACATTGCCATCAAATATATTTTTTATTAAATTAGGAATCAATTGAAAGATTTTAAAAAACATGTGTTATGGTTGAGATATTAGGTTTCTTCCAAAAACTCTTATGTGAGACAATGCTAGAAAGTTTAGAGGTGAAATGATTGGGTTATGAAAGCCTTAACCTAATCAGTACATTAAACCCCTGACAGGGATTAACTGGGTGCTAACTGTAGACAAGTAGAATGTGGCTAGAGAAAGTGGGTCCCTGAGGGTGTGCTTTGTTTAGCAGAGCTCTCTCTCTCTCTCTCTCTCTCTCTCTCTCTCTCTCTCTCTCTCTCTCTCTCTCTCCTTCCTGGGGTGATGCTCTGAGAACTTGCCTCCACCACACTCTTCTGCCATGATGTTCTGCCTCACCTCAGTCCCTGAAGAATGGAGTAAGCACTCTGTGGATTGAGACCTCTGAAACTGTGAGCCCCAAATAAACTTCTCCTCCTAAAAATGCTCTTGTCAGGTCTTATGGTCACAGTGAAGAAAAAGCTGACTAAAACACCATGAATTCAATACAGAAGACTGGTTGGAAAAAAAGAATATATCCTCACAGTAGAATACTAAGTCAACACAAAATGGTGGAGAATAACTTCTACACATAAACGCATCTCTGGAATACATCATTAAGCAGTGTTTTTAGCATGCTCAGTGAGCTAACAAGTTCTCTTGCTGCCACCACCACAGTGCTGTCTCTGAATGCATCATGTCTGCCCAGAGAGCTCAGCATAAGCTGTTCTTACCACAAGTGCAGATCCCTATTTGATCCTTCAGTCACTAACCACTTTGATGTCACTGCTCCCAAGGCTGCTTGAGTCACCTCCCTGAGCAAGCTCAAACCACTCCATGAGGTAACTTTGTTCTGACTTCCCCAGTCTCTCTCAGTGCAGAAGTTCCCTGAGGCTGGGGGAACAACATGTAAAGCCAAGTCCATGTTATATTCATTAAGCAAATGGCCTCAAACATTTGAGATGTTTCCCAAACACTATGTGAATTACTGGCCAACCTGAAAAGCACCCACCAGCCCTGTACTCTCAGCACCCAACTGATCTAGACACTCTACAGATGCAAAGTTCCTGCCATATCCTGGGCAATGGGTAACTTTTCTTTCATTGTATCACGATTTTTCGCACCTCACATACAGATAAAACTTCTTTTGAATCTATTGATTATTTTAACAATGTCAGGAGGGTTTTGATGTTTTCTTTACCTGGGTTTGGGTCCCAGCTCCAGCACTTTCCATTTCTATGACCTTGGGTAAATTACATAATCTCTCTGTGCCTTAATTTCCTCATCTGTGAAATGGGAATATCATAATACCTACCTCACGGGTGGTTGGGAGGATTAAATGAGAAAATTCTTATAAAATTCTTAGCCCGTTATTGCTGGGCACAAAGTATTTATTAATGTTCACTATAATTTAAAATATAATGCTGAGGGGAAATGATAACATGAGAAAACATCCATGATTTGATAAACATATATTGTATTGTGCTTACAACAACCAAATTAACACATCTTTTGCCATCCACACTGTAAACTAGATCCTCTGAATTTGTTCATATTATAAATTAAAGAATGTACTCTTGACCAACGTCTCTCCATTTTCCCCAATCTCTGCCTTGCCCCTGGTAACCATTGTTCTACACTTTGCTTCTGAAATTTGGACATTTCCACAGGTAGTGAGATCATATAGTATTTGCCTCTTTATATCTATCTTATTCCACTTAGCATAATGTCCTCCAGGTTCATCTATTTCGCCAATAACAGATTTCCTTTTTTTATGACTGAATAATCTTCAATTGCATATACCATATTTTCTTTATCCATTATCTATTGATGGACACTTTAGGTTATTTCTATTTCCTGGCTGTTGTAAATAATGATGAAATAAGCATGAGAATCCAGATATTTCTTTGAGATACTGATTCTATTTCTTTGGATATATAACCAGAAGTGGAATTGTTGGATCATATGGTACCTTTGTTTTTCATCTTCTGAGGAATATCTGTACTGTTTTCCATAATGGCTGTACCTATTTATATTCCCATCAACAGTGTGTGTAATGGCTCCCTTTTCTCTACATCTTACAAAAAACTGTTCTCTCTCTCTCTCTCTTTATTTTTTGGTAAAAGTCATCCTAACAGGTGTGTATGATATCTCAGTGTGGTTTAGATGTGGATTTCCTTCATAGCTAGTGATGTTAAGCACCTTTTTATTATACCTGTTAGTCATTTCCATGCCTTCTTTGGAAAACAACTATTCAGATCCTTTGCCCATTTTTTAATCAAGTTCATTACCTTTTTGCTATCAAGTTACTCTTTCAGGATATAAACCTCTCAACAAATTACCATAGATGTAATGAATTTGAAAATAATAAAGGCCACATACCACAATGTCATAGCTAATATCATACTCAAGGGTGAAAAGTTGAAAGCCTTTCCTCTAAGATCAGGAACAAGAAAAGGATTCCCACTCTCAGTACTTGTATTCAACAGAGTAACGAAAAGCCCTACTGGAGCAATTAGGCAAGAAAAAACATCCAAACTGGAAAGAAAGAAGTATAATTTCATTTACATGTGTCATGATCTTATAAAGAGAAAACTCTAAAGACTCCACCAAAAAACTGTCTGGAACTAATAAACAAATTCAGTTAAGTTACAGTTACAAAATCAACATACAAAAATCAACATTCAAAAAAATTAAGAAAATTATTCCATTTACAAGAGTATTAAAAATAATAAAATATATGGGAATATATTTAAGATGGCAAAATATTTGCATATTGAAAACTATAAGATATTGATGAAACAATTTGTAAAGGACACACTTAAATGAAAAGATAGCTCATGTTAATGGATTGGAAGACTCAATATTATTTAAATGTTCATACTACTCAAGGTGATCTACAAAATAAATAGAATTCCTATCAAAATTCAAGTGGTATTTTTCACAGAAATAGAAAAGGCAATCCAAAAATTCATACAGAACCACTAAAGAGCCTGAGTAGCCAAAGAAATTTCAAGGAAGAAGGACAAAGTTAGAGATATCATACTCCTGAATCTCAAACTATTTTACTAAGCTATAGTCATCAAAACAGTATAGTACTGGCATAAAAGCAGATACATAGACCAATGGAACAGGAGAGAGCCCAGAAATAAACTCAAGCATATATGGTCAAGTAATCTTTAACAAGGGTGCCAAGAACACATGATATGGAACGGGAATTCTCTTCAATAAATGAGAAAACTGAATACCCACAAGCAAAAGATTGAAATTTGACCCTTGTCTGAAATTATATACAAAAATTAACTTGAATGGATTAAAGATTTCAATGAAAGATATAAAACTATAAAACTCCTCAAACATAATAGGGGAAAGCTCCTTTACATTGGTCTGACATTGATTTCTTGGATATGACACTGAAAGTGAAGCCAACAAAGTAAAAATAAATAATTGGGAGTACATTAAACTAAAAAAAATTTCTCAATCAGCATACTGCAGAGTCACAGTCACATCAATGTTTATAGCAGCTCAATTCACAATAGCTAAACTATGTAGACATTTTTCATACTAAAAAACTATAAGAAAAGCAATGAGACTGAAGAAAAGCCATTATGGCTACACCATTTTTTCTTTCCCCAGCTCAGATAAACTTCCTCTAGCTGAGTCAGGGGTGACTCCAGCTTACCAGAAAGTGGCTGGTGGTAAGAGTTAGAAAGCAAAGAAAACTAATACAAGAGAAAACCCAGTAAGTCCATGAAAGTTAAGCTCAGGAAACTGAAAAGCTGGACCAAGAGATCTCCCATGTGATTGATAGTCTCCCCTTAGAGGTGTACCAAGAGCTCAGGTAGATGGGTTGCCTCCTGGAAAGAGATCTAGATCTGACCAGTTTTCATAACCAGCATACCTGATCTAAAGGCAAAAGTTACCACAGTATGCTCCCAATTATCTTCCTCGCAGTTACTTTTTTGTTTGTTTAAAAGCAAATTTACCTACAATAAATGGAGTGATTCTTGTACGATTCAAAGAGTTCTGGCAAGTATATACATCTCTGTAATCAGTATCTTGATCAAAAACAAAATAGAACATTTCTATTACCCAAGAGAGTCTCTGTGTGCCTCCTTATGTTCAATCCCTAACTCCCCTGTTTCTCTCCCCACCATAAGTAACCACCATTCTGATATCCATCATCATCAATTTGTTTTGCCTCGCTTTGAACTTGATATCATTGTAATAATAGGAGTGTATGCTCCTTTGTGTTTGGTTTCTTTTGCTCATTATGTCTTTGAGAATTTTTCCTGTTGTTCTATGTATAAACCATGCATTCTTTTCTATTGCTGACTGGTATTCCATTGTATGAATGTACTACAATTTATTTATCCAGTTTGCTGTTAATAGACATCTAGTTGATTTCCACTTTGGATTATTATGAATAAAGGAGCTATACATCCTTGTACAAACCTTGCTGTGGGCACAAGTTTTAATATCTCTTGAGAAAAATGGAGTGCAATTAATGGGCCTAGAACAGGTGTTTCACTTCATGAGAAACTGACAGTTTTCCAAATGGTTGTACCATTCCACACTCCCACATTCATGTTGAGTTTCAGTTAATTTACATCCTCACAAATATTTAGCATAACCAGACTTTCAAATATAAGCCATTTTAGTAGGTATGAAGTGGCATCACATTGTAAATTTAATTTGCATTTCTCTAATAACCATGATGTTGAACACTTTTTCATGTACTTATTGGTCTTTGTCTATTGTTTTTCAAGATTTTTATTTATATACTTATTCATTTTTTAAAAATTAACAAAATTGTATGCATCTACTGCATACAACAAAATTGTTTTGAAGTACACACACATTGTGAATGACTAAATCTAGCTAACATATGCATTAACTCTTGTAGGTATCATTTTTGTGGTGAGAACAATTTATATGCATTCTTTTAGCATTTTTCAAGAGTACAGTATATTATTAACTATAGTCACCATGTTGTTCAATAAATATCTTGAATTCATTCCTTCTAAAATTTTACAACCTTTGACTAATATATCCCTAACCCTTCTCATTCCCCTAGCCTATCCAAATCACCCTTTTTGTTCAATTTTTTATGCAGTTTTAAATTGAACTGTTGGTCATTTTATTATTGAAAACATTCTTTATAAATTCTAGATGCAATTCTCTTGTGAGACATGTATTGTACGTTGCAAATATTTTCTCCCAGACTGGCTTGCCTTTTCATTTTCTTAATTGCCTTTGGATGAGCAAAAGTCTTTACTCTTGATAAAGCCCAATTTATAGTTTTTATTGATTAGTTTCTTACATCTATGGTTCATCTGAAGTAATCTTTACATATGTCATGGGATAAGTTTTTTAACATATAAATAACCAGTTGTTTTAGCAAAACTTTTTGAAATGACTTTGTCCTATTGCATTGTCTTGGCCTCTTTGTCAAAAATCAGTGCATATCTGTCTACTTATCTATCATCGATCTTTATATTATATTTAGTTTAGTTCATTTGCTTGTCTTTCTCTCTGCCTTGATTTCTGTTTTGGTTTTGGTAGCTTTCTAGTAATTCTTGAAGTCAGGTAGTAATTTGTTGTTGTTGTTATTTTTATCTTAACACTGGATTAGGTACTCTAGGTCTTTTTCTGCTCAGTTCCCTCCTCTCTAGTTACCCTGTCACAAAATTCCAAGTGCTTCAGTTCCCCAAACTCTAAGCTCTTCTGCTCAGTGAGACTAGTTTACTCAGCTTGGTCTCTACCTTCCCACATCATGATCCAAAAAGTACCTAGAGGGAAAAAGGTGATGTAAATGCAAGGCTCACCTTGTGTGTCTCCTGTCTCTCAAGGATCACACTTCTGTACTGCCTTATGCCTGAGAACAGTTGTCTTATATTTTGTACAACTCATGGTGAGTAGATAAGTCTCTTTCCAGTTACTCTATCATGGTTGGGAGCAGAAATTCTTCTACAATAATATTAAGATATGGCCCTTTCCAGAACTTCCACCACTCAAAGATGAGCAAAATGAAGGAAGAGTCATGTATGGTCTATACATAGATAATAGCAACACCACCACTCTCCAATCTGAAAAGATAAAAAAGAGAAAAAAATAAAAATATAACACAAATTAAAGGAAGAATTTATATCAGAAAAATCATCCTTAGAAACAACAAATAGTCATATATGCTAGACCACCACTGTCCAATAGAACTTTCAGCAATGGTGGAAATGTTTAACCTCTGAGCTCTTCAATATGGTGACTGCCAGCCATAGCTGGCTATTGAGCACTTGAGTTGCGACTAGAGCAACCAAGGACTAAATTTTTAATTTTATCACATTTTAATTAATTTTAATTTTAGCTAATTTAAATGTATTTAATATAATTAATCTAATTTAGACTAGTGGTAACCAAATGGGTAGCACATGGACTCACTGGAGGATAAAAAAGTAGAAATTCAGAAAATCAAATCAGAGAAGGGAGACTGGCTTTAGCAAACATCGGAAAATACCAAAAAGCTATTTTTATCAAATCAATATGACATTGATGTAAGAAGAGATGAAATTATCAGTGGAAATGAATAGAGGATCAAGAACTATACTCCAGTATATATGAGAAATTAATAAATGACAAAAGACATAGTTCAAACTACTTTTTTGGAAAAGAATGGATTCATTAAGATGAGTGATATGTCAAAATTTCATATCCCTCTGGAAAAACATAAAAATGGACTTCATCTTTCATGAAAAAGAAAATAAGTTTCAAAAGATTTAGCAATGCAAATGTAAATTAAGCAACTAGAATCTTTAGAAGAAATTATGGACTATATGTATAATATAGATTTAGGGGATATACTTTGAACCAAGCCTAAAAGCAGAAGGTATGAAGAAAAAGATATCTGGGCATGGTGGCTAACATGTAATCCAAGGGACTGAGGAGGCTGAAGCAGGAGAATTTGAAGTTTGAAGCCAGCCTCAGCAACTGAGTGAGCCCTTGTCTCAAAATTAAAAAAAAAAAAAAAAAAATTGGGAGTATAGCTCACTGGTAGAATGCCTCTGAGTTTAATCCCCAGTACTGAATAAAAAAGAAAAGAAAAGAAAAAAACCCCAAAGCTATATTTGGCTATAAATTCTCAAAAATGTAAATAAGTTTCAAGGACAGCTGTTGATGGTAGAGGCTTACTGGATGAGTTTGTCAGGACAGGGACCCCAGTGTTAGAGCCTGCAGAAGGAGGCTTTTATAGACTACTAGGTCCTATAACTGTTTTCTCCCTTTGGGAATGGGAATGTCTATCCTATGCCAAACTCACCATTCTATCTTTGGAAGCTAATGACTTCTTTTCTAGAGAGGAATTTTGCTCCAGGATGGGCCATATCAAACCTCATTCATACCTGATTCAGTTGATTTACCTCATAAGATTTGAAACTCTTTGATATTTTTAACTTTTTGAGATGGTGATATTTTGGATTTAGGGTTAATGTTGGAATGCGTCAAGATTTTGGGGAGTACAATTTGCATATGGGATGGCTATAACTTTTTTGAGGGGGACAGGCAGAAAGCAGAGTACATCTTTAAATAATGTTCCTGAAAATGTTATATCCATGCAGAACAACAGAATGTGAACTTATCTGGAAATAGAGTCTTTGAAAATGTAGTTAAGATAAGGTGATAATGGTGTAGAGAGGGCCCTAAATGGAATGACTGGCATCCAATACGAAGGTCACATGAGGACACACATGAAACTAATACACTACTCTATCTCAGCTCCTTGGGTTAACCCAAGTGGGGTTCCTTCTTTTAGATTAGAATTATTTGAGCCTCAATCACATGTCCTTCTCAGTTCTTGTTCTCCTTTTTCAGTTTTATTGAGGCATAATTAAAACATCCTACTTTATTTCTCATTTGCATAAACTAAGAATTTGAAGGAAGCTCCAGGCAAATGTCATGACCTTCTTTCCTGCACTTGACCTCTTGATGATTACATCAATTTAGCCTCCATACCAATGTTTCTGAAGTCATTTAATTAAATAAGTATTTAAATAGTAAAAACTGTCACAAACCAAATATTTATATGACAAAGAATATCATAAACAAAGACCTGGAAAAATATTGAAACCCAGAAGACAATGGTTTAATATCTATCATATACAAAGAGCTCTTACAAATTGACAAGAAAATTAAAAACAACTCAATGGAAAACTGAGAAAGGTATAAACAAACTAATAATAGAAGTGAACATTCAAGTGGAAAATTATATAAAGAGATGCCCAAATTCATGAGTAATTAGGGAAATGAAAAGTGAAGAAGCAATGAACTATGATTTTATGCACAGTAATATGTCAAATATTAACAAAGAATGATGCCACAGCCTCTTGAAAGTTATGTAGGAAAGAATGTTATAAATTGCTGGCATAAGTGAAGCATTGCAGCTTTATTTGAAAAGTAACCTGGTCATTTATGCTAAAATTAATGATAGATATATTTTTTGACACAGGAAATCTATTCTGGAAAATCTACCTAAAAGACATAAGAGTTCTTGTATGTAAGTATATTCAAAGATTTTTTTTCTCTACTAATCAAATTAGAAACAAAAAAGAAACAAATAGAATGCCCATTGAGAGGGGAGAAAGATGCTAACAATTGTACTAAATTCAGAATAGGGAATATCATACAGCCACTTAAAAATTGTAATAAGAGATAAAATAAGATGACTTAGAGGTATTTCTACTAGGTGTTGTTGAGAAAAGGGAGATTAAAAAAAATTACATGATAAGATTTTTTTTGTGTGTGGTACTGGGGACTGAACCACATAGCCACATCCCCAGTCCTTCTTATTTTATTTTGAGTCAGGGCCTCACTAATTTGCTGAGGGTGGCCTTGAACTTGTAATCCTTCTGCATCAGCCTTCTGAGTTACAGAGATTATAGGTGTGCTCCTCCATGTTCAACTTGTTAGGATTCTGTTTTCAGAAAGCAAATATTGCTCAAATGAAGTCATATGTGTTTGTTTTTAATATTTATGTGATAGATTACATTAATTAAAAGGGCCCAAATTTTGTACCCTTTTCTGTATCTGTGACTTTTCAATGTAACTTCATAATTTCTTCAAGAGAGGGAATATATTTCTCCACTCATTGATTATGAATTTAGATAGTGGGATGTGAACTAATGTAATGCAAACAGAAAGGTGTTTTTGTGGTTGACCTTGCCTGCTTGCACTTCCACTATCCCTATTGAAAGGATATTCTTGCACACTTATCCCAGAAAGAGGATGAGAGACATGTGAAGCAGAACCTCTGTGGCCAAGTTATTCCAGACAGATCAACCTAGAGCAGAGACTCCAACCAACCCTGAGGTGCATGGCTAAGCCCAGCCAAGAGAGACCCAATTTGAATCTCATGATTTATAAACTATATTAGTAAGTAATGGCCATATTAAGTCACACAGTTTCAGGGTAGTTCATTAGACAAAATAACTAATTGATACTCTGTGTGTGTGTTCAATTCTATGTGTATGTACATTTTGTCTCTATCAGATCAGAAGTCTGAGGACAAAAGTGAAAGGGTACATAATAGGTTAGCCTGGTTTATGGGGATGAGGATGGGAAGATAATGAGAGAAGGGTAGGTGGGAAGAGAAGAAGGAGAAGAGTCAAGAAAAGTAAAACACATATCAATAAAGATAAAAATAGGGCTGGGGATATAGCTCAGTTGGTAGAGTGATTGCCTCACATGCACAAGGCCCTGGGTTCAATCCCCAGCACCACAAAAAAAAAAAAAAAAACCCAAACAAATAAATAAAGATATAAATAAAAGGACTACTCTAAAATAAAATGATGTACCCAATCCCACTTATGCATGCTTAAAATTCAATACATATGGTGTTATGTATTGAATGGCATCCCTGCCCACCAAAATATATATATCTCCGGAAAATATATATCTACCTAAA
The DNA here is from genome assembly GCF_902686445.1 of Sciurus carolinensis. Taxonomy (NCBI): domain Eukaryota; kingdom Metazoa; phylum Chordata; class Mammalia; order Rodentia; family Sciuridae; genus Sciurus; species Sciurus carolinensis. The sequence goes on from NC_062232.1 coordinate 32,040,806, forward strand.
ATTTCCAGATGTGACCTCATTTAGAATAAAGATCTTTAAAGATGTAATTAAGATTAGGATCTTGAGATGAGCTTGTCCTAGATTAGGTTGTACTATAAATCCAATGCCTGATGTCATTATAAGAAACAGAAAAGGACAAAGCACAGAGGAAAAGGCCATGTGAAGACAGAGACAGAGATTATAGTGATGCATATACAAGCCAAGGAAAATTGAAGATGGCCAGCAGCCAGGAGATAAACATGGACTAGATTCTCTCTCAGAGTTTCTAGAAAATACCACCACTGATGAAACCTTGAATTTGGACCTTTGGCCTCAAGAATGTTGACAGAATAAATTTTAGTTGCTTTAAACCACCAAGTTTATGATATTTTGCTATAGCAGCCCTAGGGAACTAATACATACTATATAGGTGGTGTTCATCAGTCAAGATGGTTTTCAGCTGTAGATATCAGAAAATTGACCATAGTAGCTTAAATAAATAAGGATTTATTTTTCTCATATAGCAAGAAGTATGGGTGTAGACAGTTCATAGTTGGTATGGCTGCTCATAGATGTCATTTATACTCAATTTTCTTATAGATTCATGCTTTATTCTCCGTGTGTGTGGTACTCTTCCTTGTGATGATAAATGGATGCTGCACTTGAGGTACCCAGCTGCTTTTCTGACAGTAAGAAGAGACAAAGGGCAAGTAGAAAAAGGCAAAAGGCACGTACCAATGTTGTCTGTTCTATTTCACGAAGTTTTTCTAGAAAGCTACAGTAAAATTTCTTCTTTCATATCATTGACCACACCTGACTTCTCCTAGGCACATGGAGACAAAGAATGTGATCATATTCTGGAGATAGTTTGAAACTGGAGCCAGCATTTCTTGATGAGTGAGATGTGAAGTTATGGTAGACAGAGCAAAGCCAAAAACGCACAAGGGGGAAATGCAGCTGCCCTCAATTAAGGAGAAATGTGCAATTATAAATAAATTACGTAGAAAGATTGTAAGGAGGAACAGAAAAAGAGCTCAACGAAGAAAGATGGTAAGATGCTAAGAAAGAGATGGAAGACTAGGCTAGCAGAACAGGAAATATGGATAATAAAACAATTATAGAAATAAAAAGCACATCTGTAATATAAACTATGGATTTGGGGTGATGATTGTAAATGTAGATTCATTAATTTTAACAAATATACCACTTTGATGCTGGATGTTGGTAGGGGGGATGCTGTGCTTGTGTGGGGGAAGGGATATATGAGAACTCTGTGCTTTCCATTCAATTATGCTGTGAGCCTAAGACTATGCTAAATAAAAAGTCTAATCACTTCTTGGCCTTTTGGAAAAAGTCAAGTGTAAAGCTGGGCACAGTGATGCATGTCTGTGATCCTAGGAACTTGGGAGACTGAGGCAGGAGGAACATGAGTTCAAGGTCAGCCTCAGTAACTTAGTGAGGCCCTAAGCAACTCAGGGAGACCCTGTCTCTATAAAAAAATATAGAGAATATATAAATATACATATAAATATATGAAGGGCTGGGGATGTGACTAACTTATATGTTCAATCCCCCATACCAAAAAAAATCAAGTGTAAAAAATAAAGTCTATAGAAAAATACAGAAAGTAATAAAGCAATCTGTGTACTTCCAACATAATTTTATCAAATGTCAGCTCCTTCTCCACAATTTCTTAAAATATTTTTTTAAAAAGAAAGTAATTCATATTGTTGAAAAAATTGGAAGATTTGAAAGACAGAACATAGAATAGATAATGCTAATATTAAAAACAAATAATATGGAAAAAGGCCTGAAAATGAAAAATGTGAAGGAAAAGGGCAAATAAATAGGGGGAAAACAACATGGAAGAGAGAAAACAGAATGCTAGTAAACTACAAAATAAAAAGAATACAGAAATCTAAAAGAGCAAAATTATTCAGTGATAAAATTAAAGGAAACTTTATTGAAAAGAGGTAAGACACAAACCTATGGATTGAAAAAAACATCTCAAATTCAGGGAAAAGTTCATTTACCCTGGTAAATACACATATACTACTGAAATTACTGGACTTTTTGTATGTTAAATCTTATCCATGAAACAAAGCTAGAAGAAACCAGGTGAACTACAGTATCATTCAACTGGGAAAAACTGTCATGTATCCAGACTTCTGGGGGGAGAAAGTGATCTAATAATATTATAGTTTGTCTAGCTGTTATCCAGATATTTTAAAAACCAGAAAGATGTTTAAAAGCATGCAAAAACTCAGAGACTATTGCATCCACAAGTTGTTTCTGGAAAAAAATAAATCATGTGATGACAAAAGCCAACCAACCAAAAATGAATTAAAATACTCAAGGAATATGGGAGCTGACCAAATACAATTATGGCAAAAACAGTTTGATATACAAGATTTAAATTAGAGAAGTGATAAAAATGCATCAGACAAGTTGAAACAAAATGAAAGAATAAATCAACAAAATAAATACCTGGTAAGGTTGAATTAAGAAAACATCAAAATGGTAAAGAGAATAAATTTTTGATGACAAAAGGCACAACTCAAATAGAGAACTAACATTTATTCATCAAATAATACAAAATCAAATACATCAATTAAAAACCAAAAAGGAACAACTACAATGAAAAATTGATAATGTGCTCTAAAGAGATCAACCCTTCTGTTTGCAGTAAGCTAGATCAAGTATTCCACCAACTTCCTGTCTACCACCATCATCAAAATCAAAATAAGAATATTACAGAGGATTTCAATCACATAATTAAGATAATTGAATGGATAGATATATATTGAACTCTATTGCTATGAACTGAATCTTTGTCTCCCTCCAATTCATATGTTGAAATCCTAATCTCTAAAGTAATTGTATTTGGAGATGGAGCCTTTAGAGTTTAATTAAGTCATGAATGTATAGCTTTCACGATGGGATTAGTGCCCTTATAAGAAGACATAAAAGAGCTTTCTCTCTGTGCATATGAGGTACAGCAAGAGAACCACTCGCAAACTAGAAAGAACCCAACAGTACTGGCACCTCTGATCTTAGACTTTCCAGCCTTCAGACCCATGAGAAATAGTCTGTTGTTTAAGACATCCAGTTAGTGAAAATTTGTTACAGCAACCTCAACTGACTAAGAAATCTATACTCTGAAAATAGGAAATACCTTTGTTTTCATGTATTCATAAAACAATGAAAATACTATGTCTTTAATTTCAAGACACAAAAAATACACCAATAATTCAATAGGAGATGTAGGGGGAAAGACTAACAACTGTCAACCTCAATAAAGATTGTGATATACATTACAATTTTAGAATGATTTAAATAAATAAAGCCCATTCATCAAAATTAGAGCACCATCAGATTGAAAGGTCTAACACCTATTTTACATTAGAAAGCAAGTGTTACCAATTATAACTGCAATTTCCATAAGATGGCCTATTTCAGAGACATTAAAATATGTCTTAGAATCAATGAAATGGGAAGTAAAATAAAATATGTATTAGAAATGAGGGAATAAGGCATAAGCAAAGAAAATGTAAATATCCCCCAAAGTAAAAATCATGCAGATTATATTTGCTGACCACAATACAATAACACCTGTATATGTAAGGAGGATACATTCCAAGACCTCCAGTGGATGCTTGAAACTTGCAATAATACTGAACTCTACCTATACTAAGTTTTTCCTATAAGTACATATCTATAATAAAGTTTAAATTATAAATTAGGCACAATAAACATTAACAACAGTAACTAATAATAAAATGGAAAACTGTAACAATATATTATAATAAAATTGCCAACATCACTACTCTTGAACTTTGGGGCCTTTATTAAGTAAAATAAGGGTTACTTGAATACAAGAACTGCAATACAACAGTTGACCTGATAACCAAGATGGCTACTAAGTGACTAACACGTGGGTTATTAAAATAAGGAAATGCTGAAAAAAGGACGATTCACATTCTAGGTGGGATGGAGCAGGATAGTTCAAGATTTCATCAGGCTACTCAGAAGCAGCATGCAATTTAAAGCTTGCAAATGGTTTATTTCTGGAATTTTCCATGTAATATTTTTGAACAACAGTTGACTGAGGGCAGTAAGCTGAAACTTTGGAAAACTCCATCAAGGAAAAGGGAGGACTAATGTATAGAACTTTTAAAACTCTCAAACAACTCTTTGGTTGAAGACGATACAACAGCCATAAACAATTTATCCAGTGAAGAATGATTAAAAACAACTAATGTAATAATTGGAGAAAAGATCATATCCTTAAACACTTTTGTGACTAAGTAGGAAAGATGAGAACTAAATAATCTACCTAAGATGTTTAAAAAAAAAGAAGAAAAGTAAAGAAAACAGAGGGAGGAATTTATAAAATAAATTGAAAAAGAGTAATTTAGAAAACTGGTAAAAATCACAAATAAATTCAAAAGCAGTGTTTCTTCAGAAAAAAGTAAAAAAGTAAGGTAACCTAAACAAGAAAACTGTGAAGGATATGAAAACAAATACACAATCTACATATAAGGTTAATATTATCATCATAGAAATAGGAACTTGAATGAACAAAAAAATATTTGACACAACTCTGGATGAAATGGATATTTCCCCCCAAAGATAAAACTAGGAAAATTGACTTATATTTTAGAAACCCAAGCTGGACCTGGTGGTGCAGGTCTGTAATCCCAGTGACTTGGGAGGATGAGGCAGGAGAATCTCAAGTTCAAAGCTGGCCTCGGCAATTTAGTGAGGCTGTAAGCAACTCAGTGAGACCCTGTATCTAAATAAAACACGAAACAGGGCTGGGGCTGTGGCTTAGTGGTTAAGTGCCCCTGAGTTCAGTCTCCAGTATCCCCCAAAAATTAAATAAAAAACCCCCAAATGTGCTAATAACTAAGGAGGTGGCATAAGTATCTGTCTAAGAAAACAGAAACTACCTCCGTATTTTAATAGAGAGGTTTTAATATGGGGAAATAATTATAAAGGTACTGGAGGGATGAAACAACAAAAGGAAGATTTGAGGTCATGTGAGCATAATAGCTATAAAAGAAGCTACCACCCTTAGAGTGGGGAAACAAGAAGGAAAAGGCTGGCTAGCATTACTCAAATCTAAGATCTCAGAAGAGAGGCCCTGCAAAGTTGATGCTCAGACTTTTGAAGAGTTGCCCTACCCAACTGCTGCTGGGGTCCTTATGCTCAGAGCTGGTACTCAGACTTCTGAGGAAGCCTGTTGTATTGCAGTTGCTGCTGCTGCTGCATCTTAGGGGACAGCATGCGGATGGTTCTGAGAGTACCAAAAGGAGCTGCAGGCTGGAGGCACTTCTGTTACTGAAGTGAACCACGACTGCTGAGGCCATCAGAGGAACAACAGAAAAGGCAAAGGAACTCCATCTGCCCTCAGCTTACCTTCTGATTTCCCTCTATTCCTCCTATTACCAGACTTGACAGGGAGCTGGCTGGCCAAGGAGTCTGGAAAAAGTAGTTTGCAGAGTTCCAGTGCCCCAACATTTTCTTTTTTTTTTTTTTTTTTTTTTTTTTGGTACTGGGGGTTGAACCCAGGGGCACTTAACCACTGAGCCACCTCTCAGTCATTTTTTGTGTCATATTGGTTTGACAAATAGAATCCATCAATACATTAAAAGAATGAAACCCAACAATTGAACAATGTTTCATGTAGAAATTTAAGAATGGTTTAATACTAGGAAGCCTATTAATCTAATATGTCATGCTAACTGATAAAAAGAGAAAACCCATGAAATCATCTCAGTAGTTGCTATCAAGGCATTTGATTTAAATCATTCCTGATTTAAAGACCTGTTAGTAATTGGGTGCAGGGACACATGCCTTTGAAGTATCCCAGCAACTGTGGAGGCTGAGGCAGGATTGCAAGTTTGAGGCCAACCTTGGCAACTTAGTGAGATCCTGTCTCAAAATGAAAAAATAAAAAGGATGGGGAATGTAGCTCAGTGGTAGAGCAACCTGGGTTCAATCCTCAGTACTGCAAAACAAGAAAACAAAGCATAAAACAAAACAAAACAAAACAAAAAAGACAAAATAATAACAAATAAGAACCCAAATCCTGTCAGCATATTGTAGGACATATTTGCTTATCAGAAATCAAAACTTAACTCATGCATCCAGCCAATAATTAATAAGTGCTTCATGTATCAGACCCTGTACTAAGTTTGGGGTATATAGCAATTAGCAAAACAGGCAAGAAGCCTATCTTCTTATATCCTATTTGGGGAAAGCCAATAAACAAATACACAAATTAATAAAGATAATTACAGACTGCAAGGAATACTACAAGGATATCAATAGGATAATGGGATCTGCATTAACACTAGGGGGATTTGTCTTAGAGTGATTAGAGACAAGAACAAGTTAGCCATACATAAAAGACAAGAGGACACCAGGATAAGGCAAAGGAGTTGAAGGTGACAGATTTCAGATAGATTTAGGACTTCATGACTAATTAGATGTGAAGAATGAAAGAGAGGGAAGTGTGCAGGATGATTTCTGAGTTTCTGGCTTGATAGTGAGGCCCCTTCATAAGAAAGTGATAGTGAAGGGGAGCACGTTTGTTGAAAGCATAGTTTGGGATATGTTGAGTGTGAGATATCTGGGAGGCATCAATATGGAGAAGTGGGCGAGTTGTAGAATCTATAGACTGGAAGCTAAGGTGAAGGGGAGGGGTTTTGGCTAGTGACACATATATTTTTTAAACTTTAAATTTGTTCTGTTTAGATATACATGGCAGTAAAATGTATTTTGACATATTCTACATACATAAAGTATAACTTCCCATTCTTGTGGTTGTACATGATGTGGAGTTACACTGGTCATGTATTCAGACTGTCTTTCCTATTCCCATTCCCCTTCCCTTCTTCCAATTCCCCTTTGTGTAATCCAGTGAACTTCTATTCTTCTCTCCTCCCCTTATTGTTGAGTTAGCATCCACGTATCAGAGAGAACATTTGACCTTTGGCTTTTTGGGATTGGCTTATTTTACTTAGCATGATAGTCTCCAGTTCCATCCATTTACCAACAAATGGCATAATTTTATTCTTCTTTAAGGCTGAGTAATATTCCATTGTGTATATATCTCCATTTTCTTTATCCCTTCATCTGTTGAAGGACACCTAGGCTGGTTCCATAACCTAGCTACTGTGAATTAAGCTGCTATAAACAGTGATGTGTCTGTTAGTGACACATATTTTTGAGTCAACCACAGATAAATGATATTTGACACCATAAATGGATGAGATTGCCCAAGGCCAAAGTAAAAGGTAAGAGGAAAACAGTGTGTAATAGAGAGTCCTTAGGGTCTAGCAATGGAGACTGAGGAGGAGAAAGGAGAAAAACTGGAAGGGAGAGGGGATATATGAAGCTAAGGAAAGAGCCCTTTCAATGTAGAGGTGATCAACAATGTTAAATGCTGAGAGCGTCGAGAATTATGAGAATTAAAGAGTGGATTTGCAACAGGAACAGTGATTAGTAACATCAGCAAGAGCAGTTTCTGTATAACACTGGCACTGGAAGCCAGGGTGGGGTGAGCTGAAGATTAAATGGGAGGGTGCAGGGGATGCAGGGAGGCTGATAAAGGACAGAGAGACAGTGGATGAGGTGATCAGGGATGCTCATGGTTGGTGGTGTATTTTTATACTCAAAGTCTTTTTTAGTCCATTACATCCTTTTGAGAACTAGAATTTGGGGCAACACTTTAAAGAAATACTTGATTCAGACTCCAATATCTCACCATCTATTTTCTTTCTTTCTTTTTCTTTTTCTTTCTTTCTATTATTATTATTATTATTATTATTATTATTTTTTTTTTTTTTGGTACTAGGGATTGAACTCAGGGGCACTTAACCACTGAGCCACATCCCAGCCTTTTAATTTTTTTATTTTTATTTAGAGACAGGGTCTCACTGAGTTGCTTAGGGCCTCGCTAAGTTGCTGAGGCTGACCTTGAACTTGTGATCCTTCTGCTTCAGCATCCTGAAAGATCCCTTCTTGCTGTCTAATAGATATTTCAAAATGAACATGTTAAAAAGTGAATTTTTATTACCACATTCATTCCACTATCTTTTCTATTGCTACCCCTCCTCCCTTCCCTTCATTCTCCTTTGTCTAATCCAATGAATGAATGAGTTCCCCCACCTCTTCATTGTATGTTAGCATCCACATATCAGAGAGATCATTCAACCATTGGATTTTGGAGACTGACTGTACATCCACTAGACTGGATTCCAATTAGAATAAGTTATGTTCCATGCTTATATAATTATGTCAAAATGGACTCTACCGTCATGTATAACTAAAAAGAACCAATAAAATAAAATAAAAGGGAGAACAGTGGAGGAACAGGATCAAGGGATTGAAGCAGGGAGGGAGGGGAAAGAGCTGGGGAGTGATATTGGCCAAATTCTCTCATTGTATTATGTGCATGTAAGAATATGTAACAAAATCCAACACTATGTACAACTATAAGGCACCAAAAAAAATGTGTAAAAAGAAAGAAAAGTGAATTCTTGACCTTCTCAAACATGCTATACTATCAGTCCTTTACCTCTCAGTAATGCCTATCTTTTTCTATTTTCAGTCGTTAGGCTTGATTCTCTACTTTTTCTCACCTCTAACTAAAATTTCAGCAACTTTGATTTGCTCAGCTTACAAAATATACACAAAACCACAACCACTTGTCACCATTGTCACTTTTGTCTAAACGACTTTCATTTCTCTCCTGGATTATTGCTCATCTAAGTTTCTACCTTTATTCCTCTAAGGTCTGTTCTCAACCCAGAGAACAACACAGGGCTCCTTTAAAATGCAAATCAAATAATGTCATGCCTTAGTTCAGAACATGCTAATGAAATATCTTTCCCCAGTAAAATTTGTCTTTACAATAGCTTACAGGTCTCTACATGATCTGATCTCAATGCTTCTCTGACCTCATGTCCTAAACACCCTTCTCCACTCTATCTGCTCCAGACACATTAGCCTCTTTCCCAATCTGAACATATTTGTGCCTCTGGACCTTTGCACTGGCCACTTTCTCTGTGTGGCCTGCTCTTTCCTCAGATATCTTCCTGGTTGACTTCCTCTCCAATTTATGAGTTCTTTCTAAATTACTCGTTCTTCAAATACCATTTTTCTAAGCCTACATAGTTGGAGAGATTCAAATGATAAGTGGTACAAATATTCGTCTTATGTATAATCAGGATTTGTGGATTGTTTATGAATATGTGCTGACATGAAAAACATAGTAAGAGGCTTGACAAGAAAGAAGAAAAGAATGACAATACGTTACATAGCTCCAAAATTTGCAAGCTGGAAAAAGTTTATGATCCCAAGTATTGTTTTACACTAGGCAAGATAGATGAACTACAAAAAAAGTATTTTCAATCACAATTCTCATTTATGGCCTCATGATACATACTAATACAATACACAGTGAGAAAGTCATGCAACACATTCATATTTACTATCATGTGCTTGTTATTCTCCAAGGTGCACACTTCATTTTTAAAGCAGCAAGGTGAGGAAACTGAGGTTTACAGAGAGTAGGTGATTCCTCTGAGACCACAACCTTAAAAATGGCAGTAGAGGAAACTGAGGTTTACAGAGAGTAGGTGATTCCTCTGACATTACAGCCTTAAAAATGGCAGAGAGAATATTTACAGGAGGTGGGGTGACAAAGGATAATCCTGACTCCAGACGTTTTGCTTTTTTGTGTTACAGTAGGTGGTCTGCCATTCCTACTCAAGTAAATAGAATATCCATTAGAGAAAATTGATTTCAACCTAATTTTGATATTATAACAAATGTACTCAGCTGCTTCTATGGCCTTTATAGGAATGTAGTAATAATTGCAGAATTGTCCCTTTGCTTGGCAATAAGTGGTGAGGCTTTTTTTCTGTTTTGTCAATTTATTATATCACCTTCCGTAGAATCTTGCATGTGAATGTGAACTCCTAAAACATCTTGCTTTTTTGAGTAGATGACAGAGAATTCCAGAATCATTAGGGACTTGGAAGTATATTACATTCCCACCAGGCATTCTTCCCATTTCAATTTCTGGTTCTGTAGGAGAGAAGCGAAGCAAGGAGAAGAGAAGTCAGGAAAGAGAAATTGTCTGGAGGATACCACAGAGTGTGAGAAGATAGGCAAGTGAATGCCTTATAACTAAATAAAGAGAAAACAAAAATTTGAATAAACATTACATTAGGTAGTAATAACGCAAGCACTCTTATTTTCCAACCATGGAATAATTATAAAAATGGTGCAAAGAAATGTGATGTATGTGAACCAATTGATTGAACCTATGAAAGGTCTGGTCCTTTCAGGAGGTCAAGAACAACATTTATGAAAGTAGCTGAACTGGCCATTTATTTTATTTTATTTTTTTCAATTGGTTATACATGACAGCAGAATGCATTTCAAATCATTATACACAAGTGGAGCACAACTTTTCATTTCTCTGGTTATACATGATGCAGTCACACCAATCATGTAATCTTACATGTGCATATGGTAATAATGTCTGTTTCATCCCACCACCTTTCCCACACCCATCTCCCTCCCCTCCTCTCATTCCCCTCTGCCCAATCTAAAGTTCCTCAATTCTTCCCTTGCCCACCCCATTATGTATCATCATCCACTCATCAGAGAAAACATTTGGCCTTTGTTTTTTTTGGGGGGGGGGTTGGCTTATTTCACTTGGCATGATATTCTCCAACTGCATCCATTTATCTGCAAATGCCATAATTTTATTCTTTATGGCTGAATAATATTCCATTGTGTAAATACACCAGAGTTTCTTTATCCATTCGTCAAATGAAGAGCATCTAGGTTGGTTCCACAATCTAGCTATTGTGAATTGAGCTGCTATGAACATTGATGTGGCTGCGTCACTGTAGTATGCTGATTTATTTTGGGTATAAACCAAGGAGTGGGATAGTTGGATCAAATAGTGGTTCCATTCCAAGTTTTCTGAGGAATCTCCACACTGCTTTCCAGAGTGGCTGCACCAATTTGCAGTCCCGCCAGCAATGTATGAGTCGAACTGGCCATTTCATAGCCTCCAACTTCTTCATCTTGGATATAACAAGTGGAATGTGCAGTCTGAGATTAAACAGCAAGAAGAAGATAGAATGGAATGAATAAACACTGAACCTATACTCAGAATTTCTTAATTTAATATTTCATAGACTTCCAAGAATCTTCAATTTGGAATATTCTGGATCCTGCATTGAAAACCCAATGATTCAGATAATCTCTTTCTGGTGAACAAGGAGATTAAACAACAAAGATGTATTTTAATATCTGGCTATGCTGCTTTTTTTTTTCCCTTTTACTCAACAGACATTTTGCTAAATAAACCTAGTTTGTTTTTTCTAAAATCCAAGATCTAATTACAATGTGAATAGCCTCAGCACTTCCATTTACATTTGCTAATAGTTTAAATCAGGACTGGAAAGATATTTGAATCTGTCCAGCAGAAAGCAAAGGGTCATTTCTATGGATACCATGCAGTCCCAAATAAATATTTACAACAAATATTACTGAACAAACTCCATGCTACAAATACTTTACACTTGCAGCCAAGGTAATCAACCACTTTGCACAAAATGAAATTACACAAGATACTCTGTGTCTTGAAGATGGAAGACAGAAGTTTTTAGTTTAATACTTTGCCAGAAACAAAATAATAATTTTAGCAAAGATAGAGGTGCCTACTAAAGGTGTACCCATAAATTTACTTCCAAATTTCTACTAATTGTGAAATCACTTAGGAAACAAGGAAATTGCTCATGTGCCCCAGTTGGATTTTGGACTGCCCAGGACTAATGTTGATCTGAAGTCCAGTATTTGCAGTCCAAATTAGTAATCTTTGTACTGCAGCCTGGTTGAAAGAATATATAGATAAATACACCTGGTTGAAAGAATATATAGATAAATAATATATCCCTGGCCTGATCTAAGTTTGTAGATCAGGGTATAGAGAGATTCAGAACTCCACTTATATGATCTTTTCTATCTATAGGATTGGAAGTACAGAATTCACAGAAAGGGTAGTAGACATCAGGTTTCCAGATATTTCAAATAGATCTGGCCAGGCAGTGGTGAATGCCTATAATCCCAGCAGCTTGGAAGGCTGAGGCAGGAGGATTGCAAGTTCAAGGTCAAGCCTCAGCAATTTAGTGAGGCCCTAAGCAATTTAGTGAGACTCTCCCTCAAAAATTAAAAAGGGCTGGGGATGTGGCTCAGTAGTGAAGCACCCCTGGTTTCAATCCCCAGTACCAAAATAAATAAAATAAACTAGATCAGCATAACAGAGGTGAATCTCCATATATAAATGTGCTGTATAATTGTTATGGAGTAAGCAGTGGCGACCTAATACTGCCGGGGGAAAGAGGTTATGCCACATCACTTTCTGCTCCAGAAATATTGGGAGTCAAATTGGTAGGAAAATAGCTTTTATTCAAAGCCAGCTTTGAAGGAAGATAGAAGAAAGTCATCTTTTCAAAAATGTCATCTTTAGAATCTCTGAGGGCAAGAAAAGCTTTTAAAAGAGAAGAGGCAGCAAAGTGAGACAAAAGACAGGAAATACACATATGCCGATTTAGTTAGCCTGTGCTACACAGGTTGGGGGACATGGTGATCTCCACTCTGTTTCCTTGGCACCCACGAGGGGGTGGGGTTGTAACCCTTCAACCTGTACTATCAGCATGAAGAAGTTCTTGTCAAGTTTAGAGGGGTCCAAACTTCAGTGTGTTTCACAATCAACATGTAAAAACACTAGTAAGGGGGGATTATAGAAAAACACCATTTTTACAGAATCACCATCAAGAATATCATCTCTCCAAGAACAAGACATGGAACTCCCTAACATTGTCCTTCTTAAATTATAGTTGACGAAGGCAGAGAGCAAGAACTGTGGCTTTTGCCCTAAGGAGCCAAAATTTAGAGGGCTTACTGATTTTCTGCTGCTACTTGAGTTCACAAATGTTTTTATCCCCTTGAATACTGAGAGCATTTAATTCCACACCAGATAACTGGATCAGATTGTTGACTTTCTCTTTTTGCCCTCCCCCAAGGATTTTGTATGAGTGGAATTTCAAAAAAATGTATCCAAGTATAATCTATATACAGAAAAAGTTTCAATCATAAGTGTTAGCTTCACAAATTTTCACAAAGTGAGCATACTTGGGTAACCTATCACCCAGATGAAGAAACAGAACGTTGTAGTACTTTAAATGAGATGTTAAATTTAATTTTTGCTTGAAAAACTCTTTTTGGTTCAATCCACCATAGGGATTGAACCCAGCGATGTCTAACCACTGAGTCACATTCCTACAACTTTTTATTTTGAGAGAGGGTCTCCCTGAGTTGCTTAGGGTCTTGATAAATTGCTGAGCTGACTTTTAACTTTGATCTTCCTGTCTCAACCTCTTGAGCTGCTGGAATAATAGGCATGAGCCACCACACCCAGCTAATTTTGCTTGAATTTTGAGTACTAACTGAAGTGTACTGAAAGAAATACAGAACTTATAAAGAGATTCTTTGCTACAGAATATATCAGTTCTTCAAAGATCCCTCTAAGTCAAGAAAAAAATATATTGAAAAGTATTAAGGTGTTGGTGTCTTCATTTTTTAAATTGCATAATTTGGTTTTAGACATCACTGACTCATCTGCTGTAATAAAAGCTGATTAGCTCTGCCACTATTTATTCCCCCATATTCCAATTTTGTTGCTTACATTAATTTTTCATTGTTGGGGTTTTAAATATTTACATTCTGTTCTGCAACCATAGTATCCACACTGTTTAATCTTATTTCTATATTTAAATGGATTCAAGCCCACTATGAATCTCTTCATCAGAATTTTTTTCTCACTTTTTAAAAGTTTTGACTCATTATTTTTGGTAGCAAGAGTTTACCACTGAGTAAATCTTTCAAGAGAAGTTCTGAGTTCATGTTTGAGAATGTCTACCTATTGTTTTTTTACTTGAGAGATATAATATTCTTTTTTTTCTTTTTGCAGTACTGGGGATCGAACTCAGGGCCTTGTGCTTGTGAGGCAAGCACTCTACCAGCTGAGCTATCTCCCCAGCCCTAATATTCTTGAATAACATATTCTTTCGTACAGCTTCACTATCTCCTTCAACGAATGTTACCTGCTTATACAGTGCATCTACTAGACCTGCAGATAAACAATTTTTTTTTTTGCGGTGCTGGGGATTGAACCCAGGGTCTTATGCTTGCAAGGCAAGCACTCTACCCACTGAGCTATATCCCCAACCCCAAACAAAATTTTTAAAAATATTTTCAGACACAATACCTTTATTTTATTTATTGTAGTGGTGCTGAGGATCAAACCCAGTAGCCCACACATGCAAGGCAATTGCTCTACCACACCACAACTACAGTCCCCAATATTTTGGGGGGGTACCAGGGAATGAACTCAGAGACACTTGAACAAGGAGCCACATCCCCAGCCCTATTTCATATTTTATTTAGAGACAGGGTCTCACAGAGTTGCGTGGTGCCTCACTGTTGCAGAGGCTGGGAAATTTTCCATGTAACATCTAATTTTTTTCCTATTTGACTTGTTAAAATCTCTTCTTCAGCGACATGGATTATACTTAGATTGCACTGTCTTCATCTTCTATATTCAGCATTTCCTTTAACTCTTGTGTCCATGTGTAATTTGAACCCTTCACTGTATGCCTTAATTTAATTCTGGCACACCTGTTTTGTTCCTTGGTGTTTCTAGTTCATTTATCAGCTTTCTAGTGATGTTTTGGTTCAAAATTTGTTTCCTTTGCTCAACAATTTCATTTTACAAATCTTCCCAATGGTTTATTATCTTTGCTTGACTTATCAGTCTTCAATAGCTAGAAGGACTTTGAGTTGTATTTGCTTCCAGACCTATCTTTCATATGTTATCATTTTTTGGCTTTAGTTGGTCATAGTATTTCTGTTCTTGTTCATAATTATGAGATTAGCTTACATGCTCTGTAGAATCTTGTATAATATAGGTGAATTCTCATGGATTTCGATTTTACCTGGGGCTAGTTTCTTTTACTATTAGGGTGAAAAGAATAATTATAAAAGACTTGGACATGGAAATTGTTCATCAGATAATATTTTATTTATGACACTGAGGCCACAACAAAATGCATATGCATGTATATGTGGAGGGGTAAGACTTGAGCATATGAAGGATCAATAATTATATCTTTTCTCCCTGTGCTAATTCAGTGTTATATGTTATAAATGCTGAACTTAATTTCACAAGTTAAGCTAACTAAATTGACACATTTAAACAGGATAGAGTAAAGGAGGAATATTCTCATTATTTCTATGAAGGTGATGATACAAGAAGGTCCTGGCATTCTAATAAATGCAGGAACAACCAAATTAAAAAGTTCTTGAATGGTAAGAAAACCTGAAATGAGTCATGCCCTTTCCTATCTGTCATCCTCAAATAGAACGTGTCATTAAGGAAGGTTAAACACACACACACACACACACACACACACACAAATTATGACAAAATGCCAACTCCAACATAGTCAGACATTCCAATATCTGAAGGTAGAAATTTTGAAGCTGGCAGATTCACTACTGCATGTTTCTGGGTTTAGGCCTCATTCCGTTTACCTTCTTTCAACTAAATCTTCATGGTGTTTCCTGTAAGGACAATAGCAATGAATTTCACAACCCTACCCAACATTAACTCAGAATATGAGAATGCTATTTCTTCTTTTGGGGAGTATCATGTGACAGTGGTTTCTAACATATGACAAAAATGTTCTCCTTCTTGACTCCTTAGGAAGAACACTGGCCATTAACTTGGGACTTCAGTAAGGCCTTTAGCAAGGTGTCTTATAATGTCCTGTGCTCAAAAAGAAAAACCCAGGCTGGATGGAGTACAGTTAACATGATTAATAGCTGGTTGAAACAATATATGCCAAAAGGTGCTAATGAATGGACTGATATCAAGCTGAAGGTACTCTCTGGTTGTTCTGCAGCTTTCGCCCTTTGCCCACTGGTGGTACCTATTATCAAACTTGAATGAATATATATATATATATATATATATAATAGTTATCAAATGAATGGGTAATATTCAAGTGTCTTAAAGC
Organism: Sciurus carolinensis; assembly: GCF_902686445.1. Taxonomy (NCBI): domain Eukaryota; kingdom Metazoa; phylum Chordata; class Mammalia; order Rodentia; family Sciuridae; genus Sciurus; species Sciurus carolinensis. The sequence goes on from NC_062232.1 coordinate 32,056,957, forward strand.
ACAGAATCATAACCCAAAATATGAAAACAGGTTGCAGTAGTAGGCCAGATCTGAAGAGATAAAATTTAAGTGGGATAATACAAAGTTCTGAATATTCCTCCAGAAAGATTCCCACTACTCAAGAATAGAATGCAAAAATTTTGTTATATGGATAACAACACAGGGATGTACCTTTTAAAATTGGTCAAGCGTTAAGCAGCATTGTAAGAAACAGTTATCTATCAGGGAGCAGAAAGAACATTGGATTGGGTATCAGAAAATTGGGTCAAGCCCCAATTCTGCTACTTTGGCTCTTCAACACTTTCACCCTTACTTTCTTCTCAGGGTTTTTGTGAAGTTAAAATGAGTTATCACATCTAAGTTCTAAGTACTTGTGCTCAATAAACATGACCTAGAAAAGTTACCATTCACTAATAAAACAGATGGCTTTGCCACTCCATTTTGTCCCAGAAAGGATGGTACTTGGAAGAGTTTCAGATGCTATACTCAAAAGCAAAGTAGAGCTACTACCAAAGACAGCCACTGAGACAGATTGAACAACTCCAGGGAAAAAGTGAAGAACTGCTACATGAACCCAGGATAACTGACTTGAAGACTAGTGGATTTAAGGAAGGCCATACCTATCCTCAAACATCTGATTGGGTGCTTCATGGCTTTCTGGAAATCTCCAAAGCAGTAGAACTAATATTGGAGAATGAAAAACAAAAGAATGTGGGTCAGGGCAGCCACTTGGTGGAGATGTTGTGAGCCATTTCAAGACAAGTGGATGGTTGGACTACATGGCCTTTAACAGGACAGTTTGATTGTCATATTTCCAGGACACTTTTCATGAAGTTCTGTATCAAAGTAATCCAGGGTCTCCACTATCTTGGGTTGTGCTAGTTTCTAACCTTAAAATACCACCTTCTTTCTAACTCTAGGCCAGACCTCTTATTTTTCTGCTCTGCCTTCTCCCACCAGTTTGTTCTTGCACATTACTTTCTTTAGGGATTTCTGGTCACCTTTACAAGACTATCTTTTCCCAAACTATCCAAAAGACGCAGCAGAAGGGACAATTTGTGGACTTTTTGGGAGATGAGCCAGTCAAACATGATTTCTTGATTGCTGAAGTAAGAAGGTAGAGTAGGAATAAGAACCAGGATTTAAGAACTCTGGAATTCAAGTTATGTACCAAGAAATGCAGTAGGTGTACAACCTCAGATCAGGTTTATTTATTTATTTATTGGTGGTGGAGATGGAACCCAGGACCTCATGCATGCTAGGCAAGTGCTCCACCACTGAGCTACACCCTCAGCTCTCAGACCAGACTTTTAATGGGAATTTGGATACTGTTCAGGAAGTAAGGGACCCAGACCCTTTGCCTTGAATCTGTTGACTTACTAAAAGTCTACAAAAGTTATTTGTTCAAAGGATGACTTCCCCTGTTTTCTGGAGGCAAAAAGAGTCCTGGGCAGGTTGCTCAACACCTTCAGACCATCCAGATCGCAATAGTGAAGGTATCTGGAGAAACCAGAGAGGCTGTCCGCTTTCTGAAGGGCCTGGTCCATCCCGTTCTGCTCCCACGTTACCCTAGGGAACCGTTTTTATTTTTTTACGGCCTCGCGGGCGGGGCCGGGGCGAGGGGTTGGCTGCAGGGCGGTTACCAGGGACGCGGCCGCCAGTGCGGCGGGGCTAGGGTGAAAGAGGACGCTGACGGGGGAGGGGTCCGTGGTTTCTGACTGGCTGGGTTGCAAAGGCTCATTTGCATAACATTCTCTGACGTTTTCTGATTGGCCGAAGCCAGAGGGGAGGCGGTGGGGTGATTCCAAGGGCCGGGAGCTCTGGCCCGAGGACCTTTTCGTTCCGGAGTTACCCCGGTGGGTGTGAGTTGTTGCGTGGGCCCAAGGGAGCTGGGTGGCCCGGTTTGGGAAGTTTTTCAGGCAGGTGCATGAGCCATCTTTCTCTGATAGGGTTTAAGAAATGTGCAAGAACAGTGGCCGGGAGTCAAGAAACTGGGAGATCCAGATCAGACAGCAGGAAGGAAACGGATCAAGGGAAGGGTGGAGGGCAAAGGGAGTTAGGGATTTCTCTCAAGCTGGACTTTTTTCGGGATAGGATCCCTTTGCTAGGTCACTTGGTGTTCCGTCAGTTATTAACCAAACTGTATTGGAACTGGATAGAAGAGAAAAGGAGGCAGGATTCCAACATTTAATAACTCAAATCTGAATGCTGAGTTTTCAAGCGGACGCATTCCTAACTTAAAATATCAAGAGAGTTTGGAATGGGGGACAAAGGACATTTTAATTTATGAGAAGATCAACTACTGAAACTGGATATTTGTTTTTCTCGAGTTTTCCTCTTATAACGCATGCTCGTTCCATCTCTGGGCATAAGAGTTTAAAACCATCTTGAGCTATTTTATACTCTTGTGCTGCCTAAGCACTTGGGGGAAGGATCTGTGGCTCATCATGGCCCATTTCTACATTTTGTGAGGAATAAACATCGCTACACTATGAGGTCCTATACTAAGTACAATTAATCTTTGTATAGTACTTAATAATTTACGTAATGATTTTTGCATCCATTATTTTACTTAACCAAAATCCTTGGTACAGTCTATGGGAGAAGCTCCGATTTTATTGACAAGGAAACAGGCTGGAAAGTTTCTGCGTTCCCATGTGTGCAACAAGGAAGGGTGAGATTATTTTAATACTTAAATTTTATATAATGCTTCTTTCCCTTCTACATTCTTCTTTTCATCGATCTCTTAAAATAGGTCGACAAGCAAGTAACATCTGTTTTAACAGATTAGAACGATCTAGAGCTAATAAGTTAGGAAGGGGGTCTCCCAGACTGGGTTCCAGGAGTCACCAACGACTTTTCATTCTATTCTTTGCACCAAGTCAGCTTTCATTCAGAATACAATTAGAAAAAATGGTTTGTCATGGAGAATACTTAAGTATAGGTCATTTAAGTATAGGTGTTTAAAGTGAGAGAAAGAGAAAGAAATCCTTTGATAATGTACTTGTTTTTGACACTTTGGGTCCTGTGGGAAAATACTGTACTTACTAATATTCCCTCCCTCCAAGATTTTAGAAGCAAGGGATTTAAAGTTAGAAGCCTGAGTCAAAATTATCTGTAGCACTGTAAGAGAAGACTGGTGAATAAGGGACGTGGCAAGGGTGTGAAATGGGAAAACGAAAATGAGTTATGGTTTGGACGTCCCAAAGTGAAATTTAAGGTGCAAGGCTCTTGAAAGTTACATCCAGGGATTTGGTACATAGCTTATGCACTACTAAATGACTCTGTGCTGAAGAACTATCTTGAAAACACGTCACACACACGCTCTCAAAAAATTATTGGATATATCTCCACATTTCTGTTAAATGATGAGAGACACCCAACACCAGGCCTAAGTACTATGACCCTCTTCTAGCTTTTGGCAACCAAAAGGTCACATGGGCCCCATGGGCTTTCCAACATCATTTCTCTCCATTGCCATGTTCTGATCTCTCGGAAAAAAGTAGGCTGCTCTTCATTCCTGGCAGCAGTTGCTGAAGGAAAGATTGGGAAAGACCCTGCCAGGAGGGAGGCAAATGCCTCTGACCTCCCCTCCCACAACAGCTGACCAAGTCCAGGGCCATGGCGGGAGCACCGCTAGTCCACGTGCACCCGGCATGTCCAGTCACCCTTCTTACATAAGAGTCCCAGGTTGGAGTTGGGGCAGCTGCGGTTCCCTGTTCCCAGGTGGCTAATAATAAACGGAGGCATCAGTTTCCAGGCTGCAGTCACTGTAGATTCGGGGTTGAGGGGCTCACTTTGCAACCCCGACCCGTGCATGCCCGTCATCCCACCCGGCGAGCGCGCGCCAGGCCCGCCCAGCACCAGACCACCAGCCAGCCCTCCCGACGGTCGCGACTCCAGAGCTTTCGCTGCTGTACCTGGCTCTCCCCCAGCCGGCTTGCCCTGGGCTTGGTGCTGGCGAGGCGCGGCTGCTCCATCCCGCTCGGCCCTGCCTTGCCCTGCCCTGCCCTGGCGCCCTCCCTCAGCTGGGGTATCAGGCGAGAGGCGGAGCCGGCCCGGCGCGCCCCGCCCCCACTGTAGAAAGAGCCGGGCCAGTGTTACTCGCGGTCATCCCAGCTGGGGCCTTTTATCTGGGCGCTCCTGGGGGAGGCAAGAGGAGGAGACACCAGGGGTGGCACTGGACGCCGGCGACACCTTTCCTGGACTATAAATTGAGCACCTGGGATGGGTAGGGGGCCGACACAGCCGCCGCCTCCTACAGTCACAGTCAGGCCACTGACCGAAGCAGCGCCCTTGGGCAGCAGCTGCCCGCAGCGAAAACACTGAGCTGCCAAGGAGAGGGGGATCTCGAGGCACAAGAGAAGGTGGGTGGGTGCCCTCGCCCCATTGTTGCCCCCGTATAGAATGGACGCTTGAGGTCGGATTTTTCGGAGAGAGAAGCAGGGAAGAGGGGTAGATCCCTTCTCTCCGTGACCCTCAACTAGCCAGCGAAGAGGTGGGACCATCTGGTCGCGGGGAGCCACCCTGGCGCCGTCCCGGGCTAGCAGTTGCCAGGGAGGGAGGAGCGCGCGGGCAGGGGCTCTGAGCGCGCTAACCGGGTGAATAATCTTCCTGTTCTTTGGTCCCTGTCTCCCAATCAGGCAAGGCTCGACCCATCGACCACCCACCGCCATCGAGAGCTTCCGGACGCCAAAGCGAGGACAAGCCGCGCATCGAGCAGGGCCGGGCTGCGAGAGAAACGAGAGTTGGAGAGGGCGGAGGAGGAGCTGGGAATCCCGCCTCACCGGCTATAGCTCGTCCCCCTGTGCGGGCCTCGGAGAGCGCTTGAAGGCGGCCACCCCCTTGCCCGGGCCGACCATTCCTGTGCCCCTGCGTTTCGACTCCCGCGCGGCCACCATGATGCAAATCTGCGACACCTATAACCAGAAGCACTCGCTCTTTAACGCCATGAACCGCTTCATCGGCGCCGTGAACAACATGGACCAGACGGTGATGGTGCCCAGCCTGCTGCGCGACGTGCCCCTGGCGGAGCCGGGGCTAGACAACGACGTCGGCGTGGAGGTAGGCGGCAGTGGCAGCTGCCTGGAGGAGCGCACAACCCCGACCCCCAGCCCGGGCAGCGCCAACGGCAGCTTTTTCGCGCCCTCCCGGGACATGTACAGCCACTACGTGCTGCTCAAGTCCATCCGCAACGACATCGAATGGGGAGTCCTGCACCAGCCGCCGCCCTCGCCGTCAGGGAGTGAGGAGAGCACCGCCTGGAAGTCCAAGGACATCCTGGTGGACCTGAGCCACTTGGAGAGCGCGGACGCCGGTGAGGAAGACCTGGAGCAGCAGTTCCACTACCACCTTCGCGGTCTGCACACTGTTCTCTCCAAACTCACCCGCAAAGCCAACATCCTCACCAATAGATACAAGCAGGAGATCGGCTTCGGCAATTGGGGCCACTGAGGCGGGGCGCCATGGCTACCCTGCACCCACTCGGTCCCCATCTCTCACCCTCTCTTTCCTTAAAAGCTGTTTTCTTCCTGGTTGTGGGGCGCGAAGGGCAGACTGCAAAGTTGGGCTGTGTACGTGCAGGGGGTTGGTGGGGCTGTATGGAGATGAGGGTCCCCTTGGGGAGCGGAGAGGAAAATGGTGGCTGGAGAGGGGCTCAAGGACCCCCCAGGAGGGGGTCTGCCTTCTACGTTGGTGGGAATGGAACTGGGCTGACGCCCCACATTCAGCCTGTGCCTTTCCTGGGGTTTCTTTTCTGTTCTTTCCGGAGGAGAAGGGCCTGAAAAGGGGCCATGCCAGGGTGCGGTGCTGGGTTGCCACACTTGGGAACGCAAGCCGGAGCTGGGTGCCGGGGAAGGCGGGGCGCGCAAACTCCCGCCCGCCCTGCTGTTGAGCCGGTGGAGGCCCTGGCGTTGCTAGGATTGCATCAGTTTTCCTGTTTGCACTATTTCTTTTTGTAACAGGGCCCTGTCTTAAGTATTTCAGATCCCCTCCTTGCTCTGAAACTTCAGCGATTCCATTGTGATAAGCGCACAAACAGCACTGTTGGTAACCGGTACTACTTTATTAATGATTTTCTGTTACACTGTACAGTAGTCCTGTGGCACCCCACCCCATCCTTTTCACGCTATCCCGCCCCCATCCCAGTGTGTGTAAACTGGTAGTGCACCAGCTCGTATGAAGCTTGCCACTCAGCCAGTGAAATTAATAACATGAGAAAGTGGATTTATCCCAAATGGAACCAACTGACATTCTATCTGTATTGTACATAGAATGATGAAGGGTTCCATAGTTGTTATATGTTTTAAGTTTATTTAAAACTTTTTTTTTAATCCAGATGTAGACTATATTCTAAAAAATAAAAAAGCAAATGTGTTCACTAAACTGGACAAGTGTGTTGCTCTTTAATCTGCCAGTGAGTGGCTTAGTCGTTAAATAAAAATAAATTGATTTTTTGTATAGCAAAAGTAAACTTTATTTTCTCTCTGGTATTTCAAGGTGGTGGATACTCATCTCTGCAAGTATTTAGTTTTGTTTGGAGAGTAGCAACTGACTAAGATTTACTTCCAAGCTTTATTGCTAATTCAGTACCCAAGTAGGATCCTACATCTCAACAAAAAGTCAAATATTCAGTGTTTGGGAAGGTACATGTATCTTTCAACCAATTTGGCTAGCTTATTGGAGTGCTTAATTAACATTTTGAATTTTTAAGATTCTCAGCACCAGATGAAGTGGTTTAAGGCATAAAAAGTTATTTTTAAGTCTGAAATTTGTGGACAATGGAAGATTTACAAAGAAACACCAACCAATACTAGTGTGTCCACCTGAGCAGGTCTTTATTTACAAGTCTCTTATATTGATATTAGGAGGTATGTACATGTATTAAAACATAAGCAATGCCCTTTTTCAGTAGTTCCCAATGGAGTGCTAAGCCTTGTTGATCACTGTGCCTAGCATTGCTTCCAGGTTTTTAGTGACCCAGTCTGCAATCAAGACAGCATATCTGCTCAAGGCTGCTGTGGGCCCCTTGGGAATATTTTTTAGATGCCCTAAGGGAATGGTGGGACAGGTAAACAGCACTCTGCATTTTATTTCACTATTTGTGTTGAGGGGATAAGTATGAGATCAACTTCAGTTTTCAATCTTGAAGTCATGAGGCATGCTTTAAACAAATAAGGCTTGAATTTAAAATGCATATAATTTTACAATTTGGGAAAAACTATTGCAGGCAGGCACAGCTCAAGTCTATTATCAGCTTTTAGCAGCAGTGGAAAAAAGGGGGAAGTCTCAAGACAGCGTTGCCTGCCAGTTGCCAGAGAAAGTTAATCGTTAATATATAAAGATAAGCTGGGTAGCACCCAAAGTAAGGTGTATGGCCTCTTGTGTTCCTTTTTAAGTACAAGCAAAAAATTCAAAGGAAGGAAACTACTGGGCCACATGGTACGAAAAAACACAAAGACTTTGGAGCCAGAAAATTGTGCATATAAATGCTCGTTACTACTTATTAGTTTTTGTGTATTTAGCTTTCATAGCCTGTTGCTACATTTGAAGTCAGACATAATAATTTAAATGCTTGTTTCTTGGAGTTGCAATGAAAATTAAGTGAGATGGTATGTGTGTAGAGATAGTTTCACACTTAAGTTTCCTCAGGCACTGCTGAAATACCTTACAGGTTTCTTTCTTCATAGATTGGTTCATATATCCATTTCCTCCCCTCCCCTCCATGAAAATACGAGGCCTTGGACAGTATGTGTACTTTAAGGAAATGCATAATTTCAACTACATATATGAAAGTCTTATTAAACTATTTCTTCCAAGTCATGAGAGGGAGTCCAAATTAAAACTGAACAGTCATAGCGATGGCAAGAACTTTATGTGCTGTTTGTTAGGAGCAATTTGTTTTCAGAAAATTCTGGTGGTATATAGAATACAGAAAAGTATATGTAGCTAGTAAAACTAAAATAAGGATGTATCAATTATGAGTTTTATTTTTGAAAACACTGCTGCATGTAAGTGTGTTTTTATACATAAATAGTGATCTGACTGAGGAGTAATGATGTTTACTGCTAAAGAGCATTGGATTTTTTATGAACCAATAAGGTTTCCCAGGCCCATTAAGTACTATTCCACTGAGCATTTTATTCAAGATCGGTTTATGAAATAAAAACCAGGACACATCGCCAATAAGATTGACCTGGTAAAACTTCTCAAGTTATTTACAAGTTTGCTCAATTTCCGAGGTAAAGTGATAAGTGACTTTCATCTCTGCAGAAGGTCTTTGCATATTTGCATACATTGTGAGGCACCTTCCTCAGAGGTGGGAGAGAAAAACTACCCCACAGTGCCCCTCTCCATGTCAGCTTATGACTGAAGGGAAGATATGGTTAGATGAACTGGACAGAAAGCGACAGCTCACATTGGAATTGATTACCCTCCAACATTAACATTTGAGAAGAATTTTCTACATCAAAACCTCAACACTGCAACCTTTGAGAAAACCTGGATTTATGTCTCAAAAAGTTTTCTGCTTTGCTCACCTCAGGATTTTCACCTTTTATGTTTACACAGCATTCCTTAGTGGTTTGGGCTAACTTAAGTTTCTCTGTAGCTGAGCCCAATTTGTTGGAGAATATGGCATGGCAGCTGGGATTCTTATTATTTGGACCAATTGAAAACTGATTTACTGTTGATGATTTTTTTTTGAAAAAAGAAAGTTATTGTCATTTATGTATGCCTCATTGTGTCCCCTTATTTCTAGTTGCTGAAAAAAGACATTTGGGAAATATTGTGTCTTTCTCTCTCTCTGTGTCCTTCTCTTTCTTCCTTTTTGTCTGTCTCTCCTTTATTTTACATTGCCAATGGTTCTTAGATGTTAGCACATTGGACATAGTTTCAATACACTTAGGGTTCAAACCTTATACTGTATATCTTAAAAAAATAAGGCACTTGCTGGTTGCAAATTCCTGAATACACATGTAATCCCAGCTATTTTGGAGGCTGAGGCAGGAGGATCACATACTGGAGGCCAGTCTGGGTAATTTAGGGTGACCCTGACTCAAGAAAAAAGGGCTGAGGATGTAGTTCAATGGTAGAGAGCTCCTGGATTCAATCCCTCCCAAACAAACAAAATAACCAACAAAGCATTTTTTCATTTTTATGGGGCATCTAGTACATTTTTTACCAATCATTGCATCTTTATGTCATTTATTTTAAAGAGTTCTGGATAAAGTAATGCCAGAAGGAATGTTTTCTTTAAAATTTTGGAGGTGAATTTTTTGCCCCCAACTAATAAAAAAAGCTTATTTGGAAAGTTTTGGAAACTTTAAATGTGGGATATTGGATTGGTCTTTTAAAATTAAATATTAGTATTTTAAAGTTTAAAATTAATATAGCTCTGCAAGGATAAATTGCTTTAATTAGCAAGGTAATTTAAACAGAAAATTATTATTTTTTTCTTTTAAGTAGACGTCCATCTTTTTAAACAACTCAAGAGAATTTAAAGGTTGTTCTTTAGATACTCAAAACACTTGACTTGGCCTCTAGTTCATTCAGTTGTGTAGAGTTTTCTGTTAGTGGGTAGACATGATAGTCTACTACCAATAACAGTTTCTTTATCTGGAAGTCAGTACCATCCTTTGACTCAACATTCATGTTTCCTGCCTTGGAACTCCCAATGTAGAAGGCCCTCACTCTGTCCTAAGGCCTTGCCACGCCCCATGGAGTAATGAGTCCTCAGAGCTGACATAATGCCCAGAGCTTGTGCCCCTACTTCTTGACGGTACTCTGGGTATGTGAATTCCCAGGGTTCCCTGTCTAAATGACCCAATGGTCCAGTCCAAGAACTTCATAGGCGGCTAGCTTGGGTTTGTTTTCTCCAGTGGTTGATGAACTAGCGGGGTGTGCACCCTAGACCAGAGGTTTAGATATGGACACCAGGCTTTCCATAAGTTTGCATGCAAGACCCTTTTCAGTGGGAAATGGAGTTTGAGTGGGAAGGTAAGGAGGCAGAATGTAGGCTAGGAGTCCTGTTCCTTCTGTCCTGCCTCCTTGGCTGTCTAGATGAACAAAGGGTGTGAAGCCAACAGAAAGGCAATAAAAGGTGAAAGCAGCTCAAGCTTTAAAGTCTCTTCTGAGTTCAACTAATGAGGATTCCATGGCTTTTCTCCCAACCTTCCACATTCCTCACCCTCCTCAGGAGTCTCTTTACTCCATTGAAGAGTGGTATTTAATTAATGAAATATAGGGTAAGGAAAAGGAAAACCACATTGTATGCAGAACTTTCCCAGCTGCTTGCTCTTTAGTGCTACGATGGTGGCAAATGTAGTAAAGACAGCTACTCCAGACCCAAACAGATACATCTCCCACGAAGCAGTGAAGATTTCACCTCCCCAAAAATTCCACCATCTTTTTAAAATTTGGTAGCTTTTTTCTTTTTAATGTCAATGTTCTTAGTCAAGTTTAAAGTAGAAAACATATAGTTGTGCATCTGTCTAAATGAGGCCAACTAAAACCACAACCATTTTGTCAGTCCTTCCTGTTTTGGTATTCTCTGTTTTTAAGAAGAACATTTTTGTTTGTATCTTCCCAAGCTTTTTCTTATGTTCTGTTACCGCTTTCTATTCTTTCTGAGTCCTCTGCCTAGCAGTTTTTAAAATATTATCTGCCCAGTGTGCCCAACCTGAAGCTGGTAAGGATTTAGATTACAGAATGTTCTTATTGCCAGTTATGAACAGGGTTATAGATGGTAAGTTTCTGATCTTGAACTGTCTAGAGAAAGTGGTTTCCACAGTAGATAAGAGTAGTAGGAAAATACCAGCAAAACATAGAGCCTAGTTCTTTATTTTAACTAGTACAATAAACAATGTTGGGGATGGGGCATTTTCTAGAATCTATTTTACTTTTCAATATCAGTCTTACTAGTGTTTATATGTGCACTTTTATCAACCAGCGTTCAGTTTGCAGGATGAAACTGGACATGATTCATTTGATGTTTTCAAAGGTAGAAACTAACTTTGTAGTTTTTTTTCCCCCTTTTGAATACCACACTGCTGAGGTAAAGAATGTTGTAGCTTGTGGGTGAGCTCAATAGGGCCAATTAAAGCCTGACTACTCTTCCACCATGTTGAAATACCTGACAGAACTTGCTGTGTCCTTGGATAATGGCCTTTTTTTTCCTTCATGGCAGACATCTAATTGAGGAGATTTCCTGTTTGGTAGTCAAGGAAAGATGAAAACGAAAGTACCATGTTGTTGGTTCTGACCAAGGTATTTAAATTTTTCCAGTTGTTCACATGCAATATTAATTTTAAGCACTGCTTTTTAAAAAGTAAAATATACATCTTGTGAAAGAACATTTATATGTTCCAGAGTAGCCAAAGTATGTGCAGAATGCAAAGAGTGTAGTTAGATTAGTCATTCAAAAGAAGGTGTAGTATTTTATGGTATCTAATTGACATTGCAGCTTGTAACTCATGGATGCTTTGGGAGTATAATTTGTTTCTGTTGTGCTAAGTACTTGTTGACAATTCCTTCATAGCTTAAGTGTTTGGAGAGACAGTGCCAGAAATGTAGATGGTTAACCCTGGTGTTAGAGTCTGGGAGGAATCTCAGAAATCTAGTGGGTTTGGGAGCTGAAGAAAATGTCTGCTCCTCAAAGCCACGTTGGTCCCATGTGGAAAAAGGGAAGTGCCAAGATAAGACTACCTAATTTAGGCTTTCAGAATTTACCAGATGTCACCCCACCATCCCTGGGTTGGTGTGAATAAGGGAAGTGAAAAATCATTTTCTCTTGGGAGCAGGCTGTGGTACCTTTTTCTCTGACTGGAAAGGAAGCAGTTTTAAGTTGAAGCCATTTTTGTAGGTCCCAAGTGGTGAATAATCCCTGATTTCAGCAGTTAGGTGCCCTTCTTGTGGAGGTGCTGAAGTCCTTTTCCACCACCTTATGAAACTATTGTTTGCCAAGTCAGTATTGTCCTAATCTTGAGGTAGAAAGGGTTTGGGACAAAAATATGACCAAAGGGAAGGAGCAATTATATATAAAGGAGACATATAGAGCAGAAGAAATGGAAGGAGACAAGAATGAAGAGAGAAGATAGAACAAAGGCAGGGAAACTGTGGCAAATCATATTTTCCAAACAGGGCTGTCCTTATTTCTGGCCCTACATGCTCTGTCAGAACTTTGCCACCTTCCATCACGAGGTATAATCTCCATCTCCTCCCCTTAAATTTAGAAGGGTCATTGTGACTTCTTGGACTACATGAAGGTGGCCGTCACTTCCAAGGCCAAGCCACAAAAGGAGATACATCTTCCTCTTATATGAAATACATGCCCGTCTCTTGAGATGCTGGTCCTTGGAACCCAGCTGCCATACTGGGAGGAAGCCCAAGTCACATGGAGAGACTATGTGTAGGTGTTCCAGCTGACAGCACAAATGAGGACCCAGATAACAGCCACCGTCAACCCCCAAACATGTGAGTGCGCCATCAAATGATTCCAGCTCCCAGCCTTTGAGCCACTCCAGCTGATGCCAAGTGCAGTAGAGACAAGCTGTCCCCGTTGAGCCCTGCCCAGATTTCAGATTTGTGTGCAAAATATTTTCATTCTTTTAAGCCACAAAGTGGTTTGTTACACAGTAATAGATAAGTGAAACAGAGGCTTTTTTCCAAATTTCAGAGGATTGTCTAACTAAATGAAAACAATTCAAAGTAGAATGTAATTTATGGCAGGGAGTCTGTTTTATCACATTTACCTGAGTAGTCACTTATGATAAACCGGGAACTTTTGGAAACATTCATCTGATGACTGATTCAGAGAACAGAAGGATTAGAAATAGTATATGGGTGGAGAGATGCTATAAATAACGTTTTATACTTGTGTTAAAATTTAGCAGAGTAAGCAGAACAATGATGCCCTCAAATAAGCCCATGCCCAACTCACCAGAACCTGTGAATATATTAACTTGCATGGTAAGGGGTAATTAAAGGTGCAGATGGAAATGAAGTCATCTGGCCTTCAGATGGGGCAAATCATCTTGGATTATCTGGATGGGCCCAATGTAATCACAAGAGTCTTTAAATGATGGAAGTAGAAGGCATAAAAGTCGGAGTGAGAGGGATACAGTGTGAGGAAAACAACTTGTTATTGTTGGCTGTGAAGATACATGGGAGCAGGAGCCACTAGCCAAGAAATGTAGGTAGCCTCTGCTCTCACAGCTGGAAAAGACCAAGAAACAGAATCTTCCCGAATCCTCCAGAAAGCATGCAGCCCCATCAATGCCTTCTTTTTAGCCCAGGGAGACCCATTTTGGACCTCTGACCTCCAGAACTGTAAGGTGATAATGCTGTATTGTTTTAAGTCCCTGACTTTGTGGGAATTTTGTACAGAAGCAATAGAAACTAAAATACATGCTTTCTAGCGTATAGCCAGGAAATGAAAAGGTTACACACTCTTGGTACCTAATCTATTTGTTGCCTTTGGGCTGGTTAAAATAGAATTTCTAAGCACCACCTGAAAATGCTATCAAAAGGTTCTTTTTGTCTTGCTTTGTGAAAGAAACTTGATTTTCCTTTTAGGCTTTAATATTGGTGACTGTGGCCCTGCATAAGAAGACACTATTTATGGAATTGCCATTATATTACTAAATAAGCTTGCTTTGAATATAGTGGCATCATTTATTATTGTACTTGTACTTAAGTTCTTACATCCATCCTTTTTCTTTTCTTTTCTTTTTCTTTCTTTCTTTCTTTCTTTATTTTTTTTTGAGTATCAAACCCAGGAACACTATCATTGGGCTACATACCCAGACACTTTTAATTTTATTTTAAGGGCCTTGCTACATTGCCCAAGTGTGATCTTCCTGCCTCAGCCTTCTGAGTAGCTGGGATTATAAGCATGTACCACTGTACCTGACCCTTCTCCTTTTTGCTCCATTTTCATTTCTTTCCCTTCCAAAATATTTTGTGATTTTAATGTAGTGCTTTCTATTTCATTATTATTTTTGCTCTGTCTTTGCATACAATTACATGTACTAAAATACCCAGATATTAAGTATACAGTTCATTAAATTTTGACAAGTACATACAGCCATAATCAACATATCAATCAAGGTACAGAACATAACCATCAACTTAGAAAGTTACCTCATCTTCATTTCTGATCTATGACCATTTCTATCCCCTCCACTCTAAAGCAAACACTATTCTGACTTCTACTCTCATATAATTAGTTTTGCCTGTTTTCGAACTTGGTTGAAAGAGAATTACACAGTATGTACTCTTTTGTGGCTCCTTTCACTCAACATTGTATTTCTGAGGTTCACCTACTCTCTTGATTGAGTAGTCATTCCTTATTATTACTGAACAGTATTCTGTGGTATACATTTCTATGATTTGTTTATCTATTGTCTTTTTGATGGACATTGAGGTTGTTTTCATTTTATTTATTTATTTTAGCTATTATGAATAAAAGAACATTCTAGTATAATCCTTTTCAAAAGACCATAAATAACAAATGAATAGGAGTAAGAGTGCTGCTTCATAGGATAGGTATATATTTAATTTTATCAGAAGCTGCCCCAAGTGTTTTCCACAGTGATTACAACATTTACCCTCTTGCCAACAATGTATGAGAGATCCAGTTGTCCTAGGTCCTTTTGATTGATGGTGTCCTCACCATTGGTACTTAACACTCTTAGGTCTCATTGAATGGTAATGAGTTAGTGGAAGAGAGTGCAGCATAAAAGATTTGCAATGGAGAGAAGTATATTAGATGTCAACTCTGGGAACACAAAGGTCATACATAATAAGAGAGGTGGTTGTGGCAAGGTGAAATAGAGGGAAAGGTGGCACCCAGTAGTGAAAGAAAAATCATGACTTGGAATCAAAGAATCTGGCATTAGCCCCAGTTCTGTCAATTTGTTCTGTTTCCTCAGGGAGTTAATTAGCTTCTTGGATCCTTAGTTTTCTCTTTTGCAAAATGGAGATACTATGTTAAATAGCAATAAACTATCCCTCAACATGCACTTATGGTGTGTACTTCCTTCCTGATAGGTTTCTTGCTAGGACTGCTACAAATCTCATTTATTCCTCCTAAGGACCCAGTGAAGTAGGTACTAATATTCTTAGTTTAAAGATGAGTAAATTGTGTTAAAGATTTTTGTTTATGCTGGACACAGTGATGCATGCCTGTAATCCCAGTGACTCTGGAGGCTGAGACAAAAGGATCACAAACTCGAGGCCAGCCTCAGGGCAAATTACGAAGGCCCTAACCAATTTAGCAAGACCCTGTCTTAAAATAAACATAAAAGGGCTGGAGATGTGGCTCTGTGTTAAATTGCCCCAGGTTAAATTCCTGGTACCAAAAAAAAAAAAAAAAAAAAAGAAAGATTGTTGTTTACCAACACCTGTTCTTCCCTTATTCCCCCATGTGTTACCTTGATATTGATCACACCAGATAAATAGATAATTCTCAGCATTCCTTGCAGCTAGAAGTGAGCATGCGACAATGTTTTTTCTTTTGTTGTTGTTGTTGTTGTTCCAAGGATTGAACCCAGGGGCACTAGACCAGTGAGTCACATCCCCAGACTTTTTTTATATTTTATTTAGAGAGAGGGTCTTGCTAAATTGATTAGGCCCTTACTAAGTTGCTGAGGCTGACTTTGAACTCACCATCCTGCTGCCTCAGCCTCCTGAGTTGCTGGGATTACAGGCATGTGCCACCATGCCTGACGGTGAAAGTGTGATTTATGACTTCCAGATATCTTTAAAGGGTGAGAAAATCCCTTTAACTCCTTTCTCTTTCTTACTGGATGGAATGACATGGAATGGCTGGAGCTTCTTGACCACTGGACAATGCAGTGTAGCAACATGTTGATAATAGCAGAGAAACAAGAGGAGGAACTGAATTTCCAATTGTCATGGATGGCTGACTTCTAGACTTTCTTACAAAATCCAGAAACTTCTATGTTTTCTAAGTCCCTGTCATTTCAGTTGCTCATTGACAAATATAATCCTAAATAATACTAAAACAAGGGCCTACAGAAGTTGTTAGAAGGCAAACTGAATCTTAAAGATATTATGAAGATTACATTATAACTTGCAAAATCTTGGAGTAAGTATCTGCTAGTTGTTAATTAAATATGAGGGCCAGGAAAGGAAGAAGAAAAAGGAACTCTTTGAGAAAGGAGTTTTTTTTCTTTCACCCGACTTATTCTCTCAAGCTTTATAAAACAAACCAAATTCTGATTTATTATTCAATCTGCACATTTCCCAGGTCTCTTTCTTTTCCTTTTTCTTCTTTCATTTACTTCATTGCTTATTAATATATCCACCAATGAGAATTCACACTAGAAGCTTTAGATTCTTGTTGATAATTCTCATAAAGACTTGTAAAGAGCATAAACTCAAATTCAAAGCATTCATTCCTGAATTTGGGCCTCCAGGGAGTGGAAAGCCCCCCCACAAAGGAACTAGACTGGTTCCCATCCCCCATCCCTCCCCACTGTGAAATTGGGAGGCAGAATAAACAGGAAGTGGGCTTTGAGGGGGAGGAGTAGCTGGGAGAGACATTCCAAAACAGTCTGCACCTGCTCAATACAAACTCAGAAGGAACAAAGTTCTAAAACAAAGGCTCACTCCCACCTCTCCCTCCCCTCTTCTCTCTTTTCTTCCTTTCTCAGTTTACGTGAAGATGCAGCGGTATCAAAGAAAGAGTTTACAAGTGGTTCCAGGATTTTCCAGGCTCCCAACAAAGGCCAAATGTAGACAATCTAGCAAAACCATAGGGAGAATGGAGTTATGAAGAGCTCTGGGAACGTGTAGAAGAAAGCTTGCAGAAGTGGTGCTCATTCAGGAAAATGTTGGGGTACCTACTGTGTACCAGGCATTGGGCTATGTGCTGGTAATGATAACATTACATAGTCATTGCCCTCTGATGCTTATGATCCATATGAGGCTAAAAACAACTAAAGAGGCAATTACAATATAGCTTAAGAAGCGCTGTGATAGCTGGGTGCATGGTGCTATGCAAGCTCACAGGAGGGTCCCTAAATCAGACCTGGGCATTAAGGAAAAATTTTTTGGACAAGATGACCTTTGTGAGATTTTAGAGAACAGTATGGATTAGCTAGGTGACAATGGGGCTGGTATGAATTTCTGGGGCTATGTTGAGAACCTTGGATCTGGATGTGCAGAAGGTGAGAAATAACCAGGAGCAACATTAGGAAGAGAGTCTAAAAACATGCTGAGGATCTGCTTTCTGATACGGTGTGATGAGAAGGATACACCACTTCTCTGCTATTCCTGCCAAACATGCACAACCTAAATAGGAAACATTAGGCAGATTCCTATGGAAGGACATTCTACAAAATAACTGACCTATACTTTTAATAAGTGTCAAGGTTATGAAAGGTAATGATGGAGGAAACTATTCTAGGATAAAAGACACTTAGAGACTGAAAAACAATGCAGCATGTGATTTGGGAACTGAAACTTTAACATATATATGTACACATAGTGTCTTTTGCTATAAAAGACCCAGTTACTTAATTGGAGAAATCTGTATAAAATCAATATATTAAATAACTATACTGCACCAATGTTATTTTATGATTATGATAGTTGTAAGTTATTGTTAAGTTATTCCTAGGAAGATAAAATCTGAAGTACTTTCGGGCAAAGGGTACTGTGTTCGCAACTTATATTCAAATGATTCAGAAAAAGAGAAGCAAAATGGCATATCTGGACAAGGAGTATATAAAAACATTTTTTGTATAGTTCCTGAAACTTCTCTGTAAATTATTTTACAACAAAATGTTTCACTAAGTTGCTTTGAGTCTTACTAGGTTGCTGAGGCTGGCCTTGAACTTGCAATCCACTTGTTCAGATTCCCAAGTTACTGGGATTACAGGCCTACACCACTGTGCATGACTCGAAACAATAAGTTTTAGCAAACCACCCTGAGCACTTTGGACTCTATCTAAGAATAATAGGCAATGGTGGACCATGGGAGGCTGTAATGCCTTTGAATAGTTGCCCCATTTGGTAGTTATTTGAATAACTACCTCATTCTATAGTGCAGTGTACAGTTCAGTCCAGGGAGGACTCATTGCCAGTTTGGAGGCTCTTGTAATAATGCAGGTAAGAGAGGATGGTGGCCTCAAATAAAGTGGTAGCAGTAGATAAAGAAAGAAGTAGGTACATGCAATATTTAGGAAATAGAAATCAGAGGATCTGATGAGATGTTATAGAGTGAAGGAACGAAGGGTGGCCTTTGGTAATCTTCCTTGGGTGACTGAGTAGATCTGTGTCAAATGTCTGAGGTAGCACCAGAGGCAAAGGAGCAGGCTTTAAAGGGAAAGATGATTTTGGTTTTAGACAATACCTCCAAGCTAGCTTCAGTTAGTAAGTTAATAACAACTCCAACTTTTCAGTTGCCCAGGCCCAAAATTTTGGAGGTACCCTTGATTCCTCTTTTTCTCTCACCATCCACATATCAGGAAATCTTATTGCCTCTGCCTTTAGAAAATATCAAATATGTGACACTCCTCTCCACCTCCATTTATACTATGCAGGTTCACGTCCCCATGATGTTGCCTTTGGATTACTGCAGTAGCTTCCTAATAGGTGTGACTGCATCTATGCTTTCCCTCTCTAGTGGGGGTCAGATGGATGTCAACAAAACAAGGTCACATGTCACTCCTCTGATCTAAACCATGCAATGACTCCTCCTATTTCTTGGTGTAAAAGTCTTCCACAGGCCATTCAAGATCCTGCATGGAATGACTTCCAGTACTTCTCTGATCTCACCTTGCATTCTTCTCCTTGGTCACTCACTCTGTAACAGCTACTTTGATGTTCCTTAAACTTTCCAGGTATGCTTTAACTCTGGGATTCTTTCTTTTGTTGCTCTCTCTTCTAGAACATTCTTTCTCCAGATAATGTAACAGAAAAACCAGAAACAATAAAGACTTAAATGAAACAAAATCATGTCTCACTCTTGCATAAAGGAAAATGTGAAGGTAAGGCATCCAGAAACACTGTTGTGTCCCATCAGTGTGCCATTGGGCACAAGGCTCAGAAGTTTCTTCTCCATTGCCTGAGTGTCCCTCTTTAAGGATACTTCATGATACAAGGTGGATGCCAGAGCTCCAAATATCATATTGTTTTCAAGTTTGCAGCAGGAAGGCAGGCAGAAAGAAGCAGAGGAGTACTAAGTGGTTGCTTTCAACTGAGTCATTTCCATTATAAGCCCCAACCCCAGTCCTTCCGCATATATTGTTCTGTGTATAGATCTTTGCTTACAATTTACTCACAACTTAGGACTTGAAGGCTTCAGAAAGACTTTTGCTTTTACATTAACAGACTTTATTTAGTTGCTAGGAAGGCTGGAAAATGCGGTTTCTCTCAGGTGGCAACAAGCCCAACTAAAAATTAGAGTTCTGTTACTAAGGAGAAAAGAGAGAATGGATATTGGCGTCAGTAGCTAGCACTCTTTGCCACAGACCTTTTCTTTCTGATGTTAATGATCTCACCATTCCTCTTATCCTCTGCCAGAGTGACCACAGGGCCTGGTGCCACATAACTCATCTTTTGTGTGGGAGATGGGTGGTAGGGAGCCCAGGTTTTGAGCCATACTGATGAGACGCTAGAAAAGGAAGGACAGGCTGGGAAAGAGGGTGTGGGAATCCTGGACATAGGAAAGGGGAGGAGAAATAAATGCAGGAATCAGGGTTCTTGTCCTTGATGAATCCAAAAGTAAACTGAAGCTCTAGTCTTCCTGTTGGTGTTTATCCTTGTTCTCTTTGCTCTGTAACCCTGTAACCCTAAACATGCAGGGTGGTCTCTGTGTGATCTGGCATGACAAGACCTAGTTATTCTACTGAATCTGGGTGTGAAATGTGTCCTTGCTCAGAGTTTCTCATATTTCCATTCTTTGTTCATGTTCATTGCAGGGCAGGACAATTGGTAATGCTTTCTAGCCAAGCATGATATTATCAAGTGCAACTTGTAGGAAGAGGCCCAAATATCAATGAGGTTTTGCTACATAGAGGTAAAAATAACTTTCAATTACAGTAAATTGCAATAATGTATTTTCTGAGGTATAAACTTCTTAGGGGCATGAATGTGTATTAAAATAATCGAAATCATCTATTTTAATAAACTAGCAGAATTAAGGAGCTGCAGGAGTTAAAAAAATTAAACCCAGGGGATCATTTCCTAGAATTTGACATGTCCACAGATATTTTTAACAAACAAGGAAGGCAAAATATCCACATTACAATATGTTCCCTAGGAAAATATCTTTAGGGGTATCTAATATTTTCCAATCACTAGGTATCTGTGCCTGAGAAACAGGATAAATTTTATTTTCATCATTATTTTTTAAAATTATTGGTTTGTATTTTTATGTACATTTAAAAAATTTACCTGAAACCCCACCCTCAAATCCAAGGCAGGTTGTATAGCCAAGGGATGGCAAATGTTGCTCAGTGAGGAGGCTGCTGACATGTAAATGCTTTTGTGTGTCACAAGCGGTGCAGCCTGTTGCACTGTGGCAGTGGCTCGTGTTTTGGAGGTGGGGGGAGCATTTGCTTACACCAACTCCTGAGTTACCAAGAAACTGTGTTCTAACTTGGCACAAATCAAGGTTCCTTTGAGGAGGTGTGGTGTGCTTGAATAGTTTCCCATTCTGATGTAGGGATGATGACTAAGCAGGAGGCCCCTGTGTTTGCTTTGTTAAGAAACCAGGACACAATAATCAGATCCTAGCCAACACAAATGATGTGTTCTGCTTGTCTCTCTCTCTCTCTCTCTCTCTCTCTCTCTCTCTCTCTCCTTTCTTTTTTTCTCCTTCCTTCTTTTACTCTCTCTCTTTTGGGTTTCCAGGATTGAACCCAGGGATACTTTACCAGTGAGCTACATCTCCAGTCCTTTTTATTTTTTATTTGGAGACAGGGCCTTGCTAAATTGCTGAGGCTGACCTTGACCCTGCAATCCTCCTGCTTTAGTTTCCTGAATTGCTGGAATTACAGGGTGCTCCACTGTGCCCAGCTACAAATGATTTGTTCTAACATATCCAATTAATATTGAGATTTACCATACAAATGCCTATTTTGAGGAAGACTAGGGGAAGGATTGGGATCTTTTAGGTGTGAAACACAGGGAAATGAAGATTATTCTAAATTTTTAAGCCAACAATGATGAGGGCCCTTGGCAAAGCATGTAAATGTATGTTGAATATTTAGCAAAAGGGAAAGGTAGAGGATGGGACCTCAGATACTGAATCTTGAAGAAATGGAGACTAAGATGAGATGGCATGATCAGCATAGACAGTGACTCTCACAACAGTAAAGAGACTGCTAGGATCCCAGGATAGCTGATCACGACAAACCTGCTGAGGAGGAGAGGGGCAGAGTCACAACACAAAGTCAGAGCCAAGGTCTGTGAGAATGGAGGATGTGAGTGAGTCAATGTCACTATCATTATTCTGGAAGATGCCTTTCAGAAAGGTAGAAGTAAAGATCTTCATATCTGTCTTTTTTTGGGTAAGATGAAACACATTTCTACCTCAGCAAGCTAAGTCTTTCTCCAAAGATGTGTTTGTAATTTTGCAGGAACAGCCTAGTTCTATGATGTAATACCTGGTAGGAATTCTAGACTTTTCTTGATAAAGGTCAATTTCTCACCAACAATTCTTTTCTTATTGAGACAGAGATCTGATGATCATTCCATGATAAAATAACTGTCTACTCCTGTTGATTCAAAGAAAACATTTCTTCTATTGAGAAGATGATTTTATCTAAAAAAGTGTAAGTTCTTATTTGTAGTAGAAATTTCCCTTTCAAGATGAGCCCATGCTGCTGTTTATTCATGGATACCACATCTTCGTAGGTCATGGCAGCATGAGCATCATTGTCATATAAGAAAGAAGCCCTTTGATTAGATTTTATTCCTTCACTCAGGTAATTATGTAATCTTTATGTCTGTGGTGGGGCAATTTATTTATTTTGTCCATTTTAACAACATAATTATCTCTACTCATTCTGTATACTGTGATTTTCGAAATATGGTTCATTCACATTTGCAGCTATTCTATTTAGATTTTGCTCAATTCAAAAGGGCAGTGTCTTTTGATTTTGAGCATGAACGTTAAAACACAGAAAAATAAGCCACTGTGTTATTTGACTCTGATATTTTAATCACCTAAGCCAAAGAAGTCAACATTCCATTTTTATGGTAAATATAATTTGTAGATGACCTTAGTGTTTATTTCCATCTGCTCCTAGGGTGAATTAGGGGTTTTACCAAAAGAGTTACTGAGGTTTAGATTATTTGACTGACATCAGAAATGTTCCTCCTATAGCTCTTTTTCTTCCAGTTGAAAAGCAGATGGGTTTATGACCTTAAAATGATCACCTGAATAAGGGATGCATCTCACTGAAGGATATTGTGAGGGAAGAGATGTGTCAAATTCTGAAAACTCAGATAAAAAGGAGTAATGTGATACATGAAATGGCAAAAAATGATAATCTTGAGTGTATGAAAAGGAATGACCCAAGACGTGACCTTATTTAGCCCTTAGGAATGAGAATCGATGTGGTCTGCTAGAAGCTTCTCTGACAATAGTTATACCCCTTCCCAGCTTCTCGTGATGGTTTCAGATTAAAGTGGCATATATTTCCTTTAGCGTTAACTCCATTTGTACATACTTCCTTCACAAAGCAATTTCTTCCCATTTAAATAATCCAGACTGACTTTAAAAAATCTCCTCTGAGAATTAACTTGCATATGCTACTTAACCACTTAGTAAACATTAAAGTGTCATATGAATGCTTAATCTTACAACAGTGGGACATAAATCTACCAGAAAATAAAGAGGTGACAGGTCATGCTACATCTTCATCAGATCATAACTAAAATAATAACAATGAAAACATTTTAGTGGTATAATTCTAATAAATTGAGTAATAATTCTATATAAAAATAATTTAACAAATCTTTCTAATCTAATGTTCTCCCCCCCAGGATCACTTTGAAGTGAGTCAAAATAACTGTGATGAAAAAGTTACTTAAATAAATACATGTCTATTATTTATGTGTATTTTGAAAATCAGACAATGGAATTCATAAAAGTTTAGATCTGAAAAGAACCTTAATGATCAACTAGTATATGTTCCATCAATTCATGTGTGACAGAGGCAAGACTAGAATTTAGGTCTCTCAATTTCTAGGTCTTTGTTCAGTTCATTGCATTGAGTTATTTGTTGTCCTTATTTAAATTGTTTGATTTGTTCAGAAAATCAATAATTTTACCAATGCTTTTAAAAACAATTTTATCCCTAGAGATTAATTTCTAACATTTTTGGGATATTGCTTACTAGCTTCTATGGAAAGGAATCATTTTATAATGTATATTATAAGTAATTTTTAAGACTAAGGAATATTTTTCTCTATATCAAACATCTGTTAGAAATGCTTACTAACAGGATAGGTCTCTCTTTTTTACTTTGAGAAGATTTTGTTTTCCTTTCATGAATTTTGTAAACTTTTTCTTCCTTGATGGCCATTTTGAGCCCCTATGTAATCCAAGATGAAATTCCCAAATCATTGTAGGAACATAAATGTTCAAAGTTTTGGTAGTGCAACTTTAAGGAAAATCTAGAGTCCTTTCTTTGTTGTTGTCTCATTCAGATCATAATAAATATTTCATCCCCAATCTAATGGATTTGGCTTGAAGGTACCTTACATAGCCATATTGTGATGTTAGGGTTTGGTTTGTTTTAAAAATTTATAGCAGTTCCTAGCAGAAGTTAGATCTGTTCTCACAACTGCCAATACCGCAGGCCATTTTCTATAAACATCTTCTCAAAGAAAATCAAACACACATTACCCACAGAACCAGAGACACAGCTGTTTCTGGTTCTGATCTTAAGAGACATCAACTTTTGCTTGGCAAAGTGCAAGTGAGAGAGGAATTGATGAAGTCTGATCACCTCTTCCAAGGAGTTCTGCCTGGGGATGGAAAGAATGGAAGAGGATGTCTCTGACATCACTTTCTTATTTAATTCGAAACTTATTTCCCAGCTGAGAAAGTAGAAGTAGTGAGAGCATCCATATAATCCAAAATCAGATAAAGCACCGTTTATTTTGTCTTTCTTACATTTAAAAATGTAAACCCTTTGAGTTAAATGTATACTTACCATATGACCCAGCAATTCCATTTCTAGGTATTCATCCAAGAGAACTAAAAACACATGTCCATATAAAATCTTTCTACACAGTTTTCATTTTTTTTCCTAAAATTTCCAAACTGGAACCATCCCAAATGTCAAATAATAAAGTATAGTATAGCATACAGTTGAATAACAGTTAATAAAGAAAGGAACAAACTATGGGTATGTAAAATAACACTGATGAATCTCAATATTATGTGGAACAAAGTAAGTGAGAGATAAAAGAAGGAATAAAATATTATTCCACTTTTATGAAGTTCCAGAACTACCCTGTGGTACAAAAATGTCAGAATAGTGGTCTTCAGAGACAGGTAGTGAGGAGCACAAAAGACTTTTGTGGGGAGGAGTAGTCACATCAGCATATCACGGTCTCTCAACAATGGAACTACTGACATTTTGGACTGGATAATTCTTTCCTGTGAAGGGCTGTCCTATGTATTATAGGATGTTTACCCACTAGATGATGGTAGTTCCCATCTCCCCTTCTCTCAGTTATGACAACCAAAAATGTCTCCAGTCATTGCTGGATGTTCTCTGAGTGGTCAAATCACTCCTAGTTGAGAAGCACTGATGTGGTCCATCAGTCCTCATCAAAGTATATGCTTAAGATGGCACACTCTTATTAATTGTTTGTAAATTATACTTCAATAAAATGAATAAAAAACACTTTTTGTAAAAAAGAAAAGAGTAAATTTACACTGGAGAAATCTAACAAATACTACCTCAGTCATGGTCAAGGTCAACATTAACAATGGTCATTCACAGGTACCTGTGATGTAATGAGAATGATACTTCACCTCTATGGTTTTCCTCCCCAAAACACATAGTCCCCAGTCTAATCATTAGAAAAACAGACAAATTCCCGTAGAGGGACATTCTATAAGATGTAAGATCAGCAATCCTCAAAACTGTCAAGGTCATGAAAGACAAAGCCAGTTTGAGAAACTGTCACAGCCAAGAGGAGCCTTAAGGAGACAAGATGACTAAATGTAATGAGGTGTCCTGGATGAGATCCTAGAGCAGAAAAAGAACATTAGGTAAAAACAAAAAAATCTGAATAAAGACTGGACTTGAGTTACCAATATTGCTTCATAAATTGTGACAAATGTGTCACACTAATATAAGATGCTAATAATAGGAGAAACTGCATGAACTATGTTTGGAAACTCTGTACTATCTCTGCAATTTAGCTGTGAATCAAAAATTGTTCTTTTTTATTGAATTGGATTAAATCCTACTCAGCAGGTTTTAAGGTCATCTATCAGATCAAAATATTAGAGGTGGGATGGCAATAAAAATGCCTTTTTAATAAATGCCATTTTAATAAAATTCCTTTATCGTGTTTGTGGTTAGCAGTATTAAAAATAGAGAAAAACAACAAAACAGACAACAGAAATATGTATATTTCTGAATGTTACATAAGCTCAGTGTCGATTCTAAAAGGGTTCATAAGAGAATTTAATTCAATTCAATATAAATTTATTGAGTATTTACTGTATCCCAGGCATTGAACTTGTTAGGGACATGAAGATGGAGTTCTCAGCTCTCTAGGATGTCAGTCTTGAAGTAGGGCACTGTCAGGTGTAATGGAAGAGTTATTTATTATAGGCGCATCAAGGTGTTATTTATTATTTTACAATGGAAGAGCATTTTTTTTTCTCTCACAAAACTGATTCTAGTGATTCTGGCCAAGAGAAGGCCCAAGCCTGATTTCGGTTATAAAGAATCATTTCTCTCTCTCTTTTTAACTGATACCTATTAATTATGCAAAATGGTAGATTTCACTGTGATATATTGGTACATGCATGTAACATTATTTGATCAATACCACTCCCCAATAACCCCTTACCTTCTTCTCCTCCCTCTCCCTGGTTCCCTTCCTCTACATTATTGGTCTCACTTCTACTTTCATGACATCCTTTTAAAATTTTTTCCCCACTAGTTTCCACATAAGAGAAAAAAACATATAATACTTATCTTTTGGAGTCTGATTTATTTTGCTTAACATGATGCTTTCCAGTCCTATCCATTTGCCTGTATATTACATAATTTTGTTCTTTATGGCCGAGTAAAACTCCACTGTATACGAATACCACATTTTCTTTATCCATTCATCTGTTGGCAGACACCTAGGCTGATTCCATCACTTGGTTATTGTGAATTGTGCTGCCATAAACATGGGTATGCATGTATCTTTGAAGCATGCTGACTTTAATTCTTTTGGAAAAATACCAAGGACTGGTATAGTTGGATCATAGGATAGTTCTATTTTTAGTTTTGTGAGAAACTTCCGTATTGATTTCCAAAGTGGGATATACTAATTTACATTCCCATCAACAGTGTGTATAGGAGTTCCTTTTCCCCTGTATTCTCACCAGAATTTATTGTTATTTGTATTTTTGGTACTTGAAATTCTGATTGGAGTGAGATGGAATTTCAGTGTAGTTTTAATTTGAATTTCCCCGATGGCTTAAAGATGTTGAACATTTTTTTCTTACTGTTGGCCATTTGTATTTCATCTTTTGAGAAGTGTCTATTCAGTTCTTTGGCCTATGTATTGATTGGGTTATTTGGGGTTATTTGTTTTGATGTTGAATTTTTCGAATTCTTCTCATATCCTGGATATTATTCCTCTATCTGAAGAGTAGCTGGTGAAGATTTTCTTTCATTCTGCAGGCTCTCTCTTCATGCTCTTGTTTTCTCTGCTGTGTGGAAGATTTTTAATTTGATGCCATCCCATTTATTGATTCTTGCTATTATTTCCTGAGCTGTAGTAATCAGGTTCAGGAAGTTGTTGCCTGTGTCTATATGGTGAAGTGTTTCATCTACATTTTCTTCTGGTCTTATGCTAAGGTCTTTGATACTCTTTAATGTTGACTTTCATGCAGATTGACAGATAGGTATCTAGTTTCATTTTTCTACATGTGAATATCCAGTTTTCCTGGCACCATTTGTTAGAGAGGCTATCTTTTCTCCAAAGTATGTTTTTGGCATATTTGTTAACAATCAGATGACTGTAGCTGTGTGGGATTGCTTCTGTGTCTTCTGTTCTCTAACATTGGTCTGTGTGTCTGTTTTTATGCTAGTACTATGCAGTTTTTGTTACTATAGCTTTGCAGTATAATTTGAAGTCAGGTATTGTGATGCCCTTAGCATTGGTTTTTTTTTGGCTTAAAATTGCTTTGGTTATTCTGGGTCTTTTACTCTTATAAATGAATTTTAGGAAGGCTTTTTTCTCATTCTGCGAGGAAAGGCATTGGTATTTTGATGGGGATTGCACTGAATCTGTGGATTGCTTTTGGCAATATGGCCACTTCAACAACATTAATTCTGCCTATATATACACATGGGAGACCTATGTATACACATGGGAGATCTTTCCGTCTTTTAGTGTCTTCTTCAATTTCTTTTTTCAGTGTTTTATAATTTTCACTGTAGAGTTCTTTCACCTCCTTTGTTAGGTTTATTCATAGGACTCTTTGTGTGTGGGGGTGGTGGTGAAGCCATCATTAATAAATTGGCTTCCTGATTTTTTTCCTAGTGAATTTGTTATTGGCATATAGAAAACCTGATTTTTTATATTGATTTTGTATTCTGTTTCTTTACCGAATTTGTTTATTAGCTCTAGAAGTTTTCTGGTG
Organism: Sciurus carolinensis; assembly: GCF_902686445.1. Taxonomy (NCBI): domain Eukaryota; kingdom Metazoa; phylum Chordata; class Mammalia; order Rodentia; family Sciuridae; genus Sciurus; species Sciurus carolinensis. The sequence continues at coordinate 32,084,828 of NC_062232.1, forward strand.
GAGGTTTTTGGATCTTCTAATTATAGGATCGTTTCATCTGCACAGAGGGATGATTTGCCTTCTTTCCCATTACCCCTTTTATTTCCATATCTAGTCTAATTGCTTTGGCTAGAGTTTCAAGTACTATATTGAATAAGGGTGGTGAGAGTGGGCATCTTTGTCTTATTTTTGATTTTAGAGGAAATACTTTCAGTTTTTTCCATTCAATAGGATGTTTACTTTGGGTTTCTCATACATAGCCTTTATTTTGTGGAGGTAACTTTCTTCTGTCTCTAGTTTCTTCAAGATTTTTTATCATTAAGGGATGTTGAATTTTGTCAAAGATTTTTTTCTGCATCTATTGAGATGATCATGTTACCACAGTACCTTTGAAGTCCATTGTGGTAGCCAACTGACCACAATACCCCATCAATTCCCACATTTTGTTATTTACCTCCTTGTGTAGGATTTTTCCAAATGAATAGGGAGGACCTGGTTATCCAATAGGATAGGGTGTTTCCTGAGGAGTGTGACTTATGAAGCTAAATCATAAAAAATATTGTAGCCTCCATCTTGCTTGTAGCTTCCATTGCACAGCAATTAGCTCTGGGAAAAGAGAGCTGCCATGTTGTGAAAACACTCAAGCAGCCTTCTGGAGACATCCACATGGTGAGGAATGAGGTTTCTTGTCAACAACCGGCACTGACATGCCAGTGATGTGAGGGAACCATTTTGTCAGTGGACCCTGGAGTCTCAGTCAGGCCTTCAGATGAATGCAGCCCTTGCTTCTGACATCTCATTGCACTCTCAATATGAACCAGAACTACCCTGTCAAGGTGCTTCTAGATTCACAAACCACAGAAAGTGTCAAGACAATAAATCTTAATTTAAAGTTTTAGAGCAATGTGTCATATAGCAATAGCTAGTATAGTCACGATCTCCATCCACACTGTATTTGTTTTTGTTTCTTTGCTCTTTTGTTGCTGTATTTGCTTGGGGGGACATAGCCTATGTTTGGAACTCAGAGCTTTAACAACAAAATTGTTTTCTATGTAGTGTGTTGGAAAACTAAATTCTGCTTTATTGATCTTCTCTTATTCCTTTAAGGGTAGGTAGCCACCTACCTTGCCATATGCCTTTTTAAATATAGGCTCTTAGAGGTGATGATACTCATAAGCCAGCTCAAACTTATGAATGAATTGAAAGCCTAATGAATCCACGTTACTTGAAACACATTACTAATATTCTTGTTTTACCTGTAAGCAGCTATGTATGTATGTTTGTGTGTATGTGTGTTCGTGGGTGTGTATTAACAAAAACATTTTTTTGTATAGGGAAATCCGTGCTGAGTCCCAACTAGGCCATACATACATACAGAATATGACATGCATGTGTATGTACAGACCTATAAAGAAGAAGGATGATGGAGGAGTGAGAAAATGAGAGACTTTTATCTGTAGAAACTCCTGATATTGTGACTTGAGTCCTGATTTCTTTGCCTTCTTCCCAGAATTCTGGCAGTAATACCAGAAACTTCTCATGTAGGTTTTCTTAGGAAAAGTTACTTTCCTAGATGAATGACTCTTCAAGTTTTGGAATTTATCCAGAACAGGGACAGTTGTCTACTCCTTAATGTGAACTTTCTCACTCCATCTATCCATCTGGCTGTGCTTTCAAAAGTTGAGCATGGGCAGTCTTTCTCTCTGAAGTTGGCCTGGGTTTTCCCTTGAATGTGTATTTCTTATTTTATTCCTCTGAAATATGTCTTCCCTGAAACAGCTCACAGTATTCCTTGAATGTGTATATCTACTTTCATAAATAAATTCGTGTCTCTAAAATAAAAAAAAAATTGTGCACAGTTTGAAATATATAAAGGGGTCAAGAAGTGGTAGACAGGAGTCTTAAAAAGGTTCTGCTCCACTTTTACGGGGAGTCAACAAAGAACAGACATTTTGAACACAGGGGATTGTTTCACCAAGTATGAGGACCACTTGTCATCAAGAATACAGACAATAATAAATGCCGGAGAGTATGTGGAGGAAAAGGAACATCTTTATATTGTTGGTGGGATCATAAATTAGTACAACCACTATGGAAATCAGTATAGAGAATCCTTGTAAAACTAGGCATGGGACTACCACATGATCCAGTTATACCACTTCTGGATATTTAGCCCAAAGAACTAAAATTAGCATACTATAGTGATACAGCCACTTCAATGTTTACCATGATTTACAATAGCCAACTTATAGAACCAGCCTAGGTGTCTATCCATACATGATTGCATAAAGAATATGTGATATATGTGACATCTGTATTTGTATCTACACACACACACACACACACACAATAGAGATCTACTCAGCCACAAAGAAGAATGAAATTGTGTCATTTGCTGGTAAATGGATGAAACTGGAGAACCTTGTATTAAGCGAAATAAATCAAACTCAGAAGGTCAAGGGTCATATTTTTTTTTCATATGTGAAAGGTAGAGACAAAAAAAAAAGAAAAGGAAGGTGGGAGGAATCTCATGGAAATTGAGGAGGGATCAGTAGAATAAAGGAAAGGGACCAGAGGGAGGAAAGAGGAGATAGAAAGGGGATATACTAAGAAATGATATTAGGCAAATTGTATTGTTATATTGTGTGCATTACAAATATGTAACAACAAATCTCACTATTATGCACAACTCTAATGCACCAAAATAAGAACTGTGGGAAAAAAATCAACTAAAAATGGTATAAGGACTGCATGTCAGCTGGGGTCAGAGAACCCAAGGATCGTTTTCTGAACAAGAAGTGTGTTACCATTCCAAAAGCATCTCGAAAGAAAAATTTGCAAGGATCTCACCTGAATGGTTTACATGTCTTGTCCATAAGTAGGACACTGATACTGGATCACATGACTTCAACCATATTTTGTCCACCTCTAAGATTTCATGAAAAGTCCAGTTCTTCTATATGACATATTGCTTCCCATTTTTAAAAATGAGAACCAAGGAGATTTAATAGCTTCTGTCTTTATTTTTGTTGTCTTGTGTGGATGTGATTATAGAAATGTAAGATTCTTTCTCTTCCTACAATTTTGTAAAGCAGATCTGTTCCCAATTTGAATATCTCATGAATATGTAGAAAAACAGTAGTTAACTATGTTTGCATCAAATAATTCAATAAGGCTGAGCAGGAGCAGCAATAGAGGTTAAAAGTAACTCCAATTCATGGACTAGGAACAGGATGAGAAGTGAGATAATTTATAGCCAACTGGCAGCTGGAAAGGTAGTGAATTGATAAGGCCACAGTCACAGACCTTTAATTGATGGCTCTACCATCTGTATAGAAACCTTGTGTAAATAAGAATGAATAGTTTGAGCACAGAGCTCAGTGTGTGTGATCAAGTCACAGAAAAAGAGATGGTAAAAAAATCAATTTAATCCCCAGAGTTTATGTTGCTCAGGCTCCAACTAGTTGAAAATGTTTTCTCTGCCATGGCTTAATGAATGCCTTATCTTTATGACTCAAGTGGAGAAGCTTCTATAACAACGCGGTAACCACAGGACCACAAACCTCTACCTAACAATTATCCCTTGCCGGCATGTTCAGGTCAAGTTTCTGAAGCAACCAAGAAAATAACAATCATAAAAATGATCTGTATGCATTTGTATGGATGTGGTTTCATCATGTGGCTCAGGCAGGATTCAGGGTGCAGGTGTCAAATTTCCCTGTATTTTCAGGTATCTTCCATGTGACATGCCTGTGGTGACTCAGACTAAGGATTATGATCTGATTTGACCCTGTTGTTCAGGTCACCATGTGGATCTCTGACAGGTGATGACTGGAGAAGGTTGAGCAGCTTCACCAGCACCAGAAGGTTTGTGACACCTGTTAGTTAGAAAGAAGGAAGAGGAGGCGTCTGTTCTCTTATAACCCACACAATAAAAAAGCAGGGTTACACAAAAAAATCCACCTTGATCCATTCACATCTTGCTGTGCTCATAGATGTAGATATAGAAACGAAAACACAGAACCATACATTACTTTCTGATCCAGCAAAGTAAATGTGATGGTGCTCTCAGGGACAGACTCGAAAGCAAGCAAAGAATCTTTACTGCTGTATAAGTTGATGTTCGTCTTGGTGGGACATGGATACCTCCCAAAACTCATATTCATTTGTCCTTTTTTCTTTTTTTAATTATGCAATATTAAACTTTGTTTTTTACTCAACAACATTTCTGCTTTTCTCTTTATAAGAACAATATGTTAGCTTTAGTAAAAATTAAGGAAAAATGCCTAAATTCTAAAGTAGAAAATAATAGTTACCCAGAGATTAACCCCTTAGAAATAACCACTGTTAATATTTGGTGCATTTCATGAAAAACCTGTTTTTCCAGTGTGTGCTGGTGTGTATTTCAAAATTCAGATTATATGTACAATTTTCTATTCTGTTTTCATTTCATTGCCCTGCCATTGAAAGATAATTTTAATGCATAGTATTTTACCATATAGAGGTACATCCTGAGTAAGTGCCTTGGAGTCAATCAGATCCCAGTTTGGTTTCTGATTCCTTCAGTTTCCAGCTCTGTGAATGGGCAACAACCTCAGTTTCATCATCTATAAAATGGATATACTATTAGTTACTTCATAAAGTTTATGTAGGGACTGAATGAGATAATACCTATAAACCCTTATATTGTTCCTGAATATAATAGATGTGAAGTATTTTTAACCAGTACTGAATCATTGCCCAATGTTTGAAATGGAGTCTGTTTCCAATATTTTTGCTGTTTATAATGTTTTGTGTTTGCCTACATTTAAAATTATTTCCTTAGGATAAATTCTTAGCGGTGGAACAAAGGGCATAAACATTTTTAAGGCTTGATTGAAATGCCTTTCTAGACTGGCTTTATTTATTTATTTAATTATTGGTACCAGGGATTGAACCCAGGGGCACTTTACCACTGAGCCACATCCCCAACCCTTTTAATATTTTATTGAGAGGCAGGGTCTCATTGAATTGCTTAGGGCCTCACTAAGTTACTGAGGCTGGCTTTGGATTCGCCATCCTCCTCTTCAGCCTCCCCAGTCACTGGGATTGCAGGAGTGCACCACGAAGCCCAGCTCTAGACTGGTTTTATCTATTTTATTCTCTCCCAGTAATGTTGTATAACTGGTCATCTGGTTCCACCTTTGAAAGCACCATGTCTTACCTTTGGTAACTTTGCTAATGTAATAGGCAAATACTGATATCTCATTTAAATATTGATTTTGATACTTTCCTACTGACACTAAATATTATTTCATACATTTGCTTTCTTTGGGGAATTAATTGCCCATCAATTGACATATATCATTGGGTATCACTTTTGTGCCACTCTAATAGATATATGACAGGAAACATGTTTGGGTCAAGGTAGAAGTGACCCAAGATGTGATAATACACCATTTTTAGAGGGTGTGTCTCATGTAAAACACTGAGCTAAATGATTAACTTGATGATAATGCTAAATGTTTGGGATTTCTGGTGAAAAATAAGACTTCTTTGGCTAGTCTGAAGCCTGTTTCTCATTTTGGTCACATTCTTCAGAGTTGAAGATGCTATGTTATACATTCAGGATGAATAAACTGTTATAGTATGAATTTAAATTTCACATATATGCACGAAACTGTGATAGGTGGATGGACTTACTATAAAGAATGCAAAAATGAGACCAATAGTGATGAATTAATATCATTTGAGTAACCAGAAATAGCTGAAGAATGTACAGACCATACTAAACAATTTTAACATACATAAAACTGGTATGCTTCATTCAAACTAAGGTGGTGTTCTTTAAGTTCTGATTGAGAAGCCTGTCCTATATTTGGCTACTTAATTGTAGGAAACTTGTGGTAACCACCCACCTATCTGCATACCCATTGTCCAGTTACATTGCAGATTTAAAGGTCAACTTTAATTTGGCAACTGTACAGTGCTAGCTACAGCATTTGTGTAGATGAATTAGAACAGTCCAATGACTGGTATAGGTGGAACAGTTTCTCTTTACTTCTAGTGGTAGGGATAGGATGCTTCAACATTGTACCGCAGTTTCAGGAGTTGCTATTCATAGGGGTGTTTACATCTCCTTCTGGTGCATTGACATCTTCTGATTTAGCAGGTTATTGTTTATTGCCCTCTGCAAAGATGTCACACAGAAAAGACGAGAGACTAGCTCATGGTCATTTCATGTTTTTATTGAAATTCATAGCATTCATCAGATTTTCATACATATCAGCACAGTGATTCTGGCAGGCATTGAAAGCTGGCACCTCAAACACAGTTTGATGAGAAAAAGCTAAATTTGTTGGTTCGACATTGTCTCAGAGAGGGAAAGGTAAGGGTTTGCTGAGAATTGGAAGTTTGGTTTAAGGTGGGTCTTTAGATGCAGGGAGACTTGATTAGGATTGGGTAAGAATCATCATACCACAGTCCAGGACTGGTGGAAAGAGCACAAGATTTTCAGATGAGGGATTTTAGGGTGCAAACTATCTATTAATGTTTTCCATTGGAGAGTTGATAGGCCTTTTAGCAAAATCCTCAAATAAATAAGCAAACTATGTGCTTGGGCATGACAGGCCCAGAAACATCAGGTCATAGAAATGAAGACAGTGGAATTGTGAAGACATGCTGGTGTAGCTGACAAGGTGTGGTTTGAATTCTCAGTGGCCAGGTTGAGCCTGAGGTAGATGGTTTTGGTTCTCAGAGGAAACATGGTCATATCGTCATTTTATACATGAGGAAATTGAGGTTCAAGAAGACAAAGTGAATTTCCAAGATCAAACCTCTAATTAGTTTTGGAGAGTGAATTAGCCCTGAGCTCTTTTCCATCTTGTCCACTAAGAACTTTTCCTTCCTTTATGGTTATTCATCTTGCCCTTTATCTCCAGTCCTTCTGGGCACTGATATGTTGTTAGAACAAGGGGGAGTTTCCAATTGATTTTAAGGTTTAAATCACATAGTCTTACTTGGACTGATGATAAAATGCTTTGTTGAGAATGGGTTTGTTGAATGCGACTAAGGGCCTTCTATGTTTCAGTGATAACTTGTGGAGAAGAAAAGGGATTTGTGTCTCTACTAGAAGTTTGATATGACAAAATTAATCATTCACATGGCCCTGGCTGTTGTATTGATGGTATGCAGGTGATGGAAATATTTCACTGCTTTTTCTCTAAGTTTTTTTCATAAGAGTATCTTTAAGTAGAAGTAAGAAAGAGCCAGGGATGTTGGACATGGTGTCGCATACCTGTAATCTCAGTGACTCAAGAAGCTGAGGCAGGAGGATCACAAGTTCAAGGCCAGACTCAGCAACTTAGTGAGGCCCTAAAAAACTTAGGGAGACCCTGTCTCAAAATAAAACATACAAATGGGTGGGATGTGAGTCAGTGGTATGTACTCCTGGGTTCAATCCCTGGTACCTAACAAGAAAGAGAGAAAGAAAGAAAGAGAGAGAGAGAGAGAGAGAGAGAGAGAGAGAGAGAGAGAGAGAGAGACAGAGAGAGAGACAGAGAGAAAGAGAAAGAAAGAAAGAGAGAGAGAGAAAGAAAGAAAGAAAGAAAGAAAGAAAGAAAGAAAGAAAGAAAGAAAGAAAGAAAGAAAGAAAGAAAGAAAGAGAAAGAAAGCGAGTTAGGGAGAAATAGAGAGTAGGAAAAAACTAAGAGAATATGGGTCTCTTTCTCCCTTTCATTTCTGAAATGTACATCTGGATTGTCTTCAGTTCACTGTCACCTACTGGGTTCCTCTGTCTTCTTAAGCCACACCCTCTATCTGACCCCTGCCTCATACATGTTGCTTCTGTGGGTATATCCCATGAAAGTAAAATACTCCCAAAGCAAAAGGACTATTAAGAGAAATGGGGTACTGTTGTTAGTTTGTTAGTTGCAATTCAAGTCTTATTGAGTTAAATGGGACACAATATATTTTTATAAGCCTACTGGAATGTAAGCTCAGGTGTTCACAGGTAGAGTTGCTTTATTACTGGACGTTCAGTGCTAAGAGCACACAGTAGATACTCAAAAATATTTGCTGAAAGGAAACATTAACAAACAAGGGGATACCTGTAACCTCTTGATTTGGAGGTCAGACCCAGGTCCATTTTTTTTGTTTTTTTAACCTTGGTTCCAGACATGCTAATTATCCTAATGTCAACAGTAAGTGAATCAGGTCACATGTAGGCAAATGGTGAGGAACTTGGGTGATGCCTTTGTTGCTGAGGTTGCTAAGAGTTTGAGCTGGACAGATCTCCTGAAAATCAAAGGGAGATCAGTAGAGGAAAGGGACCAAGAATTGGGTGGTGGGGATGAAGGGGCAAGTGCTGGGTGGGTGATATTGACCAAATTATGTTTTATATTGTGTGCATGTAGTAATATGTAACAACAAATCCCACCATCATGTATAATTATGATGCCCAAATTAAAAAATGTGGAAAGAAAAGAAGCCCAGATTCATTCAAGAATAAATAGTTTAGCAGAAACTAGAGGGAGAAGCATGAAGAGATGGGGGTGACTCTGGGAAAGTAGAGCTAGTATGATTGGAAACGGAATGGATTTTTGGCAGGTTAGCTAGTTCTAAGCTTTCCTATGAAATATGCTTTAATGTTGTTCTCCATGAAATAAAATGAATCCCTGAAATCCCCGATCGGAGACTCAGCATCAGGGCTCAGTTGCTTGTACAGTATAACTATAACTTCTTGTTTTAAAAATTTGCCTACAGGTATGTGTAGAAATATAGATTTCATTAAAATCATTAGCCTCTCAAGTGATCTAACAAGTATTGAAAATCTTTAACAGTAGGATATTATGTATTTTGATGTATAGCTATCTCTCTCATTTACCTCCATGCATATGTTGTACTAAAGACAATTGCACTTCATGTTGACTGCATGAGGGAACAATTTTCCAGTTGGTTGTACTTCTGTTTATTTATCTGTTCAATAATTAGATCCCAGATCTAATTATTAATTTAAGGGCACATCACTCAGGATATGAGTAAGTGAAAGTATCTGTTGAGTCTAGTTAATTTTAACAGTTATGGGGCACCAAATTAAATATGAAATGCAAATATATACAAAATGCAAATACATGAACAAAATGATAAAATTGCTAATTGCTTTGCCTTTAAAAAAAACTACTGAGTGGCAAGTGTATATGAGAAGATATTGCAACCGGTTATAACATTTCTTTGTTCCAGGCTTGATGCAAACAGATTAGGGATATAATCTACCACATATACAATGAAAAGGTGGATTTTTGGAAACAATGACTGCAGTGAGTATTTTTATTTACCCATCTCTCTGGTATTTATATAATTAAAAAGTGAATTATTTTCATATCCTTTTTAAAATGACAGTCCCAAGATTGACAGAACAATGGAATGACCGCTGGAATAGTATGATTTAAATCACTGTTTGGTAGTCAATATGTCTTTGTGGGAAATAGAAAAGTAAAGTCTACAGATAATTCTGTTGGGAAGTTTCATGGCACTCGCATACATTAGATCTGTGTCAACTTAGAATGAAGTGTTTTGTAGTGGTTTCAAGACCTTTAACCTTCATCTTCTAGTTTTCTCACTTTTATCAGCTGTTTGAAAGAAGACTCCAAAGACACATGAATCAAATTAAAGCTGGGAGAGATGTTTAGGCTGGAGTTTTGGGCAATATGTTAGATGACAAAATGCAGATTCCAAGAATATGTCCTAGATTGGAATTAGGAAACAAAAGCAACAAGATTGAAACTAACAGAGGTAAATGCAAATTTCTCCTTGAGGGTTTATAATTTAATTACATGAGCATGAGTTGGAGGAGATCTCAGAAATTCTTATGAAAATGACCTGGGGGATTTAATTGGTCCCAAGTTTAATATAAACCAGGAAGTATACAAAGCTGTCTAAAAGCTATGATTCCTTTGGCTATATAAATTACTGAAGGAGGAATAGCCTGTTTTCCTTCCTCCCTTCAGTCTGTGGCAGGGATGAGTATTGTTTTGGATTCATCAGATTCTGGGATTATGCCACATTTCCCAGTGGGCACAGTCAGTGTGTGTTACCAGGTCAGCATTTGGGTGTGGCTTTCTTGCTACTTTCCCAGAAACACTGCTGAAGTGCAAAGGTTAAGGATCTATTCCCTATGGGAGACTCTCTTCCTCTCCTTTCTCAACCATCCAGTGGCAGAAATGATCAGCAACTCGAGGCCTATTCTCTTGCAGCATATCCAACCAACTAACTTCCTTTTCTTTTTTCTTTATGTGGTACTGAAGTATGGTAAAATCCAAAATTGGGAGTTGGGTGAAACAACAGGCCTCACTCACAACCTGCTTTGTCCTGAAGGCATTTAAGCTAAATAACCTGGAAAAAAAAGAGTGTGCACCACGTGGTCCAGCCTGCACATTGGAATATATTTTAGGGGCTTAACATCTATACTCAGGCTGGTGGGACATGGTGGCACATGCCTGTAGTTCCAGTGACTTGGGAGTCTGAGGTAGGAGGATCGTGAGTTCAAAGCCAACCTCAGCAACCTAGTGAGGTCCTCAGCAACTTATTGAGACCCCATCTCTAAATAAAATATAAAAAAGGGCTGGGAATGTGGCTCAGTGGTTAAGTGCCTCTGGGGTTCAATCCCTAGAACCAAAAAAAAAAAAAAGGAAAGAAAAAAGGTCTATACTCAGGAAGTGATAGGGATTTACTTTTTTCCTTTCCTATTATTTTTGTGCACATTTGTATCTTTCTCATGAACCTTCCAGTGGAGGATGGCTAGAGTGAGACATACATTTATTTTCTTGGATTCTCAGGCCATAACACCATTCAAGAGCACAGCACCCTAATCCCTCCACTGTCTCTAATAGCTGAACTGATAGGAAAGTATAAGGGTTAATGTTCCTCTGTACTCTAGACAATTTTGTCTATATCATATATCTTTATTGGGATGTCCCATAGATGCCACTAAAATTTATTTTCAAAATTTAAGTTATCTCTTTGCACTCTCTTCCCTTGACTCTCCACCCCACCACCAATTTATAAATGCACTTCAGCTGTGGTTCAAATATTCCCTGTTCATTGGAGATATCACCATCCTCTTGTTGCCTGATTCCTTCAACTTCCACATTTAGTTGGTCATCAAACTCTGTCATTTCAAAGGTCGTTAGAACATGTCTATTCTTGTTCTCACCTCGTTTGCCATTACTATCTGTCACCTGCATGGTTTTCAGTCAAAGCCTATGTTTTCTTTCCTGTTCTAATGCTTGGCACCACAGTTATTGACTGACTATGGAAAATAGACCTTTTCTGTTTATCTTCAAATTTTAATGGAACACCTTTGAGAGATGATAAGTTTATTTTTGGTTGCTTCAGATATCAAGGAGGAAATTTGTCATTAATGGAATATGAAACAGATTGACTTTATGGAGTAAACCATTTCATGAATCCTTGAACTCTTCATCACTGAAAGTATTCAAGAAGGGGACTGTCAAAAGGATTCTGACTTTGTTAAAATGTCAGAATGTAATCTCTAGGGTCCTTTTAAGTATAAGATTTGATTAATTTAATTATATATTAGTTGAAGAGGTTTATGCAAAATCCAAAGTATTAAAAAATTTTTTTTCTGATTGATACGGTCAGTGATAAATTTAATTTTCAACTTATGGTGCTGCTTTATTTTAAAAGTTTTCCGAAATAGAACTGCATTACTCTCAAAATAAGAAAACAAATCATTGCGAAGTAAGCAAAAAGATGGTATACCTCTATTGGGTATAATTAATATGCACCAGTAAGGAAAAAAAAAAGGAAGAACATTTTGATCTCCTTTGAATGTGAAAACAACCTTTTATTATGTATATTAAAGAAATATTTATGCTATCATATATATGTCAACTGTTAGTCTGCTCTAGGTCTGACTGAATGTAACAGTGGCTTAAACAAGCTAGAAGTCTGGATCTCCTTTATGTAAAAGAAGTTTGGATGGAGACAACCAGAGGTGGTATGGTGGCTTCACAATGTCAGGTACCAACACTCCTTTATCTTGTTCAGCTGTGTGTGGCTTCAATTCCTGATGTCATTTATGATCCAAAATGCCCACTGAATACCAGTATTACATATAAGTTCTGAACATTAGGAAAGAGGAAGAAGAAAAGGGGCATGCCTCCTTCCTTTTAAAGATCTTTCCAGAAATACAAGACAACACTACTATATAAATTTCAATGCTGAGAACTTAGCCATAAAGTCATACAAAATTGCAAGGAATTTTCTCAGTGTGGTGGGGGAGGAATCAGAGTTTTGTTTCTAATGAAGAAGAAGAGAATGGATATTGGGAAGCTAATAGCTGTCCCTGTTATACCGATTGACTAAAGGCAAGCATAATACAGAATCATTAAGGAAATGTCACTGACCACGGCTTCTTTGCTAATAGTTTTAGGAACTTTCTATTGGGCTTCATTTATTTAGATCAGTGAACAATTATTTACTACAAACTGGCTATTTGCATTATTTTTTCTGCAAAATGGAGCTGCATCTTTTCTTTGGGATTGTAGTAAGTATTAAATGAGATAATACGTGCAAAACACTTGGAAAAACACCTGCTATATATTCCAGGCTCAATACACATTAGTTGTTACTCTGATTAATATTACTACTTGTGAAAGAATTCAAGTGAGATTGAAGGCATAGTTTTTGCCTTAAGTCCTTCCTTTTCTGGCAGAGAAGAGAAGAGAAATAACTTCAGAAAAAGTGCAAATTGAGAGTCAGATGTTCTGAAACAGACTGTATAAGATATTAACTTTTAAAAAATAATAGCTATTTTAAAAACCAAAAAAAAGACTGAAAAAGTCCTTGTGTGTGTGTGTGTGTGTGTGTGTGTATGTTTGTGTGTGTGTGTGTGTGTGTGTGTGTGTGTGAGAGAGAGAGAGAGAGAGAGAGAGAGAGAGAGAGAGAGAGAGAGAGAGAGAGAAGGAGAGTTTGGTCCTAAATACCTGAGGCTTTAGTTTTCTTGATGACGTCTTAATTCCTTTGAATGGTCATATAATTTGATTACATTTCTCAGAGAGGCTGATCACCAGCCTGTACCATCTCAGGCTGGTAAGGGTCTTTCTGATTCTTAAAATTTATAGTGGAGGGGCACAGGCTCTCCAATTTTCTTTGATGCACATTTGTGAAATTATCAGTATTAGCTTTTTTAGGGTAAAAGCTTGTGAATTAAAGTAAAATTTTTCCTAGTTTAAGAATATGGTACCTATTTAAAATTGCATCAATTGAGGGAACAACAACACAGGTAAGGGTGAAAATGGATAACCTATTAGAACAGATATTGCCTGCTATTTTTTTTTTTTGAGAAGGGAAGTCCTTCCTAGAATTGCATTCTATTTTATGCAATACGTTTGCTAAGAGAATTCAAAAGAAGAGATCGGGCCCATTGTCCTTCATTCCAGCAGTATTGAAGGCCCAATTTTGTCTTTTGAGGCTCTTAAGGAGCATACTACATAAAAAGGAATGGACTGCTTGCTATTCAACCATAGCTGGAATAGCAATACCAATCATTATACTGTTATCTATTTGAAAAATGTGGATTTTACTTGGAGATGGTATTTATTGAAGCCTGCAAGAAATCCGTTTTCTATCTACCTGGCAAGAGCAATTTGAAATGGAAAATTCAAGCTCAGAAATCCAGTTGAAATTTGACCTTCTCTATATTGCCATGGATTTTGGTATGATGATATATGCAGGAGTGGGGGTGGGGGTGTCCATTGGCTTCCAGTCCTGCGCTGTGTTTGTCTCCTGCTGCACAATAGGGCAATCTAAGAGAAACCTTCTCCAGCTTTATTAAAACGGGGAGGGCGTGGGATAGTGGGGCTGATGCACTTAAAATGCGCTTTGAAGCATCATGGAAATTTTGCAAAAGACTTTTTATGTAGCAACAATTCTATTGATAGAGTCAATGAGAGTTTTGTCTGTGCAAGAACTGCAGGATGGGACCCTAAGTCACATGCATTCAAAATTATTCTCCCTTTGTTGGATATCACAAAGGATATTTTCCCATGAAAACAAGATCTTTTGTTTCTTATGAATTCATTCTAATTGTGAAGCTGGCTGATAGGGTTACTGCATGTTCTTCTCTTGAGCTGGCAGGTGGCCTGGGGGAGATGGTGAAATGGGTCCAATCATCTATTAAGGCTTTTCCTGGTCTTAATGTCATTCACTTCTCATCTAAAACCATAGTCCTTGATGTTCATTTCCAAAGGAGATAACAGCGAGGTCACAGAGACTGATTTGCTCCTGTTTGGTTTGAAAAGGTAGCAGGCAAGATATCCCTGCCTTTTTGGTTTCCCTACCTTTTGCAAATGTGTATGACTAACGAAAAACACATAGAAACTATAGATAGTAAGTGAAAACTGAGACAGGCTAGAGCACCCATTTTCAAAAGAACATATTAAATACTCCATTGCATGCACTGGGTTCTATGCAGAAAATAAAACTGAGAAGGTTCCCTCTTTTATGAGGACTCACACTTAGGCCAGTCACTGTGCTATATGAAGACTTTTAACAGCAATCTGGCGAACATTTGTGCAAATGGTCTGTGCTAAATACTGAAGATTCAAGACAGGTAAGGCCTAGGCTCTGCCCTTGAGAAACTCATGCAGAAAATGCTATGTAATGATGTGGCACTGCTCCAGCAAAAAGATGAATTTGAAAGTGCAACAGGAACTGAGATGAAATGAAATTCAGCTTATAAACATGAAAGACTGTGGTGAAAAAAGTCCACATTAAGCTTGTATAATATATATTATATATATTGTAATATATATATATAATACATATGTATATATATGTAATATATACATGTAATGTATATATGTAATACATATATTTAATTTCATGTGTGACCTGTTATGGGAAGCTTTTCCACTGACATGTTTAGTAAGCCCAGTTTGTTATATGCATGTATGGATAGGACTCAATGAAGCTTACTAATTTTATAATTTTATAATTTTTAAAAAGAAGTGAGAGGGTGCAGGCTGAATTACCAGATGGGGACTCAAGACAGGGACTTCTCATACTAGTCATAGTGATCTGAGGACTGTGCCCACCCATGCACACACATGCAACCACATGACTGCCAAACTTCTGGAGAACAGTTATGTGGTGCTAAAGAGGGTGAGAGGAGGGGGCCTCATCTGCTTATTTTGTATCTTGGATCTTGAGGACATTTTTTTGTGCCTTTTGTTTGTTGGATCCCCAAGCAGCATGAGTTATTTCATGCATCTTAGAAACTGAACTGGCTTTTGAGGTCCAGTATAGCTCATCTATGGTGGCTTTTAGGGGACAGGAGAAGCAAGATATCATATTGCACATGGATAATGATACATGATGTCATCTTTGGATCCAGAAAAGAGACCTTTGGGGGGAAGTGGGATGTGAATTGTTTACTTGGTTAGAGGAAAGAGATTTTCCCCCTTTCTGGAAGGGATAACAAAGGAAACCCTGGTTAACAGGAATGAGAAAGGAAAGGAAAGGAAGTGCTCTTGGCCCTAGTATAGGGGTATAGGTAGAACCTATAGTTAAAGGGCAACAGGAACATTTGGGCATCATTATGCCTGTTTGATTGCAAGTCATTCAAGGACAGGGATCCACCATTTTGAGGGAGAGAGCTCTGCTGTGTGACCTGATACAGTGGCATCGTGGCCATGATGTTGCATTGGAAACAGTCATGTGATATGATGAGAGACTATATCCAAAGAGGAAGAGAAAGAGAAGGGCAAAGTAATCATGGTGATGAAATAACCAGATAGGTTGTATTCAAAATAGGACTTCTAGTAATGTCTAGTTTGCACAGAGAGAACACTGCTTTATGTCTATCTAGCAGCATTGCCATTGAGACGGTCAAGGCCCTTGGATTGCATTAGCTGTTTGTTATTGCTTCATCAGACTTCAGAAAGCTCTGGTTCCACACTAACCTATAAATACACAAAAGCCAAATCTGTGATTGGTATGGTGAAAGAAGGTTTTCTGTTTCATGAGCTGTTTTGAAGAGAGTGTAACAAACTCAAGTGACTCTTCCATGCAGCCCTTTAATAGAAAAGGACTCGCAACTGAAGGAGGATCTTTAGTACTTTTCTTCCCTATTCATATTCCCTTCTCCTCCACTCCCCAACTCTAAACACCTTTAAGAAAAGCACCTAAAAATATAACATAAAAGCAGCCAGGAAGAAAAGTCAGTTTTGAATGCTCTTTGTTAAAACCGTCAGCATTAAGTGAACCAAGGCCTTTTGGAAAGAACTCTTGCTTGCTCAAGTGTCTGAGGATTTTTCTCTGGACCATTTCTTTGGAAATTTCCTCAACATAGCTCTGGTGTATCTTCCTTCTCTTACCTGACTGCAACTCTTCCTGATCCTTATTTTGTTGTGGGAACTAGTGGATTCATTTTCCAAATTCTAGTAGTTTGGATTAGTATCTGCATAAATGGGCTAATATGAATTTCATAAAAGACAGAACTCACAGAATCACAGAACTCAAGGCCTAAAATTTCAGAAGACCATGTCTATCACAATTTCTTCTGAAGCTCCCACTTATACAAACTATGTCCCTCAATTGCATAGTCACCAGCTAGAGAAGGGACAAAGAATCTTTTGGAAATGCAAATCTAGTAGTGGGCAACACAGAATGGGTCCTCAATGTTTGATTGACTGGATGTACTATTATCTGAGAGCTTTTTGGACTTAAAATCTTGAAAATGAAAAGGTACATTGCTGGTGGGACTGAAAATTGGTGCAACCACTCTGGAAAGCAGTATGGAGATTCCTCAGAAAGCTTGGAATGGAACCACCATTTGAACCAGTTATCCCATTCCTCTGTACATACCCAAAGGACTTAAAATCAGCATACTACAGAGATACAGCCACATCAATGTTCATAGCTGCTCAATTCACAATAGCTAAACTATGGAATCAACTTAGGTGCCCTTCAACAGAAATGGATAAAGAAAATGTGGTACATATACACAGTGGAGTATTACTCAGCCATAAAGAAAAATGAAATTAGGGCATGTGTTGGTAAATGAATGGAACTGGAGACTATCATGCCAATTAGTGAAATAAGCCAATCCCCCCAAACCAAAGGCTGAATGTTCTCTCTGATAAGCAGATGCTAACTCACAATTAGCCAGGGGTGGGGGCGGTTAGGGAAGAATAGAAGTTCATTGGATTAGACCAAAGTGAATGAAGGGAAGGGAGGGGGGATGGGAATGGGTATGACAGTAGAATAAATTGGACATAACTTTCCTGTTTTCATATATGAATACACAACCAGTGAAATTCCACATCATGTACAACCACAAGAATGGGAAGTCATCTTCCATGTGTGTATGATATGTCAAAATACACTTTACTGCCATGTATATCTAAAAAGAATAAATAAAAAATAAAAAACAAATAAATAATTAAAGCTACTATTAAAAAATTTTGCAAACTGCCTGGTTGTTACAATACTGTAGAAGATAATTCAATAAAGGGTTTCACTGATTTGTTGATAGACTACCACTTGCTTGTGCTTTCAGCCTCATGCTGGAGCTGGCTCATACTGGCTCTTAAGGGCCATTTGTTAAATTTTTGAAAGAAACCTGAAATTGGCAATGATGGGAGTATCTACATTATAAAAATTAGCAAATGACACAAATCAGGTCTTTTTTTTTCCTTCAGGGAGCCGGTAAACATTTACAGGCATACCACTGGCTTGACTTCATTCATGGAAACTTCTGACTAATGAAAAGCTACAGGAACAACATGGATGAATCGGAAGACATTATTCTGAGAGAGACCAGGAGCAAACTATCCCATACTGTGGGATCCCTTTCATATAAAGTTCTAGAACTGCCAAAAGAAATTGGAGAAAATAGAATCAAGGTAGGGTTACCTCTAAAGGAGGAATTTACTGTGAAGGAGCATGAAGAATTCTTTGGGGTGATGGAAATATTTTTAAATCTTGATATAAGTATGGGTTACATAGGTATATGTATTTGTTAAAACTCACCTAATTGTACATTCTTTTTTAAGTTTATAACTGTATTTTATTTGCTTATTTTTTATGTTGGTGCTCAGGATCAAACCCAGTGCCTCACACATGCTAGGCAAGAGCTCTACCACTGAGCCACAACCACAGCCCCTTAAAACTCACCTAATTGAGTACTGAAGATCATTTCAGTTTATTGCATACAAATTTCATCTAAAAAGAAAAAAAAAATACTGCAAACAAGTATTGGACCTTACCTAGTAGATTTGTTTTAGGTAATTGTAAGAGTTAGCTATTGGAATTATTTGGGCATTCTAGGTTTGAGCAAATTAGTAAAATATTAAGGATAATATGAACCAGGCTGCTCACTATTGGAGAAAAAAGCCTGCAGGTAGGGAACCAAGAATAGAACCAACATTGTGGCAAAATAATTTGACTGTATTACAAATGTATGAAAAAAATCTTACTAGGGGAGTGGGGGAAGGTTACATAAGTAACCTAGGAAATGATTGGATTCCATAAGAAAAGGGCACTGCACGTAGGCATTATATCTGCAGGGGTCCAGATTAGCAATTCTGATTCTGGTACATATGCATATTGGAATCACACAATTTAGTGCATGGATGGTGGAAACCAGATTTCTCATTGTTGGAGTGGAACACTATAGGAAAACAAAGGGAGGAACCTAGAATCACTCATGTAGTCATGCATTAGAGTTGGTGATGCCAATATGAACTCATGTTTAGCTTAATATATATACAGATGATTACATATTGAAATATTTATAGGTATGTGTATATACACAGGTTAATGCATTAATGTTTTTTGTCCTGTCAGTTGAGAGGGGCTTGAAGCAATGATACCTCAGTAGCCAAATCCCACCTAGTGCCTAGTGTCAAGATCTTAATTTCTAATAGAATCCTTAAAAAAATAAAAAAGGAGCAAACTGTTCATTTTAGGACTGGGACAGAGAATATAGAAGAAGAACCTGGCACTTGTAGTGCCAAAATGATAATGAAATGCTTAAAAGTACAGTGAGTCAGGTGCAGTAACACACGCCTGTAATCTCAGCTACTTGGGAGACTGAGGCAGGAGAACTCAAAGTTTTAGGCCAGCCTGGGTAAGTTAGTGAGACCCTGTCTCAAAAATAAACCTTAAGCTGGGCACCAAGGTACACTCCTGTAATCCCAGCAGTTTGGGAGGCTGAGGCAGGAGGATCATGAGTTCCAAGTCAGCCTTGGCAACTTAGTGAGGCCCTAAGCAACTTAGGAAGACCCTGTCTCTAAATAAAATACAAAATATGACTCGGGATGTGGTTCAGTCCCTGGTACCAAAATAATACTAATAATAATGAAACAAATAAATAAATAAATAAATAAATAAATAAATAAAATGTACAGAAGTATAGTTCAGTGGTAGAATGTCCCTGGGTTTACTCCCTAGCATTGAAAGAAAAGAAAATGCATTGATGGGAGTATGTCAGAGAGATAAGAGGGCAACTGAAAGAGCTCCCAGTAGACAAAGCTGGAAAAATTTGAGCAACAGAGTAAGTAATATTGATTAGAATCAAAAGTATGAAATAAATATCCATGAGTCTATACTGATATAAATAAGTAATTGGGTAAATAAATAAATGGGAGGGAAGAGACAAATCAGTAGAGATGAATCCACAATGATTTATGTGGGTACTCTGCCCTCAAGGAGATGGAAAGAAATTCCCTGCTCCTTAAGTGTGGGCTGCATGTAATGACTTTCTTGCAAAGAGCACATTATGGAAAAGGGGGAAAAGAGTAACTTTCCAGTGAAGAAACCTGACAAAAGTTACCTCATCCAGGTGATCAGGTCAACACCCACAGTGATCAGTCATGTTACCCTTAATGTGAGGTGATGACAATGGCGCTTCACCTGAGGTCTTCCTTCCAAAACACATAGCCCCAGTCTAATCCTGAGAAAGGCATCAGAGAAATTCCAGTAGAGGGGCATTCTACAAATATGTAACCAGTACTCTTCAAAACTGTCAAGGTCAGGAAAGACAAGGCAAATCTGAGAAACTGTCACAACCAAGAGGAGCCTAAGAAGACATGATGCATGATAACTAATTGTAATGAGGGGTCCTGGAACAGAAAAAGGAAATATGAAGAAAGTATTGACTCCAATTAATAATAATGTGTCAACATTGATTCATTAACTGTAACCACACAAATGTACCACACTAATGGAAGATGTTAACAATAGAGGAAACTGGGTGTGGGATGTATTGTCGGTAACTCAATAGCTATGATTTTTCTGTAAATCTAAAAGAGTTGTAAAAATAAAGTCTATCAAAAAATCTCAAAGCTCCCAATACAGGTTGCTGACAGTCAGCAGCTCTGGGAATGCAGAGGAGCGTGAAATTGGGATAAGGGCATTGGCACCACCCGATATCTGCAGGTATGAATGGGCAGGGCAGTCATAGGTATCCTTTGGGGGGATTTTGAAAGATCTCTGTTATGATGGTCTTCTCTTGGAGAATCTGTCCTACATACCTCAAAGGTGCTGACATTGAATGGGCTCTGATTAGAGCCTACATGGAGGCCTAGGAGGTTTGGAGTCCCACCAGACCACCAAAGCCATTCAAGGTAGAGTGTGTGCCGAGTTCTAAAAACCCAGTGGGTAGAGCAGCTTCCATGTATGTATGGGCTTATCTTTGTTTCTGGGAAATGTATGGATGCAGTCCCTCTCCCTGGGCTATTTTTTTTTTGGGGGGGGGCGCTTTGCAAGAACCTAGTTGGGATGAGCTAAGTGTGCTTTGAGGGTTTCATTGTAACTCCTCATATACCATGATCTGGCAATTTCAGTTGATAAAATTCCCAAACTACAAAACTGACAAAACGTCTCAGCTCTGTAGATCTTTACCAGTCTGTGGTTATTTGTTAAATTTGAATATCTAAGCAAACGATGATGGTGCTGATGCCTTAGTTTCTAAGAAAATCAGGAAAGAAAAAGTGTCTGTATTTGAACTCCCCAGGTGGCCAAGAGCAAAGACTTCTCTGCTCATGACTGTCTGGTGTGTTTTGATCAAGACAACTGAGTGATTGTCCATCCATGACTCCTGGGAAGCAAGGTGATTGACCTCAGCCTGATTAGTATGCCTCAAAGCAGCCATATTAAGTATAAGGTCTACTGCATGCTCCATGGTACAGGTCACATATGCTCACCAGTCAATACATTTGAGAATGACGTATATGTCCAGATTTCTTCAATTTCCCTTTTGAATTTAAAAATGGGGAGCCTATTGTATCATGGGCAGAAGGTGAGGTGTTGGATGGCAACATTAGTTTTGGAACATTAGTTTTGTTGGATTTCCACATTAGTTTTTGGAAAAATACTATTGAATTATGCACTGGTCCTGCATATGACCAGCATAAAACTAGAGTAATTAAGATAGAAACAAAGCATTAACAACGAACATTAGTGCCTTCTGTTTTGCCCCATAGGGAGTTCTGTCAAAACAGAGCTGGCCAAGGAGGCCTAGGGGAAAATTTTTTTCTTTCTGACTCTTCGTCTAGTCCATCATGGTAAGCAGATATCATCAATAAAACTTCATCCTTAACCGACTTTGCTCCAGGCTTTTGTATACACACAAGTAAGCCCAGAAGAGGAGTTGATAAGGGATGCCAGTCTGCACCTATTGATCTAAGATTGGGATTTACTGCTGCCTGGAAAGTTCTACCCAATTTCAGCGTCTGCAGTGTATCCAGCAGAGGGAATGATAAATACCACTGCACCATTGGGGCTGTCACTTTAGAGAGTGGCATGAATGATGATAAAAGACAAACACAAATTCCAGAAAAAACTTGGATTGGCTTTCCTGTCAGTGCTACTGAAATGGGAGATGGGAAACTATTGATAGAAAGCACCGAATGTCCCTGATGTGATGTTATATAACAATGACTATGCTGTGCAAAGGTACCTTCACTGTCTCTGGAGAAAGAGGAATAAGTCTTCCTGCAGAGCCTGCTTTTAGAAAAGATTCTTGTATTTTCCTTCCAAGGGAAACCAAAGAAGTAAGAGAACAGAATTCGAAAAGTTTCAGAGAAAGTTTAGAACACCATCAGACACTGTAAGATTATGCATGGGAAATTCTCAGCCTTCTCTATCCTCCTCACTACTAGAAAGAGGTGACTTCACCTGGGCTTTGAGAAAGTGGCCAGGGCTCTTTTGACCATCTCATGGGTGACTTGATGACTTGCTTTCCCTGTTGCCTGAAGTAGTCAGCAATACTAAAATACCTTCAGGACAGCTAGTGGGACATGTAATAAAGTCAAAGGTAGTGAATTAATTATTATCTGCAAAGTGTTTAGAACAGTGCCTGGAACATATTAAGTGTTCCATAAATAATGGCTATCACACTAAATGCTGTTGATGTCTTATCACACATCCCTTGGCCTAGCTCTGAGTTCCTGTGCATATCAACAAGTTTCCATTTTTTTGGTACTGGAAATTGAACCCAGGGGTGTGTAACCATGGAGCCACATCCCCAGCCCTTTTTACTTTTTATTTTTATTTATTTTTATTTTTTTTAATTTATTTATTTTTATTGTAAACAAATGGGATACATGTTTTTTTCTCTGTACATAGAGTAAAGGCATACCATTTGTGTAATCATAAATTTATATAGGGTAATGTTGGTTGATTCATTCTGTTATTTTTTCCCTTCCCCCCACCCCTCCCATCCCTCTTTTCCCTCTATACAGTCCTTTCTTCCCCCATTTTTGCCCCCCTCCCTAACCCTAACTCTAACCCTAAAACTAACCCCTCCCACGCCCCATTATGTATCATCATCCACTTATCAGCGAGATCATTCTTCCTTTGGTTTTTTGAGATTGGCTTATCTCACTTAGCATGATATTCTCCAATTTCATCCATTTGCCTGCAAATGCCATAATTTTATCATTCTTTATGGCTGAGTAATATTTCATTGTATATATATGCCACAGTTTCTTTATCCATTCATCAACTGAAGGGCATCTAGGTTGGTTCCACAATCTGGCTATGGTGAATTGAGCAGCAATGAACATTGATGTGGCTGTATCTCTGTAGTATGCTGATTGTAAGTCCTTTGGGTATAGGCCAAGGAGTGGGATAGCTGGGTCAAATGGTGGTTCCATTCCAAGTTTTCTAAGGAGTCTCCATACTGCTTTCCAGAGTGGCTGCACTAATTTGCAACCCCACCAGCAATGTATGAGTGTACCTTTTTCCCCACATCCTCGCCAACACCTGTTGTTGCTTGTATTCTTGATAATCGCCATTCTAATTGGGGTGAGATGGAATCTTAGGGTGGTTTTGATTTGCATTTCTCTTATTACTAGAGATGTTGAACATTTTTCCATATGTTTGTTGATTGCTTGTAGGTCTTCTTCTGTGAAGTGTCTGTTCATTTCCTTAGCCCATTTGTCGATTGCATTGTTTGCATTCTTGGTGTAGAGTTTTTTGAGTTCTTTATAGATTCTGGAGATTAGTGCTCTATCTGAAGTATGATTGGCAAAGATTTTCTCCCACTCTGTAGGCTCTTTCTTCGCATTGCTGATAGTTTCCTTTGCTGAGAGAAAGCTTTTTAGTTTGAATGTCGGCTTAGGACCAGACTTCCTCAACAGGACTCCCATAGCACAAGAAATAAAAGCAAGAATCAACAACTGGGATAGATTCAAATTTACTTTTTATTTTGAGACAGATCTTCCTGAGTTGTTTAGGGCCTCAGTAAGTTGCTGAGACTGGCTTCAAACTCATGATCCTCCTGCCTCCAGTCTCCTGAACTAATGGGATTACAGGAGTGCAACACCATGTCCTGCAACACATGTCCAGTTTGAGTAGTGGGCTTCCTTGACCGCTCTTCTCAAAGGTCTCCTTCAGTACTGTGGAGCATGTATACTTCTTGGCAGGAGAGCCTAGAAATCCTGGGGATGAAGGACCCTGGGAGCAATCCTCAGCTGGCAGAAATGGGAGTTGATAGACAAGAATCCCAGCTTCCATGTTCTTGGCTGGATCAATTCTGAGACCTGTTCTATAATTTACCTCACAGGATCCCAAGTAGAATTGAGCTCCAATTGCCCATAGGGGAAGTCCATTAATTAAAGGACCCTTTTCTTATCTCACTTTCTCCATTCTCTCAATTGTGCTTCCTGGGTTTACCTCCCTATAAACTTCCTGAACCTAAATCTTTTCTCTGGGTCTTTTTTTTTTTTTTGTACCAGTGATTGAACCCAGTGGCACTTAACCACCAAACCACATCCCCAGCTCTTTTTATTTTTTATTTAGAGACAGGGTCTCCCTAAGTCACTAAGGGCCTTGCTAGCTTGCCCAGGCTGACCTTGAACTTGTGATCCTCCTGCCTCAGCCTCCTGAGCAGCTGGGATTATAAGCATGCACAACTGTACCTGGCTCAGGGTTCACTTTTGGGGAAACAACTAAGAAAAGTATTGTTGACATTAACTGCTGCTGAGCATGGACCCGTGAGCCATAAAAAGTTGTGGTACAAAAATTCATTATTTATCATGATTTATCATGTGAAGATAAATAGGGCATGCCAGTTTTTGGAATTATAGAAAGTGACCACAAATTAGTGATGTGATAAGGAACAGGATTTTGGAATAGTGACAGTAGCTTGAAACAAACAAACAAAATTCATATATACTAAAATATAGGAAGAAACAGTGACTGCACAGTAACATGCACAGCAACTCCTGTGCTCACGGGCCATGAGTTTTATCATGTTGCAATATGAACAGCAAAGCATGTACAGTGTGCATGCTCAGCGGCCTGCACAACTGCATGGCGAGAA
Organism: Sciurus carolinensis; assembly: GCF_902686445.1. NCBI lineage: Eukaryota > Metazoa > Chordata > Mammalia > Rodentia > Sciuridae > Sciurus > Sciurus carolinensis. Next base: position 32,109,642 of record NC_062232.1, read on the forward strand.
AAGCTGTTCAAGGCTTTTAGTTCAGTGTAAATTCATTCCACTAAAGGAAAATGCCATCCTAAACATTTTTTACTTGCAAAACAATCTTCAAGCTATAGAGCAATTTATTTCACATGACATTTACAGAAAATCAACAGAAGTAGCTTTTATAACGTGTGAATCCACAAATCACGTTTCCTCACTATGGTTATGCATTGAAATCTCTTGAGGTCTCTTCTGGTGCTGCCCCTGGGAGAGAGCCTTTAGAGATGATTGTTTATGTTCACATAAGTATCCTTTTCTCAATGGAAAATTTATATTATTCCCTACTGGGGCACCACTGCTTTCTTCATTCCCAGGCCTACAAAGACAGTCATTGACAAGCACTGTTCCATTCTGCCTTAATGCTTCCATTGTCTCCAACATTTCATATGGTGCTTTACTTGAAACAAACAACAAAATTGAAAATTGAAATTAGAAAAAGGAGAACTGAAGTGGATTCATGCTGTATTAATAGAATGTAATTGAACTGATACAAAAATAATTGAAATATTGAAATAAGGGTGAGTTCAATGACTATGGTGATAACAGAATCCATTGAAATTCAGTGATGGCATTAGCACCCAACTTTAGCACATCATTATTTAAAATGGCCTTTTCCCCTTTCCACTCATTCCCTTCACTAAGTGAAGGGCAGAGGGTCCATAATGTCTGCTGGGTTCAGGGTAGTGTGGGGCTCCCACTTGGTGAAGTGTAATCACAGCATCGACCCTCCAGCCGGAGCTCTTGCATTGTACCATTTTGTGCTGGCCAGCAGAAGACAAATGGTAAGTAATCACTTTTATTGGCTTATTCAGAAATAATCATTGTATTTAATATTTAATTTATTATTATTTTTGTTTGACTAATTGAGCTTAGATCTTGGATCTGAAGGGTTTATAGATTTTGAACTAGGACACAATCCTGGCCAAAACGAGGAAAAACGAAAACATAATACAGGGGTAAGTTTTCAGAAGATTAAGGTGATATTAAAAGGGCAGAGGATGTGCTGTTGATGAAATCTAAGGGAACACAGAGTTTAGTTGTGATTGACAGTTTGTCTACAATAAGCAAGGCATTTGGATAATGCTCAATATGAAAGATACCCCCAGAGACATTTTTATTCAAAGTCCACTAACTCAAAGAAAATCAGGATCTCGCCAGATTCTCACCCACCAGCTAAACTTTCTGATGTTATTAACAGCATTTAACACACAAAGCCATCCTATGCAAGTGAACTGAGACAGCTTGAGGTTTCTTTTGAAGAACTTGGTGGTAAGAATTACGCAGGAACCTTCAAACTGGAACTAGAGGGGAGAAAAGTTTCATGGTAACCACAGAGACCTTCCAAAGAGGGTGGGTCTCATTAAATCAGGATTTTTTTTTATTGTGGTAAATTCACATAAAGAATTCATCACGTCAAACCAGGGCTGCTTCTTTCTTTTTACTGGTGCATTATAATTACTTGAAATAATGGGATTCATTGTGATATATTCATTCATGCACAGCACATAATTTGGTCAATTTCATTGCCCAGTATCTCCCCTTTCCATTCCCTCCTCCCTTCCCACATCCCCATCCTCCTTTGGTCTCCCTTTTGTTTTCATGAAACCGTTTTTATTCCTTTTTTCTCTCTAGTTTTCACATATGGGAGAAAATATTAGACCCTCGACTTTCTGGTTCTGACTTATTTCACTTAGCATGATGTTCTCCAGTTTCATCCATTTACCAGCAATGCCATAATTTCATTCTTCTTTAAGGCTGAGTAAAACTCCATTGAGTATATATATACCACATTTTCTTTATTCAATCACTGGTTGATGGGCACCTTGAATGGTTCCATAACTCGGCTATTGTGAATTGTGCTGTTATAAAATTGGTAAGCATGTATCACTATAGTATGCTGATTTTAGTTTAGTGTTTTTGTCTTTTTGGATAAATACTGAGGGATAGCTAAAGTAAGTCTTCAAAATCTTTTTTGTCATTGTTCCCTTTGGCACTATGGTAAAATCTTCAGACCTTTTCTCCTTTTCTCAGCATCGTATTTTCAGTTGCATAAAATAAAATGCATAGATTCTCAAAGGAAGTCAATTACTTTGAAACGTTGTTATCAAAATTTTAAGAACCCACTATGTGAAACAGTGATATATATGCTTCTTAATGAATGTATTAACGACTAGATCTGGCAGGCAAGACTAATAGCTAGCATAATTTTAAAGTGGTGATTAACACAGAAGATATTTTGATTTTGCAGCAACAATTGTTGAGGTGAATATATGCGTGACTTCTCTTGGTGCCAAGGGTCTCATATATTGGTTACAGTGATGTGGATTGTTGCCTTGATTCACAATAGAAGAAAATACTAAATTTTAGTTACAGGTTAGTAACTTGGCTTTTTCTATCTAAGTTTATGGATCCCCTGCTCTCTTAGCTCCAGATTAAGAATCTCTCCATAAAATACGAGCCTCTATTTTTTTCTAGTTAGGGTTAGAAGTAGATTCTTCTGCATAATAGAGGAAAGGTGAAGCAGTTGAAGGTGAAGCAGAAAGGTGAAGCTCAGCCTGCAATGGACAAGGTGAGGTCAATGCCACTGAGGTGGGCGAGGAGGCCACAGGACACTTTGAAGGTGATGATGTCTGCGCTAACTTAGAAAGTTGTTTTTAGCATATGATGTCAAAAACTTCTCTGCCTTCTGCTGAAATTTTCAGTAAAATCCAATATGTTCTGGAATACATTATAGGAGTGGATTTCCTATGGCTCCAGAGGAAGGATGTGATTCACATACTCAAGAAGCAAAACCTGCTAATCACCCTGGCGGCAGCACCATCCTTGAGAAACTTGGGCCCCTGTTGACCTAGCAACTTGGGTTGATCCAGACCCCCAAGAAAGAGAGGGCCCAGGTTATACTTGGTTTATCTGGAACAGATAAAATTACCGGAGGTGTGAGACGGATCCAGTGAGTCTCTGAGACTCAGTGCCCTCCCTCCTCCTTCAGCGAACATCTCAAGTCTGGAGGCAGCTGTTCTGTAGCGTAGTGGAGGGGTAGATACCAGGATTCTGGCTAACTGAGAAGCATCATCTTGCCTGCTTTGATCCTATTCAGAAGTTACCACTGTTTGCGTATTGTTCCCTGTTACCATGTTTCAGAAATGTCTGGGTATAAGAAAGATGGTGACACCATAAACAAGGCAGTGCCATGAGCAAGTGGTAAGGTGTAATGGTCCTAGAGCTTACGCTGTGGAATCTGATCTGAGTTTGATCATTGGCCATGTTCCTCTGCAAGTAACAATTCTGTCCTGTGTAAAACTCAGGGTGGGGAGACAGCAATTCATAGAGCTTTGTGCGGATTAAACCCAATGACGTCTGTAAAGTCTTGTGGTTTGTTGTGCATAGTAGGGATTCAATAATGTAGCCATTATGATTATTGTTATTGTTGCATTGAGTTTTCCCTCATAGGAGAGGTTAGTCCTAGATTTTTGTTTAATCTTAGTAAAAGCTCAAAAAATTCTCACATAAAGATTTTAAATGTTTACAGTAATGCCTTCTCTCTACTTCTTTATCTATGTATATCACTATGGTTTCACTTCCTCATCTCATTTCTCCTCTTCACTGTCCTTTGGAGAATGACGAAGCTTAAATTGTTTTATGTTTTTGTTTTTGGTATCAGGAATTGAACCCAGGGGCCTTAACCACTCAGCAACATCCCCAGTTTTTTTATATTTTATTTAGAGACAGGGTTTCATTGAGTTGCTTATGGCCTCACTAAGTTGCTGAGGCTGGCTTTGAACTCACCATCCTCCTGCCTCAGCCTCCAGAGCTGATGGTATTACAAGTATGCACCACTGCACCTGGCTGACAAAGGTTATATTTTTTCAGAAGAATATAATGTTGTTAGAGAAGGTGTCTTTATTCTTTGTCCCCCCTTTCTACTACTGTAAATACATGCAAATATGTGTATATGCACATACAAATAAATGTATTTGGCACACACAGACTCATGCACACACCACACACCACACACACATGCATGTGTGCCTGTATGCACATGTGTGTGCACATGTGTGCATGTGTACACACACTATTCTCTTTCTTCCTGCAGTAAAAGAATCAAATCCAGGCCTCCTGCCTGGAACTGCAGAACATTACCGTCAGGCTGGTCCATTAAATATCATTTGAAAGTCAATTTTATCCCAGAGTGGTAAGTAGTATGCGTGCTTATGTCTTCATCTACCTTAATTAGGAAAAGCAATTTGCTGCACATTTCTTTTAAAAAGAGGGGGAAAAAGCTGATCAAATTTGAGCTCCTGATAGATTGAAATGCAGCCTATGTTGTAGTGGTGGTACAAAGATGTGAAACCACTTCCCACATCTAAATTATGGCTTGGTCTAAAAACAGTCCAGCCTTATGACTCGCATGTTTTCTAAGTAACTTGTGCAATTACCCATAATTATGGAAATAGGGGCCGTCTCCTGAAAGCTAGCCCCTCCTCATTTTGTTTCTCAAACCCAGAATAGAAAACTCCATTTTGAGTCTATCATTGAAGACATTTCCGTCTCCATCATATTTTCTGTGATTCCATACCATTAACAATATCAAGACCATTTTCCCCATCTCCTTTTGCCACAATGGTTGGAGTGACTGGGAAGCTACAGCTCTGTTGAACGCAGGTCTCTGCTTTTCTTATTTGTTTCTTTTAACTAGGCCAGACCAATTTGAACTCACATGGCTGCCTCTGACTTGAGTCCTACTGATACTCAGGCAGAGTGCCCATGGCAACTTAGCTGGCTCTCTGACGGACTTGGGGTGTCTGGAGGGATACAGGAACAAACCAGATGGGTCTCTGTGCTTGAAGAACAAGAAGCCTCCTATGGAGGCACAAGCCCCGTGAGAAGGCTGAGCCAGAGAGGAAGTAGCCAGGCCTAAGGAATATGATCTGGTAAGAGAGTTTTGAACCTTAGAAGGGATATGTGATAATAAGTATATGCCTTATGGTCATTGGCACTCTAAACTGACCCCTGTGCTGTATCTTAACTCATGCTGCGTTCTGATGAGAGATGACTTCTCATTTTTGCCCACCCTCTGTATTCCATTTCCTGTGCCACAGCCAAAGCTCTTTTCAAATCATAAATCAAATCACTCCTCTGCTTAAAAACCTCTATGGATTCCCACTTCTCTTAGAAGCCAATGAAACTCCCCTTCTGAGAGTCTGCTTCTCCCATCTCATCTTATACTTTTCTCCTCTTTGCTTTGGTTTTCAACCACAGGATCTGCCTTTGTTTGGTTTCCCTTTCAGAAGAATCTGAGACCAGGGTGTGGTGTGGGTTCTGTATGTTGGAATATAGAACTGCTCTAAGTCTTACAGAAATAAGGGAGTTTGATATAGGAATCGGAGCTTATGTAAATACAGGTGGACATAAGGGAGTGCAGGTCAAAGAGATAGAAGCTGGAAGGTTAGGTAAATAGCCACTGATGGCCTCAGTCTGGCCTGGAACAAAGCATAGAATGGTTGGTTCTCAAAACTTCTCTGGGAAATTATGTCACATCTGGTCTCCATACTTCCTCAGAATAATGGCCTCCTGGCCACTCCTAACTTCTACCTTTCCAGCTTTGCTTAGGTTCCTCTCTCTAGAAAATTCCAATTTGTAACTAGATAGGCAAAATGGGTTGACAGCTGCATTCAGCTCTTTGTTGCAGCCATGCTTGGATCACAAAAGAGGCTGCATGGATATGAGGTGCTTGACACAGGGATACTGCCTTTGATGGTTATTTTTAGATGTCAACTTGACTGGATTCAAGAGTACCTAGAAACTTGTTAAAGCATTGTTTTGGGTGTGTCTGTGAGGATGTTTCCAGAAGAGATTAGTGTATGAGTCTGAGTGGACTAGGTGGGGAAGTTCTGCCCTCATTGTGGGCAGGCATCATCCAATCAGCCAGGGTCCCAGAGAGAACAATAGCAGAGAAAAGGCAAAAATGTCTTTTTTAGTCAACTTTTTTGCTACTGCAACTAAAAGACCCGATCAGCACCACTATACAGGAGGAAAGGTTTATTTGGGGGCCCATGGTTTCAGAGGTCTATCATGGACAACTGACTCCATTCCTCAGGGTTCAAGTGAGACACAAAATGTATACCCCATAGCCACGCCCCCAATTCCCACCTCCTCCAGCCACACTCTACCTGCCTCCAGTTACCTCTCAGTTAATCCCATCAGGGATTAAGTCACTGATTGGGTTGAGACTCTCACAATCTGATCATTTCTCCTCTGAACCTTCTTGCATTGTCTCACATATGAACTTTTGGAGGACACCTCACATCCAAACCATAACAATGCCTTTCCCCTAAGCAAGGGTACACTCTTCCTCTTTTGGCCTTGGACATCAGAACTCCAGGATGCCTGGCTTTTGGACTCCAATACTTATTTAAGTGATCTCTTGGTTTCTAAAGTTTTGGCCTTGGACTGAGAGTTACACCATTGGACTGACATCATTGGTTGTCCCAGTTTCTGCGGTTTTTGGACTTGGAGTGAGCAATGCTACCACATGCCAGGGCTTCCAGTTTACAGATGATCTATTTTGAGAATCCTCAACCTCTATAATCACATGAGCTAATTCCCCTAATAAATCTCCTCTTTTCTCTTTATCTCTGCCCTGCCCCCTCTTTCCTATTGGTTCTGTCTCTATAGAGAACCCTGACTAACATCCTGCCCAGATTTCCATTTCTCTGATCCAAACACTGGAATAGTGCCTGGCATACCATAGATGCTCAATAAGTGTTTGCTGAATGACTGAGTCACAAAAGGGCTATAAGTAAAACTAACAGTTATGTTGTTCATTTAGGGAACCCACAAGCATACAAAGCATATTGCTATGCGACCCCTTCAAACAGAGGGTATCTCAGAAATCTGAGAGGGCTTCTCTCAGTGATTCCACACAGCTGAGCTCTGTAAGCTCTTCAAGTTTCCAGGCTTTAATGGTGTTGCTCAGTGGAAAGTAATAGAACAAATATGGCTCCCAGTGAGGGGTGGTGGATAGATACAGAGATATCAGAGCAAACTTGTTCATGAGCATGTGTGAAACACCACTGGAGTCTCCTAGAACTACTATAGATAGATGCAGGGGTGAGTGGAACATCTGCTATTATTTGTGACATAAGTCCACCAGGACCACTGGTTTGGGCAGGGAAAACTCATGTAATAACTGTATGTGTGAGAAAATGTGGGGTGAACATAGCACCCAGGGATAGGGCACATTGCTTAAAAGTTCATAAACTCCTTGAATAGGTTGACTACCTATGGGATTCCATTAATTAGTGAGAAATTGTACTGGCTAGGAGAAGGAAGGAGGGCATGTGTTTATTTTAACAGTGTTGTTTCTGCATCTCTTGATAATGTGGCCGTGGAAGACAGCATGAATCCAGAGGCCTAGGGCCTGAAAGAAATCAAGTGATGGAAAGATGAATTAGAATTTAAATCAAACAAGCAAACCAAAGCACGAGTGGCGTACAGGGCAGAGCATTAAAAACCCCTGTACCTCTGTGCAGTAAGTATGAGCCTGCTGAGGTCTGGGATTAGTTGATAAGATAGATAAGTGTTGTTCCATGAATTCCATAATGGAAATAGATGCTGTCCCAGAAGTTATTTTGATAAGATGTTTATAAACATCTATGTAGTATACAGGTAGTTTTATTCTCAGCTTTTATTTGAGTCCTCTTGGGCATGAAGATAGCTCTGCATAACATTGAACATGCTATTTCTATGTTTATTTACTCAACAAATATTTATTGAGACCTTATTATGTGCCAGGTAATGAGCTAATATGTATTTATTTAAAAGAAATGAAAGCATTGTTGCACACAAGGACTTGTATATACCTGTTTATAGCAGCTTTGCTCATCAGAGACACAAACAACCCAAATGTCCATCAACTGGAGAATGAATCAACTAGCTGTGATACATCCTTATAATGGAACACTACCTAGAACCAAAAAGGAACAAATTATTGATAAATGTAATCACATGGATGAAAATACTTAAAAAGTATGCTAAATGAAAAAAGGCAGACATAATATACATATTGTATTATTTCATTTATGGGACATCATCCTGAAAAAGGCAATATTACAGTGACAGAAAGCAGATCAGTGGTCTCCAGTGGCTATAGGGAATTGGCCACAGAGAGGCACAGAGTAACTTTTGGGATGTCAGAAATGTTTTATATCTTGATTTATTATGGCTATATGAGTGAATACACTATGCCTTAAAGGACTGAGTATAACTCTATGTACCTTAAGAAACCTAACTTTAAAAAATTGAACAGTTTATACTGTAGTCAAGGAACAGATTTTAGTGACTCTATATATATCAGGTGAAGCATACACACTTGTGCCCCACAACACTTCCCTTCAGGCATTTATAACTTTACCTGCTGCTCCAGGGGAGATTGGCCTCCAAACTCATGCTCACTTCATGTTCAAGACGCCTCTCTTCAAGTGCACAATTCATACTTTTTCACTTTCTGCTCTGGGGCTTCTCCAAAACCTTGGGTCTGTTCAACCCACAGATAAGTGTGTTCTGGATATGTGGATGTGTTAACTATCATGGCACTTTGGGTCAAAAGTTCTAGAAACATTCTGTATGCTTTACAGGAGGTCTCAGTGGAACAGAGTGCATGTGGCCCAAGTGGCAATCTTATTAAATCACCCTTATATTATCTTTAATTCCTTCCCTGTTCCTCTCCCCATATCCTCACTTCTGCTACATGGATTATCTCCCCAAATAAACAAACCACACTGTATCCCTTGTCTCAGGTTCTATTTTAAGGGAACCCAAACTGAGATATAATGTAATTTCAGATGACAGGGAAAAATTAAATGAAGGGGTTAAAGAGATATGAGTGCTGTCACAGAAAAGGTCAGGGAAGATTTTGATGAAATGGGAAACTCTGAGTAGAAACCTGAGTTCAGCAAAAGAATGGGCCATGTGGCTATTTAGGGGAAGAGTATTTGGGGCTGAGAAAACAGTAAGCCTAAATATGGAACGTTCTAGAAATGACAAGGAGTTCACCGTAACTAGAGCTAGTGAGCAATGATTAGACCTAGAGGTAGTAGGGTAATGTCATGTAGGATCTCATAAGTCACAGAAAGGACATTGAACTTCTTTTGAATGAGCTTCAAACAATAGGGGATTTGAACAGAGATTTTTAAAAGAAATATGTGGCTCTTGTGTCAAGAGGAGATTGTAGTGGCAGTGGTGGAAGTAAGGAAGTAGGGAGAATAGCCAGAGCCTATTACAATAGTGTTGGGAAAAAAAAGATGGTGGGGAAGATGGTGGGTTGAGTTCTGGCGATAGTGGTAATTTTTTCTCAGAAGTGGTTAGATGTTAAATATACTTTACAGTTATAACTGACAGAATTTGCTAATCATAAGAATAAGGAGAAGATTCAGGATTAACCTCCCAAATTTTGTCCAGAGCTATTTGGAGAATGGTACTATTTATTGAAGTGGGAAGATCCCAGGAGGAACAGACTTGGGCAAGGGAGTAAAGATTCATGTTTAAAGACAAGTTAAGTTTGAGGAGCCTAATCTATATCTCAGTAGAGATGTTGAATCAATTGTGTATAGTCTGGAGGTCAGGAGAGTTGTCAAGGCTGGAGAGGAATTTGGGAGCTGTGGCACATGGATGATATTGAAAGTTGGGAAATCCAAAATGAGATCAACTAGGAAGTGTAAGCATAGACAGAGAAAGAAGTCCAAGGACTGAATGCTACTTTACTCCAACATTTAGAGGTCAGGAAGATGAGAGGTAACCAGCAAATATTGAGAAGTAACATCAACATGGGTAGTAAGATATTATGGTGTACATCTAGATTATCTCCCAAAGGCTCATGTGTTGAAAAGTTGGTCTCTAAGGCAGCTGTGTTCAGAGGTGGGGTTTTTGGGAAATGATTGTGATTATTAGTGAGGGTTCTAACCCCATCAGTGAATTAATCCATTAAGTGAATAATGAAGTGAACTATTGGGAAATGGTGAGAACTGTAGGAGGAAGTGGGTCACTAGAGCCCATTTAGAGTAAACAGGTCACTGGAGGTGTGTCCTAACAAGATATATCTTGTCCTCAGACCCTTCCTTGCTCTCTCCCTTTCTCTTTCTCTCTCTCTCTGCTTCCTGGCTGCCATGAGGTGAGCAGTTCTCCTCCACTATGACCTTCTACCATGTTGTTTCTGCCCCACAACAGGCCTAAAAGCAATGGAACCAGCTTACCATGGACTGAAACCTACAACATTGTGAGCCAAAATACATTTTGCCTCCCTTCAGTTGCTTTTCTCAATCATTTTGTCACTGACACAAAAAACTGCGAACTACAGAGGAGATCCCCAGGGGGGAGGTATTTGCAAAGTCTGGAGAAGGAAAGGTTTCCACAATGAGTGATGGTGCCAATGGGTCAAGTTAGGGTGATTTCTGAAATTTGGTCTAGGGTTTAATTGTAGGGGTCATTGGTGATGTTAGGAGAGCAGTTTCACTGGGATGGTGAGGATGAAAGCCTTATTAGAGTATTCAAGGAAGAGAAGGAAGAAAACAGAGAAAGAAGGGAGAAATAACTCTTGAGTTTTGCTGTTGTGGGGAGTGGAGAAACAAGACAGTACATGGAGAAAAATGTGTGATCAAGAGCTTTTTGTTTAGATTCATGATATAGAAGATGGTGGAGATGTTTTAGTGGGTAGGCTAACTTAATGAGGCAGGAGGGTGTAGGAGGGAAGTCTTGAGTGTTGTGAGAAGATAGGATTGAGAGAGCATTCAGCTTTGGCTTATAAAAGAGCATGAACAATTCATCTTATATGACAGGAGAGAACATGGAATATATGATCACAGAGTGAGAGAGACTGGGTCATTTGCTGGGGGATTATGGAAGTTGTTTTCTGATTGCTTCCATTTTCAGAGTGAAATAAGCATGATCATCAGTCGAGAGGGAGGATAAAGGGAGTATTAGCAATTTGCAGAGGGACGAGAATGGGGGAAAGAATTGTTTTAGAGATTGAGAACATAGACTGATCAAGAAAGTACTGAAGAACTCGAAAGACCTATGTGAATTTCATGGTCATGAGCGAGACCAGTCCACCAGAGAGCTGCCTCATCTCCTTGAGTGCAGGTGCCAAGGAAGTGGAGAGGTGGATTTAAACAGCATTGAGGTATGAAGTGAAGGGAAAAGGTGAAGGATTTCCAGTAGTTGGAGTGATGGGAATAGGAGCAAGTATTATGATGGGATCCAAACTAGGTAAGGAGGGAAGAAAGGCGACCAGGGGGATTAAGATCAATAAAAGCTGGTAGGATCAGTGAAAAAGAACTACCCAAAAGATCCAAGAATCATTGGAATTGGGTAAAGGAAACTCATGTGAAACTGTAGGAGGTGGTAGTTGGAAAATGGAACACTTAAACTTGAGATTATGTTAGGGATGCAGTGAATGGTAATGACAAAATCTATGGCGTGACCACTGGAATGAATGACTGAGGTAGGGCAGAGACCTACCAATCATTGGAGGAGAAAAGGTCAAGATCTGAGAAGCTAGAGAGTTGGAAGGACCAACTATGTTAGATATCAAAATTATTAAGAATCCTGACAGTGATGGAGGGAGAGGTGAGGCAGGTGCTTAAATCTTTAAAAATGAGAAGTGGGCAAATGGGAGATGTGTAACTGGAAGCAATGAGGTGTTTGTGTGCTCCACCTGTGCTGTTCACTCTTTTAATGGCTACATATTGTTCCTGTTCAACTCCTTTCCACCCTGTTTCCAACTACGTTATGCACTCATGGAAGGAAGAGTCTATATTTTCTTCTTGTAGCTAAGTGAGTGCTTAACCTAGAAGTGTTGGTTACTGATTGACAGAGAAAGCAGAGCCTTCTTTCCTCTGTTCTTTTTCCAGAATTTCTAAAATGGCAAACAATATGGAGTTTCCTCAAAGTGTTAAAAATAGAACTATCATATGATTATGCAATCCCACTATTGGGTATATACCCAAAGGAAATGAAATCAGTATGTCAAAGAGACATCTGCACTCCCATGTTTACTGAAGCAGTATTCACAATAGTCAAGAAATGGAAACAACCCAAGTGTCCATCAACTGATGAATGGATAAAGAAAATGTGGTGCATATACACAGTGGAATACAATTCAGTCATAAAAAGAAGGAAATTCTACCATCTGTGACAATGAGGATGAACCTGGAAGACATTATGTTAATTGAAATAAGCCAGGCACAGAAAGACAAGTACCACATGATCTCACTTATGTCTGAAATCTAGGAAAGTTAATCTTATAGAAGCTGAGAGTAGGTTGATGGTTACTAGAGACTGAGGTAGTTAGGAGAAATGCAGGGTTGGGTAGATCATAGTCATAGGATACATAATTACTTGAGGTAGAAGGAATAAAGTTCAAGAGACTTACTGTTCAGCAAGGTGACTCTAGTTAGTAACAACATGCTGTGTTCTTGAAAAATGTAAAAAGTGAATTCTGAGTGCTCTTACCACAAAAAATGATAGCTATATGAAGCAATGCATTCATTAATTAGCTAGATTTAACCATTCCACAGTGTATGTGTACTTTAAAACAACATGTTGTATATAATAAAAGCATACAATGCTATCTGTCAATTAAAAAAGAAATTAAAAAGAATGCCAGCTGTCTGTTCAGATAAACTTCAGCCCCTGTAGCAATCACACTTCTAAAGATAGCAAGAGTCAATTACATGCTACCAGTTATTTTCGGTGCTCAATCAATGCAAGTCTCCAAGTCGAGGGATACTTTCTACAAGTCTAGATGGTTATGAGCCAAAGGTTAGGCTTTAGTAAACTGTGAAGCAGTTATTGTTTTGGATGCCTTTTAATCACACATGTATACAGATTGTAGCACCCAGTTCCCTACTCCTAGGATATGAACACTGCAATACCTTGTTTCATTTCTGCTAAGGCAGAGCATTTCAAAAGTAAGTCAATTAGAATGATCTGAGGAGCTGTGAAAACTGGCAATACTTGGTCTTCACAGTGATTAATTTAAACTACAATCACTGAGGGCAAAGCCTAGGAGTCGGAATTTTTTCAATTCTTGTCAAGCATTTAAGAGGACCAAGTTTGAGGAGCAAGGTTGGACCTATCCCAGGTATCTTCATATTTTTATAATGCTATGGTTTGGATTTGGAATGCCCCCTGAAGTTTCATGTGTTGAAGTGTTGGTCCCTAAGGCAGTCATTTTCAGAGGTGGGCTTTTGGAAAGTGAATGAATCATGAGCACTCTGACATCATCATTACATTAATTCATTGATTGCTGAATGGCCTATTGGGAGGTGGAGGAAATTGTAGGCAAGTGGAGTGTGGTCGGAGGGATAGGTCACTCAGGGTGTACTTGGGAACAATATCTTGTCCCTGGTCCCTTCTTCTCTCTCTCTCTTTCTCCTTCTCTGATGCCATAAACTGAGCAGCTTATTTCTACCACACCCTTCTGCCATGATATTCTGCCTCATCGCAGTTGCCAAGCAACAGAGTCAGTCCACCATAGACTGAAACCTCTGAAACCATGAGCCAAAATAAACCTTTCCTTCTTTTAAGTTGTTTATGTTTGCTATTTTTGTCACAGTAATGAAAAGCTGACTAATACTCATGACCTCTTTCAGGGGACAGCTCTCTCAAGTCCAAGGGAACAGATCTCTAATGGTGGAATTGGGGAATCTGTCAGGATACTACTAAGAAACATAGAGCTTTGGTCTGCAGAAGTTAAAATTTTCAAGTCAAGAGTAAGGTGGAGGCTGGGGTTGTGGCTCAGTGGTAGAGAGCTTGCCTAGCCTGTGTGAGGCACTGGGTTCCATTCTCAGCACCACATACAAATACATGAATAAAGGAAAGGTCCACCAACATCTAAAAACAAATATTTTTTAAAAGAGGGTAAGGTGGAAAAAGAGATATACCAGATGTAATCAGATTTTAATGGCACAATGGTTCTCAGCACATGATCCTTTGGAGCAGAAGCTGCAGCAACTTCACCTGGGAAGTCATTAAAAATGCATATTCTTGGGCCTGTTGAATCAAACACTTGGGTGGGGCCCCCACTCTGTTTTCACAAATTGGTATTCTGACATCTGTTTGAGTTTCAGAACTACTGTTCTTCAAACCTACAAGCCCCATTCATGGGATGCCCCTTCCCACATGACTGATCTCAATGTAGATCGATCTCGATTTACTCTGAGGATCCAGTGGTTCCCAATGCTTGCTACTCTGGGAGTGTTCTGAGTATGGCAGGTATATTGTTCTGATTACTATGCTAGGTCATATGGCAGCAATGGGGTTATGTCTTCTCTGACACCACTCAGACAGGAAATAGGGCAAAGATATATGTACAGGGGATAGCTCTTCCTCTTCCTCCAAAGCTCTGAGGTCATTTCTGTGAACAGTCACCTATGTTTAGTCTTAAAGCAGAACTAGGGTAACACATTTTGATATGGGTTTTGACAAAAGCTCATCGCCTTCTGATGAGCTTCATGAACACTTCACTGTTGGCTTGGAAGCCAATGCTAAAAGCCATAGGCTAATGCCTCCCATGTATTGCCTAGTCTACTCCACCATGGCTGTCCTTTTCTTAAAGAATGGTACTTATTTCAACAGACACTTAAGTAACATCAAAGTAGGAATGTCCATCTTATGCAAAGTCACATACAAATGATTTGGAATTACCTCCTTCACTACCTTCTTTATTAGTCCAGAAAATAAGGGTCCAATTGAATTATACAGGAATCTTACATTGGCTGTTGATTATTTTTAAACTCATTCTATTATTTAAAAGTAATAGAGATTGCACAGTTTTATATGATCTGATTTTTATTCAGATTTGAAAGTCATTCACATCAAATTAAAATTCCTTTGGGCCCTTTAAAATGCCTTGAATTAAAGTTTATGATTTAATAACTAAAGGGTACAGAGGGAATGCAAACTGACTTTTTGAATCTTCAGTGATATGGAAATTTCCAGAAGATTCACAGCCTCTCCAAATTAATGTTTCTTCTACTTAGGAGACAGGATGGTGATGGGGGGAGGATCCGAACTGTCAGCCAAGATACCTGGGATTCTGCCTAGGCTTTACTGAAGGTGGATAGTGCAAAGAAAAGAACTAGAGTATTTGTCCATTGCCCTTGTAGGACCTAGAAAACCAGAGGACAAACATAAAGGAGAAAAGAGAAAAAGAAAATGTGTGTAAAAGGCTGGTCGTGCCAAGCCAGCCACAGTGAACACAAACTGAGGGACTAACACAAATGATATCTAGTTCTAATGTAAAGATCTTTCCTTCCTTCCTTTCACTTCCTTCCTTTTCTCCTCCCTCCTTCCTCCCTTTATCCCCTTTTTCTCCTTCTTAACTCTCTCTCTCCTCTGTTCCCCATCCTTTTATAAACCATTTATACAACCGAATAAGAGTTCACTAAATCTTGGTTTCAGAGGTGTGAGAAGTACTAGCTCTCATGAGACCAGGGTTGGAAAGACCTCTGCCCTGGCTTCTAGAACTTCTGACACATTGCTACTCATAGTGTGGTCCATGAACCAACAGCAGAAGCATCACCTGGGAGTTTGTTAGAATTGCAGACTTTTGAGTGCCCCTACAGATTTAAGGAATCAGAATCTGCATTTTAATAAGATCCAAGGTGATTAATATTCACATTAAGGTTTGAAAAGTTCTGTTTTAGGGGCCCCCTCCTCTGTTCACACCACATTGCATCAAGCAAGATTAGGAAAGATCAATGAGATGTGCCCACTCAGAACTTGCCCATCTCCTGAACACCTTCTGGGTTCCTGGATTCAACCCAAAGGTCCTGAGCCTGCTTCCAGGGCATACACCTGACTGACGGTACAGTTAGTACTCAGTCCTCTAGGCCTAAAAGGAACCAGGTGTGGCTGTTTGGAGGGCAGAAGCAGAGAGATCTATGGAAGCAGCTTGGTGAGGTGGCTGAAAGATCCACATACATGGGCCCAGGGGTTCCTCAGTGTGGGAGGGACCTGTGGGGGTTGGGGAGACAGAAATGGCAGGATGCCAGAATGCCAGCTCTCTTTGCTCTTCCAAATTCCAGTATGGGACTCCAAGGAGCCCACAGACTCTAAATTCACACCTGGCCTTCTACGTTGTTATGACAGTTTGTTTGTCAAGATAGAAGGAAAGGGCCTTTTTTTATTTAAACATTTGTTAGCTTGATATATAACTTTTAAACATTCAGACATATGGTATGTGGGCCTCTGTTTGTACTCTTGGCTCAGTCCTGCAGATGTTCAGGGGGAGCCTGCTTGTGATGAGATGCAAAGACATCTGAGGTTTTCCAGCACAGCATGTACCCCTTTGTCTGCAGGAGACCTAAAGTTGGAGTGGCAGTGCTACCTAGCTCTCTCCCTAAAGCTGCGTTCCTTTGTGTTCTGGAAACTCTTCCTAAACATAGTGGTCATTTAGGTGATTTCCTTCAAGATTTCCTTAAAGCAGTTATTTGTCCATCCTTTAAAAGAACTTTCCTCTGTCTTCTCTCAATTTTTTCATATTGCTCTTTTTGGGTCCAAGTTCATAATAGAGGTAACATTCTATCCTAAGCACTTTCCCAATGCAAGATACTGAGCCTAGATCCTCTAACTTAGCATCTGAAATCCTGGACCCTATTTGTGAAATTCTGATTTGCTAAAGGTGAGGTTGAGGGATCTGCTGTTTGAGCAAACACCCTGGTGATTCTGATGCTGATGGTTGGTGGATCACCCCTGGAGAAATCTTAGTCTGAAGAGAAGGTAGCTTCAGCATCCCTGTGTGGCCAAATTTCCAGTGATAGCCCAGGTCATGACTGCCAATTAGTTGTCAGATAGTGGTGACTCACAAGTGGCTTGGAGGTCATGAGATCCTCTGCATTCAACTTAACTAACATTTATTAGACATCCACTCTTTGTGGAATAATGTAATGGCTACTGAAACTGACTAAAGTATATGACGCCAGTCTAGTCACGAGGAAATTGGACTCCTTTTCTCTCTATTTACACTAAATAGGAATGCCATTAATATAACATAGGAATAGCTATTTTGTTTTGTGGGTAAATTGCCGTGTTATAGGCAAAGGACAAAATACAGATGAATGATGTAGTATCCACTAGTTAAGGACAATGTATTGAAAGAACCTATAGTTATAAAATAAAATATTCTAATAATCCCAGTTGCAATGACATTAAATCTGTTAGTTGAAAACTATCAATTTAAAATGTAAAATTTAAAATTTAAAAATTAAGCCACTAAAAATGGAACTTGTGATTTCATGTGAAAGAATTTTTTAAAGACTCTCAAGGAGCTATTACTAAGTCTATATAGTCAGAAGTGATAATGAGTAAAGTATCTATTTAGGTTGTGTTATCTGAGTAAAGGAGAAAAATCTTTTTTGTTTCTGTTTAGCCTGGAATTACTCAACTTGATTAGCTGTGTTATTCCCCAAATTCAGACTAATCTCTTGGCCTTAGCTTTCTTTGATATAGCTTGGGTGTGGAATTAGAGATATAAGCAGTATTCTTTTTGCTAAATTCCATGCATTACTTCTGAGGCTGACATCCCTGGACAGAGCATGTAAAAACCCTTGGACACTGTTGTCAAGGTTTCTCTCATGTAGTTCACGGAGGCAGTTATGAGCCTGAGAGGAAGAATTTGTTAATTAAATGCCTTTTTGTCATAAGGATTATTGATACCACTTTAAATTATATTTGAGGAATAAATACAATATTTATTTTCTTTAAACACTCTGCACCCCTACACAAACATCCTGACTTATATCTCAGGAAAAAAAAATTGTCTTTGTGATTTAATATCAAACTGGAGCGAATGATTAAAAACCCCTTCTAGGCTGAGTCTGGGAGGGAAGAATCATGCCCATGTGCACTAAGAGGGGGAGAATAAAATTTTCACTTACAGAAATCCCCTGAACTGTGAATGATCTTCTACCTTACTTTTCTCATCTCTATTCAACATTCAGCAGAGACTGAAGCAGACTTAAATTATAATTCTGAGCCCCCAAAGCAGATTTCAGAAATGGGCATCTCATCATGCTTTGGGGATTGTGAAATGAAGCCACACTGGACTCCCATGAAGAGGGTCCTTCTTTTGAACTCTCTTTGCAAGGCACTAATCAAATTGTCCAGGATTTCAAGTGTGAGGACTAAGAGTAGTTTCAAGCCTGGTATTTCTAAAAGGAAATAATGGTTGTGCCAGAGCTTTCTAGCTAAGACAACCCGTTCTCAGGCCACCTGGCTTGTTGTGTGAGTTCCTGGCACATCTGGAGACTGA
Organism: Sciurus carolinensis; assembly: GCF_902686445.1. Classification (NCBI taxonomy): domain Eukaryota; kingdom Metazoa; phylum Chordata; class Mammalia; order Rodentia; family Sciuridae; genus Sciurus; species Sciurus carolinensis. The sequence goes on from NC_062232.1 coordinate 32,127,976, forward strand.
CTCAGGATGCGGTGGGGCTGGTCAGCACACCACACCACAAGCAGCTTTTCCCAGTCCATACCTGCCAAGAAGGCAGCCCGGAGTGTGCTTTAGGAAGTAGAGAAAAGATGAAAAGGCAGCAGGGTGAGCCTGCTGTCCCAGCTCACCTCTTTTTCCTGTCCCTGATGACTTGCATCTTTGCCCAGACAGCCACCATTTTGTTCTCCCAGTCACTTGCAGGATCAAAGTACCTGGCTTTGGGCAGAGGTAACTTCTTATAATGTCAGAAGTGAGGGGTGAAACAGAATGAACTTGATCTTCTCCCCACCTTCCTCTTGCCAGTTAAGAGCGTGTTCCTCATGCCCACAGTGCAGGCTGAAGGGCTGCAACCCAGCCCCAACCTGCACTAAGAAAGCTGGAAAAAGAGACGCCCCCTGCCCCCACCTCTCTAGCACACTTAATCTGCATATGTGTATTTCCTGCCTTTCACCCCATTTTGCTGCCTCTTCACAGCAACTGAATCTACGTATGTATGCCACATGGCTTTGGTTTCTGTAAGTTGTAAGTGCTTCTGTGGGACTGGAGAAACAATCTAGCTGCTTCTTCTGTTTGATCAGATTGCGTGAAGTTCACTTTTGCTTCTCCCATCATCTTCTGCCTGTTTCTTATACAGGGGGTGACTGAATTCAGACAGCGGGGATCCAGGCAGACTTCCTGGGCTGGGCTGCTGGTAACAAGGGGAATAAAAACGGTGCTGGTAGGAAATGCTGCCTGCCCAAGAAGGAACCCAATCATGTGGCGAGTAGGTGGGGGAAGGGTAGGAATTAGGGGAGGGGGAGGACCCAATCTAAAGTCAACACAAATTGAGTTTTTCCTCCCAAAACTTTATATGCTCTCTTGTGCGTTCCCAGACTGCTGTACCCCACCACACACACACACACACACACACACACACGCTTTCCTAATGCAGAATTCTCTACACATTGGCTCTTATTGATGGCTATCTAGACCCTCCTTACATGCTTCCCATGATGGGACTCTTACTCTCTTTCATGGGTTACCCATGGAAGTCCACTACAGAAATATCCCAGATACCCCTTGTATGTAATAGGTTTAATACCTTGAACTCAGCCAAATTAGTCCTAAGGACCACTGGCTTGGACCAAAACAGCTTTGGCCTTTAAGATGAAATCAGGAATTCTCTCGTGTTCAAGTACAGGTTCACCACTCCCTGACCTTGGATAATTGTTTATTCCCAGGAAGCCTAATGGCAGGACCTTTGCATATGTAATATAAACAAAACCACTGTGGGTTTTCATTTTTGTTTCTTCTGTGGACAGTGGTTTGGACCCAGGATGTGGCACATGGTAGGCAAGTCTTTTATCACTGAGTTGTATTCCCAGCTCTTCCCTTGTGTTTTTGAATTCTGTTATAGTCACCTTTGCTTCTTCTCTTTGGTGAATGTGGTCTTCTGCCACTTTGGGGGGTTCCAACTACCCTGTAGGTAGAAAGTCTTTAAGTAACTGAATAAAGAGATGACCTTTCAAGTGAAATGGAAGCAGATAGAAGTTGGAGCCAGATAAAAGACATTTTAGTTGAATTTTTCCAGAGATACTTAGAGACTAGACTATCTGTTGGTCAAGTTTCACATTGAACTTTTCTTGGGCATTTGTTTTGCTTCCTTTGCCTATGAGCTCTCTCAGCTGTTTTTACTAACAGACATTTCTGTAGCAAAAAATTATCAGCTAGGACTCCTACCATGTGTTTAACAAATGAACTCCTACTGTCTTGAGGGAAAATTAGAAAAAGTAGTGCTTTAATGGAATATTAGTCAGCCATAAATAAGAATGAAATTATGACATTTGTTGGTAAATGGATGGAGCTGCAGACTATCATGCTAAGTGAAATAAGCCAATCCCCAAAACCAAAGGCTGAATGTTCTTTCTGGTATGTAGATGTTGATGCACAATAAGGGTGGGAGAATAGAAGTTCATTAGACTAGACAAAGGGAAATGGGGTTGGGGGATGGGAATGGGAAAGACAGTGGAATGAATCAGACAGAACTTTTCTATGCTTGTATATGAATACACGACCAGTGAAACTCCACATCATGTACAACCACAAGAATGGGATCCTAATTAGAATAAGTTACACTCCATGTGTGTATAATATGTCAAAATCTACTCTACTATCATGTGTACCTAAAAAGCACAAATTAAAAAAAAAAGAAAAAGAAAAGGTGCTACTTTGCATAACTGAGAATTTCACACTGAAGGGAGGCTAGCTTTAGGTATGGCTTGATTCACATGCTGTAGCGCTGTCACCAAGACCCAGTTCCCTCCATCTGAAAGCGCAGCTGCATTCTCCTCTATCCATTGACTTTATTCTCAGACTTTGCAAGGTAATAGGACACTGGCAGTAACTTTTCTCTATTTTCTCACTTCCAGATCTTGTTAATCGAATCACAGGGAAGCTTTGACAGGAGCTATGAGAAATTGATTCCCGGTCTCCTTCACTCGTTTACATCCTGGTGTGAGAGGTGGAGCTCTACTTAGGCCATTTGAACTCAAGCTTGGAGGGATCTATGCCCAGATAGAAATTTGGGCTGTTGCTGGAACAGAGGGTAACAGGTACTGGGAGGCAAATAGAATGTCCATAAAACAGACAGCTGTCTAGTTTCTTTTGGATGCTTCCCCTCCTTCAGAGGGGCTCACAGGTACATAAACATTGGAAACCACCAATACTGGCAGCTGCTGACTCAAACACAAGTGATAAAGGAGAGTTCCTGGAGTAGAACACCAAGAAGAATTTTGAAGTCAGTGACAAAAGTAGGAGGGTGATGGAGGGAATATCAATCTGGGGAGAGACTGGGAGAAATGAGGAAAATCAGAGGACAAAGCATCAAAGTCATTTGGCTACAATATGCTCTAAAACTATATGATAATAATAATAGTAATAATAATACTGCTTTGCCATAATGTATATGAAGCATGAGTCTAGATGTTATCTTGGCTTTTTATATATGTATCAACATATTTAATTCTCACAATAATTTAAAAATGTCAAAATAATTATTACCACCATCATTCTCATTTTACATATGTGAAATCAAGAACCAGAGAAGTTGAACAACTTTTCTAAGATCACAGAACTACTCAGTGATAGAACTGGAATTTAAACCCTGGTGGCTCTTAAGCCCTACATTATAGTATTTCCAATGTATGAAATGAAGTCACAGAAATGACAGTATTTCCATGACCCTAGAGGAGGAAAAATGGCTGAGGGAGTGACTAAGGCATTTTCTAGAGCTGGTCTCATCAAGGACCTAGAAGGACAGAGGAACAAGAGAATGAAATCTTCGTTCTTCATGGCAGAGGTGAAAGGGCATAATTACATCCCACACTATATAGTGAAGTATAAAGGTTGCAGTAAAATAGCTGAAGTGTAGGGTATGGATTAACAATGAGAGGCCCTGGGTTTTTTGCCAGACTAATCACTAACTTGCAGTGTGACTGTGTACAAGTCACTTAACCTCTCTGAGCCTCAGTTTCTTCTGCTAATAAGGATGACTGCTATCTTACCTTTCTTTTTGCATCATTATGGAGATTAGACAGAATTATGTGAGATGAAACACTTTGTATAGAGAACTCCCAGTCATAATTGTGCTTGCTATAGGCACTTAAAAGCTTATTTGCTGTAATTTACGATGTCACCATTGAGACACTTTTATTAAAGGAAAGTCTGTGTTTCTAAAGAGTATTACACAATTACATTTTCAATGTAGATAATTTAAAAAACAAAGATACAGAGAAGTAAACAAAGAAATTATGCAGAAAAGTGTAACTCAAAACTTCAGTTTTTTTCAGTTGGTTTGCAATGTCTGTTTATATCTTTTTTGTTAATAGTGTTTCAATCTAGTATTTTATCTTACATAGACTTAAAAAAAAGCACAATCCACTTTTGCAATCCACTTTTCCCCATTTAATGTCTTATGTATATACTTCTTTGTCCTTATTCTTTTACAACAGTGATTTCCAAATTTTCTGACCACGATGTACAGTAAAAAATTATTTACATTGCAACCCAGTAAACACACTCTCACACACACACACACACACACACATACATACACACATACACAATTCACCCAATACTTGCCCTTCCAATGTATGGAATACTTTGCTATTTTCTATTCTATTTTATAATAAAATAATTTATAACAGAATACACCATTTCATGATTTGCTAATAAGTGATGAGAGCTACATACAGATCATAATTTGTGTTTTGAAAATCATTAATAAATTTTATTGGTTAGATGGTAGTCCACTGTAGAGATTTAACATAATTATTTAACAAATCTCCAGTTGTTGAACTTTTATATTTTTTGTTATATTTTTTCTTTGTATTGAATGCCTGTTACATGCTAGGCACTGTTCGAGATGTTAGGAACCTAGAGGTGAACTAAACAGATTTGCTCCCTAGTGTTAATGCAATTGCATTCTATGGCACACATGTGGCAGTACACACACCTAGAGACCAGGAAATTCAAGGATACTGTGATAGGAATTGTTGGGGTGAGGCTACTTTAGCTGCTGATCAAGAAAGGCTTCTTTAGGGGCTCGCACTTAAGCTGGTACTTTAGTAATAAGAAGATACTGGTGAATCACTTCCTGAGAAAAATCTAGGGAAAGAGAATCCAGGCCGGGAGAGCATCCAGCAGCCAGGTCCTATGGTCATCTAGACTCTAGCATGTTTGAGAATCAGAAGATGGCCAGTGTGACCCGAGAACAATGGGCAAAGTGGGAGAGAGGCCATACGATGGTTTTAAGAGATGAGATCTGGCCATCATCCAGTGAATAAGATAGAATAGATAGTAAAATGGTCACACAATCAGGGTAATGTGCCTAATTAAGGTCCCCCCCCCAAATGTACAGACCACTCCATGAAAACGATCTGTAGAAACATTCCAAACTTTCCAGTGAAACTTTTGTCCTTTTGAGGTGGGGGCATGAAAGTGGGGGTGGACCTGAATGGAGGTTATAGGAAAGTTCAAACTCAAGAGCTAAAAGGGCATGGACTAGAAGGTCATGGGCTGAGCCAATACACTTGGTACTTTTCCAATACCTATTTAGCATGGATTTTGACCAATAACCTTGGAATTTTTCCAGTCCTTGTTTAACATGGATTTTGATCAATGCCCCATCCAGAAGCCATATAAGTCCCTAGACTAGTACCTTTAAGTGGTAAACTGCAGTCAGTTTCCCTCACAGGTATTGAGGGCTCTACTTCTTTTTCTCACTTAAAATAAAGCCTACTCCTATCACCCTTTCCTTCAGTTGTTTTCTGTGGATGTCATTCTTTGAATTTGCCAGACAAGAACGCAGAAAGAAATTGGCAGTAAGCTACAAGGGTTGACCATCAAGAGCTGCCATATGCCACTTGATAGAAGTGGGGAATCTGGTTTTGCTGGCTGTGACCCTTGGGGCTGACACCAGCAGGCATCTCTTGCTGTGATTAGCTGCTAACATCAAAATGTGTTTTCTCAACTGCAGAGGCCTGCAGCTTACATAGACTCCATCTCCACCAGCAGAGGTAGAGAATCTAGTTTCATCTCAAATTCTGGTTTCACTAGGACCTTCTGTGACAAACACACCCCATCTTTGCTTATAGGCACAGTTACATCGTGGGGACAAAGTTTGAGCATGGGGTCCAGAGCAGCAGGTGCCATGAGTGGGGAAGGGTTGGTGGCAGTAAGACTGAGAAGTTGCCATGTTTTCCTGAATGAGGGCCTCTGTGTTAGGGAGGATCCAAGCTTTGTTGGAGAACTATGATCCTAGGACACCACTTTGTACTGCTCCAAATATATCCTTCCTGAAGGATTTAAACTTCCAGTGGATAAGGTTCTTTGTCTGATTCACTCTTTTCCTCAGCACCTTGCTGATGCTTGACACATAGTAGGTGTTCAAGAAACACTTATGAAGCAAACAAATGAATATAGATACACCCAGACCTATAGGTAAAGGACATAGGTAATTTCTGAAAAATCATTACTGTACATTCACATTTTCTCAAATATGATTCTCTATCCTCATGCTAACAGAAGAGAAAGGCCTTTCATGGGGCGACGGGGAAAATATTTCTTTCAGCTCCTCTTTGGTAAAGTCACAAATAATCTCTCAGAAGCCATTATGTATTTTACTTGGTCTTTTTTTAAAAATGAAATGGCATGACGACTCACCAGCTGCTTTTTTGCAGTGAAAAAAGAGAACACATTGCTATTGCCAGAAACAGATGTTGAAGAGGCCTAGAAATCTGATTTTTCCACATCAGGGACCCTGTTGTGTATTGAAATAAATTGACGGGGTTACTGGAAGCTAGATTGCTGGTTTCTTTGAGGTTGCTCATTGCCTTGAAGGAGAGAGCATGGGGAATGCAGTCAGAATGGATGGGCCCTGGAGGAACCTCCAAAGGAAGGTCTTGCCTGTCAGGGCCTCCCTGCGGCTTTACCATGGGCTTTCATAACACACAGCTTTCCCCTGCTCTGCTCGCTCATCCTCATCATAAACCCGTGCCCTGGGTAAACACCAGCAGGGCGGGACAGAGACATTTTATTCTGGTAGTTCATGAAGGCCTCTCTCGACTATTTTCCAGTTTCTGAGTACATGGCCTAGGCCTTGTGCTTTGGGATACAGCAAACATTCCAGTGATCAGTGTAGGGCAGAGTATGAGGAACAAAGTGAGGTCTCTGAGAGATCAACTAAATATCTCCCTCAGGAATTTGAACCCACAAGTATAGTCACGGGATAAAAAACGAGTCTGGTCTTCATTGAAATGATTTTCCTTGTATGGGGGATGGGGAGATAGCTTGTTTATGTGGGGAGACCAGAGAAAATTAACACAATTGCCCTCTATACTTTCTTGAGATTTTTAATGAAGTATAATGTCTATACTGGAAGTGCAAAAATCATAAGTGTACTTTCAGTGAATTGCATAAAATCAAAACACCTGTGAAGCTGGTACCCAGATCATGAAACAGAACATAATTGACACTATGAAGACCCCTCGTGCTCTCTTCTGATCACCTGCCCCACAATTGATTAGTTTTGTGTGTTTTTATAAATTTTATTTTTGATTCATTTTTTATTGGTGCACTACAATTATACACTGTATTGTATAGTTATACATAATAGTGGGATTCATTATGCCATATTTGTACATGCAGATGACACAATTTGATTAATCTCATTCCCCTTCCCCTTCCCTGCTCGCTTCCCCTGATCTGCTTGCTGTAGAGTTACTGGTATTCTTTCTATTATTATTGTTTTAATTAATGTATCATAATTATGTATAAAATCGGGATTCATTTTGATATGAGCATGTGTGGACATAGCATAATTGGGTTAATTGGGTAGATTTTGCTTCCCAGTACTGTTTTGGAACTTCACATAAATGAAATCACATAGTATAGGCTCGATTGTGTCTGGCTTCTTTCATTGAACATCGTGTTTGTGAAATTCTTCCATAGTTTAAAGTATGGTAGTAATTCAGTTGCTCTCATTGCCAGAGTCTTCTCTGTGTATAAATATACTATAGTTCATTTATCTTTTCTACTTTTGACGGGCATTGGGGTAGTTTCTAGCTTTTTCCTGATATAGCCGATACTGCCTAACATTTCTTTTGGTGAACCTAGGCCTGCGTTTCTGTTGCCCTGTTCCACTCACTACGAGTGCAATTGCCAGGTTATAGATTTGTGTATGTCCCACTTTAGATGCTGCAGTTTTGCATCGTGTTCTACCACTTGCCACTCCTATTAGTGCACATGACTCTGGTCTCTTATCACCATGCTGCTGTTTCATCCTTCTCTATCCCCCTACCTTGGCTAACTCTTGGTAGACACCACTGTGAATATCTGTGTGTGCTTTGACAGGGCTTCAGTTGACAAAGGCTGTACTCTGAAGCCGTCTTTCCTCCTTTCTCTTAAGTAGAATGCTTTCTGTAGCCACAGCAGTGCCGATTGCTCAGCATCTGCTCAAGTATGAAATTAATCTTTACATAATGCTGCCTGGGATTGGGGGAGGTGCAACTGGAAGAAACCATTCTGGTATTGAGATATTGTTTTCCAGGACCAGAGCTTTCAAATGTCCCTGGTTCCCTGGATATTAAAAGCTGTCAGAGGGCATGATGAGGGTTAAACTTGCTTTCTGAAAAGGAACAGAATCAGGTGTTAAGAGAGTTATAAGAATCAGTAAGAATTGTAGTTGAGGGTTGAACAGCTTAGGTTTAAGCTGTGGTTCCATTACTTACTGTGTGACATGGGACAAATTACTTGACATTTCTGTGCTTCAGTTGTATCAGATGCCTAGCAGAGATAATATTAATATCTACCTCATATGGGTGGGTTTGTGAGGACTCAATGAGTTGATACATACTCCTGGAGAGTGCCTTTCACATGCCAAGTGCTCTGTGAGTGTTAGCTGTATTGCTGCCTATCTTAAGGCTTGAACCCTTCTAGAAGCAGTGCTCTAGATGGAGATTCTTGTTCAAGTTCAACTGAAAGAATACTATCAGGAAGGGGAGGGCAGGAAGCAGGACAGGACAGGGGAAGGGGTTAAGCAAGAATGAGTTTTAACTGGCGTCTAGTTTGAGCTGGATCCTACTGGTGGTTCTAGGAACATGAATGGCACCAGAGCAGTCCTGCCTTGAAATAAGGGCATTGGCATTTGATGCCCCATGTCAGTCAGTCATTGGCTGTGGACTGCTGGTGACAGGACGCTCTTGGACTGGGTACAATCCTCTAGAGAATGCTGCAGCTGTAAGCTCTTAACAGCCAGCAGTGCACAGCAGCTGAGAGCAGGCTGCACCTGTCACAAAGGGGATCTGGGCAGGGCACCAACCCTATCTACTTTTCCTAGCCAGGATTTTATTTGTAGTCAAGTCAGAAGAGCTGCAAGACCCATGATAAAGAAAGTCTTTGTTAGGAACTAGAACATGCATCTGTGAGCTTGAGCAGTTTGTACCTGCAGTTGACTTGGTGTAGGCTGAAAGCATTACTACTCACCCTGTAACGATGTCCTTTCCACTCAACCTGACTCTTAGCCCTGCTTCTTGGGATACTTACTATTCTAGACCACCATCTTTAACTTCTTTTCTGTCTTCTGACCATCTCTGTGCCTTTGGGAGAAATGGAAAGAAATGTATAGGAGGTGTCATCTATTTAAGGCTCCCCAGATCCTCAGTCTATTTGCTTGACAGTGAAATGTTGCAAGACCAAGAGCTCATGATTGAATCAGTATTTAGGTCATCTGCCCCTCTTTTTGGGAGATGGAAGCAAGTGAGTTCTGCCAAGTATGTGTTTGATTTCTAGGTGGCTCTGCTTCCTGGCTACTCTGTCACCAGTACAGATCTCCACCAGGACAGGTCAAGGTAACATTAAAGCAAGATGAGTCACCATGTGGACAAATAGGAAACTACTTACTTTCTTGTCTTTATTTCTGGGGAATGCTGGAGGAGCCTGTGAACGTCCCAGTCCCCAGTGGGACGGGGGCTGAGAGTACATGTGGGAGCCAATCTCGCACTAATGTGTGTATTTCCTAATTCCAATTCAATAAAGTGGGAGAGGTGCATCTCAGCTTGCCTGGAAGGTAAAATCTTGGAAAGGAAATCAGAATGTACAGTAACACTAAGCTGTAATCTGCAACATGTACCATCTCTAAGCATTGGTTTGTTAGGTTGTACGTGGTTCACTTGCTCATTCATTCATTCACTCATCCAGTTGGTATGCAGTAAATAACCTGTATGTACTAATTTTGGCACTCCGTGATGAACTGGTAAAGGAAATCATCCACAAGATAGATAACTATAATTGGAATGTCACAAAAGTCCAAACTGAGCAAAAATTGAGAGCTCTAGCACATTCCACACTACTATCAGGAGCAGAGTAGGGAAGGTTTCCTAGCATAGAGATGACTGCTTCTGACACACATGAAATCCCGTGGACCTGACAGAAGACCAAAATCTAAACAACTAAAAATTATATTTCGTAGGCTGGAGTTGTGGCTCAGTGGTAGAGCGCTTGCCTAGCATGTGTGAGGCAGTGGGTTCGATCCTCAGCACCACTTAAAAATAAATAAAATAAAGGTATTGTATCCATCTACAACTAAAAAAGATTTACATTTTGTGTCTCAGTGCTTTGGATGCAATTAAAGACTACACAAAAGCCTGCAGGTTCATTTACACAAACATTTCACAAACATCTGAACGTAAACATCAGGACACACCACCTGGACTCAGTTTTGATTCTCCAAGTAGTTACATTTTTGTATTCCTTTTTTCTATTTAAGCTGCTGTGTTCAGATATATCTGAAGACCAGCTAGGTTAGATGAGCAGTTCAAAGGAAAACCTGATAGAAGAATGAAAGGATTCCATCAAGAAAAATTGCTAATTGTAGTTCCTGAATCTCCCCCCAGCACCCCTGAGAAAGTCTGGAAGCAGGTGGTACGTTCTCATGTCTGTTTTAGTTTATGTCTTTACCCCTGATGAGAGCTGGCCAATGTGCATGTGATTGTCAGTCATGACGTGAATCAGTGGTCAACGAAACCCATGGGACCTGACCCCTGAGGCTGGTGCTTCACCATCTGCTGTAACTTCCTCATTTCCTTGTATGGCTGGTGAACTTGGCTTTTTAGACTATCATTTCATGAAGTTAGCACAGTCATCAGTTCAGTGTCAGAGCTAAATGAAGGCAGTGTAGGCCAGATAGGCAATGTAATATAGCAACACAACAGCAGCAGGAATAATAGGAATACTAGTAGTAGGAGCAGTAACTATTTAGTGTCAAGTACTGTACTTCGCACTTGTCTGCATTATTAATTCTCTCAACAGTCCTAGGATGTATGTATTAGCATTAGTGTCCAATAGAGATTGGCTCCTTAGACCAGGGGCATGATGGTTTAAATGACATACCCAGAACTGGAATCAAGGTTTCTCTTCCTGAAAATTCCATTCTCTTAATTATTTTGCTTGATCATCTTTCAAAAAAGTGAGCTTTGACAGAAAATAAAATTAAACTGCTAGTGAAAGTTCTATGACCCTAGTGAGGCTATTTAAAAACTTGGTCCTTTGGTTTTTTCTTCTCTGAGGAATGAAAATAGCTCAAAGGGGTTGTGAAGATGAAGTGGGTTAATTAGAAATCTCTGGCACACAGTAGGCACTCAGTAAATGATAGTTACCTTCCTATCTGAGAATATCACTTGGATTCCTTTGCAAGATGAAAATCAAGAAATCATTAGTTCAAATTGAAGCTTTCCAGAAGTTTCCAAATTGAAACTCACACTGCGTGAGTTTTTCCAGCTCAGGAAGGAGGCTAGCAAAATATCCCAGTCTCAGCCAAGTGCTCTCTTCCCAAGTTAAATCCTGATGAGAAAGACTGGTAGATTACTTCTTTTTTATGGAGTAACCAATGTGGAAATAGAAGCCATTATCTTACCATCCAAAGAACCATGGGATGCTGTTGTAACTTTTAAAGAAGAGAATCATCTAAAGCGTAGGCCAGTGAAACTCTTTACCTTTTTGGTAAAGAGTTCCTGGCAGTTTGAGATTCCATGCCTGATTGACGGCTGAAGCTCCCGAAAGTAAGCCCAGTGACTCCTTATCTCCTGTGTAATGATTTGCCACTGAGTCACACTCCCAACCCCATCCCTGGCTGCTATGACACCCCAGCTGGCTTTCCTACAGTCTTTCCAAACCAAGGAAGAGTCATGCTTCTTGAAAATCTGCTTAGGGCTTCCTGTGACAAAGAGTTGGTCAAGGTGTGAGTTTAAGTCATGGTTTTGCTTCAATCTAGGTGAAACTCACACCAGTCTTGCCCATTTTCTTAAACTTTTTGAAGAACTAACTTTGGACTTTGTTGAGTTTCTGTATTGTACTTTCATGTTCTTTTGCCTATCTTTATTATTTCCTTTCTTTTACTTTCTTTGACCTTAATTTCTTGTATTTTTTGTTTTTGCTTCTTGGATTGAGCAATGAGGTCACTGACTTTTAGCTGTATTATTTAATTTATGAATTTGAGGCTATAAATTTCCCTGTAAACATGGATTTAGCCACATCCCACAAGTTCTGCTGTGCTATACATCCATGCATCACTTATCACTGAGTACACATTCTATGAAATGCATCATTAGGCAATTTTATCATTGTGTGAACATCATAGGATATACTTACATAAACCTAGATGATATTGGTTAATCACTTGATGAGGCCTCTTGATGCAATTGGTAAACACGAGATGTACGAGGCTGCTGCCAGTGTAACACAGCATACTATTTTATGATAAACATTTTTATAAATAGAAGTACACTCTAAAACAATGCTAAATAGTGTGGTAAATACATAAACCAATAACACAGTTGTTTATTATCATTATCAAATAGTAATACATGATTGTATGTGCTACATACAATTGTATGTACATAATTGTATGTACTACACTTTTAAACAACTGGTAACACAGTAGGTTTGTTTACGCCAGTCGTACCACAAGCACATGAGTAATGTATTGCCCTATGATGTTATGACAACTTGATATCATTAGGCGATAGCAATTTTTCAGCTCCATTATAATCTTATGGGACCACCATCAATAAGCTGTCCATCACTGAGTAAAACAGCAGTATGCCTGACTGTGTTTTCATTGTTTTTCAGTTAAATCATTTTCTAATTTCTACTGGATTTTTTTTAGCCTAGGGATTATTTGAAAGTATAATATCAAATTCACAAATATTTGAGAATTTTCTAGCTATATGTATTTTAAAATTGCTTTTTAGCTTAATTCACACACTCTGAGTGATTTCATTTGTTTGAAATTCATTCCTATTTGCTATATGGCCCAATCATATATTTAATTTTGCTAAATGTTTCATGTACACTTGAAATGTATAAGTGTGTGTGTGTGTGTGTGTGTGTGTGTACATATACATATATATATGCCAGTTAAGTCAAATTTGTTATTTGTAGCATTCAGATCTTCCATATTCCTGATTTTTTTCCTGTTTTTTTCCTCTATTACTTGAGAGGGAAATAAATAACAAGGCAGAAATTATGACAATGATTCAGATCTCAGATTGAAGTACATGTACCTTCATTTTCCATTCCTTGGAGGAACTGCTTTATATAAATTCTCGTTTTCCAGAAAGATGTAAATTTGGGACAGAGTGGTCTTGGATTTTCAAAAATTGGGGAAATACATCAAACCTCTCCACTGTTTTTCTTATTTCTTTTAATCAATTTTTGCTTTATATTTTGAGGTTATATTATTTTATACATATAGGATTGTTCTATCTACCTGGAAGACTGACCTTTTTTTTTTTTTAATCAAATGTCATTCTTATAATTCTTCTTACTTTGAAGTCTACTTTGTTTGCTATTCTTATATCCACACCAGCTTTCTTTTGATTAACATTCATATGGCATAACTTATTATATCTTTTTTCTTTCAACCTTGCTGTGTCTTTATACACAAGGAAACGACATTATGTCAAATGCCTTCAAGAATGTTGGGGTCTTTTCAATGTTTCTATTCGCTCTGAGATCTTGGTCCCTGTAGTTTCTGGTCTCTGCATAACTCTAAACTCCAAGTGTTGTCTCTCCATGTGGTGAGACTTCCAAAAGCTCTATTTGGCTTTCTAATGTCTTAAAAACCACATTCCACTTGCCTTCTTAGAGTCTTGACTCCAAACCTTTTATGAATCAGCACATTCCTCAAGGAGAAGATTGGGTGCTGGATGCCAGATTCTCCTCAGTGCATTGCCTTTCTCTCTAGGGCCCTGACCTTTCAAGTCCCTGCTGCTTTGGAAGTTCCTTGAGACTTCAACCATGTTCTTTGTATTTTGGTTCCACTCTTCTACTTGTTCTCTGTGGGAGGACTAATCTGCAAAAAATGACTCTAATCATATCAGAAGTGAATGTCTAGGTGAATATTTTGGATGATCACTTAAACTGGGTAAGTCTTAGTTTCCTCATTAGTAAAATGGGAACAGACGAGACACACCTTATGGGTTGTTTTGAGGCTTAAATATATGTTAAATGAACTTTATAAGCCTAAAAGGTATTTGAATACAAGCTGCTAATAAGTATTTACATGTTTGAAACTCCTGAAGAAAAACTGCTGTGTGTCCATACAGGGCAGTAGATTCATATGGGCAGTCTGCCTGGGGATGCGACTGGAAGTTGCTTCTGCTGGGAACTTGTTTGTTTTTACTGTTGAATTTATCACTTGTTAGTGAAACAGCTTATCTTCTTGTAGTGGTAGGAAGTTTCAGAACACTGTACCAAAGACTTTGATGTCTCACTTTTGAAACCCCAAAGCCATTAGTAAGACTTGGGACCACCCTTTCCCAAAGACATATCTTTCTGGCAAGCAGAGATTTATTTTAAAAAGTTGGAAGGAATGGAAAATACCAGTACATGTGCTTCATTCTGATATCTGGGCTATTGTGGTCATTTCTGCCTTGCTAGTTACAATCTTAGAGTTTACTTCTGACTTCTCCCCTGAGTAAATCCTGCTCAGATCAGGTGATATGAAAGTTGTACAACTTGTTGGCCTTTTCTGAGTAAATATTTGTTTCAGCTTCAGTTCTTTTTCGTACCGTCCTGACATTTCTACATTTGTCCACAAGTTGTAGCACTCTCTGGCTTTTTCTCCTGGTGCAAGGTCAGCAGCATCTTTGCAACACAAAGCTGTATTTGTCCATCACTAGAGTGGTCTTTTTGAGACCACTTTACTTCTCCTCTGTCAAGTAGTGAATAAATCCTGCTTCTAGTTTATTGTGCCTTTGAAGTATCAACTTTTTATACCCATTATCAGCCCATTGTTCTAGGAGTCTCAGAATCCTCATGTCATTTTGACTATAGGAAACCCACCGTAATTCGAATCTGCTATTAAGATCTAAACAACCACTGATCAGGCTTCAAACACTATTTTTTTTTTGTACAGGGAATTGATCTCAGGGGCACTTGACCACTGAACCACATCCCAAGCCCTATTTTGTATTTTATTTGGGGACAGGGCCTTAATGAGTTGCTTAGGGCCTTGTTAAGTTACTGAGGCTGGCTTTGAGCTTGTAATCCTCCTGCCTCATCTTCAGACCACTGGGATTACAGGTGTGCACCACCACACCTGGCTTCCAAACACTCTTGTACTATACACATTAGCTTAGAGGGATATTACTGTGATTCAGGATCACCTCATTTATTGGAGTTCCAACCAGCCTTTTGAATTGACCTAACAAGCTCATTGCTTTCCCTGATAGAACACCAGACATTGTAAGGGGGAATGAGAGGGAAAGTTCTAGATGCTAAAGTCATGGTTCTCATTTGAAGGGTGTGCAAGTGAGGAAAACACTCTCAAAATGCAAATGCCAGGCTATACCTTAGGACTACTGAATCAGAACTCAGGGTAGAAGCAACTCTTCCCCTCTCTCTTTCCTTTTCCTTTACAAAGAAAGCCATGTGCCAAAGCATGGGGAAGGGTCTAGATGTCTATGTGCCAAGGTCATCAAGAAAGCACTGGCAACTATGTGCAATAAGTTTGCCACCATTTTGTGTCAGGGCTCAACAGACAGTCAAGAATTAAATTATTGGACAATAAAAGTCCTAGTTTCAGGAGACCTGGTCCTGATCAACTATGTATTTGCTTTGCATCTGGAAGTAATTGACCGGATCTCTTCAACAAGATTTTCTTAAATAGAAAATGGGCTAATGAGATAAGTTTGGTAAATTTTACTGCTTGACAAGTTGGTTTTTGTTTTTGATGTTATCAATGAAAAGATGAAGAATTGGATGTTATTATCCACAGTTCCTTTTGAATTTCCAGATGAAAACTGTCTAGTTTCAAGGATAATTTATACCAAACACATCCTCATTATGTTAACCAGACATCTCATGGCCAAGTTGATTTCCCCTATTCCTAATCTCAAAACCTTAGGAATGCACGTTTACAATTTTTAAAACTCTTTTGGAAAGAAGTTTGGCAATATGTGTTAATAGGCTTTAAATGTTCCTTTGAAGGACCAAGAAAAATTTTATACAGCTATTCCAAAATAATACCCAAACTCATAAAATTGTTTTGGTATCTACAATAAAATAATATTTGTCAACACTAAATATTATTTGGATGAAGTCAGAGGTATTCTTTTGTTCACCATTAAATTCTCAGGACCCAGTGCAATGACTGGCACAGAGAAGGTGCTCAATATATATTTGTTAAATGAATGAATTGATAATTAAATGCTACCTACTAGCATGCCTGTAATCCCAGTGACTCGAGAGGCTGAGGCAGGAGGATCTCGAGTTCAAAGCCAGTCTCTGCAGAAGTGAGGTATTAAACAACTCAGTGAGACCCTGTCTCTAAATACAGTACAAAATAGGGCTGGGGATGTGACTCAAAGGTTCAGAGCCCCTGAGTTCAATCCCAGTACACCCCCCCGCAAAAATTCTCATGGATAAAGGTCAGGGAAGAAGTTTCAGGGGGTGCCCACAGACGTAGATTTGTTCCATTCAGTAAAGCATCATAGTTAAATGAATGGACTTTGGTATCAGACAGCCCTGAGTTCACATGCCAACTCTGCCATTTACCAATTATATGACCTTTGACAGTTTCTCTCCCTTGGTCTGGGGTTCTTCATCTACAAAATAGGATTTGTATAAGAATAGCTACCTTTTAGGGTTGTTATGAGTATTTAATGAGATTAAATAGGTCTAGGTCATTGCATTGGACTAATTAGTGCTTAAGAAAAGGAGCCTTTAGTGTGCTGTGATCACTGGAGATTTAGAACTTGATGTGGTCTGGGGAATCACTGTAGAGATTCAGAAATGTGGGCTATGATCACATGGACAATAGGGAGTATTTCTGTGGGAAACCTAAAGTTGCATGGCCTAGATCCCCCTCCACGGAAAGACTACGTGTGCTCTGTCAGAGTTTGCCTCAGCTGCAGAGGCCAGCTCAGCTAAGAGTGCATGCAGGCTTGCCTTTGCCCATACTGATGAAAGGGTGGGAGGATAAAAGGTCTATCATTTCAGCCTAATCCAGGAGGACTCCAGAGGCCCCAAGGGAGGCATGAGCTAGTGGAGACTTTGTCCAGTTTGCACTGCAGTTCGATTTCTCCCTCTGTCCAACCCTACTTCTGCATCCTCCTGCCTTCTGTAGGTGTTGATCACTCATAAACAGACTTCACCGCGGATCCCATTTCAGGGGCTGCTCCAGAGAGTCCACCCTGTAACAAAATCTGAAAGCACAATTAAAGGGGAACTCTTCAGATGCCACCCTCTAGAACCCCCCACCCACTTTCTTTGTTCATCCTTTCATCTTTCCATCTTATCCTTCTGTGTTTCATACTCTCCATATTCAGGGCATTGAGTTTTAATAGCCTGTTGTACACAGCTTGTCCATGAGCTGTCAGGTCAAGGCAGAAGCCTATTCAGAGAAGTTGTCAGGTAGAACAAGAGGAGAAAAAAATCCTCAATCAATGTGTTTTCACATGCAATCACACGTGGGCTAATTTATCTGCAGCCACGTTATACCCTGCCAGTTTGGCATAAGGGTCTTCAGACAAGGGGGCTGCAAGTTGGCTGATTAACAGAGCGATTTTTATTGGTAGAAGAACAACACAATTGTTTTATGGTAATTATCACCATTTGAACCTGTGCACACGCTCATGGGGGAGATTAAAGAAAAGGCTCTGTGCGGATGATGAAGCAGCTGGAAACCTGTGCAGGCCAGAGGGCTAGAACTATTTAGAATAGTAACATCCTCTGCCGAGTATAAAGCCTCTGGGACGCGACAGATTGGCTACCTTTTCAAATAGCCCTTGCACCTTATCTGTGGGACTGAAGCAAGGGTGTTCAGCTTTTGGAGTTGGGAAAACGGCAGGGTAGATTACTAGGGTGACTTGCTTAGAGATAACAGCCAAGTCCATTTCAAGGCTACAAACAGAGCCAGTCATTCTGGAGGTGCTAAACTAGGCCATTAAACATCTTCCCTTACATTTCACAAAAACAAAACCAACAAAAGCACACAAAACCAAAACACCAGAAAATTTCACCTCCCACCAAACACACGCACACATGCACGTTTGTGTGTGCACACTCACGAATAAATATGTTTTAGGGAGTTTTGTTGCTCTGGTAGTTTTAAACTTGAAAGGCCACAAACTACAAAACACATTCTGGGTGAACTGAAAACTCCAACTGGGGAAAACACAGACTTTGGTATTTTCTTCTTTGATATTTGATAATTCTCTTTGCATCTTTGTCCATTCCTACTGTCATATCTGAGTTTAGGACAAGGACAGAGCAAGATAAGTCTGTCACCGCAAGGCAAAACAGACGAGTGGAAAACTGTAAAAATGGTTTGCAGACTGGAAATGGCTGTTTTAAAGCTTTGTGGTATATGATTAACTTAAAAGAATCTTGCTTAAATTGTTAAGAAGAATTCCTTTGGGTCTGCAGCTGTATCTGTGGCTAGAATTAGAAACACACGGCAATGGGGGCTATGACTTTTGGAGATCTTCCCACTTCTACTACTCTTGGCTTTTCATTTTTATTCCCTTTACAAGTAAGGATCATTAAATGATACCTCTATCCTCATGGCTGGAGCACGAGAGTGGAAGGCCACAGAGAAGGGGCAATTCTGACAATCATTTTGTTAAGAAAACCCAAGATCGGAAATCAAAACAGCTCTCTTTTCCCCAAACCGAGAAGATAGATAAAAGTCTAGGCATTCTGGAACTCCCACCCAATTGAGAAATGCTTGGCCGAGAATGGAGCATTAGAAAGTTGAGCTGTTGGGTGCATTTAAAACAGTTCCTGCAGTCAGGCTTCCACTCTGCTGCCATTTCTAGAATGTCTTGGAAAGACAGATTTTATAATTGAAGATCAAAACATTTGACATACGAATGTAAGGGTTTATTTTCCCCTTTGTAAGTCCACTGAAAATTTTGCAGAGGGAGAGAAAATCAATTCTCCATTAAAAGAAGATGCTCAAATTAAACACAGCATTATCATTGGTTTCCTAGTGATGGACTTGCAAGAATAAACCTGGCAATGGGGTATGGAACCAGACGTCTATCAGCTATAATTTCACATGTGAACTGTTTCTGTTGTTGTTGTTTGTTTTTGGGTTTTGAACCAACCATCATCTGGTTTCTTTCAGTTCGCTAGAATTTGCTAGAAAAACAATCTTTGGTCTATGCTTTAGTCAACTTTTTTTGCTCCTGTGACTAAAAGACTCGGCCAGCACAACTGTAGAGGAGGAAGAGTTTTATTTGGGGGCTCATGATTTCAGAGGTCTCAGTCCACAGACAGCAGGCTCCATTCCTCGGGGCTTGAGGTGAGGCAGAACATCATGGCAGAAGAGTGTGGCAGAGGGAAGCAGCTCACATGATGATCAGAAAGCAGAGAGAGAGGTCTCCACTTGCCAGATACAAATATATACCCCAAAGTCACACTCTCCATGACCCACCTCCTGCAGCCATACCCTACCTGCCTTCAGTGACCATTCAGTTAATTCTCATCAGGAAATTAATTTACTAATTAGGTCAAGGCTCTCATAACCCAATCATTTCTCCTCTGAACCTTCTTTCATTGTCTCACTTGTGAGCTTTAGGGGAACTCCTCACATCCAAACTATAACAGTCTACATTTATTTTTTTCAAAATCACAGAATACAATTTATTCACCAACTTATGTGGTATGGTCAGAAAGAATCAGGCACTGAGCTAAAATGTGTGATCCTTGCTCTGAAATTACACACAGTCTAATGGAGAAATGGACAAAATGATTTAGATTAGAGATGGTGGGAGTAATGAGAGCACATGTAGAGTGTACTTCCTTTTAGGCATTAAACTGAGTGCTTACATGTATTAAGTCATCAAATTCTCACAACAACTTTATCATGTAGGTTAGTAAAGGCACAGACATGTTATATGTCAAAGGTCACATAGCTAGTCATTTGAAGAGTCAGAATTCAAACTTAGGCCATCTGGTGCAAAATATGTGTTCTTCACCTTGACAGTGGAGATGTGACAGCCAACTGGGGTTAGAAAGGATTGAGGTGGGACTAAGATGGGGAAGAATCAAGGAAAGCTTTTTAGATGAGATGAAACAATAGCCTTGAAATTAACTTCCTTGGCCATGGGAGAATGTGTGTGTATGTAAACCTAACCAGTGTGTGAATCAGAAAGGTAGAATAAGGAGACAGATTTTCCAGAACACAGCTCCATGGAAGAGGGTCCTCACTGCCCTAGGATGGTGGTGCTGTTGGGCAGTTGGACTGTTACTGCTCCCAGAGACCAGAGTAGGAAGTCTTGCAAAACAGAATTCCAGGATGAAGTGAATTCAGGAAATACTGGGATTCAATAAGTTTCTTTACCTCTGAATTTGCAAAGACCTTTAACATGCTGATGCACACTGCGAAGTTCAATGAAGAGAATAGAATTTGCCCACAGATTCTCTAGTAACAGAAAGATCTCAAAGAACAAGAGTCCCAGGGAACACAATCTGGGAAATGCTGTCTTCCAGGCAGCATGGAAGGGTTCAGTCTGTCTTGAACTCTGAGGCTGTTCTGCCCTTTGTTTAGATGGTTGGTCCAACATGGTCTTTAGAGGACAGCAGGCAGTGGATGGTGGATGGTGGGTTGGTGTTTAGTGTCTTTTTACCTATTTGTGCCCTTGGTCCTGTCCAATTACTTAGACACTTTCCCTGGACCTGTTTGGTCCCCATTTTCCTTCTATGGGTTATAGACTCTGGCTTTAGTTCTCCTGCCAGGCCCTGTGAAGCCAGCCTGTTACTCCAGCACTAGCCAGCTGACTTTGCCAGATTGGAACTTTGTATAGGAGGAAGCTGTTAGCCTTATCCTTCAAGTTGACTTAGCTTCTGCTCCTTTCTCCTGACTATACCTGTCTTGTCCCTTCTGTTCCTTCCCTTTCTCCCTTCCATCCATACTTCCATCACCTGATATTTGTTATGTGCATTCTGTGAGAACCACAGAATTGTTAGATTTAGTACAGTTGTTCACAACTTATCATTCATATCAAAGTCTTAGAGAAACTTGCCAAACTAAGACATGTACCTGCCCGCTAGTTGGTGGATTAAGGGGACATAATTATTATGAGGAGTATGTGTGAGGGACCTTGTGAAAGACTTGAGAACTACCCATGTCTTTCACATGTTTTTCAAATGCATGTAGATTCTATTGTGATTAATAAAACATTGTGTGTATATACTACTGGGATTCACAAAATAGACATTAATTTATACTGAATTACCATTGTTTTTGTCATTATGTGCTTTTAAATTAATATGTACTACAAAGACTATTGTGTTTTTGGTGTAGAGGGGGTTCTTGTTGCCATCCAAACCTCAGTCTTTGAAATCAGCCAGACTTGGATTCAAATTGGGCTTCTGTCATAGATTAACTGGGTGACTTGGGGAAAGTTACTCAACTTTAAAAACCTTAATTTCCTTACTTGAAAATGAGAATCAATATACTTGCCTCATGGATTTCTGTGGTCATTAAATTAAACGATGAATGTAAATCATCTAACAGATTTCATGGTTGTTTAATAAATAATTATTAATGTTGTTGTTATGAAAAAATGTAAACAAGGTGGAAAAAGAGGACCAGGGTAGCACAATGATGTTAGCTGTGAGTTAGTCAGAGATCACAGGTGCTGGAGGTACCAAGGGAGATTAAAAACACATCTACCATTGCACATCTCCTTATCTGTGGTTCTTCTGAGGTTTAGCATAAAGCCCCTAACTGAATAAATGATCAACATTCTGCCAAGTGGGCTGATCGGTGAGCGCTACAAGACCCTTGCTGTATTTTGGTGACTTCGTACCTGAGTCCCTTTCCTGTATTACTGAGTGGAGCTTGGTGGGAGACAAGGAGGTTTGTGGTATGCATTGCTTAACCGTGACCATTCCAGTGGTAGTGGCAGTGTTCAGAGTTAGTATTTGGAGGTGGCAGTGCCTGGACTACTCTAATCAGCCTGGCCTTGCAGCATGACCTCATCTGTATTGGTGGCTTGCAGTTCATCTTCTTGTTTGCCAAGCCTGTGAACTAACCAAGGACCTACCAACAAATTTGTCTTCAGCTCACATGATGCAGGATGAATTTCTATTGTTTGTGACCAAGAGCTGCTACATCTCTGGTACAGACCAATCTCATCTGACTTGTCTTAGATGTGTAGACTCCAGCTCTGATAGCCAGTACCAGACACTGTGCACAGCCTCATTCACATGGCAGAGAATTTGTGGGTGACATGCTCTCCTGATACAACAGCCTGTCTGCCAGAGTAGTTGGTGGCAAAAGAACCCATCATACCACATTTCTTCTCTGCCCCTCCACGTCTAACTCTTTTGGTTGTCAGACTAGAAGTGTAGTGGGAGGAACAACTGCCAAGGTTGCCTATAACAATATACAGCCAGGTTCTGACTATTTATCCTACTGCCAAATTATCTTTGCATGGCTACTTCACTCCAGCAAAGATAAAAGCAGCTAAACCCATGCATGAGTTGGGGGATAAGGCTGACTTTTGTCTCCTCTGCCCTTTCTTCCCCCATCCTATGTGCTGTACCCCAGGGATAAACCCTCCAGGTTCTACACTCACTACCTGGGACCTATGGATGTCCTGACCCCAGCTCCCACTGTTGTTGTGAAAAAGTACAAGGTAAGGATGAGTACCGCTCAAAACTCTCAGACTTCCTGAAAATGCTCTACAGAACCCAGACACGTACGAAGCGCTCTCGTTTTGTTTTCAAATTTCAGATGTTAATTATAAGGAAGAGAATTAGGCATATAAAACAAATTACATTGGCAGCGTTTGCTTCACTTGTGCACCACGGGGCCCAGGCTCCCCTAATGAGATGTGACTACAGATCATTGTGCTTCCTGCAAACAGCCAATTGCTTCTAATGTGGCAGAGCCTTCCTTGAGTTGCCTGAGAATTAACCACAGGTGTAGCGTTGACTTTGGCGGGCATCACCATCCCAGGGAAGTGTGGTTAGGTCAAAGGCAGGAAGAGGAAGCAGGAGGGAGAGGGTTTCAGAGCTTCCTTCTCATTTCCATTAGCTGCCCCTTCTCTGACCAACACAGTCTCTCCAAACAAATGTGTAATCTAAGGGAAAAAAACAGTGTGTCTATATCTTTTCTATAGAAAGTAATTCTGCAGCTGTCACAGGATGCAGGCAATGAACGCTGTCTTTTATCAGTGTTTAATAATATTAATGTCTCCAGGAAAGAACAAACATGCACTCTACCATGGGTCGAAAACTGTTTGTGGGCTAATTGGAAAACATTACTTAATGTTTTTCTTAATTAGAATTAATTACAAGACCCTAGTGAAGAAATAAGTCCATATGTGAGATTCTAAGACTTCACACTGGGATGTTAAATTTTCCTAAGAGAGCTGGCCCCTATTCTATCATACCCTCTAAACTGAAAGGGCTTGCCTCATCAGAAGTGCTTTTGGCAACCTTTCAGAATCTGTGGAACTAATGTCTCTGTATTCTTTGTGAGCATGAATCCACCAACAGTGCTGAGTTCAGCACAAATAAAATTGGCTTATTGGTTAACAAAAAGGGAAAACATGATACTGGGAGTGAAGGGTATAGAGGAAGGGTCTGATATCTTAAACTGCCCAGTCATTAAATGGCTATGAGATCTTGAACTTCAGTTCTCCCATCTGTAAGTCAAAAGGCTGGGACTAGAGGTCTCTCAAGCTCTTTGAACTCAAACCCTCTGATTTTGCTAATTTTCCCAGTCCTAGAATTCTCCTTGAAACTGCTAACTGTAAGCCACCAGAAATGAATGAAAAGTCAAGCTTTTTGAAAATAAGAATTGTCAGTCCCAGAGAAATGATCTTGATAGGATCTTTAACTTTGTTTAAGGATAGTAAATGTATGAAGCTACAGAAACTGATTTTGTTGGAGGAGCAACAAAGGAACTATTGAGCTAAGTCAAATGTGCTATTATTTTAAAAATGGCCAGTTAGCAACTCATGACTAAATATTAGTTAAGATGAACGAGACTATATTCTGCAAAACCATGTTCGTTTGCATGTAGATATAACCATCACTTATGGGAAGAGTTTCCCAAACCATGTTCTGATGAATAGAAGTGTTTCTGATGTATAAGTATGGGTTCAGTGGGCAAAGAGGGGAAGTCTCCTGTTAAATAAGCTTGGAAATGCTGACTCAGATAAAGTTATATAAGATTTCTCCACAATAGGATCCTCAGAGCATTTATCAAACTGAGAGGCTTTGTGACTTTCCTGGGACTTACAATTGACAGTGTTGGCTCTTATTTCACCTTGGAACCCTTACTACCACGTCAATAATTCTTGAAAGACCTGTGTTCTATAGAACCTATTGAGAATAATATGCTGCTAGAATCTGACCATTTGTGTCCTTCCCCAAAATTCATATGTTGAAACTTAATCACCAAAATGATATTAGAATGTGGAGTCTTACGGACACAATTACATCATGAGAGTTCAAGGTTCCTGAATGGGATCAGTGCCCTTGCATAGGAGGCCCCAGAGACTCCCTTTTGCCCTTCCTCCATTTGAGGACACATAGAAGGTAACACTTATGAGGCCCTCAACAGACATCAAATCTGCTGATATCTTGATTTTGAACTCCCCAGCTGCAAGCAATGTATATCTGTTGCTTATAAATTACCGAGTGTTAGTATCTTTATAGCAGCCTCAGAAGACTTATGCTGTACTATTAGAACAGTTTACTTCACTATTTCAACTGAAAGTTCAAGAAAAACAAACTTAGATGAAATAATAAACTTGAAAAATATTGAATAATGGCAGACTTTCATAAATTTCCTTAGCGATAGATTTCAAATAAGCAAATGAGTTTGCCTTTAAGAATCATAATAATTAAGTTAAATTGAGTACAATTGAATGATTTTTTATAAGTGCCAAGTGCACGACCAATGGTATATTAAATAAGTTTGATTTCTTGAAAAGAGGTATAATTTTACTTTGTTTTTGAACTAAGATTTTCATGTTGTGTGATTTAGAAGGTGATAGAAGAGACAGAAGATGGTGATCCTGATTTTATTTTTCTGCTTTAATAGTTATTAAATCAAACTCTATTAATTTACACAAGAAATCCTATTTTCTTTGCACTAAGAAAACAATAACAGGTAAATTTTGAAGTGTCACAAAGGGGATTGTGAATATAAAGTTCTTGTTATTACTAATGTCTGCTATATGTGAGATAGCCAAAGAAAATCTATTTTATAAATGATCACTAAATAACACTTTCTCTAGAGAATAAAGATGACCCCTGGAATGTACTTAGTAACATAAAAAATAAAGGTGCAAGAATCAGAATTTCCCAGAAAGAGCCGATTGAGGATATTTGGTATGTGGGTGGTATATTAATTTTCTCCCAAGTCATACAATATGTCTATCAATAGGACAGTCACCTTAGGGAGATGTCTTAAGGTGAGTAAAAGATTTCATTCTGAGGATAAAGAGTTTTTGTGCTTATTTCTTAGAAATACCATACAAAACTCAATTTATTATTTTTGATTTTGTTTAACAATAATGTCTTTGTTCCTCTTGCTTCTTCCCCTTCCCATGTTGCTTAGCACCCATTATCAGTGATGTCAAAAGATGGCAGGAGGGAGAAAAAGGATTTAAAAAACACCACGGAATAATTTATCAGGAGTCCTTCTTGAATGCACTGTAATTTTGTTCTCAAGTAGGAATTTTAAACCTTCACAGAGTGCATCTTTGTCTCTTGGGTAAAGGAGATTTCCCTTCCTGGGTCGGTCAGACCCATCCGCCTCACACCATTCCTCATCATAAATGTGACTGTTATGCTTCTAGTTGAAAAGACACTGGATTTATGCTGTGCAGCATGCGCAAATGGGACACTGGACTGTAAAGTTTGATTGATCGGATTCGCAGGAGGCCATCGGAATGCCACATGAGGCGTGAGGCTGGTGTCCCCTAGTCCCTGAAGCAAGCTGCAGTGCTGGGAATGGGCTTGGCCGCGTCAGGCAGGCTACACTTTTCAATCTCACTCAGTTCAGCTGCGGTGACACAGGCCAGGGGCATCTCAAGCTGTTTGGGGCTGTGCACTAACCACGTGTGACAGACACCTTTGCCACAGGCTCCTGCTTCCCAGCAGTAGAATCTTAACTAGAAATGGTGGGAAAAACCACTCTTCTACTTGAGAGGAGACTGCAGAGGTGAGGCCTGACTTGTATTTCATATTATAATGAAAGGATGGTTACACGCCAGCAGGATATTAAAACCATAAATATTACAAAAGATGAGTTCGCAAACATTGTTCCCTCAGAGAAATCTTTTCTTATGCCTCAGACTTAGGTGAAGGGCCTCTGTTATATAATGCCCTGAATTCTTTTTATGTGGCACTCACTGTCATTGTTGTGAATCAATCCATTATTTGAGGAATCACTTGTTTCTTATTGGTCGTCAAATATTTAATGTTAATTCCATAAGTATAAAGACCCTTCTGTCTTCTCCATAGTACCCAGGGAAATATGGGATTATAGGCCTTCCCTTCTGTTCCTTTACCCCCCTTCCATTCTCTTCGTGAATAATTTAGTCCTAAAGCCATTAGGTTAGGCAAAATGACCTAAGTGTCCATAGAGGAAAGGGGAAGGAGTATGGAGGTCCAGACCTGGTTGTCAAGAGCCCCAGCAGGGTGAAGAGGGCCATCAATGCTCTCATATAACCCAAGGACAGGCTCATTTAACTTGTGTCCCATGGTAGGAAACTCTTGGCCTATTCAGCCATTTTGGGGGGTGGGCATCGAATTATGAATGCAATTAGATCAAAACACATTTGTTAGATTGATTTTTTTCATTGTTTCCACCAGTTCTTGTGGCATTGTAGGGATAAATCACTGATTAATTTACTACGATAACCAGTAGTATCTGTGGTAATTGAATTTTTGACTGGATGTTTGGGAGTCATAAAAAGATGTGTATATTTGTGTGTGTGTGTGTGTGTGTGTATGAGTGTATATGTGATATGTAACAGAAAGACCATGGTCTTTGAAATCAGACAGATTCTGCCTCAAGCCTCAGTTACCTCATTCAGAAAACGGGCTTGGTAATAAATTTACTGGTGGGATTGTAGTGGTTATTGAAATAAACTGTCTATGTTCATTCCTTATGGACTCTTGACATAGATGTTCAAAGACAGGGGTACATCCTACTGAATTTGTGCACACATGTGCATGCATGCACACACCATGGACACAGCAGTCTGGTGAGGCCAGTGGATTCTGTCTTAAAATAGTGTTTAAAAAATGCACCAAAATATACAGGGCTAAAAAGGGAACCAATTATATTGAAACAGTCATAAAAATAATAGTAAATATATTTGTGCTACAGTAATTTTTGTTTTATTGATATATTCAATATGAACCAGTGATGGATCTAATAACTGCCATAATTTTGAAGCAAAGATGAGTATAAATGATATATTGAGTCATTATGAACAACAGTACTGTGATGTGAACAAACCCGTGACATCTTTTGGTGGCAAAAACACAGGTCCAACTAATAAACCATGGTCAGTTTCCTATATTCATAAACAAAGAAAATGCTAAATGTTAACAAGAAGTTAAGACAAAAATGCCAATCTTTTCCCCTTTAAGTTCACAGACCTTTGAATCACTTCCTTCAAATCCCTGAGTGGAGCCCAGGTTAAAAACCCCCTATGATAACATTGCCTCAGACAAATATTTCTGCTTCTCCTACCTTCTCTAAAAGTAATGAAATTTTGTCTCTTAGGATGACTGTGGAATTTTCTGCCCTCTAGGCACCATGATGGGCTTGCCCTCAGGTTGGAATTCTGGGAGAAGCGCGTAGGGTTACCTGTATCACCCTCTGCCATGTATTTGGTGTCTACTGGCATGAAATAGAGGAGCCTGTACGTGCTTAGACATGGAGAGACTTTTGAAATGTCCAAAAGGCATTTCCTCTGTTGGCATATGGAGGATGCATGTGTGTGCCCAGAATCCCTTCCAGTTCGTCATTTCCATCTCTAACCATGCTGGGCAGACTTGCTTGTGAGGAAACTTGAATGTAGCCACAGCCACTTGTGTTAAAAAATGATCTCCCTTGCCTCCAGCAAGCTATTTGTCCTCTGAACTTTATTTATAAACACCCCCACAGTTAAGGCATCTGTTTCTTCATGTTAATTTCTCTGTCTCCAGTCATCCTAGCCTGGAAGGAGAGTTTCAACCTGCAGGTAGGCCAAGAGAGGGAAGCAGGTAGTATGAAAGCTAACCTGGAAAAGAAAGGCTCCCCACAGGCCCCATGGAACAGGCAGATGGAAATGCAGGGGGAGGCACCATTTCATTCCTGACCTCCCCTGGAGGTTTGGGGGACAGCAAAGCTGGGAAGCTCTGAAATGAGCACAGGCGTGATTGTGACTCTGCTCAGGCTACAGAAACGAATGAGGTCAACAAATGAAGGATCCAGAATGAACATAAAAGCCATTTTGACGTGGGGGGAAAAATAATCTGCAAAAGTTGGAACGAAATGTCTTCTTGCTTTTCTAACTGAAAAGGGTAAACAATATGTGTGGTTTTTTTCTGCTGGGAAGCTGGCCTCTCCTGTCATCTCAGAAGGAATCATTAAGAAACAACAGGAATCTGGGAACTTTGTTTACTGTTGCTGGTCTGGCCGTGTCTATCCACTTGCTGGACTCTTTACAAACTCCCTGACGCCTCTTTGGGGTTGAAGTGTGGAGGAAACTAGGTCGCTGGGAGGCGAAAACAAAGGAAAGGAGAGAAGAATGGAAGGAGTTTTGTGCAGGCTTTTGAGGCGAGCTGGAAATTACCAATGAGATGCCTGAGTAAGGACTCCCTGAGGTGACTCCTTAATGTATCGCGTTCAGACTGGAAATTGTCCACTGAGAGAGCAGAGAGGGCTGTTTGCAGGTAAAAGAGGGAAAAAATGGTGTGCTAGGTTGCTACCATATCTGTCTGAGGAAAGGAT
Organism: Sciurus carolinensis; assembly: GCF_902686445.1. Taxonomy (NCBI): domain Eukaryota; kingdom Metazoa; phylum Chordata; class Mammalia; order Rodentia; family Sciuridae; genus Sciurus; species Sciurus carolinensis. Next base: position 32,157,014 of record NC_062232.1, read on the forward strand.
TTCCCCTGTAAGGCACCAAGAACTTGTAGCAGTCTGAGGTCCCTGGTAAGAAGGGAGCAGAAGGATAATTAAAAATCCAGGTTGTCATTGAAAAAGTCAAATGAGTAATAACAAAATCTATCAGCCTTCTTGGCAGAAGATGAATTACACTAAATACTCAGAACCAAAGTTAAGGACCCTATCAGGCTAGTGTGTTCTTCAAAATTCTTGTATTCATACTTGAACTTGGCTAAAATCTTACACCCGATTTGTGCTATACGGTACATGCAAGTCTCAGGCCTTTGGAAATGGCAGTGAGTTATTTGTGAAATGTATCTTCCCTAACAATCAGTTATAGCTCCACTTGTTCAAGGACACATTTATATAGCAGAAGTGTGGGCCTTCTGAGATGGAAGAATGGAGGGACAGATTCTGCACCCCTGCCCCTTGGAGCTTGCCTTGACTTCTGTTTCTTTAAGTAATATTGTTCTTCTCTGTAAATAAATGTCCTATATCCTCATTGTAGAATCTTAAGTATATAAAGAAAAGAAGAGAGGAGAAAAATTAGCTTATAATTTTAGCACCCAGAGCCACCCTGTGGTTAATATCTTATCTTCTTTATTTCTTCTCTTTACATTTCATCTGTAAAATCATATATCAGACTAGATTCATTTAATAGCCTTTTGTTATAAGGGAGAGAAGCTGACGGAGACCAAGCTGTGGGTCTCAATTGCTCACTGTTCAATGTCTCACTCCATATTGTCACTTGGCTACTGGCCTGCCCTTCGTTATTGAACTCATTGCTCCAATGGTTAGATCCTCCTTTTTGGTGCTTGCTCACCATCTTACATGCGCCCCTCTTTTTTTGCATTTTTATGTTCTTTTTAGTTATACATGGCAGTGGAGTGTATTTTGACATATTTATACAACCATGGAGTACGTCTTATTCTAATTAAGATCCCAGTCTTGTGAATGTACATGATGGTGAGATTCAATGTGGTGTATTCATTTATGTATACTGGAGAGTTATGTTACTTTTATTCTACTGTCTTTCCTTTTCCTGTCCCCTCACTCTTTGTCTAATCTACTGAACTTGTATTCTTTCCTTCCCCACATTGTTGGGTGTTAGCATCCACATATCAGAAAGAACATTTCACTTTTTTTCTTTTTGAGATTGGCTTATTTCACTTAGCATGATAGTCTTCAGATCCATTCATTTACCAATGAATGTCACAAAGCCATCCTCTTTATGGCTGAGTAATAATCCATTGTGTGTGTATATATATATATATATATATATATTATATATATAATGTATATATATGTACATATGTACATATGTACATATATAATATATAGCACCTTTTCTTTATCAATTCATCTGCTGAAGGGCACATCATTTGCAGCTATTGTGAATTTAGCTGTACATACCCCCCTCTTATCACATTATGAGTTCCATAAGTTGAGCACTCAGTGCTATTTCTTTTCCAATGATTATTCTCTTCACAGTTTTGAATGCCTGCTTTGTATCAGGTTCACTTCCAGGTACTTTTAACATCTAAAACCTCATTTTCTAGGTCTGGTTTAGTACCTGGAATGCAGAAGTTTGGGTAGGAAGGTATTTTAGAAGAAAGGTGAAACCTGGAGCTAAAGTAGATTGGATTCCAGCCCTTCTGTCCAGTTGTGTGACCTTGGGACAGGGATTTACCCTCTCTAAATAATGCTCTCATTTGTAAGATGGATATAATAAATCTTCCATAGAGGCTTGTAAAACATATATAAAATTATGATCTATACCATGTGTTCCAAATGAATGAAGTAAGTGAATGAATGAAAACTGAATGACTAGAGTCCAATAATGCAATTCAAGGACTTCTGCGGGTGTTCCAGTGGGAAAGGAGAATAAACATGAATTGTGACTCAACTTTCTGGCCCCAGGGTCTTCATTCTCACCCTTCAAACCTGGACTCAGAAGTCTTAACATGAGAGCACATTTCACATGTGAGTTTAAGTTGACATGCTCCCTCTCTGAGAAACATTTGCATTTTAAGTCAATTTTTCACAGGAATGGTTTAAACTATATTTTGTATAATCCCAGAGAATTCACAGCTACTCCTGAAGTCCATCTGTGAACCCTGTGTTACCCATTAGGGACACTTTATGATGCCATAAATATTGATTGAGAGATCACAAAGATAATGATAAGAGACTTGTTGGGTCGGATGCATTTTACCTGGAAGCAAGTCAGGATACAATTTTAGTAATTGAGACTTGAAGTTATAATTGTCTGAACTCTAGTGGCACCAGTATGAATGGAGAGGAAAAACAGATTCCAGAGATTTTAAATGGTGAGGATTGAATATTATGTACCCAGCCTGATGTGGGGGATAGGAAAATAAAGAACAATTCAGAGATGCTTCAAGTTTTGAGCCTGAGCAACTAAGGTAATGACACTTCCCTTGGGAACCGTAAGGCAACATAGAGGGGAGCTGGATCTCTGGGGAACAGAGGACACATTTGATTTTAATCACAGTAAATTTAGGGTGGTCAGGAAGCAGTCAGGGTAGGGGGAAGTCTACCAGGCAGTTAGAGATACAAACTTCTGAAGAAAAACTGTTCCTTCCAGAATCAACCTCATGATTCTCTGATGATTAGGGAAACAAACTGGGGTCAGAACTTTGATTCAGGGATCAACTTACTTGGATGTAAGTTTGGGGGAGTCAGGAAGGTAGATAAATTGTCTGAGGGGAAAATATAGAGAAAAATAGTAGAGGACCAAGTACTAGATCTTGAAATGAGCCCATGTTTAGGGAGAGAGAGAGAGAGAGAGAGAGAGAGAGAGAGAGAGAGAGAGAGAGAGAGAGAGAGAGAGAGAGAAGAGAGAGAACAATGTCACCCAGGGGGACATCTCAGCAGAGAATGGACAGCCCAGCCAGCCAGAGAATGAGGACACTGGCACATCTCGAAAGACTTAGACAGATGGAGACCAAGAGGGAGGCACCTCTTCCTACTGATAGCCAGACAGCATCGGGTAAGACGCAAGATGAGCTCCAGCCCAGGAGGAGAAGGGGCAGCTTAGGGAATTCAGAGTTTGTTTGAGCTTCAATCTGGATGACTGAGAAAATCACTGAAGTGTCTGACAGCCTATTAGAGATCAGACTATGTTTTCTGCATCAGACAGATGGGAGTTCCAGATAGAATTTAAGTCCAGTTTCTAGGAAATTTTTTTTAAATTAAAATTTTGTATACTCAAGTTTGTGACTATAAAATTCTTACTGTCTGAACCAGAATAGCTCAAATGTACAAGGAATTTATCATCTTCTCTCTTGACAGGTATATTAATAAAGCACTGTAAAGTCTTTGAAGCTCTTCCCCCTTCATAATCCTATTTAAATCTCCTCATGAGGCAGGTAAGACAGGCACTGTAGTTCTCATTTTACAGATGAAGAAACTGAGGCTTGGGGAAATAAAGAAATACTTCCAAAGTGTTTGTAAATGACCATGCAAGAACTCTAACCCAGGACGTTGGACTCCTCATTCAGTGTTTCTATAGCAGAACTTCTTCTGAGGACAGGCTCATAAGTTCCTATCATCCTCTTAGGAGTCTGTTTTGGTTTTTATCTTCCAGGTCATATAACCCAAGTTATGGAATCTAATCAGTCCTTTGGGTTAATGTGTTGTTAGTTTTACTTACTTATTGTAGTGAGATAGGAGTTGTGTGCATGCACATGTGTATATGCATTGGGGAAGGGACAATTCAAAGATCATTTTGAAGTATAGCACTTTCAGCAACTCTCAAAATACAGAATAGTATACTGGACAAAAGTATTGGCTCACTGTATACTTTTGGACAAATTTCCTGCCTTCCCATTGCCTTAATTCTTTAGCTGTAAAGTGAGGGTAATGATATCTGTTTTGGAGGGAAGCTGAGAAGATTAAATGGAGTCATCTTTGTAAAGCACCTGACTCTTTGATCTTTTGGTTTAAGTGTACAACAAATGGACACCGTCACCAACACAAACAGTACCTACCCTGTAGAAGCTGCCCAAAATGACTGCTCTAATTCCATGTTCCAGATAATGTCAGAGATACTAGAACTGCCCTGAAACTTGGCTTGTTGCCCCTTATGAGCCTTAAGGAAATGCCAATCAGGGTAAAATAGGAAAGAATGGGCATAATGCAGGACTTGAGAAAGTTATGTGGGTATGTCCTAATGGTGGGACAACCCTCTCAAGAAGATTGTTCTTGAATATTTGATTACTGTCTCTGAATAAAGAAAGTAATCAGGGCTGGGAACTCCAGTTCATTAGGCTGACCCTTTCCAAATAGTGGTTGCCATTCTCATTCAGTGTACCTGTAAGGACAGAGAGCAAAGGGAGATCCCTGAACTGCTAAAGAAGAGACCTGGATGCTAACATCCAGGTCAATGGGCAAAGTTACTCCAACCCTGGAAAGATTGATGAGAATGGAAGGCCCTTTAGGAACTGAAGGTATTCAAAGAAGCTGGAAGGGAGACATGTGGGAGGAGGGATCAGATGGAGGAGTATCAGAAGCTGGGAGAAGTGATAGCATTTCCATCCACTTCAGATAAAATACAACAGATTTTCCTGCCTGGCCCTAAATTTGGTCTAGGAGGCAGTTTTTAAAAGATGAGCTTGGAAAACAATTTGAGTAAAGTGAGGAATATTTACCAAAGAGATACACACAGGAATGGGTTAGTTTCTGAACTTCTGTCAAGTTGTCATCCTGGTTATATTTAGGCTATATCATGGCAGGATCTCAATAAATAATTGTTCATTGATCCACTGAATTATACACACTCCTTACACTGGCCCTTGGCAGATAAAACTTTGCTTTGGTTCACAGGTGGAATTAAAGACTGGGCCAATCTTGCCAATTCTGCTTGAGCTAAATGAAAACAGGTCCCAAGAAAAAAGTTACTTAGAAAAATATAAACCATTACCATGACATTCATGTTGCAACTCTTGAGTGCATTATGTCTCCCAGCAACCACCATCTCCATTAGGGGCAGGAACTAGGAGAGCCAACTCCTATGGATGCTAAATATTTCCTAGGCTTTTAGTGGAGTAAAACTAACAGCCTGATAGTGCTCTGTTTTATCAAAGTTCCCTTTGCAGAAGGACTAAGCTTTTATAATCACATGGGTTATTGTCAATTTATATATATGCTTCCTCTGGAAGTGTATATATATTTCAGCATGTTTGGTGTTCTCTTCTAAAGAGATTTCCGATATCAGAGAGTAGGTTTGAGAGGTTTTAGTGAGGAACCTGGAAGCTCCTGGAGTCTGGAGGGTGGGCTACTGCTGTCTGCTGTACCCCCCATTACAGTGAGTCCTGGTTACCTTAGCAAGACTACTAGGACCTAAAAATAAGTCCTATTTCTCCTGTTTCCTCAGTCTCTGGTGCACCATATTCCTCATGGCTACTTCTTTTATCTCTTATTTAGTGGAGTCCACAATCTACACTAATGATCCTCAAGCCCTGGTATATAACAGACTTGCAAAGAAATATATAAAATATAGATAATAGCAGTTCATACTTATTATATGCTGGATATTGTTCTAAGGCGTTTGTGCATATAAACTCATTACAACAACCTTGTGAGCTAGGGACATAATTAATATCCCCAGCTTAAAGATTACAACACAGGTTCAGAGTAGTGCAGTCACTTTCCCATTACAGTCATATAGTTATGGCATGGTCAAGATTCCACCTGAGAGTATGGCTCCAGAGTCCATGCTCCCAACCATGACAATAAACTCTGAAGAGTATATTTTTCAAAGTCCCAACTGGGACAACCAGGAACTCTTTGGGGGTAGATTCTTGTTTTTTTTTTAAAGCTCCACAGGAGATTTTGCAGTGAATCAAAATATAAGTATCATCACTAATTATATAAATTAGAATCATTTATACACTTGGCTAGGGAGAAATGTGTGGAGTTCTCCAGGAAACTGGCGAAGTTCCTACCCACTCCTTCTTTTGTAAGCAAATAATATAAGACCCTTGGTTCATTTGTTCATTCAACACTCAACAAAGTTAATAGAAGCCTACTGTGTGTCAACTGGTGATCTAGATGCTGGGGAACATGGGATTTATATTCTGTGTACAGTCAAGAAACAAGTAGGTAGATAACATGCCAAGTAGTGACAAGTACCATAAAAATAAAATCCAGGATGGATGATGGGGTTGGATAGACCGAGGATGAATGGGTAACTTAGATAGGGAGGTTTGGGAAGCTCTCCCTGGTAAGGTAAACAGAGAAGTAAATCAAGCAAGGAAGGAGAAAATTTAGATGTCAGGGGAAGAGTGTTCGAGGTAGGGAAAATGGCACCTGTGAAGGCCCTGAGGTAGGATCCACTTGGCAGGTTGAAAGACCATCAAGGAAGTTAGAGCAGCTGGAGCCCAATAATGATAGGGAGGTCGGTGGGAGAGAAGTCCCAGAGAAAACCAGGGAAGTGTCATGCTGGAATTTACAGGTCTAGGTACAGATTTGTATTTCAAGGTTTGTGAGATGGGACAACTTGGTGAGATTATGAGTAGAGAAGCAATGTGATATGACTTGCCTTTTAAAAAGAGTAATTTAAAAGAGAAAAGACCAGTAGGACAAGGATGGAAGCTACTGAAATAATCCAGGTGAGAGAAGATTGGGACTTGGGCCAGGATGGTAACATAGAGATAGCAAGAAGTAGTTGAATTTTGAATTTTTAAAAATGTGCTGGTGGATAATATTTAAAGCTTCGAACCCAGATGAGCTCACCTAGGCAAGATGTATAACTAGAGTGGATGAGAGTTTTAAGGAATGTTCAAGGGTATTTCAAAATTTAGAATAGGGAGAAAGGAGGTGTATTCAGGGAGGAAACAGAGAAGGAACAGTCAGTGAGGTGAGAGCTAAGTCAGATGCTGCTAAGAAACTGAGGCAAATGAGATGAAACACAGGTTATTGTGTTTGACAACATGGAAGTTGCTGGTAACCTGGAGAAGGATAATTTTGGTGGAGTGGATGGGACTGGAAACCTGATTGGAAAGGGATTCCAGGAGACTAGAAGAAAAGAAAGTAGAGGCAACAAGCTTAGATATATGTCATTTGGGTTTAACTATAAAATGGAGCAGGCAAGTGGAGTGATAGATGGAGCCAGGGATGAGGTTATGAAAGAGTGTTCAAGGAGGGCAAAATGCAAGATGTCTCTGTGCAGATGGCACTCCCCATTTGGGAGGGGAAACACAATGGCGGGAGGGGGCATCATTGAGGGGGTGAGAAATGATGGGATTCTGGACATAAGGGAAAGTGCTGACTTACAGGCATTGGGGGGACATCTTGCAGAAGGGAATGCAGAGTGGAAAGTGGAGAAGCAGGGAGCTGAGGATAGTTAGTGATGGGCTCCTCACTTCTGATGACTTCCATTTTCTCAGTAAATGAGAAGGAAAGCTGTGAACTGAGTGAGGAGGGAAGTCTTCCACCTTATTCTACTTCATTGAATAGCAAAGAAGTTTAATTTAAAAATTGCCCTTGCAGGTCTTTCTTTTAGAAACCTTAGTTATCACTATAACATATGTATATGACTTTTCAAGCACAGTTTTCCTGGGCGGGAGGGACTCAGGAATTTCAAGCATGCACGATCTTTGAGGATGCTCTCTTCATACTTGAAACACTAGGCAGTTGTCTTAATTGATGACACACACAGTTTTTTGACTGAAAATTGACCCCTTATATCAATTATGGTCTTGTTACCATTATGCTAATTTAAAAAACGTATTCTTATTTTCCTTTGGTCTAAGATCATTTTCCTTTTTAAGGGTTTGATGGTATTCATTTATTTTATTTTATTTTTTTAGTCGTAGATGGACACAAGACCTTTCTTTTATGTATTTATTTTTATGTGATGCTGAGGATTGGATCCAGTGCTTCACATGTGCTAGGCAAGTGCTCTACCACTGAGCTACCCCAGCCACAATGGTATTCATTTCATTCATTTTATTTTTTGATGTTATGCTTTTATTAGTGCATTATAGATAGATATATGCAACAGTAGAGTTCATTTTGACATATTCATATATGCATATAACAATTTGCTCCACTTCATTCCCTAGTACTTCCTCTTTCATTTCATTCCAGAAAGACTATTATGAGAAGTGACTATGACTCCCAATATTTCTATCCCACTCCCTTACACATTTAAAAATACTTCTCTTTCAAGTGATCTTTGGCGAATATCCTTGCCTTGTTTTTTCTAATATAGTGCTCATCAAACTTGAATAGGCATCAGAATTCCCTTGAAGAATTGTTAAGATCCAGAGTGCTCAGATCTTCTCCAGAGTATCTGATTCCATAGGTGTGGGATGAAACCTGAAAAATTGCATTTCTTCAAAGTGCTGCTGCTGCTGCTGCATTGGGGCCCACACTTTGAGAACCATTGCCCTACTAGGTTCTATAATCTACTTATTTGTGGTAGTTTTGGAGGGAGGACCAGGCAGCAGCAAGGCCTCTCTCTCTGGCCCTGCAGGAGTGATGGGGAGGATGATATAGAGGAAAACGGCTTGCCAGCTGGCTCCACCTCTCTCTCTTGCCCATAGAAGCTCCTGCACTACCCCTGACAGAGGAGACCCTGGGCTGGGTGGACCTTTGGTCTTCCCCGCACAGCATCTCTGATCATTCTTGTGTCTGTCCTTGTCCGAAAACAGTCGTGACTGCAGCATCCCCAGGGTGCTTTCACGTTTCAAGTCTTGATCCCTAGTGCCCCTTCCCACCCTCCTCTCACCCAAATCGCCTTTCCCTGCTCAGATCCCTGATCTCTGGCTTTCCCCTGTCTGCTGCCAGTTGCTCCCAGCGAGCTCTTGGTACAGGATGGATGGGCCTTCATAATAACCCTGGCAGGCTGCTGTGGGCCAGGGCCTCCCCTTTGAGTGTGCTGTGTCTTTGATTTCTAGACAGATTAGCAGCACACAGAAGCAAAGCCCGCGTAAAAGGCTGGAGTGAAAGGACCAGCTCTCCACATGACACATGCCTATAGTACACCGTGACTGGCAGGTAAGGGGAAAATCTATTTGCAGTGCCCAGCAAGCTAGACGCTCCTTCTGAAGAGCCTGCTTAGCCTAAAAATATCACAAAGGGTGCGAACAAGAGAAAGGAAACTTTAGCATGGAATATTTTCAAAAATTAAAAATAGAAAGCCTTCGGTAAATGAGAGTCACCAGTTGCTGTCCTGCTCACCACCTACGGGGCTTTTAGGATTCTCAGCAGCCAGCCAGTAGCCAGTGTGACAGGAACAGTGACATTATTTCCGGAAACGGAGTCAGGCCACCAATAGATAGATAGCAGAAGCAAGTGTGGAGAGAGGAATATGCCACGTGGTGTGCTGAATTGATTGGGATTGACAATAAACTGGTCTGGGAATTAATGAGCTCCAATAGATGTGGGGTTTGCCTCCTATCTGATGAACCACTTTGTCAGGCTTGCTTAACCTCAGTTTCAAATCAGTGAGACTGTGCAGTGTGCCACAGGACACTGATTCTGCTCTTCTTGTTAGGTTGCTTGGAGGTTGCTTCTTTTACCTCCTCCTGCCCCTCCCATCCTCCTACAGCCTCTTCATCCATTCTAAGCTCTGTCAGGTAAATGGTTCAGAATAGTTCTATTCTTACTTACTCTGTTAGAAATACCTGGATTTGTGAAATACACAAATACCTTTCCCATGGATGACTTGCCCCAATCAAAGACCTCATAAGTAAATAGATGTGGCCCAACGCCGGCAAGCTCTTGGGGCAAGGGAAGCTGTGTCATGTTAGCAGTGTGCAGAAGTTTTACCTTGACCCTCTAGCCAGTTCTGGCAGAAAAACTGAACCTGAGAAAAGATGAGGATTATATGTAGGAAGAAACTCAATTTCTGTTCTCTAAGGGGCTCAACAATTCAATCTGTCAGGGTGTGCTCAGTTGGGAGGGGTTTAGAATGGATGCATGCATTCTCCAAAAAAAAAAAAAAAAAAAAAAACAGCAAACACAGGGCAAAAATGTACACTGCGGGTTCTGAAGGTGATCTGATCATTTTCTAGTTCCTCTATAACCACTGGAGTAGAGAGGCTCCTCCGTAAATGTTTGTTGGTTGAATTAGTGGGTGATAGACTGGATTGGCATTCATGCCAAACTATGGCATTTACCATCAAGAATGTTGTATTTGGCTGGAGATTTTTCACTGAGGAGTGCAATGAACTGTTTTAGGGCACTCTGAAGACTGACTGGTTATCCCCTCAACTGTGTTACACATTCCTAGCTGTCAAGTTACCAACTGCATGCCAGGGGTCAGGGCCAGCTCTACCCAGAGAGACAGTTGGCAGGGCCACTGTGTCAACATCGTCACGTACCCAAGCATGACCTTAAGCTGCCCTCATAGTCTGGTCCTGTCCTGCTCAGCCTGTGAGCATATTACTAGGCCTGTGCATGTTTGAAAATGCTTCCTCTCACAAATTATGTTGATGAACACTAAAGGTTACTGAATTTCCATGACATTCTCAATTTCAGAAGACTTCACATCATGCACATTCTTTTTTTTTTTGTACCAGGGATTGAGCCCAGGGCTGCCCAACCACTGAGCCATATCCCCAGCTCTTTTGGATATTTTATTTAGAGACTGGATCTTACTGAGTTGCTCAGTGCCCCACTAAGTTGCTGAGTCTGTTTTGAATTTGCCATCCTCCTGCATCAGCCTCCCGAGCTGCTGGGATTACAGGTGTACACCACTGTGCCCCACTCATGAATAATCTTAAGATGCAAAATGTTACATTATATACAAAGCACCAAAAGCTGCTAGGGGTATATGGAGATACTTAGATAAACAGCTAAGTAGACAAAAAAAAAAAAAAAAAAAAACTGCCTCTAATGGAATTGACTTTGGATATGGAAGACTGGGGGACTTTTTTTTTGATACTGGGGAACCAGGGGCACTTAACCACTGAGCCATATCCCCAGTCCTTTTTAATTTTTTCTTTAGAGACAGATTCTCACTAAGTTGCTTAGGGCCTCGCTAAATTGCTGAGGTTGGCTTTGAACTTGCAATCCTCTTGCCTCAGCCTCCCAAACCATTGGGATTACAGGTGTGTGTGTCACCATGCCCAGCTGATTGGGGGACTTTCTAGAGTTCTATGAGAAGCTTTGCTAATGAGGAGTCATAAGAAATTTTGGTATCTGGGGATAGGTTTTTTCAGGTACACCTAAGACTAGGAAGCATCTAACTCAATATATAAGGTTCAGAGAACTTAAGTTACTATCTCAAGGGTCACCATTATTTCAGGGCCTCACAATGTTAAAATAAGTAATCTGGGTTTAGAATAGAAGACAATCTCATAGATCATTCCATGGAACTGTATTGCAGTTCCTCTTCATGTTGGGGTATCCATGATTTCAAGAACAACAATGGTTAGGAACATTAGGTAAGAAAATGTTATTGAGCATCTTTTGTGGGTATTGCATGGTGCCCTGTACTTCATATATGTGAACACAACTTATTCTTTAAATATTCCTTTCAAATGACTATGAAAAGCTAGGTTTTGCATTTAAGGAAAACAAAGTTCGAAGAAGTGACTAGACCAGCCCACTGATTTTGGATATTTGACTACAAAAACTGTGTTTGGTCTACATAACTCCACACCAGACTGCCAACCAGATTAGCCCAGAGATCTCAGTGGATATGCCAGACCCTGCTCTTATCCACTGCCAAGAGTACAAGGGCACTGAGTTAGGAGAAGGGAGATGTCACAGTAGCTTTGATACATAATAGAAAGCTACACATTCCTTCTTTGATGATCAGTGAAGCCATAACAAAATTACAATAGCAAAGTTCTAGTAAGGAATCACAAATTATAAAACCCAAGACATGAAACAGTGCTTGCCTCTCCCTAAATTCCTAGCTTCTACTAGGACCCTATCTTTTCAAAATTCATCTTTGGAATGAGGACAGCAGTACTGAAAGGGCTTCTGTAATATTTGCAGAATGGCTGAACAGAAACAAACACAGAATTATTTTTAGGTGTCCTGATGAATCAATAGATGGAAACTGAAAGAAAGCAGCTTCAAGCTAGAAGGAAATAAGAACATTCTAGCAAGTGCATCATTATGGTATGACTGTGGTATGAGTTGCTTCAGAATCAACTAAGTTCACGTCCCTGGATGCGCTTAAACAGAGGTGTGGAAATACTTTGGAGTTTGGATATATTTTGTATTGGATGATCTCCACGGGCCTCAAAGGATCTGCCCTTTCTTGGCCTATGGCATGAACAGTGAGGTGATCCATAGTTAACTGGATTCTTCTAACTTTTCTAACCTGTCATCATGTAACACCTTTGCTTAGTTTGCACATCACCCCATCAACATTGAAGGAAGTTGTAGTGGGCCTTTATCCATGTTCGGTTGGAATAGATTCTGCTCTTATCTGAGCCAACTATAGCTATTATTCCATGCTAGAAGAAGGATTCGGGGGTGAGACATAGCCAAACAAGTATGTATAGTCCTACCTGAGGCATGGGAGTCATAAAGGGAAGAATGGGTGGAAGCCACAAGGACGTATTACTGTCCTGGTCCTCTGGAGTTAGTGACTACTGTTTGCTGAAGGTGGCTCTGCTCATGTCAGCTATAAATGGAGCTGTGAAGGGACATAGAATCATGTGGGAGGTCAGATCATTGCATCTTTAAGGCCCCTTCCAATCAAGACTATGCTTTTAAAAAATTTGTTCTAATTAATTATACATGACAGTAGAATGCATTTTGACATATCATATATAAATGGGGTAGTAGAATGTATTTTGACATAGCATATGCACATGGAGTGTGTATGATATATATAACCACCCATTCTTGTGGTTGTACATGATATATAGTTACACTGGTCCTATATTCATATATGAACATAGGAAGACTATTGTTTTTAATGAGGAACAATTTAGCAACAAGAGCTCAGCTCTCTGTCACTCTTTTCAGATGAGGGAAACCACTAACACTTTCTCCCATGTAATGCATCTATTACAACCAAAATTGCCAGTCCTATGACCTAGTTCACTTCTGGGTATGGACCCAATAGAAATGAGAATTTTGTATCCACCAAAAGACATGTTTAAGAAGATTCATGGTAGTTTTATTATTAATAGCCCCAAATTGGAAAGAATCTATAATTTCCCTCAACAGTAGAACAGTACATAAATTGTGGTGTATTCATACAATGGAATTCCATACAGTAATGAAAAAGCAGTGGTTACTTTATGAAACAACATGGATGGGGCTCATCCTCTTAATACTGAGTGAAAGAAGTTAGACACCTTGAAAATAGATACTATATAATCCCACTTATATGAATTCCCCAAATAGAAAAATAATCTATGGTGAGAGAAATATGAATAGTGATTATCTTTTTTTTCGCCCAACTCTCTTTTATTTGTAGACACACAGGTAAAAGGGGCAAGACCTGGAGGAGCTTCTGCTGTGATGGACAGGATACAGCAGAGTTAGGGGAACCATTTTCTTAGGGGAACTAGACAGGGGACCGTCTGATTCTGCTAGATAAGGATGGCTTCCCACATTTCCCCCTTTTTAGTATTTTTAAATGCAAATGATGGGCAGTTATTTTGAGGTTCTGGATCTTGGTTCTGAGAGCTGCTTTGAGGTTCTGAATCTTGGTTCTGAGGATATGGCAACCTGACTGCTCAATAGAGCTATCATGACTGCAAACATTGTGATTAGAGATATAACTTCTTGTTGTTCAATCATCCTTTCAGCCTGTTGAATCAGATTCCTCATTTGTCCCCACAATGGCAGGTGGAGTGTTTGGTTCATTTGGTTCTTCTTCCTTCTTCTCCTCGTTGACTTCCTGTTCTCCCTGGAGGTCAGGGCTGATGTCTCTGGTTCGATCTTGAACCGTTTGAACCTTGGCTCCTGGTTGCTTGATGCTTAATGGCATGTTCAGGTACCCAAATAGGGTAGAATGCTCCTTCTGAAAAGGCACAAGTGTGGCCTCTACCCCCACTATCTGGTTCCAAGTAATTTCCTCTTCTTAAGTTAGAGACTTTCTCTGAATTCCTGATTAGGATCTTTACTTCCCAGGATTCTAAACTTTTGCACCCATCTCAGCCAAGTTAGTTCTCAGTCTCATCTGATTATCTTTTAGGGGGAGAATGTTGACTGAGATGGGGCATGAAGATAAGTTTGGGATTGCTGGAAATGTTCTGTTGTCTTGAGTTGTTGGTGAATAGATGCAAAAGTTCATGGAGCTGTGATTGTTTTTCATTTTATTATATGAAAGTTTTATTTCAATTTGAAAATAAAAACTAAAAAGGAAAAAACTAGATGGTAGTTTCCTTCCCATGGATACTGCATTATGTTCTGGATTCTGCCAGCATTCCATATTAAGGGAAATATCCTATCCTGTTGCCTTGATAAACTGGTTCTTAAACAAAAGAAATTATTGTACTGATACTAGTGTAACCACTAATTAGGGAAGATACTTCACATAACATATTATTATATGGATTTCAAAATGCCCTGAATCAAAATTTGGTTCCCAAATCTGAACTCTACTTCCAGGTTCATTGACTAATTAGTTGCTTTCATCTTTTGGAGCTTTGAATTTCTCATGAATGAAATGGGGAGTCATACATCTATTCACTCATTCAACAGATAATTTATTGAGTGCCTACTATGTGCAAGGCAGAGTTAGGCATTTGTGGGTAACAGATAAATTGATGTCTCATGGAGTTGAGAGGTTTGACTGAGTTCATACATGTGAGATAACAGGAAAGGATTGAAGGAACCCAAGAATTTGTTGTTGGGACATGACAATTATAGTCAGTGCCACGTTCAACACAAGGTAATTCTATGCCCCAGAATATTAATACTTTTGCCAAAATATTATTTTGTCTTCTGTGAATATGAACATTTGCATCTAATTGGAAAATTAACTCTGTACTGAGATTTTCAATTTCAAAAGTCTCTTTAGATGTTAACATGTGATGAATTGAGAAAGACTTAACATATAGCTTAGTGAGTTGGACATAATTCAGTTGTTCGCTATTTGGAAACCAAATGTGTTTTATGCTTGGTTACTTTTTCATGTGCTAGAAAACTACAAAATAAATCAATAAGTAACAAATTCAAAAAGCAAGTATAGTATGACATCATTTTTATAGGATTTTAAAACATGCAAATGAATAATCTTATTGTCTCTGAGTCTATGCAAGTGCATATGATCAAAGTGATAAAAGTAACAAACCATGCATGCCTGTAAGCAATGTAAAATTATAGGACAGTGTGTCTTTGGGTGTTCCCACAGTAAAGCCTGAAACCAGAACTTTGGTGCATGGTGGGAGTGGGGTGCTATCCCAGGGATCAGGGAGAGGGAGACAAGAAAAGGGAAAAATGCCAAGAAAGGATGTTTTGCTGAGGTCACTGTTGTAGACAAAAGGACTCAACTCCCCTGGGAACTCTGAGAATTGTTTGTCTTAAGGACCTTTATACACACAGTTGGTCTTCTTTGCATGAGGGTTCTGCATCTAAGGATTCAGCCAGGTTCAGAGAGAAAATACTCAGAAAAGAGTTCCAGAAAGTTCCAAAGAGCAAAACTTGAATTTGTTATGTGCCAAGCACTATGCTGAATCCATGCAAATGAAGTGATCTGTAGGCACACCCCGCTGTAGTCTCCAGCCAATTCACAGACCCCCAAGTCTCTCTCTAGCACTTATTAGAGCCTTATTTGCCTCAAGTCTTATTCATGTACTATGCATTTAGTATTTATTTACTACAATGTTTGCATTTGTACTGAACATATACAGACATTTTTTTCTTGTCATTATCCCCTAAACAATACAGTATGACAACTATTTACATAACATTTACATTGCATTAGGTTTTTAGAAGTCATCTAGAGATGATCACAAGTAAACAGAAAGATGTGCATAGGTTATATGCTAATATTATAGAGTTTTATATGAAATGAGAACATTGTGGATTTTAGTATCTGTGTATGGGGGTTCTAGAACCAACAAGACATAACTGTACACTGGCTCTGTCCCTGTAGAATGAGTGTCTTCTCAGAGATGTCAATTCCCCTCTACTTCCTTGATATGCTTGTGAGAGTTGAATGGACCCTCGAGGTTTGTGGAAAGTCTTTGCAAAGTCTTGACTTGGGCCCTGGAGGTGAGCTAACTGTCAGCATGGTCGAAACCAGAGTGGGGCTGAGGGCATGTGACTCGAGATGCTAATCATGTCTGTTCTAAGTTCTTACTCCTGGGAAAAGAGGGAAAGGAATGGGATGAGGAAGGACTATAAAAGGAGTTTCACGTGGATCTTTAATGTTTTATTTCTCAAGAAAATGTGTGAAGAAAATAAGGTAAATGTGAATGTTCAACAAAGCTGGATGGCAGGTGTATGGTTGTTCATTATATTATTCTTGATAACTTTTCTGTATTCTTGAACTATTTCAAATTTAAAAAAATTAGGTTGCATCAGCATTAATTTGTTTCGGGGGAACTCTGATTGAATAATTATGCAGAGCAGTTATGTGTCAAATAGTAATATAATTTGCCACTAGTTCTTAAATTAAGTTAATGTACCTAAGTATAATTTCAATGGAATTTGACTAACAAAATATTGAGTTTTATTCAAAATGTCATGGTTTAATTTTTATTCTAGTTGAGAGATCTCACTTGATAAACTTTTGATTATATTTCCAGTTGTCTTACCAGAGCACTCTGTAAACAAGGGTGATTTATCCATTTTCTGGTTGGGAAAACTGTAACTCTGAGGAATTTATTAATTCATTTGAGATCAGTCAGCAGTAGAAAAGCAGGAGAACAGCACAGAGCTCTGCCCTCTCATTTTAATCTGTGATCTCCTTCCTGTTTTACCCAAATCTTCAAAAAAATGGTCAGCAGAACATTCTAGGGTAGAATCTGGAGTACATATGCATGCATTTGGGTCAGTGCAATTTGGGGTAGGGTGGCATAGGGATTATAATCTCTAACCTCAAGGGTTTCATAATCTACATATGAATAAATATCTCAGTCATATCAGCCCATCCGACTTTCCCAAGTCTGAGGAAATGGCCACAGCGGGTTTTGTCTACAGAATATCAGCGGCAGCTGCAACCACACTGCTGTTTACCAAGTGTCCACTGTGTGCAGGGGCTGCTGTTTGCATTGCTCCTTTACACACTACGCCAAGGTTACCAAGTTCCTCTTAACCTTTCCTTTGATGTGTGTACACTGTGTTTTTTTCCCTGAGGTCGACAGCTCCTTGTCCAAGGGCAATCTGTTTGTGGCAAGAGGTGTTTTGAAGAGCAGGCAACTCGAACCTGACTACCACAGTAACAACCACAAAAACCAATACAGCCCAACCTTAAGGAAACCCTCCTTTTGTAAGGTCACTCTTGGGACTTCATGGCTCCACTCAAGTTAAACATTTCAAGTGGCTGAACTTGCAACTTGGATGTAGAAACTTGTTTTCCGGAATGAACTTTCATCAGCTGTTTAAATGGTCAATGAGTGAATACAGCAGAATAACAGCTGCAGACCTCTGGGCTTTTGACACTTATGACTGATGGAAAATACCATTTGCACCCCCTGATTTACATGGAAAAAACTCAGTGCCAAATTACAGCTGAAGATTTTGTTTTTCTTTCTGCCTCTTCTAGCTGAGTGGCATTTTAATTGAGGTATTCTTGTGGCACAAAGGCAAGTGGCCTGGCCTCTGCTATATACTTTCCAGACTCATCACTGAACCCATGAATGATTAAATATTCCCTTCCATCCTGGCCCTCAGAGAGCTGCACCCTAATTTCCCAAACCGCTCTTCAACAGTTGGCACGACCAATGGTCTTCACTTGCTCTTGGAGTTGTCAGAGTAGGCAGTATCAGAACTGGAGAGCTCAGAATGTCTACAAGAAAGCAAAGTTCACTGACAGAAGTCAGTTTCTCAGTGGGTCTAGTGGGGACATTTGTGTGTCTGGACCATTTAGCACACTTGCTGTGGTTTTGATTTTGTTTCTTGCATCTCATCACTGTCGAACTTCTCCCTCTGCCCCATCTTGCTTCCTTCCCTTCTATCCAATAAGTATCAGTCCCAAGGGCACTTCCCAATGAACTTATGGCATACCAGTCTCCAAATCAGAACCTACTTCTTGGGGTATTTGATCTGTGACATCTTCCAGGAATCATTTCTGCCTCCTTTCTTTCCTTACCTGTCCCTAAAGAATGAATCATGCAGTCCAAATAAATTTGAGTCTTGGTTGGTGTGACTTTGTAACATCTCTTGAATCCATCCATTGTTTTCCACTTTGTTCTTATTATCTCTTTTCAGTTATGATCCAGATGTCTATGACATCCTTCTAGCTACTCCCTTACTACTTGTTCTTCTCAAACATATTCCGTCCTTTGAAAAAGAACAATCTTCCTGACATAACTTTCCTATGTATGTATATAAATACACCACAATGAATCTCACCATTGTGCACATCCACAAGACTAGGATCCTAATTAGAATAAGATATACTGCATGTTTGTCAAAATATGTCAAAATACACTCTACTGTCATGTATATCTAGAAAGGACAACAACAACAACAACAACAAAAAGAACAATCTTTCTAAGTAGCAAATCTGGTCTTTTCACTAATAGCTCACTGTTGTACTAAAGATGAAGTTCTTAATGAGATTGTGACCTTCAAAACCTTTATACCCTTAGGACGACTCCAGCCTATCTCCTTGTGTTCTGCCATTCGCATGCTATGCTTCAGCTAAAATGAACTACTTGCCCCAATTGACCACAACTTGACACACGCTAGCATTGCTCTTTCTTAGGTTTCTCTGACCCCAGTGCCTCTCCCGGGGCCTCCTCAGCCCCATTTGGTGTTTCATAATTGGAGCTTATCTTATGTTGGATTGCCCAGAAGAAGACCCTGAAATTAAGATTCCTAGGAAAGCAATTCACTAGGAAATATTTCCAGGAATAGCCAGTAGCATAGGGAAATAGAAGGCAGAAGGGGAGGAATCAGAGGTAGGGTGTGTTATTAAGCCAAATCTACCAGAGGGTAGGTAACTTTGACTTAGTCCCAGAGAGGAGCTCTGGAGACAGTGAAGGCTACACCTCAGTATTGTCCCACACAAAGATGGAGCATTTCTACTTCATACTTAATAGTATATTTACACACCCATCAATCATTCTTAAGGGGAGAAGAGGGGCTGGCGATGTGGCTTGGTGGTAGAATGCTTGCCTAGCATGCACAAGGTCTTGGATTTGATTCTCAACACTACAATAAAATAAAAGAAAAGTGTATTAAGGGGAGGAGAAAGTCCTCTGTCAAAGAGACTAGAGTGATCTCTGTGGTGGTGAACATGTCTTGTGGTTAGACTCAAAGGAAATTGGAAAAGAGGTTCCATGGAGTGGGGGTGGGGACTAGTCCCTACCACTCCAGGCTTTATTGACCTGATAATTGCCAGTAACCTTCCTGCCCCACAAGGCAGTGGGCTCCTGGCCAGCAGGACATATGTGTTTACCATGGGAAACCTAGCATGGAACAGGGGCTCAGAGATGTTTGCTATGTTTGTCAAATGAATGAACGAAAAGTGGCTGAATAACATCTACCTTCTGAACAGTAGCCTTTGAAATTGGGAACCTCTATACTATACAACAGACAGGTACACTTTTCTTATGTGTGAAAATAGGTTGTCCTTCTTGTCAGAGAGATTGCACACTACTTGGGAAAGAGGATCCTTTTTCGTAAGCACTGGGGACCAGTAGGGTTCATGCTTCATACCAATCACATGATTAGCAGAAGTCTAGATTTCCCATTTTAAGAGTTCTGATGGCAGCAGGAACATCAGGCTTCATGATGACAAAGCAATGGGTAGCTCTGGATGTCATCAGGTCTGAGAGCAGCCAGGAGTCATGACCTGTTAACCTTGGAAGGGACTGTTAGAATGAAATCCACTGCCCTCACCATTGCATTTAACATTAAGAAGAAAAGGAGTTAATTTCCTTGCCCAAAGCCTCAGAGGCTGGCTGAAGGTCTGAGAGTGGCAAATGGTAGAGCCAGGATCACCCAGGGCTGGAAGCTCCTGCCAATTTTCTCCTTCTTTTACCCTGCCCCCACCACTTACTGTGCCTATTTGCCAAATCTCCTTATGTGTACTCTCTCAATTTCTGACTTTTCTCTAAATACTTTTTTTCAAAGCCAACTTTATTATATATTTACGTATGATGGGCATAAAGTAAAATGTGTCCACTTTAAACCTCCAGTTCAAAGGTTTTTGTCAAATTTGCATCCTTACAAGTGCTGTGTATTACCACTGCAATCAACACACACGACATTCCTATTACCAACCTAATTTCCCTCATGCCCATTGGCAGCCACCCTTAATCCAAGTTCCAGCCCCAGACACCCACTGATTTACTTTCTTTCACTATAGATTAGTTTTGTTTGCATTCAAATGTTATGTAAATGGAATTGTATAGTGAGTACTCTGTGGTCTGGCTTCCTTCATTCAGCATAAGTATTTTGAGATTCACCTATGGTGTTACAGGCCTCAGTAGTTTGTTCCTTTTTATTGCCATGTGGTATTTCACTGCATGAAGGTATCAACATTTGTTCATCCATTATCCTGTTAATGGACATTTAGGTTGTTGTTAGACTTCGGCTATTATAAATAAAGCTATGATGGATATTCCTCTACAAGTCTTTGTATGGCTGTATATTTTCATTTCTTTTGAGCAAATTCCTGACTCAGTCTTTTGGTAAGTATATATTTAATTTTAGAAGAAACTGTCGAACTGGTTTCTAAAATGGCTGTACCATTTCAGTCTCTCACCAGCAATGCTTGCTCTGTATCCATGTTGACACTTGATATTATCAGACTTTTCAGTTTTAGCCTTTCTATAATGTATGTTTAGTCTCTACTAGTGGCTTTCATTTGCACTTCAACCAATGATGTTGAACACTTTCCCATATGCTTGTTGGACATTTGTTATTGTTTTTCTTTGAGGATGTCATAAATATTTTGCCAATTTTAAAATGGATTTACTTATATTATTATTGAGTTGTAAGAATTCTATATTCTGGATGCAAATTCTTTGTCAAACGTACATATTGCAAGTATTTTTCTTGGTTTGTGGCTTCCTTTATCCATTTCTTTAAAAAATTGGTTTTTAAAGAACTGAAGATTTACATTTTGATGCATACCAATTTTTTTTTTTCTTTTACAACCTGTGCTTCATTTTGTTGTTGCAGTCCAGGAATCTTATCCTACCCCAGTATCACAAAGATGTCTTTTCTTCTAACATATTATATTATTTTAGTTTTTATGTTTGAGTCTGTGCTCCATTCTCAAAGTCCCTGAGCCCCCCAAAATTCAAAGAGGCATTCCATGCTGATGGCTGAGGTGAGCTGATTCTGTAGACTGAAGGTTCTGGGAAGAACCAATAGGGTTTGCCAATAGGGTTTATCTCCTTTTAGGTCTTCAGTGCACCTTGGGTCAACATCCAGTAACACAAATATCATAGCCCTAGAAATGTAGACGTACAGAGTGATATTTAATTAAGTGCTTTCAGAAGCCATGGGGATCATTGGCTATGTAAATTCAGGGTCACCTTTGACTTTTCTGGGGCTCTTTTTCTTTTTATCTGTAAAATGGGGATAATAAAATCTCCCCTACAGGATTGTTGCCAGAATGAAATGAGAGGGTATATGTAAGAAATCATGTAGCAGATTTTCACCCACTGGAGGCTCTCCTAAGCAGATATCTCTGTTATTGCCACTGCTGCCATATCGCTTTAGCATTATTTGGATGCCACGCAGATGGCCTGACCTGCTTTTTTTAAAAAGCTGGATGGCAGGAGTTGCTGACCTTCTGCAAGCTCACTTGAACCTTTTTAAAAATAGGACTCCTGTTATATTTGGTAGGCCACTGCTCTGGCACGAAGGGACTTTCAGAGCCATGCTGATGAAGCATGGCTCAGGGGTGGCCACCCGTCAGTGATGAGTCAGGACATCTTTGGCATGCTTCTTGCAAGTGTTTTAAGGCTGAGTCCATGTGGGAACTTTCTGTTTATTCTCAGGAGCAGGAACAGATGGGAATTATGGGAAGGTCTAGTTTTTGCTATGACAGCTTATGTGGTCATATCATGTCCTCCCAAACCTACCACAAAATTGGAGACTGTGCCCCTAAATAAAATTCAGTGGAGAACATGGGACAGAGATGCATATGCATATATATTAAGGCTTTTAGTTTTATGCTTTGGGCTCACTTTCCTATTAAACTTTACCTGTACAGTTGAATATACTTTCATTCCAAAATTGCTTCTGGCAGGTGATGTTTTAAATACTAGGAATTCTGATTAGGTGCCTGGTCATTTGGTCCTATGTATACAGTGATGACCCATTTGTCAGGTTATGCTACTCTCTGTATCTCAATTTTTCCTCATCCATAAAATGGGAATAATATCTTATGCATTTGCTGTCAAGGTTAGAGTGATCACTACAAATGTGTTTTGAAAAGTGCCAGGTACAGAGTAGTAAGCACTGTAAGTACTGTTTGTCAATTATTATTGTCTCATTCTGCTTGAAGTTGCCTTTTTTCCTGTCAGTGTGTAAGCATGCACATTGGGTAACTGGTGAGTGTTTGTTAAGGTCTTATCTGCACTTCACATTTTTCCTTTGATCTACTGAGTGTCTATTTTGGAAGTCCTGAAGTAGTAGGCGATTAGTAATTAACAATAACCGGGAGTACTTCTGACTTTTATCTAATGTACTGAAATTCTTCTTGCTTCAAGAACATTTTGTGACTTCTACTGTCCCCTCTGCCCCTGGCCTCCAGACAATTTCTTCAGAGATTCAGGAAGTTTTTGTTTGAACCTACCAGAAGAGCATTAATTCCTGGTCCCTTCAGGAGGTGAGAAGCTCCACTCCAGCTCCAGCACACTCAGTGCTGCTTGTTCTCCCACTGTGTGCTTCCCTCCCTCCCTTGCTCCGTTCCCTAGATCTGGTCACCCCAACCTACTCTCCTCTTCATCTACCATCCAGTCAAAGTGATACCAGTTCCCCTGGTGTTGAAGATTAAACACCAGAGAAACCCTGAAGCACGCATAGAAAACAAGTTTTGTTTAAGAAAAGGACAGAGATAGCAGACTTCTTGAGAGAGAAGGGGACCCAGAGCTGGTGCCTGTGATTTCCTTTCCTTCCCGCTTCCTATCTTGCCTAGTGACCAAAAGGCAGGAAAAGAGCCATCCAGAGGGTACTCTTTGCAGCTCCTTGTGTTGGGAGGAGTGATTCCCTGGGGATGTTGGTAACTTTGGTAACCAGTTGAAGGGGATGCTTTAGAGGTGTTAGCATTTTATTTCCTTTTCTTTGAATTAGTCCTCATCTTTCCAACCCAATCATTTTTTTTTTGTATGCTATCTGTCCTTTGTCTCATCTCAAAAGCAGTTGGGGCAGGGAATCCATTGTTTTGGTTATTGGTTATCATGTTCCTCCTGCCCCAGTACAGTGCCCAGCTTCTCAAAAACTATTGTGGCTCAATCACTATCACTGCATGTGTATGGATGGGAGAAAACAGAGAGGTTTCTTCGGCAGCACACGTAAGTCAGTGTCATGGGAACCTCCCCAGCAGAACCTGGGGATGGGGGTGCGTATTCAGGGGCACTAATTCTAACAATTTGGTTGGAGCAGGCCTGTGTTCTTATATTTAGTATAAGGTGCCATCTTTCTTGAAGTCACAAGCTAACAAAGGCCTGTGACGCACATTATAATTTATGTTTTACTTATATCTCAACTTGTGTGGGAATGTAAGAAGAAACTAATTCATTCTTCCTCACATTGCCTTATCAAACATGATTCCTCAGATAGCTCTTTTTCACTCCTGGATGAAATCTCAGGCAGGTCCCGTAGGTTTTCAATCCCCTTTAGTCTCAAGTGCAATCTAATTTCAGTAAATAAAATGTCCCATCTAGTCTAACCTGAAAACTTCAATCTTTTATTCAATTTCTAGCACCTTCCCATCCCCCACTCTACCTGCCTCTGACTGGGATGTGTGCAGGGGGAGAGAAAGAGAAAGGCACAGTTGATGTCTTCTGTCCTCTCTTCTTTACCCCTTTCACTGCCTTTCCTAGTCTCTAGCTGCCATTTTTAGGCTTTCCATGGTTGGTGCATGGGACAGAATAGAGGGCAGGACAGAGAACCTCTCCTCTCACTAGACCAGTGTATTTGTTACTGGACAGGGAATTTGCCAGTGCAGAGAATGACCAAAAACGACTCTTACTTGGATACCTCTCATGGTGCCTGAGGGATATGGATGAGCATTCTCTGACTAGCTTTTCCCTCAGCCCTTAGCTTTCAGGAAGTCTATCCCTTAATGGAGCTTATGCCCCTAAGTGAAATCCAATGCTATGTAAGTGCCTTTCTTAGACACAGCCCAGATGGGGCTACTCAGTTCTGATGGCTTCCAGAGTCCACATGTGTCTTCAGGGAAATGTGCCTATATTCTGAAGTTTCCAACACTGGAAGTGCTGGTGGTTCCCAGGGTAGTCATCTCTCCTCACACTGCTTCCAGAGCAGCTGCTCAGCTGTAGACTTGTACCTTTGCACTTCCCCAGGAGGAAGTCTGAGGGCTGCCATTACATTCCTTCAGCTCTGGGGAGAATAGATCAGGCTCCAGTGGTTCCACTAAAGCCCTAATCACTTAATTTAAGTAAAGAAGTACCCTATTCCCTTCAGTCTTGGTGGAGGGAGTGCCAGCATGCTCATCCCTCTCTATCTTCAACTTTGAATGAATTACTTGACTTTCTTACATGATCTAGAGCTGGGTAATAGACATAGTGACCTTATAATTTATCTGTTTCTTTTTACTTTTATATAAATATTTTTTTGAAGTGTAACCTTCATACAACAAAGTGGATGAATCTTAAATTTCACAATATGAGAATGTCCATGTCACCAATACTTAGATAAAAAACCAGAACATTCTCAGCACTCCAGATACCCTCTCATACTCTTATCACTTCCAATCGCTCAAGAGGAAACACTGTACTGAGTGCTAATACAACAGATTTATTTTTCAAATCAGAAATATTTTGAGGGTAAAAGGGGGCACATGGTACTTGTCTAATGAAATGGCCACTGTCACTTTCTTTTTTAATTTTTTTTTTTTGGTGCTGGGGATCGAACCCAGGGCCTTGTGCTTACAAGGCAAGCACTCTACCGACTGAGCTGTATCCCCAGCCCCTGTCATTTTCTTTTTATTCTGCAAACACATACTATGGTTCCAATATAGAGGTGGTAGACATTTCTACACCCCATTCAATCTGGGCTAATATCTGACTACTTTGGCCAATAGAATATTGTAGGTATGTGACCCTCTTCCAGTTATGGTGCAGTCTTGACCCTGAGCCTCTATGTAGAAAGTTTAGGCTACTCTGCCAGAAAAAATGGCTATGTGGGAGGAATACTTAGATTCCACAACTCTGAATGAAGAAATCAGTCTTGAATATTCATCTTACTGAAACCTTCAGATGACTCCTGCTCCAGCTGCCATTTGACTACAAATTCTGCTGAGATTCTTACCCTTAAGCAGAAAGTCTGTTTGGTCTTCAGTTTCCATAACCCATCCAAATGCAGGCCATGTTACCATACTAACTTTTTGTCCTTCTCCTAGATATTTTCTTCCTCCCCAAAAATGCCTTGACTCATTTGATCTGCAGACATTGGCATAGAGACCATTCTGTTTCTTCTGTGCAGCAAAAAGGCAAGACATGATGATTAATGGCAATTAACCATAATGAGGATGCCTCGGTCATTATATGGATATTGAACATAAGATATCATCTGCTTAGAAGCAAAGTCATACAAATGACAGACTGTGATATGAAACTCAGTGATGCCAGGCTCTGTACAGAGACCCAGGGGTAGCTCTTATGAGGTTAGGTATAATGTCATGCCTGCTGACTCTGCCCTGGCCCCTTCCTGCTTCCCTTCCACCTTCCTAAGGCAAATAGCTGATGGGCTGCCAGAAAATTGCCCATCCAGAATGCTCAAGGACAGAGGAAACTAAAAAAGGCTTAGCCAAAGCTGGACGGGAACCAAAGGTAGAATCATTTCTGCTCATACCTTGGAGAAGAGCCATTTCTCCTTTTTGCAAACTAAGAGGGTATCTTTTGCTCATAGGCCTTGACATGAGGCAGCAATGTCTTTAGGTTTAACTGTCAGTTATTCTCTTGGAATTGAGCCTTCTTCTTGTAAATCTATTTTTTTCAAAATAATGTAAAATTGCAGGTTAATTGTATGAGAAATAGGCAAACCAGAGATAGGATATCAGTATTTATTGGGATTTATCATTCCATGCTGACAGGGATGAGATGTTGTATCAATTCCTATTCACTTGTATTATTGGAATTCTGAATTCATGACTGTACTGCTTAGAACTTTTCTGTTATTTGAACTACAGAATTATCATTTATCAGTATTTAAATGCCTGCAGTATGTGGCTATAACAGGTAATATCCTAAAAAGGGAGCAATCCACACCCAAAGTTCACTTTTATCATTGGTTATATTTTCTAGAAGGGAAATAAATACTTTGCTCATACTGCATAAGGGATTTGAAATATTGTGACTTATCAGCATGCTTGTCATATCATATATATTTGCGTGCTATGATACTTCTTCTAGTTTGGATGTTGAAAGTCCCCCAAAAGCCCATACATTGAAAGCTTTGTCCTCAATGTGGCACAATTGGGAGGTGGTAGAACATTTATGAGGTAAGATCTAGTGGAAGGTCCTTAGGCCATTGGGAGTCTACTTGATTGTGGACTAGAACCTCTAAAACTATGACCCACAACAAACGTTGCTCTTTATAAGTTTTTTAACTCTAAGGTATTTTGTTATAGTGATGGAAAGCTAACATAATATGTTTCATTTATTTTCCTATAATCTGAGGTTCCATCTTAATTTTATCTGTAAAACATGCCAGAAATATGAACAACATAGAAGAAAAGGGAATTTAATAAAATATCTTCCAATTGTATGTTACTCTAAAAAAACTACTATAAAACATTTTGTCTTAAAATAACAATGATGTATTTTATTTCATGGCTCTATAGATTAACTGGACTTAGGTGAAAAGTTCTTCAGCTCTACATATTTTTGGGTGAAGTCACTTGTGGCTGCATCTAGCTCATAGTACAGCTGGAGATGTTAGTTTGGGAACTTTGATTCTTTTCCACATGGTCTCATTGTGTTATTAGCTTGGAATTTCTTGCAGCATGGTGGTCTTTAGGCTCCAAGAACTTGAAAATAGGAGGTGCCATACCTCTTAAAATCTAGGTCCAGTTCTTTGGAAGTAAACTATGTTAATTCTGCAGCATATTATTGCTCAAACAAAGCATATCATAAAGGCTACACACAGCCAATGGTAGGGGAAATAGATTCCATTTCTATTAGCAACAGCATGTCTAAGTAGAATGAGAAGAATAGTTTATGTCCATCTTTAGTAGCAATTTACCAATGATAAGAGGACAATATCAGGAAATGTTGAGGAAAATTAAACAATAACAGCACAGAAATTGAAAGAAATGCAAAAATATAATAGGATAATTCTTCAAATATTTACTCATTCCAGTGTATGTCCCCAACATTTAGGGCAGTGTCTGGCATAAAAAAAGGTTCTTAATGTTTGTTAAATGAATGTTTCTGTGGCAGAGACTGACTACTAACCAGACTGATTCTTCTTCTTCCTGGGCACATAGACTGCAGTTTCTAGCCTTCCTTTTGGTTAGCAG
This sequence comes from Sciurus carolinensis, assembly GCF_902686445.1. Taxonomy (NCBI): domain Eukaryota; kingdom Metazoa; phylum Chordata; class Mammalia; order Rodentia; family Sciuridae; genus Sciurus; species Sciurus carolinensis. The sequence continues at coordinate 32,184,801 of NC_062232.1, forward strand.
TAGCCTGTGAGTTATAACTGATGAGAATAGAATTGAAGTACCATTTCATGCTGATCCACAGGATCCTCTCATTTGTTATTCTTTCTCTTCTCTCTTCCCTCTGAATTCCTGGAATGGAGACAATTTCCAAGGTGAGCTTGGAGGCCACTTTGAAAATGGTTGAACAACAACATGGGAGAAGCCTGGGTCCCTGAATCATCATTTTAATAAGACTCACTTGATCAGAAACACTCACACCACATAGTTGTGTTAGCAATAAATAACCTCATTTGTATGGAATAAGTGAACTTTGGGGATTTATTTGTTATAGCAGCCAGTGTTATCTGAATTAACACATTTGCATTTGTCAATCCTCCCACAGTCTCAAGGACTACAAAAGAGTTCAGATTTCTTAGAACTGATGGTAAGCTCTAGTTGTTATAGGGCAAAGTATGTTTGGAACCATATTGTGGTAGGCATAGTTTTGAGTGGCTCTCAATGATTCTTATCCTATCTCTTGGAATTCACATCTCTGTATAATCCCCCATCAAGAGTGTGGACTGGACCTAATGACTTGTTGCTAGTCAATAGAATATAACAAAGATGATGGCAGGTCACTTCCATGATTAAACTTCAGAAGATTGCCTTTCCTTTGTTAGCAGTCTCTCTTGGTGGCTTTGATGAAGCAAGCTGTTTTGTTGGAGAGGTCCACATGGCAAGGAATTGAGGATAGCCTCCGATCAACAGCCAGTATGGAACTGATATGCTCAGTCCAGTATCCCTCAAGGAACTGAAGTCTGCCAACAACTACATAAATTAGTTTGGAGATGGACCTTTCCCCCGTTGAACTTTGATAAGACTGTGGTATTAGCCAATACCTTGATTGCAGGTGGTGAGAGATCCTAAAACAGAGTATTCAACTAAATTGTACTCAGATTCCTGACCCAAAGAAACTGTGAGATAACAAATGTGTTATTTTTAGCTTCTAAAAGTTGAAATAATTAGTAATACAGCAATGGACAATTAATATATCCCCAAATCTGTCTTTTAATCTGGGTTTTATCTACAATGTATTGACTCTGGCAACCTTCTAGTTTCAAGAAGATAATATTAGAGATAAATACTTGGCAAAATATTTGTGGCACCCAAATGTGTTTTTAAACCAGGGATTTCTTGAAAAAAACTTCTCTATCACACCCTTCTGGTTACTTAATCCATTATTTACTGTGATGAAACCATTACATCATTGTTTAAGGTCTGTTTGGTTTGATGTTTGAAATTATTGCTGAGAAAAAGTGTGCAAGAAAAGAAACAGGGAGAGGCAGACAGAACTAAAACAGGAGTGTTGTACGCCAGATGTCCTGGGTTAGAAAAACCTGGAAATTTCTCCATCCATCAGTAAAATAGAAAAACAGATGCTCAGCATAACAAAGAAGCTCTAGAAAAGGTGTCTATTCCTTCATCATGATCAATAACCCAGGGTCAGGAGATGAATTAGAATGAGTGAAAAGAGTGTGAAGCCTGTTGATGAAAGAAAGGAAAAGAGGATTAAATCCATTTGGAAGGTGTGACACCAATGGCTCCCAGTCCTTCATGTCAACTACTGACTGAAGCTGGGAAGCTGAATTCTCTGGGTACAGCATGTCCGATGAGATGTTCAAATAGCTCCCTACTGACCCCTAACAACAAAGCTATATCTCAGTCATCATCTCTTATTCTTCATATGAGAGTTTCTTTTCATCAGAGTTACAAATATCCTTTCTATGTCGTTATTGGGTGGTGTATGTGTGTGTGTGTGTGTGTGTGTATGTGTGTGCACATGTGCAAATGCATGTAGGAAGGAAGCTATAACGCAAGGGCCATGCAATTTCAAGGAAAGTGAAAGGGGGCATTTTTCATAGAAGAAGTGAAAAATTAGATGTTTAAAAAGAATATTCAAGGCTTCCTGTGCCCAGTGATGTTACCTATTTTGTCCTCAAAAGCATTTGATTGGGCAACTCTGAATTAACCTCTCTGAACTTAATACATTTATCTAAACAGAGATTAAGCTGGTCGTACTCTAAGGTCTATGATGCCCTAAAGTTTTGTGACTCAATGATTCTTATGGTGAAAATTTCAGTTCTGATGGAAAATTCTTTAGAAGGTTTCATTTAATAGGAGAAAGATAGCTTATAGGAGAAAAAAATTATAATTAACTTGACTGATGATACTGTAGGGCAAGCTAAAATTATTCTAGATGATGATTTACCTTAACTATGCTTTTAATATAACCCTGATATCATTCTTGCTTGGCTAAGCCAAAGGGAATTTTCCCTGTTCTGACAGCTGAACCGAGTCCTAAGAAAAGATAAATGCAATCAGCCTCTTCCCCAGTGATTTGGCATTTCTCAAGTGCTGAGTCACTTGGAAGACACTGAGGGTGCTGAAAATATCTAGTGCACTAGACTTTGATATATCAAAAGTACCTTCTTAATCTGACACTCATCTATGAGCAGATCTCAACATGAGCTGTCCTTCCAAAGGGATTTTGTTCAAGTGACAGTTGGATCTCTTTATATTACAACATTACCAATATTCCTTAAAATAAACTAATGCTCACACTATTTTGTTTTCTCAACTTTGGTTTTTACCTTTCCAAACAGCTCACATTCACTGGGTATTTAGATATATGAACATCCTTCAGTGTCTAATTCAGTTGGTCAACAAGTATCAAACTTTTGATGTTCCTCAAAGAGTCATTCCTCTTTATCTTCTCTTTCATTGGGCATACTTTCCAGGACTCATTTTATTCCATGGTTTTATTTACAAAATATACACATATATTTTCTAACTGGATCTCTCCTGTGACATGTTAAACTACACCACCACATTAATCTACTCCAGGCTTCTCAATCTCAAAGCACCCCAAAGTGGAATTCAACATCTTCCCATTCAAGCTCTTTGTGGTGGTTTGCATCTTAAATGTTCCCCAAAGACCATGTGTTGAAGACTTGGTCACCAAGCTGTGGTTCTATTGGGAAGTGGTGGAATCTTTACGAGGTAGAGTCTAGTGGAAGGAAGTTGTGTCATTGGAGGTGTGACCTTGAAAGGGATATTGGGACCAGTGACCCTTCCCCTTTATCTCTCTCTGTTGATGACCATGAGGTGAGCAGCTTTGCTCTACCTCATGCTTCCTACTGTGATGCTTCCTACATGCTTCCTACTGCAGGCCCAAAGCAATGGGTTCAAGTGAACATGGATGGAAACTTCTGAAACTGTAAGCCAAAATGCATCTTTCCTCCTTTAAATTGTTTATCTCAGGTATTTTGTCACCATGACAGAAAAGTAGCACACGTCTTTTCCTGACTTCTCAGTTTTGGTTAATGACACCATCATTGACTAGGATGTCACCTGAGACTCTTGCTGTTTTCTTACTATCTACACCCAGTTTCCATACACTGGTTATTTTTATTTTAATCGTTTCTTGGATTGGTTTTCTACTTTTTCTTTGCTCCAACCCTTATAATCTCTGACCTATATTATTTCACTGGATCCATGGACTTCCCCAGGTCACATATCCCAGGGTGAGAGTACAAATCAGCACCACAAAATTGTCACAAAACTACCTTTCCTTTGTTCTGCCCCCAACTGTCTGTTAGAATTTCAACTTCCCTAAAATGGGTTCATATGGTTTTGGCATTCTCCAGAGGGTGTTTCATATGTGACTTGAACCTTCCTAGCTTCTTTTTGGCTTCTACACAAGAGTTGTCACTTCCCTATTCCCCTATTTTGACTTTCTACAATGATATACATTGTCATTGTTGTCAAAAACAGTAGATATCTCACTGTTGCTCTACCCCAATGCCCAAGGCCTAGTCCACTAAGTTCATTGAGGTGAAATCATTGCTACTACTGCCAGAACCAAAGGCATTGCTCCCCATTCCTGTGGAGATTATGGATACCAGTGCTACTGAAGGTCCAGTTCTTTCTGACCCATAGGTATTTTAGTGACCTAGATCCTTTTTAAGATTTTTATTTGTTTCTTAATGTAGCCCTCTCCCTTTAGGACTTGGGTGTGAATCCATGAAGTCTGGGCCAGAAGGCAATCTGGGTAATAGAATGATCTTTTGTCAGAATCATTTCCCTCCATTTTTCTCTTGAATGAACTTGGAACATTTATTCTTTTTTTTTTTTCTCTTAGGAGTTATCTCCCAGGATGTATTTCATCCCTCAAAATTACCCTAGGTTGAGCAGTCCCAACCTCTTCAAAGTCTTTCAGGAAATCAGGCCTGACCATTGGAAGAACATGGTGTATTCTCAGCCTGGGAGGTTTTGGAAAGCCAGATCACTCTTCACAGTTCTGACAGAGTCAGTGTTCTAAAGAACAAAGCAGCCTATGTTTAAAACTTCCCTGATTAAAATGTACCCAGATTAAAAGCCTTGGTGCCTTCCCAAAGTTTAAAGTCTTCAACAAAACGAAGTGCATAAAAACTCTTCAGAACCCAGTCTTAGCCTTCTTCTCCAACATGGCCCATGAAACCAGAGACTGTTCCCTAAACATTACAAATTCCTAATAATCATTGTGTGTTTGTCTGTGAACCACCTGCAGTATCTCAAAGATTTTAAGAGCGTGAGCTATAGGTTCAGACACATGAATATTCAAGTTCTGTGATTTTTAAGAAAGTTCCATAACCTCTTTGAACCTTAATTTACAAGTCTGAAAAATGAAGATAATAATAATTTATACAATGGGATTGTGGTCGGGAATAAATAAAATTGAAATAAACACATATAAGGGTAGTGCCTGATACATAAAACCACATATGCAATAAATAATGAATAGCATAATTACCTGAAATACTATACTATTTTAATCTTCCTCAACTGCTAAGCAATTATTATTCAAGATCCAGTTGATCAGTTTTATCCACAGTAGTTAGCATGTAGAAACAGCCCAAGTGTCTATCAATGAGTAAATAAAATATGGCATATCCATAATTGGAATATTACTCATCCATATAAAGGAATAAAGTACTGATATATGCGGATAACATAGAGGAAAACATTATGCTAAGTAAAAGAAGCCAGACCCAAAGGCCACGTATTTTATGATTCACTTTATATGAAATGTCCAGGAAAGGCTAATCCTAAAGTAGATAAATGTTTACCAGGGCCTACAAGAAGAGAATGGGGAGTGACTGCTAGTGGGTGCAGGTTTCTTTTGTGGATAGTGAAAATGTTCTGGAACTTGATAGAGGTGAGGATTGTACTATTCATACGTAAAAACCGCTGAATTGAATATCTTAAAAGGGTAAATTATATGGAATGTGCCTTTTATCTCAGTTTTTAAAAAAACAAAAAATAGTCAGTTGAAATGCCATTTTCTTTTTGAAGTCTTCCCTAGACATAGTCACTAATCCTTCTGTGTTGCCTAGGAACTTGGTACTTACCCTTTCTCAGGGTGTCCTTGGTTTGCATGACTGTTACCTTCATTAAATTGAAGCTCCCTAAGGACAGTGGTGCTGCATATCTGAATTTGTTGTCTGCTTAGTATACTCATTCCGTTTGGGGACTGTCTTTTCCCCACCTGGTGGTCTGCTAGCCTACCTGATTTCTCTAAACCACTGACCGTAGTAATTGACTTAGGAATGAACATCTGACTCAAACCAGGCCAATCAGAGTCATCTATGCAATTTAATTAGGAGGGTTAACCATTTAGAACCATGTAAATCTACTGTGCAAGTGCCTATTTCTGCATCTTTGTTGATACATCTGTATACAGATGAAGCCAGTGTGGAGGAAGGCAGGGATAAGCCACTGAGACTGGTATTCTACCCCCAGATTTTTTAGTCATTGAAGACAATTATTCCCAGTTTTTTAATTGAAATAGTTTGAATTGGGGCTTAGTTACTGGAAACTGAAGAAGTTTTGACAATGTGACAGCTATTGTGCCTTAGTGTTCAGCAAAGCTATCTTGTTACCTGTGAGTTGGCTCTCAAATGATATTTTTGGATAAGTATAGGATATTATTCTCAAGCCCCCTTGGCCCCTTACTACAAGAAGGATGGGGAAGTGTTTAGTAGCAATGATGCTTTCTGACTTTTATTTTCTTTTGTTCACTCATAACACTCCCTGACACAGGGAAAACAGAAAAGACAACACACTATTTCTCAAAGATCTTAGCATCATTTAGTGGCTTCCAATGACAGAAGCCAGAGAAGCACACTTGTCTTTCTCTGCTCATTGCCCTTTGCTCTCCCTGTTCAGACTCTTCTGTCCAAACCCAGCTGTTGTTGGAGAGATAGGAAATTTGCTTCTTTTATAGGAGGCAAGCAAAGGAAATGTTACTCAAAGTCTGGGATTTACAATTCTTACAGTTTATTAATGCTATGCCCTCTTTTTATTGCATCCTATGATAGATACCATTCAGGTGTCCTCTGAAATCTAATAGCATCTACTAAGGACAGCTTTGGAAAGTGGTCCCACAAATCCCAAGGATTCCAACCACCAAACAGACTAAGAGTGAACGTTCATCTACTCTCTCTATATAAGGCATACTCTTCCAGGACTCCTATTTTCTTCTGTGTCACCAATAAAAGAAATAATATTTATAAGTATTTTAAAGTTCTTTCTCCTACAGTCTCATAGGAGGGAAGGCTCCATTACTTATTTGACTCCTGAGGCCTCTGTCAACCACTTACTGTAAGAAGGTATAGAGAGGAGAATGGCAGCAGTATTTCTAAGAACAGTGGAGGTGGGAAGAATGAGACAAAGTAGCATGGGTTTGGATGCTAGAACGGAAATGGGGAGGAAAATATGAAATGACAAATTTTCCAAAGAACAGTGTGTGGATTAGATTTTAATTAGCCTTCCTGTATGTTTCATGATAGAATTCCCCCATCACCATCATCTCAAGAGATCACTGGTGCTTTTAAAGGCTCTTGGTAATTAGATTTTGGTTTCTTTTGGTTATATCACTGTGCTGAGATGAAGACTGGCCTCAAGGCAGCCCAATTTTATTTGGGTTACACTTAAAACAATCAGGTTACCAAGGCCTACAGGGTAAATGACCAGTTTCTCTCCAGAGAAAACAAATTGTAATTGAGATGACTATAATTCATATAATTTTTTCTTTCAACAACTTCAGAAGTTATCTTTATCTTTTAATTTAAGAATCCAAAAAAGAAAAGAATTCAGGATTAAAGCCAGGGTATCTGTGTTAACATCCTCAGTCTTCCACTTAGTAGTACTAAAAGGTGGAGCAAAGTTTTCAAACTCTGTGCCTCAAAATCTTTATCTGTAAAACAAAAAAATAATATATCCCATACTTGGTATTGGAATAAAATGAGTTCTTATGTGTAAAGATCTGAGATGATTTCTTGACACATAGTAAGCACTCCATAAATGTTAGCTATTATGTTAATTTTGGCTATTTTCCAAAACACATAACTCAGTTCAGAGCACAAAAAGGCATTTAAAAATCACATATTTACTTATATGTATAAATATGATTATATACACATCTCTATGTATATACATATATGCATTTGTACATATATGCAGAGAGTGAAAAAGAGAGAGAGATTTACTTTAGTAATTACCCCAAGAAGTATTTCCAACATTTATTTATTCATTCATTCAATAGATATTTGTAGCACAACTACCATGAGCCCAGCTAAAATGAGAATACTAGCCATGTGCACACCATGTGTTGCAGTTGCTGAAGTCAGCACCCTCTCAGAGCTTAGAAAACACTTCATGATGTTAACAGAAACACAAAGAAAGATCTGGGGAGAGGATGAGGTAAGATTTTCCCAGACTTGTATGTTCTACCAGCACAATTTTGAATCCAGCAGGTCAATCCACTAGTCCTTTATTCTCTCTGCTTTTCTACCTGTGCAATGGAAATCATCACAGCAGCTTCATAAAGGGATTGGGGGGATTTGTGAATTAAATATGAACTCTTGCTGGCTCAAGGATCATCCTCTACATTCCCTAAAATAACCTTGATTTGAAGGCACAGGGATAATGGCAGAGGGCACATTTTCTACGTGCTTTGCATAGGTGTTTTAGTCACGTCCCATTTTCTATTAGCACTCATTCTGGAGTGCCCTTGGAACTCCTCTGCTTGCTCTGTGGTTGAGGTGGGCTCTGTCAGTGGGGTGGAAAGCTACAGTGAAAGCTCAAGGGTGAGCATAAAAAAACAGAGACCAACATTCTGCAAACACTGTGTTGAAGGCCAGCTGCTTTAAAAATATATACATGAAGGGAAAGGAGGAGGATGGGAATAGGAAAGACAGTGGAATGAATGGGACATAACTTTCCTATGTTCATATATGAATACACGAGAATACACGACCAGTGAAACTCCACATCATGTACAACCACAAGAATGAGATCCTAATTAGCATAAGTTATACTCCATGTATGTATTATATGTCAAAATACACCCTACTGTCATGTATACCTAAAAAGAACAAATAAAAAAATTAAATATATATATATATACACACATATGGAAGAAACCAAATCAGTAATCCTTTTTATCAGCATCCTATCTCTTGGTATATTTGTGATAATATGTAAGACCCTTGTATACTCAGAAGTCGCTTCTGCATGGATAGGGCTAGGGTAGCTCCCAGTTCCGATTCATCAGAATCAGGTTCAATTCTATGATAAAGTCTTGATGGTGGCATCCTCCTGAAAAGATTGCGTGCAGGAAAGCACAACCAATACTGCTTTTGCAATTTCACACCTGTAATGGGTATGTTGTATGGGAAAGGATAGCAGGGGCATTGTTTGCCTTCAGCTGATATTGACAGTGAAACTAACCCAGGGTCTCTCCCTGCTTTCAATCAATCGCCCCGCTGTTGCCACTTGTCTTCCTAAAACGAAAATCTCATCTGTGTCATGGCCTTGTATATGAACCTCTGATGGTTCCCTTTTGCTTTTGAATTAGGACAGCTTCATATGGTTTAGCATGGCCTACCCTTCCAACATCATCTCCTGCCATGGCCCTTCTTATACCCTGTGTTCACCCAGCCAGGACAACTTGGGAATTCATTGAGACAGTCCCCACTGTGGCTCGGATTGTAGGTTTTGAAACCAGATACTCCTGGTTTGAATCTAGGATCTCACTAGTTGTGAGCTTCAGACGAATTACTGATTCTCTGTGCTTTGGGTTCCCTGTAAAGTGGGGAAAATGATACTATTATAAGGCTGATATGAAGAGTGAATGAATTCATGCACATAAAGTGTTTAGAATAGTGCCTGACACATAGCAAGCATCTTAGAAGATTAAATAGCATTGATATTATTTATAATTACCAAAATTTGGCATCTTTTGACACCTCTGCACCTTTGCACTTCCAAAGCCTATAACTCACTCTTCCTCTTCTATGCCCAGAAGTTAACTTACTTTCAACACATGTTTCAAATGATGACTTCACTGCTGCTCTCTGCATAACCCTTCATTTGGCATTTATCACAGCAGATTCTCACAATTTTTCAAAAACATGTCTTTCTTCTTTAAAAGATTGTGACTTTCTTGAGAGCAATGATTATCCTCATTTGGGGTCTCTAGGTCCCAGAAGTTTTGGTCTAGAACAGGTCTCAAAGATTGAGCCATACAAAAATTTGTACACAAATGGTTACAGCACCATTATTATAATAGCACGAATGTCTAAACAATCCAAATGTCCACCAACAATGCCCAGCACAGTGGCACATGCCTGTAATCCCAGCTACTTGGTTGGCCGAGGCAGGAGGATTGCAAGTACAAGGTCAACCTCAACAATGAAGCAAAGCCTTACTAAAAACAAAAAGTTAAAAGGGCTAGGGATGGAGTTCAGTGGTAGAGCACCTCTGGGTTCAATTCCCAGTACGAACTATGAACAAACAAATATCCATGAACAGATGAATGGATCAATAAAATATGATGCATTCACACAAGGGGATATTATTCTCTTAATAATATGATTGAAGTACTGACACATGCTACAACACAGATGAACCTTGAAGACTTTATATTAATGGAAACAGGCCATTCACAAAAGGCCATGTATTATAAGATTCCATTCATACATTATATGAAATGTCCAGAACAGGCAAATCTAGATAGACAGAAATTGGATTTGTGATTGCTTAGGGCTGGGAGAGAGAATGGGAGAAATGGGAGTTTCAGTTAGAGTACAAAGTTTCTTGTGACTGTGGTGATGGTCGCACCACTCTGAATTCATGACAAACCATTGAGTCGTATACTTTAAGTGGATAAATTATATGGTATGTGAATTTTATCTTAATAAAATTACCAAAAAGAAGAAGGTAATGATTGATCGAATGGGCACATGAGCAAGCATGGTTTTGTGTTTTTGTTGAGTATGAACATGTCTACAAGCTGCCAACTCCCTGAGGAGGGCCCAAGGCTGGCCTTTCTTTCCTGTTGCTGTTTCCCTTTTGTCAAAGCCTTTCTTCTCTTCTTTCTTGGACCCTTGTTCCCTTTCAGCCTCTCCTTTTCTTTCCTTCTTAGATTTTCTTTTCCTCCTTCATGTACAATCAACTCCTCGGGACAGTTTGCTTGAAGAACATGAAGAGGATGAGAACTTCTTTGGGAAAGTACAACACGAGAGTCCAAAGGGACCTTCAAAACACCCTTTCATGGGAACACTTTGCTTTACAGATAAATAAATGAAGAGTCAGAAGGATAGAGAATTTTTTTCTTCCATAGTGGGGATTGAACCCAGGGGTGATTTAAGACTGAGTTACATCCCCAGCCTATTTATTTATTTATTTATCTCACTAAATTGCTGAGGACTGACTTGAAACTTGGGACGCCCCTCAGGCTCCTGAATAACTGGGATTACGGCATGCACGCTCAGCCCAAAGGTTTTGAAATCTCACATATTGAACGTATGCCAGAACTGAAATTAATCCAGGTCTTCTATCTTGGTGGTACAATTCCTATCACACTATCTGCCTTCCTTACCTCTTGTGTATCGACCTCCATTCAGCCTGGAATGATCTGAAAGTCCAAAGAGATGGAACTATGGGGATCTCATGTCACATTTTGAATGACCCACTACATATCAGGTAATTTCTGTTCATTCTCATCCAAGAAAATTCCAGATACAGATACCATCTCATCACACTGAATTCGAAGAGGTTCTTACAATTTCATTTTTTTTAGACTTTAGTTTTGTTAATACAGAATACATGATGTGGTTTTCAAGATGGCAGACTAGAGGGCGGCTGCATTTCACGTTGCTCCAGGACGCAGGATTCAAAAGAGGAGATAGTGAGAGGCTTGGGACCAACTCAAAGCCGCCGGGTGAGTCTCTCCCATTGGGGAGGCGTTCCGGATGGGGCGGTAGCCCCGGAACGCAGGGAACTTTGTGAAGTAGAGTTGCCTGGCGAGACGCCCCTCCCCCCACAGGAGCAGTAAACACGGACAACTGGGATCATCGTAGAGGAGGCGGCTCAGCACAGCACTTGGACTCGGAGCAACCACTGGGGCTCCGGACGGCTGCCTGAGGAGGAGCTGCGTGGCGAGCTGTTTAGACCCAGAATGACCGCCTCTGAACACTGGGGGGTTGCCCGGAGGAAGAGGAGAAGCACAGCGGGTCGCTTGACCTAGGAGTGACTGCATCAGAGCCACAGGCAGTTGCCAGAGGAGGAGCTGTGTGGCGAGCTGTTTGAACTCAGAATGACTGCTCCAGAACACCGGTGGCCTGCCTGGAGGAGGAGCGCGGTGGGTCGCTTGGTCTAGGAGTGACTGCATCAGAGCTACAGGTGGTTGCCAGAGGAGGAGGTGAGTGGTGAGTTGATTGGACTCAAAGCGACCGCTCCTGAACACCAGTGGCCTGCCTGGAGGAGGAGCACGGTGGGTCACTTGGTCTCGGAGCCACCACTCCTGAACACCCGGGGGGCTACCCCGAGGAGGAGGAGGAACAGGGCGGGTCACTTGGACTCGGAGTGACTACCTAGGGCTACGGGCAGTTGGCGAGAGGAGGAGACGCGAAGTGAGTTGCTTCGACTCTTAGTGAAGGTGTGTGGCGGGTCTCTGGGTATTGGAGCTATTGTACGGGGCTCCAGGTGGCGGCTCAGAGGAGGGGCCGCATAGCCAGGCGATTAGGTACAGAGCAGGGTCCCAGGAGCTAGGCGGCTTCTTGCTGGAAGAGCCGCACAGAGACACGCCTAGGGGCAGAGCGAAGTTTCCAGGACTGCGGGCAGATTCTCTGGGAGAGGCAGCCTAAGGAGACTCGCCTGCGAAGGGTGAGGCTCCCAGGCCCAGGAGGTAGGTCCGGGCCCCTGGGAACGTTGCAGAGGAAGACAGCCCAGCCCAGGCGGTAGTTGTAGATTGAGGGCAACCTCTAGGAGGGCAACTGACTAGCGAGACATCCCCACCGAGTGAGTCTTCCCTGCGGGGGGAGGTTTTCCCACAGGGACGGTAAAACCAGAGACACAGGCACAAACAGGACTTGCCTCAGCCCGCAGACTAGTTCCCCGTTGGATGACCATTGGTCAACAAGTGGAGGCACCTCTGCCCACTATCAGGGAATATACACCACCTGAGGGTCACCAACCCTAGAGAGGCAGCTTCTTTGTGGAGCTCTGCATTATCAACTTCCTCCAAGACTTCAGGCTACTGAAGGATAAGAGGGAATATACTAGCAATCTTCAGGGACATTATAAGTCGATAGAGGAAATCTGCAATATCTTAATGACCCACTGATTCCTGAACAATATGAGAAAACAAGGGAAGAAAATGCCCCAAACAAATCTAGATGTTACATCAATAAAATCCAATGACAGCATGGCAGAAGAAATGACAGAAAGGGAGTTCAGAATGTACATAATTAAAATGATTAGGGAAGCAAATGATGAGATGAAAGAGCAAATGCAGGCATTGAATGATCGCACCAATCGACAGTTAACAGAGCAAATTCAGGAAGCAAAAGATCATTTCAATAAAGAGTTAGATATATTGAAAAAAAAACCAAACAGAAATCCTTGAAATGAAGGAAATAATAAACCAATTTAAGAACTCCATAGAAAGCATAACCAATAGGATAGAACACCTGGAAGACAGAACTTCAGATATTGAAGACAAAATATTTAACCTCGAAAACAAAGTTGAACAAACAGAAAAGATGGTAATAAATCATGAACAGAATCTGCAAGAACTATGGGATATCATGAAAAGGTCAAATTTGAGAATAATTGGGATTGAGGAAGGCTTAGAGAAACAAACCAAAGGAATGAACAATCTATTCAATGAAATAATTACAGAAAATTTCCCAAATCTGAAGAATGAAATGGAAAATCAAGTCCAAGAGGCTTATAGGACTCCAAATACACAAAATTACAACAGACCCACACCAAGGCACATTATAATGAAAATACCTAACATACAAAATAAAGACAGAATCTTAAAGGCTGTGAGAGAAAAGAACCAAATTACATTCAGGGGGAAACCAATATGGATATCAGCAGATTTTTCAATTCAGACCCTAAAAGCTAGAAGGGCTGGAACAACATTTTTCAAGCTCTGAAAGAAAATGGATGCCAACCAAGAATCTTATACCCAGCAAAACTTACCTTCAAATTTGACGATGAAATAAAATCATTCCATGATAAACAAAAGCTAAAAGAATTTACAAAAAGAAAGCCAGCATTACAGAACATTCTCAGCAAAGTATTTCATGAGGAAGAGATAAAAAACAAAGAAGCAAATCAGCAAAGGGAGGAATTATCCTAAAGGAACTGTCAAATAAAGGAGGAACCAAGTTGTGTCAAAAATTTTAAATATGAACCAAATGACTGGGAATACAAATCATATCTCAATAATAACCCTAAATGTTAATGGCCTGAATTCATCAATCAAAAGACATAGACTGGCAGATTGGATTAAAAAGAAAGATCCAACAATATGTTGCCTGCAAGAGACTCACCTCATAGAAAGAGATACCCATAGACTAAAGGTAAAAGGATGGGGAAAAACATACCATGCACATGGACTCAGCAAAAAAGCTGGAGTATCCATCCTCATTTCAGATAATGTGGACTTCAAGCCAATGTTAGTCAGAAGGGATAAAGAAGGACATTTCATACTTCTTAAGGGAACCATAAATCAGCAAGATATAACAATCATAAACATCTATGCCCCAAACAGTGGCTCATCCATGTATGTTAAACAAATCCTTCTCAATTTTAGAAACCAAATATACCAAAACACAATAATACTAGGTGATTTTAACACGCCTCTCTCGCCATTGGACAGATCTTCCAAACAAAAATTGAACAAAGAAACCATAGATCTCAATAACACAATCAATAATTTAGACTTAACAGACATTTATAGACTATATCATCCAACCAAGAGTGAATACACTTTCTTCTCAGCAGCACATGGATCCTTCTCTAAAATAGACCATATATTATGCCACAAAGCTAATGTCAGCAAATACAAGAAGATAGAGACACTACCTTGTATTCTATCAGATCATAATGGATTGAAGTTAGAAATCAATGAAAGAGTAAAAAACAGAAACTACTCCAACACCTGGAGATTAAACAATATGCTATTATATGATGAATGGATAGCAGAAGATATTAGGAAGGAAATTAAAAAATTCTTAGAGGTAAATGAGAACAAAGAAACATCATATCAAAATCTCTGGGACACTATGAAAGCAGTACTTAGAGGAAGATTTATTTCATGGAGCACATTTAATAAAAGAAGTAAAACTCAAAAAATAAATGACCTAACACTACAGCTCAAAGCTCTAGAAAAAGAAGAACAGACCAACACCAAAAGTAGTAGAAGACAGGAAATAGTTAAACTGAGAGCTGAAATCAACAAAATTGAAACAAAAGAAACAATACAAAAAATTGACAAAATAAATAGTTGGTTCTTCGAAAAAATAAACAAAATTGATAAACCTTTAGCCACACTAACAAAGAGAAGATGAGAGAAAACCCAAATTAAAATTCGGAATGAACAAGGAAATATCACAACAGACACGACTGAAATACAAAACATAATTAGAAGCTATTTTGAAAACCTATACTCCAACAAAACAGAAAATTTCAAAGACATCAACAGGTTTCTAGAGACATATGAATTGCCTAAACTGAACGAGGAGGACATACACAATTTAAATAGACCAATTTCAAGTAATGAAATAGAAGAAGTCATCAAAAGCCTACCAACAAAGAAAAGTCTAAGACCAGATGGGTTCTCAGTCGAGTTCTACAAAACCTTTAAAGAGGAGCTCATTCCAATACTTCTCAAAGTATTCCATAAAATAGAAGAGGAGGGAACCCTCCCAAACTCATTCTATGAAGCCAATATTACCCTGATACCTAAACCAGACAGAGACACATCGAGGAAAGAAAATTTCAGACCAATATCCTTAATGAATATCGACGCAAAATTTCTCAACAAAATTTTAGCAAATCGCATACAAAAACATATTAAAAAGATAGTGCACCATGATCAAGTGGGTTTCATCCCAGGGATGCAAGGTTGGTTCAACATCAGGAAATCAATAAATGTAATTCACCATATCAATAGACTTAAAGTCAAGAATCACATGATTATTTCAATAGATGCAGAAAAAGCATTTGATAAAATACAGCACCCCTTCATGCTTAAAACACTAGAAAAAATAGGGATAGTGGGAACATTCCTTAACATTGTAAAGGCCATCTACGCTAAGCCCATGGCTAATATCATTCTAAATGGTGAAAAACTGAAAGCATTCCCTCTAAAAACTGGAACAAGGCAGGGATGCCCTCTTTCACCACTTCTATTCAATATCGTCCTTGAAACTCTAGCCAGAGCAATTAGATAGACCAAAGAAATTAAAGGGATACGAATAGGAAAAGAAGAACTCAAACTATCCCTATTTGCTGATGATATGATTGTATACTTAGAGGAACCAGGAAATTCCACCAGAAAACTTTTAGATCTCATAAGTGAATTCAGTAAAGTAGCGGGATATAAGATCAATGCACATAAATCTAAGGCATTTTTATACATAAGCGATGAATCTTCAAAAAGAGAAATTAGGAAAACTACCCCATTCACAATAGCTTCGAAAAAAATAAAATACTTGGGAATCAATCTCACAAAAGAGGTAAAAGACCTCTACAATGAGAACTACGGAACACTAAAGAAAGAAATTAAAGAAAATCTCAGAAGATGGAAAGATCTCCCATGTTCTTGGATAGGAAGAATTAATATTGTCAAAATGGCCATACTACCAAAAGTGCTATACAGATTCAATGCAATTCCAATTAAATTCCCAGTGATGTACCTTACAGAAATAGAGCAAGAAATTATGAAATTCATCTGGAAGAATAAAAAACCCAGAATAGCTAAAGCAATCCTTGGCAGAAAGAGTGAAGCAGGGGGTATCGCAATACCAGATCTTCAACTCTACTACAAAGCAATAGTAACAAAAACGGCATGGTATTGGTACCAAAATAGAAAGGTGGATCAATGGTACAGAATAGAGGACACGGACACAAACCCAAATAAATACAATTTTCTCATACTAGACAAAGGGGCCAAGAATATGCAATGGAGAAAAGATAGCCTCTTCAACAAATGGTGCTGGGAGAATTGGAAATCCATATGCAACAGAATGAAACTAAACCCATATCTCTCACCATGCACGAAACTAAACTCAAAATGGATTAAGGATCTTGGAATCAGACCAGAGACCTTGCATCTTATAGAAGAAAAAGTAGGTCCAGAGCTTCAACATGTCGGCTTAGGACCAGACTTCCTCAACAGGACTCCCATAGCATAAGAAATAAAAGCAAGAATTAATAACTGGGATAGATTCAAACTAAAAAGTTTTCTCTCAGCAAAGGAAACTATCAGCAATGCGAAGAAAGAGCCTACAGAGTGGGAGAAAATCTTTGCCAATCATACTTCAGATAGAGCACTAATCTCCAGAATCTATAAAGAACTCAAAAAACTCTACACCAAGAATGCAAATAATCCAATCAACAAATGGGCTAAGGAAATGAATAGACACTTCACAGAAGAAGATCTACAAGCAATCAACAAACATATGGAAAAATGTTCAACATCTCTAGTAATAAGAGAAATGCAAATCAAAACCACCCTAAGATTCCATCTCACCCCAATTAGAATGGCGATTATCAAGAATACAAGCAACAACAGGTGTTGGCGAGGATGTGGGGAGAAAGGTACACTCATACATTGCTGGTGGGGTTGCAAATTAGTGCAGCCACTCTGGAAAGCAGTGTGGAGACTCCTTAGAAAACTTGGAATGGAACCACCATTTGACCCAGCTATCCCACTCCTTGGCCTATACCCAAAGGACTTAAAATCAGCATATTACAGAGATACAGCCACATCAATGTTCATAGCTGCTCAGTTCACAATAGCCAGATTGTGGAACCAACCTAGATGTCCTTCGATTGATGAATGGATAAAGAAAATGTGGTATATATATACAATGGAATATCACTCAGCCATAAAGAATGATAAAATTATGGCATTTGCAGGCAAATGTATGAAACTGGAGAATATCATGCTAAGTGAGATAAGCCAATCTCAAAAAACCAAAGGAAGAATGATATCTCTAATAAGTGGATGATGACACATAATGGGGGGTGGGAGTGGTTAGTGTTGGGGTTGGAGTTGGGTTTAGGGAGGGGGGCAGGAATGGAGGAAGGAAGGACTGTATAGAGGGACTGGAGGGGTGAGAGGGGTGGGGGAGAAGGGAAAAAAATGGCAGAATGAATCAAACAACATTACCCTATGTAAATTTATGATTACACAAATGGTATGCCTTTACTCCATGTACAGACAGAGAAACAACATGTATCCCATTTGTTTACAATAAAAAAAAAAGAATACATGATGTAGTAGAAGGAATACAGGACTAGGAGTCTGAAGATGTGGACCCCAGTCCCACTCAGTCACTAACTATCTGTGAGATTTGTGCGAGGCATTTAACGAAACTGAGTCTCATTTCCTCACTGTAATGTTAGAGGTTGAATTAGATTACTTCTTTGCTTCCTTCCACCTCTTTCTGACTCCATAATTTGATTACTATAGGCTGAAATAAAGAGATTATCAGCTAAGACTTAGGGGTCTTTTCAATGTAAAAATTTTCTTCCAGAAGTAGTTGTGGTAATTGATCCTGACCAGTATGAACAGTAGCATGTGAACATGGGAATAATTCAGGAAGCATTTTTTTTGTTCAATCTGAGTATCATTATGCTATTTTAGGACATAGCTGTAAAATAATAAGGGAATTAGAACCAAGACACACTGAAATGAAGGCAAGAGATTATGCCAGACACCTTCATTTCTCATTTTAACTCTAACAACATTGGAAGGAAGAGAACATTCACCCACTGCATAGATATGAAAAGTGAGGATTAGAAGCTAACCTAACTTACTCAGAGTCATAGTGAATTATGGGTGCCACAGGAAGTGGCATTAGGTTTGATTGCTGCCCTTGAGTTGCATTTTATTCCTGCATATTGGCCTTCCAGAAGAGCAAATTTGTAAATAATGGACCCAGGATGGAAAAGGCCACTATTTTGGAGTGTGGATCCCTGCCACACTCATTGCTTCTAATGCTTCAGTTCCGATAAGATCCTTAATCGATTAGGTATGTTCTTGGTCCCAGTTAATTTCTAATTTGAGATAACCTCTCTGTGGCATTGATTGACCTAGTTTGGCAAGGCAGAGTTTGTGGTTTAAATGGGAGTTGGAAGAAACTAACCAGATGTAATCAAGAATTAATGTCAGGAATACTTGGAGCCACTTGAGGCTATTGGTCTGGCTTCCATTGTAGACCTAATATGAGAACTGTTAGTGAGAGCTCACCTTATTAAGAAAAGACCCTTTCCTGGGAAATTTTCTAAAATTTGAATTTTTTCTGAAAGTGTCAAAAAAATCACCACCCACATGTTTTGAGTAGTTCTTGTCATCTCGTAGCTTAATCCTGGACCCATCAAGAGGTATCAGATGACTTGTAAGGCTCTTGAAATAGTATACACTATTTTGTGCATAAGAGTTTATTTTGGGTGAGGGGGGAGAGAATCCATGGTTTTCATTAGGCTTTTAAAGGGTTCCCTCAATCTAGAAAAGCTAAAGCTGCCTGACTGGCAAAAACTTTCCAGGGCCCTATCTCTTAGGGACATTGTTTTTGCAGAGTATGTGACTTCTTTCCCCACAGGGCAGGAAGACCCAGCCTCCATCAGCCATGGTCCTCCTAGAGGCAGTCTGATGAAGAAGTAAGTTTGAAGTCAGACAGATACATACTCCAGTCCCCAGTGAACCACTTCCTTTTGTGTCTGTGGACAAGTTGATTAGCTCAGGGTTCATGGTCAGCACATAAACATGGGTCTACTCTCCCTGACTGCTAAAACATTGAAATTCTTGGGCTTTCCCATCCTTGTGGGGTACCTTGGCTCCTCCCAAGACCCTGTCTTAATTCCATCACTAAGAGGATTTTGTAATTCCAGTCAGATACTAAGTGGGGCTCAAAAGAACATTACTGTTGGGCTAGACAAATGGATGTCTTCATAACACGGAACCTAATTTTTAGCAGTTTTCTTATTGACATATGTATTTAACTCTGCACTTTATAATACTGTTGGTAGCTGACCTATGTCTCCTTAGCACATGGCATCTTACTGTATGTGCCAGAGTTGCACTACCCAAATGCTTTCTCTCAGGCCCTGCTCCTGGGGCAGACTGGAAACGCTGGGAAGCTAGCATTCCTGAGAATATTCTTCAGTCAATATAGGATGGAAATTCATCCTAAGTACTGTATCTTCTCTCTGCTTGGGTAGAACAATCTTCCATAGCATCTGTAACAGGCCAAGCCCTGGTTTCCCACTGTGGTAAAAGATGAGCCCTGTATTGGCTTCATTCCCCTCCCCATTTCACTCCTCCACTTCTCAACCACTGCATCATTGCTTCTTGGGATCACCTCCCAAATAAACTACCTGCATCCAAATCCTTGTCTCAGGGTCAGCTTCTGGGGGGACCCAGTCTAAGACATATTGAAAAATAAATATTTACACATATGTTAATGCGCACATAATATTTTATAAATGTTGGGAGAAGAAAATTTTTCATATACAACCTCCTCCTCAACATCAATAAAAAGGCAAATTGAGAAATGTGAGATTTAATATTCCACAGTGGGCTGTCAGCAATTTCAAAGCCCAAAGATGTCTGATAAAACATATAATTTATTCAACCTCATTTCCTATGATCCTCCAATATTTGCTTAACTGTATTAATACTGCAGGACTCATCTGCCTTAGTTGGAAACCCTCTCCTTAAATTCTTTTTTTAAATTAACTAACAAAAACTTCTAACAAAAATCGCTGCCCCTGAAATATATATCATCCTATATTGTTCCTTACCACTATTCCTACCATCCTGCCAGCCCTTCTGCCCTTTGGAAATCTCCCAAGCTTTTCCTTACCATTTATCTACTTAGCAGGAGAGAAATATAACTTAATTTTTCTTTCTTTTTTTTTTGGTTCATGGCTTATGTTCCAAATTACCCATGGTTGCAGGATACTTTTCAAAATTTGGGAACTGTCTCCTAAACCAGATCCCTTCCCCTGGGATATCTATCTCTAGCTTTTTATGGTTGATGGGGTTGGTATGACTATATTAGAGTTAGCACCACACATGTACTCTTCTAAAGGGGCCAATGATTTTAAAACACAAAAACAAAGAGAGCTGTGAATTGAATGAGTTTTGGTACTCCATCCCTTATTTTTTTATCTAGCAATATCCATAAGAGGTTAATGCATGGGTCTCACATTGCCCCAACACAATCCAAACAAAAGTCTTGTTTATAAGGATTGGAAATGGTAAGAATTTCTATAACTCTTCTTTGTAGAATGTGCTTATGTACTTAGTTGTTTTAGTCAGCTTTTCCATAGCTGTGACCAGTATACTTGAAAAGAATAATGGAGAGGAGGAAACGTTTATTTTGGCTCAGGATTTCAGAGGTTTAGTCCATGGTTGACCAACTCCATAGCTCTGGGCCCCAGGTAAGGCAGAACATGGTGGAAGAACCTAGCAGTGAAAGCAGCTCAGGACAGGGCAATGAAGAAGTAGAGAGAGTTCTTCTCACCAGGGACAAATACAAACCCCAAAAGCATGCCTCCAGTGACCTATTTCCTTCAGCCACACTCTCCTTGCCTACATTATCTCCACATTAATTCATATCAGTAGATTAATCCATTTTATAATAAGGTTAAAGCTCACAATCTATTTATTTCACCTTTGAATATTTTGCATTGTCTCACACATGAGTTTTTGGGTAATGCCTCACATCTAAATCATAACATTAGTGAGGAAGTGTGGGGAAGAGAAGGCTGGCCGGAAACAGCCACAATAGGGCTGTGGTTTGGTTTATCCCTGTTGCATCCAACATGACCCATCTCAGGCAGTTATAGCCACAATGCTGCATAAAAAATCACCCCAAAACTCAGTGGCTTAAAATAATCATTTATTTCTGGCTCCACTGTATGTAGGTTGGCTAGACATTATCTGATCCAGGCTAGATTCATGTGGGTTTGGTTCCAGGATGTGGGTTAGATTCGAGTCTGCTCCTCTCACTTCTCATTCTTCTTAGACCTGCAAAATACATGTGTTATCGTCTTTTCATGGCAATGAGATGCACAAGAGGGCAAGCTCATTTCAAGTCCCTGCTTTATGTGACATTTGTTAATCTCATTGGCTCAAGCTGGTCACATAACTAAACCCAAATCCGGGACCAGGGAAGTATTCTACCCACAATTAAGGCTATGCCAAGGGTGCACATGTAGGTGTATAATGACAATGAACTGAAAAATTGGGTCCAAAATTTCCATCTACCAAATCTCCTTATCCAGGCATCCTGGCATTTTGAATAGTACCATTAGAATAGTGTGAGTCCAGCGTGAGCACATGGATGTGCTCAATAAGTGGGGTCTTCTGAAGAGAAGAGAATGGAATTCAGATAACCCAAGGAAAGCCTTATCAAAGTGTCTTTAATCTACCCACTAGATATTTCCCCTGAATACAGTATGCATAAAGTACCTACACGTTTCATTGGAATCTTCTTACATTCACAGTGAGATGCAATTTTAAATCATCTATCAACTAATCTTTCTTTTAAACATGAGATATTTGAATGGCAACATAAAAGAGTCATTGTCAGTGTTGACTTTCCCAGTCTAATCTCATTGTTCAATTTGGACCCCAATTCTCTTTTTATTCCCATTCAGTAAGAACTATCATTCTTTACTCCTTAATGTCAAAATTATGTAGTTTATCCTTTTTCTTTTCTTTTTTTTTTCCAACTCTCTGATCATTTCAAATTTGTTTCTAAACCATACACCATTATATCTATCCCAGACAGCTTGGGTACCTCGTTCAATGATTACCTGTAATTCATCCACTCCCATCTATATTGTTTTGCATAATCCACATATCTTTAATACTGTAATTGCTGCATTTAGAAGAACTGATTACATAGCAAGCAACTGAGTTCTATCATATGCATTATCCCAATGTGTGATGAGAAGGCTGAGGATAGCATGTGCTGGGGACTTCCTCCAGCCAGAGTGATACTTTCAGGCCTTGGCCATCTTATTCCAAGCCCACACCTTTAACAACTACATAACATTGTCATTAGCTCTTTGATTTCCAGTGTTGGCAAGGGTATGTATCATGAGACAGGAGACTTCAATTCATGTTCTTCCCCCTATCTGGTTCCCTTTGTGAACCTAGAAAGGTACTGGACCTTTGTGAGCCTTGTTTTTTTCCTTTGTAAGTAGAGGCATACTTACCATGCAAGGGAATTGGGTATAGAAAGACCTTAGAAATGTAGCATCTCCCTTAAATCCTTTATTATATTCTCTTCTAGTGTCCCCTAAACTCCTGTACTGCCCATCATTCCATTAGCAGTGAACTTAATTCTTTGTTTCCTCTTCACATTTACTGACAAGGCACATTTGGTCTTCTGTCCTGAGAAATTTCATTTCCCTTGAGCCTTCCTATTTGTTTGTTGAACAAACCACACATCACTAGCCATGTCATATTCCCAGGCTTTCTCAATATTTCTTGATTAATTTCCCCCTTGTCCTTGTGACTTCGCTGTTTTCCCAGGCTCTCCCTTCAGAAAAGCTGCAGACTGTGTCTGATTGTATCTACACTTGCCGAAAGCCAAATGGGAATTTGAGAGTTTCAGGTTTTAAAAAAGTTGGTATTTTATCTAATTAGTCCAAAATATTTGATTATTTTAAAAAGATAGTAGATTAATAATAAAAAAAAAAACAGCCTTATGGTTTCTGTCTCCATTTCTCACTTCCTGGGGATATAATGGTGAGACCAAATAAACATACTTCCTGCCCTCTATTTTATGGTCTCACTTGTGTGTGTGTGTGTGTGTGTGTGTGTGTGTGTGTGTGTCTGAATTGGTGCTAAGTCTTTTCACTTAACTTGTCTTGGCCTAATAAGAAAATCACAAAGACAGACATTATATGTAAATGAAGTATTTGTGCTGAATGCACATTGCTTGAGCTAAGGTTTCCTAGTAATTTGAAAATAATTTTCAAAGAACTGGGAAAATTAAACCATTGTTTGACCTATGGTTGTGTAGGCATAATGTCCCTTCTTCATACTCGTAGCGCCAGTTGCAGTTTAGTTTCAGCAAAACAATATCATCCATTATTTTAAATGAATGTTGTTCATTAGAATTGTACTGGTGTACCATTCTATTTATGTTAATTTGAAAATGTTTAAGGGCTTCAAAGATGAAGGCAGTCAAGCTACAATATAAGGAATTCATGACCTTATGTTTGCATGTCATAAACAATATTTTCATTAAATGTTTTTTATTTAAGTGTTAACTTTCAAGAGAAAAATTTTTCTTTGAAAAGGTCTGTACATTATTCAAACATGAAAGCTTCAGATTTTTCTTTGAGCCATCACCTATAGAGGATAACAACAAAGGTATCTCCCCCCTCCTGTCTGCTGTCACCTCAGTGGGTTTGGAGACATGATTTGAATGTAAACTTAAAGTATCTTTGAAATCTCTGGTCATATCTCAAAAGTTGTTTTTAGCCAGGGGTGGTGGTGCATGTCTATAATCCCAGTAACTCAGGAGGCTGAGGCAGGAAGATCACAAGTTTGAGGCCAGCCTCAGCAACTTAGGGAGATCCTAAGCAATTTAGCAAGATCCTGTCTCAGATAGATAGATAGATAGATAGATAGATAGATAGATAGATAGATAGATAAAAGAACCAGGGATATGGTTCAGTGGTAAAGCATCCCTGGGTTAAATGCAAAAAACAAAACAAACAAAACAATTGTTTTTTGGAAAAGTTCTTCTTCCTATATGACGGAATCACATTATACATTCATTTAAATTCATTTAAATTATTTGAGCTTAACTGTGTATATTAGACATCTCTACCTGGAGAAGTAAAAGAGAGGGGCAGACACACACATACCCAGGCGTACACAGAGAGAGAGATTACCATCTGGGCATAACATTAATTCAAGGACACCTCCTGCGCGCTATTTCAAATTCCTCTCTGGCTCCACGTCTTGCTCATCTGCTACAACAACCAGTGCCATGCTGGTTTTGACTGACTTTAAGCAGATGCACTGAGACAGTGCCTCTCTCCTCCTGGGATCACAAAGTGTACCTGTCTCAGGCTTCCTCTGATACTGGGTTGTGGGACACTTGTGAGTACCCACTCATGCATGCACTGTGAGGAAATGCCCTTAGATTACCCTTGATCCGACAGGGTGGAGCCCAAATGATGAATGCTCCCTTCTTTGTCTCTTGGGCGGGCAGTTGTGAGGTGTTTATGTCATAAGGCTCTAAAGAAAGTCCAGTACTTTTCACCTGTCATGGTTGCCAACTCTAATGAATCCTTATTAAGGCTCACCCGCCTTCCTGGTTTGATTCCATTTTCTCTCTATTCCTGCTTCCAAAAAACTTACCTGCATGCAAACCTTTGCTCAGGCTTTGCTTCCTAAGGCTAAGGCATTTGCTGAAAACAAGTCAGCCACTTAATCTGGTGCTCAACTGAAGAAAAGAGTTTTAAGTATTATATGTTTGTTCTTTTTAAAAACTTTTATTGGTTCTTTTTAGTTATACATGACAGTAGAGTCCATTTATTCTTTTATTATTTGATCTCTACTTTTACTATATACACTTATATTGTATACAATACAGTTATGTATTGCTATAAATAATATACAAGTACACATGCATATTATTGAATGTACAATATACATGCATACCCATACATTACAGAGTTGTAAACTCAAAAACATGTGTATGGTACTTTAGGGGATCTCTTAAGAGATTTTTCATAGGAAATTGAATATTGCTTGCATACTGGATTTAGAAACCCCAAACATGTTGTGGCTCAACTCCATTTGCATTTAATATAAACTTGGCTAGTGGGAATGTAAAGTGGTTGAATCACTTCAGTCATTTTTTATAAAATGAAACTTAGATTTACCACAAGACCTAGCAATCCCTCTCCAAGAAATTTACCCAAGAGAAATGAAAGTGTGTAAGCCAGGTGTGGTGGCACACTCCTTTAATCCCAGAGGCTTGGGAGGCTGATGCAGGAGGATCAAGAGTTCAAAGACAGCCTCAGTAACTGAACGAGGCCCTAAGCAACTGAATGAGACCCTGTCTCTAAATAAAATACAAAGTAGGGCTGGGGATATGGCTTAGTGGTTAAGTGCTCCTGAGTTCAATCCCAGGTACCCCAGGTACCAAAAAAAAAAAAAAATGCTCGAGAGCCTTAATAATAGCCCAAACTGGAAGCAACCTAAGGGCCTAAGGGTTCACCAAGAGAGAATGTTTTAAAAATTCATACAATAAAATACTATGTAGCAATAAAAAAGAAAGAATTGATGCACCAAACAACATAAATGAATGTCAAAGCCATTACAGCTAAAGAAGCCAGGCACAAAAGAGCACATACTGCATGATTTCATTTAAATGGACCTCTAAAAACAAAGACAAATCTGCCTTACATTGACAGTAAGCAACTCGGTGACCACTTGGGGCTCAAGGAGGTATTAACTGTAAAGGGGCGGAAGTAAAATTTGAAGGATGAGGAAAATATTCTTTTTATGTAATTTTTAAAACTTTTGTTTGTTATTTTTAGATATACATGATACTAGAATGCATTTTGATATATTATAAATACATGGAGTATGACTTAGGCTAATTAGTATCCCGTTCTTGTGGTAACATTCTTAATCTTGATTGCATAGTCTTTGTACACACATATACATTTGCTAAAATTCAGTGCTTCCAAAGTTTTGTTTTATATCTCACAAAGGTGATTTTTTAAATGGAAAATTTTCTAAATTATTAAGGGACAATATTTAAAGTACTTATTACAAAGATCAATGGTTTGGCAGGATGTGTGGTGCTTATTCGTTCATTCCACTGCCTTTCCTTGTTTCAGAAACAGGACTACTGCTTACCTATATCTTCCCAAGTGACAAAACTGGTAACCAAGCTCCTAGGTCCTCTATCCTTTTGCTGCCAATTTACTTCCTGGATTTCTCATTGCCGTCTTTGGAACTGATTTAACAGAACACAGACCTTTAACTGGTTGCCTTGGGGACTGAAGTTAAAAACTTCATTTCAATTCAGAGTCAGCACTGAAAGGGTTTATACATGTATTGGTACCAGGAATCAAACCCTGGGGCACATAATCACTGAGCCACATCCCCTGCCCTTTTTTTTTTTTAAACATTTTATTTACAGACAGGGTCTGGCTGGGTTACTCAGGTCTTGCTAAGTTGCTGAGGCTGGCTTTGAACTTGCTATCCTCCTGCCTCAGCCTCCTGAGTATACCAACATTTTAAAACCCAGACTTCATGACTAATCTGGATTAATCTTAATCAATTTCCTAAAATTGTCATTCTATGCCAGTGGTATTTCGTGGGAGTCCTCAGACCCTGAGTACCTTATTCTTGTGCTCTTTGCTGTTGTCTGCAAAGACTGCTGACAGCCGCCGGCTGCCTCATTAGAATTCACTGGGTGAGCTGATTCTCCATTTAACTGATGAGGGAATTCTTGTACCAAGGGGCCTGGGGAGAGTTTCATTCTGTCAGAAAGCTGCTTTCTACTTGGCTTTTTTTTTCACTATTGGGTGGAGGGATGGCTGGTACCCAATCCAAAATGACTTGTACAGGAGGCACCAGGAAACCCCAAACGACTCTCCCACCAATAAACAGGAAAAATAATTTCCAAGATCTGCTTATTTTGGCATGTCACACACACCAAATCTTCCTTTTAAAAAATGACAACTACACTTTATTCTTCTCGGAATACAAAGTCTTATGTCAAGTTTGCCCTTTTTTCCTCCTAGGAGCTCCTTACACTTAGGAATTTTGGTACTTTGCTAAAGGGAATGGAGGAAGGAGAAAATGTTCCTTTAGGTCACATTGAAACCTTGACATTTGTCTGTGATCCAGCATAGAAAACTCCTTCCACTGCTGATTTGCCTGATAGTTGCAAGCAAGACCTGGGCTTCTCTTCTAGCTTCATGCATTAAATTTCAAAACTACAAGAGGCTTTCAAGACCAGCAAGTCAAAGTCTTTTGTTTTGTGGAGCCAGAAGCCAACAGATAATATGCCATGTCCTCCAGTCAGAACAGAAGTTTCCCTGAACTCCCTTCTGATCCAAGAACCTGAAGACCACATTCTTTCTCGGGAAGATTGAACTTTTCCAGTGATTCCTGGTTCTAGACTCTAAAGCAATTGCTACCCTTTGCTTGTTTGTGTTCAGCAAGGTTTGAGTCAAATTGGTTTATGACGATGGCGTGGCATATTGTACATGGGGATGTGTACAGAATGATTTATCAGCCTCCAAGGAGATGGAGCTTGGGTCTCAGAATCTCTGAAAAGCTTCACCCTGTATTTGCAGCTGTTTAGAATAGGATCTATTTTCCATGAAATGACAGGAGGCATCACATGATGGTTTTCTTCAGAAGAGAAAGCTGAGTAATCTGTTAAATCCAAGTGAAGGAAAGAGTGAGGGAAGGTTGGTGGAGAGGCTAGGGATATGAAGGGTGCAGAAGATGCCCTTTCTAAAAAGGCTTTTGTCTCCTCTACGTTCCTCTTTCATTGTTTTCTTTTTGTTCCCAAATGAAAAGAGATATGTGTTGGTTATAAAAAAAAACACATAATAAAAATGCTAGTAATTTTTCTTTACTAGTTGTATATCACTATGTAAAAAACCTCCCCATACTTAACAGCTTAAGAAAAAAATGAATTTTGCTTTTGAATCTGTGATTTAGGTGTGACTGGGCAGGGACAACATGACTCTCCTTGAGGTGCCTGGGAATGACCAAAGGTTTGGGAGCTGGTTGGACACTTCTTGCTCCTTTTATCATATGGTCTCAAGGTCTTTTCATATGGTCACTTTTAGTGTTCTTTCCTGTGGTGTCATAGCCTGTGGGCAGTCAGACTCATTACATGGTAACTGGCTTCCCCCAAAGCAAGCATCCTAAAGACCTGAGCAGAAGCTTCAAAGTGTCTTATGACCTACACTTGGAAATTCCAGAATGTTGCCTCCAATGCATGCTATGGGTCAAGCAAGTCACTGAGGTGAGCCCAAATGCAACAAATAGGGCATTAGACTTCACCTGTTGGAGAAGTAGCAAATAATTTTTGATCATCTTCAAAGTATCATAAGGTCATACCCACAAATGCTTAATCACATGTTTTAGAGGTCACCTCTGATAACATCATGGTGTGTATTTGAGCATTTGTACCCTCCAAAAGTGGAGATACCATTGTTCCATGTATAGAAATCTATGCATTTGGATCTAGGTTATATTTCATTTTTGTTTTGTTGGGCTGTGGTAAGAATTAGGGAGGGACACATACAGTCGATTCTGAAATTTTGCTGCAGCCTATGTACTCTCCATTCCTAAAGATATATTCCAGTGGTGTGGTTCCCATTATCAGTAGGTATGCACTACAAAATCTACAGTGAATGTTCATAGTGCTTATGATGTTCTAACTCACTCAGAGAGCAACAATCACATACATTATCTCATTTTGTTTTCTGTTACCCCATGACACTAGTACAGTAGAATTGCATTATACCAACTAAGGCAAATTCAATTGAAAATACTTTTATCCTTATTTTTCAGGTAAGTTCAGAGAGGTTAGGTAACTTACCAAGGTCACTTGGCTAGTGGCTAAAAAGCCCAGCTTCAAATCCTAATCAGCCCGGTACTCAAACCCATGCCCTGCACCCCTTCCAGTCATGATAATTTTATAAAAGATAAAAATTAAAGGTCAGAAAGTCATCTGTCATGTTTCATTTCCCAGAGTAGTTGCAACAGGCACAGAAACATGACCATCCAGTTCCCATATTCTGGAGTGTTAATCTCTCATGAAATGTTTGTGTTGCCTATAGCAACTAAGTTTATTGTTGCTTCCACTTACAGGAACTACTTCCACAGACTTAGCATCTTGAGTAATATAAGAGCAGTGAGTGGAGAGGGCTGGGAAAAAATCCAGTGGGTTTTCCAGTACCCTAAAAGATAAACTGAGAACAACTGGATCCTAAATTGGAAACATGATTTCAAACCACAATGACAAGGTGGATTTTTGTATTAGTTGCAACACCCTTCCCATTAGAGTTATAAAGCTACAGATACATCATTGGGTTGATTCTGGAACAGGTTCCCTTTATCTCTTGTTGTCTGTTTCTGCGTTTGCCTTTGGCTCTATTTAACATTTTTATGTCACTCATCCCATCCATATAGAACCTGGACTGGTCACAGTCCTACTGACAAGTTGAACCATTGAGATCAGGTACTTTCTGGCCCTTAATTAGCAATGGTGAGATGCCCAGAGCACAGACACTCTGTTTTATTCTGCATGAAAGTTTCCAACTGTTTATCTATTGTCCTAGATCTTTCTGTTCCCCTGGACTGTTGCTTAAATCCATGTAGGGTTGGAGTGTAGCTCTCAGTGCAACCACAATCTACAAAGGTAATGAACTCAGCTGGAACCTGCAGAAAAATACTGTCTAGAAAAATGTCCGTTGCCTCTGGATGTCTATAAATGGCCTTGACCCATGAATGCCTATCTGTGCTAAGATGGAATGAAATTTGGTAGATATCTTGGGCTTTAAGAGAGAAAAGAAAAAAAACCTTACTCCAGAATGCTGCCTTGGAGGGCTTTCACCATTAATTTTTTTACCTATAGCTTCTTCTTTTGTTACTGCATTCATTCAACAAGTATTGTTTTGAGGTCTTCTATTCCAGGAACTGGCTAGACATGCAAGGATATTCAAGGTCAAACGGAAATTGGTCCTGGATCTATTCCCTGGAAGCTGAGCTTTTAGGTGTTCTTTTATCTTTTTCTCTCCTTGTTTCTTCCTGCTACACATTTTACAGAAGTTGCTTTACTTAGGTTTTGCTGCTAAAATATTAAATTCACTCTAAATTTCAATGATTGGTCTTTTAAGTTATAACTATAAGTTTATTCTTATTTCAAATCAGCTTGTTCTTAAATTCATATTATTTTTTAAGTTCATTATGGTGTCTATTTATTCTTTATTTTCTCTTCAATCATCTTCAGGATCTTTATTTCATATTCTCCTTCCAAATTCTCTATTATTTCCTGTGGTCAGCTTGTATTCTTCCTCTGTTCTGCATTTGCTAACTATCCCTTATGGTATTGCATTTCCTTGTGTATCTAGCAATTTCTTTTATTATGAGCTTACCTTTGACTTTTGTTTTATTCCGTGGGAGTCCCTCTGGTCCTCAGATTTCACATTGGTTTTGCCAAGACCCTAGGGTTTCCCAGGTTCTAGACCAGTTTTTATAGTAATATCTCCACTGGAATTTTCTGTACACATGGGAAGTGTTAACTGGGACTTCACATATATAAGAAATAGAATTTTTAAAAAATTAAAGGTTTTAAAAAATTTATCTGCTTAAGTCTCTACAGAAAATATCATTATTGCTTCCCTGAGACAGTGGAAAGAGTAATTCTGTACCCCTTTTGTGAACAGGATATTTCTGAGTCTCCAAGCTCTCTGTAGTTGACTTCATTAGCTCTCACTTTGCATGGGCCTAAGGCCACTTCTGCTGTGTGTGGAGGGGTGTCAAAATCCTTTTTTCATTCCCTTCCCATGCTGAAGTCCCTGAGGGATACCATGACACCTGTATATATTTTTTGTTTTGCCTTTCATTTTCTTCTTCTCATCCAGAATTTCTGGCATTTCCCTTTATTTTAAGGCAAACATTGTGCTTTTGCTTTTAAATTTGATGTTGGTAAATATTATATTTTATCCTGATCTTCCATGTGTCCTAACAGGAAACTTTTATTTAGTTCTTAATATTTTTAAAACATATTTTGAGTATCTATATCATTTCAGGTATTGTGGTCACTTATATATTATCTATCTTGAAGCCTATGTACTTTTTCAAAATGTGTCATTAGAAACAAATTAGGAGGTACAGTGACTAGTATTTCTTTTAATAGATATAATGACACCAATAAATAGAGCTAAACTCTGATAACAGGAAAGAGATAAAAGAAAGCTGCTAATAATAGAGACACTCAAAAAAGTTGATGTTCTGGGGCCAAATAGTGTGAACAAACTTACTGGCACACCTATATCACATGGTAACCTCACTGTATTACATCACAGAATGGTAACTTATACTCACATGTGAAGAAATCTTCCCCTAGTGGAAACTGGAGCTGCTGTTGACATCATCTGTTTAAACCTTTTGATATTTTATATCAGGCACTTAGGACTATGAGAGTACATATGACTAGGGATGTGGGGATAGGGATTGTGCGTGGCAGTCAGTGGTGGGGAAATGTGATTGAGTCACCAGGGAGAACATGGGTGGGAGATGATTTGTTGATCATTCATTGGGCTTGGGTTGTGTTAGTCATATCTGTCCTGCAAATAAACTGAGATCTAGATGTTTTCCATTGCCTGGAAACTGGAATTGAGTGAGAGGTTCAAAAGAAACACTGGTTTTAAAATGGAAGAGATGCAATTGGAGGTTGTCATGAATACTGTTGTAAAAGTTGCTGAGGGAAGTCTCACGAATTCTACAGAACATGGCAAAACTTCCATTAAAAGATCCAAACTGTAGATGGGTGTGGTGGTACACACCTGTAATCTCAACAACTTGAGAGGATGAGACAGGAGGATCAAAAGTTCCAGGCCAACCTCAGCAATTTGGTGAGGCTCTAAGCAACTTAGTGAGACCCTATCTCAATATCAGAAAAAATCTAAAACTATCTCAATATCAGAACAATTTTAAAAAGGGAGGATGGGAAATATGGCTCAGTGGTTAAATGCCTCTTGGTTCAACATCTAGTACCAAACAAAAACAAACAAACAAAAGCCAGGCTATCAACAAGCCTGGACTTTTAGCTTAAAATAATAAGCAAGATGTTTACCTTCACCTGAGGCCCTAAAACAACCTTAGTCATTTGCAAGCAAATGGAACAATGCAGACAGAGGGTTCACTAGGCAAGACTTCTAGAGGTCAAAGGACCATTTTCCTTTATGGGAGCAAATATGATACCTGCCCAGGCATTGGCAGTCAGCTTGGACAGTGCCTTCTTTGGTTGGGACAAGGACTAGAGGAAGACACTCCAGTTCTAGACTGCTACAGAAGACATATGTGGTGCTCTTCTGAGACTGAAAGGAAGCTGAGGAGTGTGCCAATCTCTCATGGAGAGAGAAGGGGAGAGAAAGCAGCCCTAGGACCTGAGCTGGTGATCAGGCTGAGTTGGCTCTAGGTGAACTTTTAAAGTGGTTACATCTTATTTCCAGTAACTTCCTTTCTTACACCTCTTTCCATCCCTTGGGGCCCTTTCCTCCTATCCTTAGTTCAAGTCCCTCAGTTTCTCTCTGGCTGTGTTGAACTCATCCCCAACCCCACCACTTCACTGTCTCAGAAGTAGATGTCAAATCCAGAAAAAAATGTTGCAGCACCCATTTTATTTAACATTGTGTTGAAATTGGCAGTGGACCTTCAGCGAGTTGAGGGGAGAATGGGAGGTGAGAGTGTGGAGATGACAAAGATATTTTATGTAGTTTTGAGAGGACAGAAGAAGTTTCTTCTGCCAGCAATTGGAGAGCTGGGACCACGTAAACACTAGGTCCTGAATTTAGCTTGACTTTACATGGGGCTGCTTCCTTCCCTAAACATCCTGTCTTAGTGGACAACTGAGAAATATAGTAGCATAGAACTAACTTTTCCTCTTGAGGAGGACATGACCCAGAGACCACAAAGATGTGTGTTCTCCCCTTCTGAGCACTAGGTTTCATTAGATGCTAATTATTTACTGTTTATGTAAACAAATTATATTTTTATGTCTAATGAAGCGACAAATTGATATACATATTGAATGTGGGTCATTTTAGATTGCAGATTGTTTTGTATTTCAACTCTAAACTTTGCCACTTAAAATAAGCCACTTGAAAGGGTTTACCACATAATAATAAAAAATAGAATTCATGAGTCGACATGTATATTTTGCTTATGCCTATCAATTAATATATTTACATCAATCTAAAATTACTCATGATATTTCAAAAGGAATCAACAACAACAATTGGAAACAGCTGAAATATCCATTAGCAGATGACTAGTTAAGCAAAGTGTGATCTTTCATACAATGGAATACTATTCAACAAAAAAGAAGGAATGAGCTACTATTGCTACATACAACGTTTAACTCTAAGGGTTAGGGACAGGGATTTCCAGAGAAGGAACATGATGGAATTTTTCTGGGTGATGTTCTTTATATTAATAGGAATTTCAGTTGTGTTTTATATCTTTGTGTGGTTCATCAAATGGCATACTTAAAATGTATGTGTTGAAGGGCATCTAGGTTGGTTCCACAATCTAGCTATTATGAATTGAGCTGTTGTAAACATTGAAGTGGCTGCGTTACTGTAGTATGCTAATTTTAAGTCCTTTCGGTATAAACTGAGGAATGGGAAAACTGAGTCAAAAGGTGGGTCCATTCCAAATGTTCTGAGGATTCTCCACACTGCTTTCCAGAGTGGCTGCACCAATTTGCAACTACACCAGCAACGTAAAAGTGTGCCACACAATGGAATATTATTCAGCCATAAAGAAGAATAATATTATGGCATTTGCAGATAAATGGATGGAATTAGAGAATATCATGCTAAGTGAAATAAGCCAATTCCAAAAAAACCAAAGGCCAAATGTTTTCCCTGATAAGTGGATGATGATATATAATGGGGGTGGGGGGTGAGGGGGAGAAAAGAATGGAGGAATTTTAGATTATGTAGAGGGAAATGAGAGGGAGTGGGGTATGAACAACGGTGGAATGAGACAGACATCATTACCCTATGCACATGATGATTACACAAATGGTATGAATCCACATCGTGCACAACCATAAAAATGAAATGATGTACCCCATTTGTGTACAATGAATCAAAATGCAGTCTGTAAAAATGAAAAATAATTTAATTAATTAAAACAACTTATGTGTGCATATACATATGATATATGTATGTGTATATATCATTAACTTTTATATGCAGGCAGATGTTTTTTGGGGGAAGTGAATTAATGTTTGTAACTCACCTTGGGAGGCATCCAAAATAAGATGGAGTGGTGGATGGAGAGATGAAGGGCTACCTACAGAAGAAAGCAACTGTAGAAAAATGTTTATTATAGAATCTGGGTGTTGGGTATGTGAGCATTCACACTGTAAAACTTCTTGAATTTTCTGTACACTTGAAAATTTTTCATAGTAAAGGAAGAAAAGTTAAACCAATTCAAAATGAGCCTCACTCAGGGACAGCTGGTGCCTGGAATCTGAACTCATCCATGACTTAGTGGCCGTCATTGCTAGGCCTCAATGTTGGTCGCCTCCTCTTCCTGGCTGTCATCCTCAGAGTCCAGGATATTCTTTTCAACCACCTAGGGAAGCTATTTAAGCTGGTTTTTAACATCAGGCCTGCCTGGGGTCATCTTTCATGTCTACTCTTTGTCTAGTGGAACTATAGATAACTTACAAATATACACTGTTGAATGGAAATTATTGGGAATCTACTTATGATTACAAATATTTCCTTGGAAGCTCACTGTGATTACTCTTGATTGCATAACCAGAGAGATACAGGGACTTTGAGCTTGACAAACTCCCCTCCTTCCCTAACCTCTCTCCTGAACTTTCTTGAATTTGTCATGACATGATCTCTTACCTCCCAAATTGTAATGTAAAATCAGAAAACATACGTTTGCTGGAATTGACATTCCCATTTCACAACCTCATTTGACCAGAGACTCAGCTGCCATTTGCCTGCAGGTTCACACTCCCTTATGTGAACTGGGCTGACACCACATGACCTCCCCACCATTGCAATCTCTTGCACATGTACATTACATAAAATGCCAAGTATAGGCTAAAAAAGGCTGCCAAGAAAACATTTTTTAAAATCTTACTTCTTCTCCATGCTTGTTAGCTTGGAAGCAAAATGCTGCATTTGATGGTTTTCCATTGCTGTCTAAAACCTTTTGTGCGGGGCAAGGAGGCATAAATAAATGAACACATGAGTTAAACCTTTATTTTGAAACAAGGAATTGTCTAAGTTAACTCTTGCCGTAATAGGTAAAGTTGTTTCTATCAAGCAATTTTGTTGAGATGGAGGAAACTAATTTATTTGATCTCATCTAGGCCAAGGTCACTTGGAGAGAAAGCTGAAGGACCACATTTCACTTTCTAAGGTAATCAGAAAGTATTCGTGGTGACAGTTAAGGTGTGACCTGGAGTGCCTCTTTTCCTGACCCTCAGAGTAGGTCTTAAAAAGACAGCTGAGTCATCAGCAAGGAGGGACAAATACATTTGCATTAAGACCTAAGTACAGACATGAAGCCCTGTTTCCTGTGGTTGGGTGGCTTTGAATTCATTTATATAACAAATATTTATTGAACATTTACTATGTACTGGGCATGATTCTTAGGCTCTCAAGTCCTTGTGTGTGGTCCTTTATGTGGCTCTGTTCTTTCCATGTAGTGCAGCTCTTTTGACAGGTTTTTGCACTTTTGGTTAGGATTTGTTTTATTCACCCCAACAGCTTTTCCACCTGTTTGTCTCTCTGGATGAGTTGGCATGCTTATCATGGTTGGTTAAATGTAGATGTTCTGTGACTATGAGCAGAGCAAAGAAATGACCCTATGACAGACCCTGGGAACATGGCAGGAACTGCAGCAGTGGTCTTGTGTTCCTGCTATCTGGCAGCTGCCAACTCCCTCTTGCAAAGTCAAGTGGGACTTGGTATCAATGCAAGAGATGTAAAGCTCTGGGAAGATGTGAACTTTCTTTGCTATTACTTTGGATTTTGAATAGCTATTACAGTTGGCCAATCAGGTGGCATCCCTTACACACACATTGTTGGTTTACTTAGATGGTGTTTAGTGTCCTTTATGCTTGTTATTCTAAATGAAGTGCCTCAAGTTGACTTTCTGAAAGCAGCTGGCTGAGGCAGTGAGACTGTGGCCCCTTATTCAAGCCTGGAATCTGAGAATGATCAGACTCCCAAGGTGAGAAACTTTTATGCCTTCTTATTATTTCACCATCTTCTTTCTTTGCTTGTCTACTCCAGACTTCCCCACAAAAGCCAGTCAACAATGATGCAAAGAACAACCATTAACTGGCTGCAAACTAAAATCAGAGATGCTTGAAATCCATCCTTGAGGACCTAGATCCCTTCAATTCCAACTCCACATACTCAAAAAAGTTTGATAAAATTCAGTGTCCTTCATTAGCTCTGAGCTTAATTCAAAGCATTCATAAACTTCTGTGTACATTGGTGTATTTTTTGGTGTGTGCATGAAGAATGACTTTTCAAGGTTATAAATGAAAAAGCAGAGTAATTCAGCATAAAATCATTGTAACCGTGAAACATCAAAGGCAATGATGTGGAATGTTGCTGTTTGTATCAGTTAGCTTTTGGTGTGTAACAGATCAATCCAGAATTTAGTGACTTAAAGAAACAATCAGTTATTTGCTTAAGATTCTGTAGCTTCTGCTGTGAGCTAATGTAGCTGGGACTGGATGATCTAGGATAGCTTCACTCAAATATCTGGAGCTGCACTGAGGTTGGCTGGACTAATAGGATTGCCAGGGCCTCTCTTTCCACATAGCATCTCATTCTTTAGTAGTCCATTCTGGGCTTCTTCACATGATAGAGAAAAATTTCCAGCAGGAAGAAAGGGTTAGCCCAATGTACAAGTATTTCTCAAGTTTGTGTTGATATTATATTTGCTGATGTCTCACTGACCAAAATGAGTGACCAGGTTTGGGATTCAGTGGGTAAAGAAAAGGCTCAAACTGTTAGTGGGGGGAGTTGCAGTGTATTTGTGGTCATTTATTTATAATCTACTACACTGTGGATGACAACATAGGGAGTAAGGTCAAGATTTAGGGATGGAAGGCACAATCAGATGACAGTGCATCTGTTTAGCAGACAAGTGACCTTAGGCAATCATCTATCTGTTCTGAATTTCAGTTTTCTCTTCTGGATATAAGAAAACTATACCTCATTCACTGTATGAAATGAAAAACACAGGATTTTTTGCAATAAGCATGTATCAGGTGCAGGTTCTGCCAGGCAGAGGATACAGTAGTGATTATCATGATCTCATCCTCATGCAAATAAGGAGGTGGACATTATTTATGAAAGTATTTAGAAAACTATAAATCATGGCACAAATTGTCAGTACTATGTATTATATCTTACTTTATTCATTTTTCCTTTGTGACATTTACTCTGTCACCATGCCTAGTAAACTCTGTGACCATAAGGGCCTATCATTCCCTAGGAGACAGTAGCTCCATGTCACAGGGCTGTGGATCAAGTGTACTGACCCCACACTGCTTTTGTGAGATGATTCATCCTTTATCATTGTGCATGGGAGGTGAACACTTCATTAAGTCTGCCTAGGAAAATCACCATAAAAAACTGGAAATTGAGTAGACAACAGAGATGATCTAGTCCAATTCATTTAAGTTCCAGAACAACCCATTCCCAGTGTATGAAAACTGGCCCCAAGTGCCATGAGACTGAAGAAAAAAAAAAGCAGATAGATCCAGGATTTCACAGGGTAAAATTTATAGGGGACTTAATGACAGAAGTGTGTTCCTGGGTAGTAGCCAGACCAGGTGGATCCTTGTAATTTGGTTCAGAAGATAGGACCTTATAATGTGGTCAGGAAAAAAGGGACTTCATCCAAGCTTGAATGTACCTGGTTTATCTCAAGCTAATATCAGAGTCAGGAATATTCCTGACACTGGAGTCTGGCTGCAAACTCCACATGCCTCTCTAATGGTTTTCTTATTTATTTATTTTTAAAATTTTTAAATTTGTTCTAATTAGTTGTACATGACAGTAGAATACATGGTTTTGTTTACTTATAACATGGTAGGAAACTATGTGAGAAAAACTGACCAGGGTTACTCCAGAGCAATCACAGCGGTTATGATTCAAGATGGCTTTGGTTATGTCAAGTTGAATCCATACAATTCATTTTATAGTTGAGGAAACTTAGGCTCGAGATAGGCCATGACTTATACAAGGTCACACAGCTAGTTGGTGTTGATCCAAGATTCCTAATAATATTGATCTCAGTGGTTTTGCATTTTTGTGTATGTCCCTTTTACACTTCTACTTTCTTTTTCTTTTTTTTTTTCAATTTTTCTTTCTTACTACTAGGTGTTTAATAGAAAAGGATAATGAATAGACCTGTTCTCCTCATGTTCTTTCTATGATAGCAAATGCTACCACTTTAAACTAGCATCATGTCTTTGGAAATGGCAAATATCACTTTTAGAACACATAATAGGGAACTTAGCTTAGCACATATCTAACAGCACAAATAGACAATCACCTCTTGGAAAAGAGGCCCCTGATGATGGGTCCTAAAACAAGACATTGCCTCCCACAATCCCATTCAGCATTTCTCAGATTCTTATCTGCTCACAAATTCCCTGGAGGCCTTGTTAAAATGCTGACCCTGAATCCATGGATCTGACTGAGGCCTGGGATTCTGCATTTCTCTCAAGCTCCCAGGTGATGTTGGTGTAGCTGTTCCATGTACCATGCTTTCAATAGCAAAGCATTAGTAAACCTCCACATGCTTCTGTTAACCTTGTCTAGGCCTCAGTTTCCTCCTGTGTAAAGTAGAATTAGTAATATTCCCCTCAAAGGACTGTAGTATATTAAAATCAGTAAAGTACTTAAAACAGAGATTTCCATATGTAAGCTTACTTATTATGATTAGTTTTATTTTATGCCTTCAGCTTTTGTTATTTTGAATTTTGTACCAGTTTACTCTCTATAATCTTTTCATTAATTGTAGTTTTAATTTATCTTCTTCCCCCTCCCCTTCCTCCTCCTCCACTTCCTCCTCCTCCTTCTCCTTCTTCTTCTTCTTATTTTTTTATTTTGAGAGAGGGTCTTCCTAAGTTGCACAGGCTGGCCTTGAACTTGCAATCTTCCTGCCTCAAGTCTCCCAAGCAGTTGGATAACAGGCACGCACCATCACACCTGGCTTTTAATGATATCCTACTTGTGCAGCAAGCCTTACTAGGTTGCTAGTAATCCCTGTCTTCCTCACTAGCTGTAACTCCTTCCCACATGTTCATGGGCTCATAGAAACTTAGTGTTAGTATGGGTTTGGGTGGACTACAGTTAATCTCACTTAATAGGAAGGGGCTCATGTTATACTTACCACCTTAATCAAGGACCTGGGCATAGAAAGGGAGGTACAGACAGTCAACTTTCCATCACTGTGACAAAATACCTGATAAAATCAGCTTAAAAGAGGAAGGAAAGGTTTATTTTGGCTTCCAGTTTGAGTTATTTCAATTCAAGATCAGGAGACTCCATTGCTTTGGGCCTGAGGAAAGACAGAACATTATGGTGGGGAGGGTATAGCACAGCAAACTGCTCATCTCATAGTGGCAGGAAGTGAGAGAGGGAAAGTGAGAGTGAGTGAGAGAGGAACTTACTCTCCAGGGACAAGATACAGTCAACCAACGGTATATCCCCAGGCACCTAGTCCCTCCAACTAGTACCACTTCCTACAGTTTTTACCATTTCCCAGTAGTCTATTCAGCTACCAATGGGCTACCCATTGGTAATTGATCTGGGCACTGATCAAAACTTTGGAGCAGGAGTTTTCAGAGTGGGGTATAAAATGGGCAGGGGGCAATGAAATGATCTACTGGCAGTAGAAGTGGGAAATAATGAAACATATCTTTTGTTTCTTTACTAAAATATGAAGAAATCAAACATAACTAAATATCTAATACCTAGATTTTCATGCATATGATTTCTATATAAATATGCATCCACTGGTGTAAGGGCCTAAAATCTTTTTCTATTGGTAGTGAATAATGCAAAATGCTTACTGATCATGTCTAGACACTACAAATTTCACCCCTTCATGGACAAGAAGATAAAGTTCCTCT
The DNA here is from genome assembly GCF_902686445.1 of Sciurus carolinensis. Lineage (NCBI taxonomy): Eukaryota > Metazoa > Chordata > Mammalia > Rodentia > Sciuridae > Sciurus > Sciurus carolinensis. The sequence goes on from NC_062232.1 coordinate 32,225,336, forward strand.
GTGACAGAAATAATTTTGGTGTCTATGTCCTTTTCATTTTCTTTCCAGGAAGTCAGAAAGGGTCTTTTTCAGCCCTCTTGCATTGACATGGTGTCATAAAACTAGTTTTGGCTAGTAAAATGTGGGAGCACATGCTTCACAGACTTGACCTTCAAATAACTTATGAGATCCTCTACTTGTACTAAGTCTTCTCTGGTTAGCTGAAGGGGAGATGCAGATCATGTGAAGGTGGAATCATCAGAGGAAGGTTCCTGAGTCTGATCTAGGTAGGAAGTGTGCTACCCTGAAAAAGCAGCCCATCCAGAAAAACTTGTGCTAGATTTTGTGGAGTAGGCAATAAATATTCATTGTTTCAAGGATGCTATGGTTTGTATACCGCTTGAATGTGTCCCTCAAAAGTTGCTGTGCTGGGAGCACATTGGGGTTCTCGCCATCATAAGGCTTTAATGGTAGTTCTCATAGCATCTGGGTTAGCTCCTGTGAGAGCAAGTTGTTACAAAAAGAGCAAGTGATTTGCCTCCACATGCACTCATGCCATTGTGATGCCATCTGCCATGAGTTCACCAGAGACCAAACAGATGGGGCTACCCAATCTTAGACATTCAGCCACCAAAATAAAGCCTTTTTTAAAAAAGTACCCAGCTTCATACATTTTGTTATAGCAACAGAAAATGCACTAATACAAAAAGCATTGAGATTTCAGGATTTTTTCTTGTTACTGCACTATACCCTAGCCTATCCTAACTAATATAATTTCTTCCATAACTCACCTCTTCCCCTAACTTCATTGCTTGGGTATCTCATGAACCCTAGCAAAAGAGCTTTTGAATCTTGAATATTTACCCTCTTAAGGTCTTTTAGTAGCAGGGAGCTACTGTGGAGGATACAGGATTTCAAACTCTGAAGTCAGACTACTGGATTCAACTCTCAGCTCCAACATTTATTAATGGTATAATGTTTTGAGAATCCATTTATTCTCTTTCTCATTTTATTTCCTTAACCAAACTAAAAGACAATATTATGGTTTTTGTGAGGTTGTTAGAAGAATTAAAGGAGAAAATACTTTCAAGTCAAGTTAACACTGTGGCTGGCACATAGTAAATGCTTAATAACTTCATTTTTAGTGTTGGTATTATTACAACTGAAGGTTACCTTCTTTCTCCAGCTATCTATTATGAGGAGTATCCTCCTGCCTATGTCACCCTCTTATTATTGCTGTCCCTAAAACTCCAGACTTTAAAATGTGGAAAGATGGAAGTAGTCTATCAGGAGTACCCCAACCCAAACCACCTTCAGTCACTTATCTCGTACACCAGAAATCAATAGGGAATTCATGAAGGACTTTCACTTTTCTGTCTCTGTCTCTTGATTGGATTGATAATACAATAATCAAGGCATTAAATCCCAATGGAGACCTGATGAGAGGTTACTCTGCTTCTCATGGAACCTGTAGGACTGCAAAGAACTCAGTGGGACAGCCTCTGTGCTAGGGTCTGCATGATTGTGTCTCCTCTATCTTAATATTATGGAACCTGAACACCCAAGTTGATAGCGTTTGGAGGTGTGTTCTTTGGGAGATTATTAGGCCACGAGAGTAGAACTTTCATGAATGAGTTTAGTGTCCTTATTAAAGAGACTCCAGAGAGCTCTATTACCTTTTCCCACCATGTGTGGACACAGTAATAAGGTGCCACCTATGAACCAGAAAGCAGACCACCACTAGGCATCAAACCTGCCAGCATCTTAATCTTAGACTTCTTAGTCTCGTGAACTGTGAGAGAAAAATTTCTGCTGTTTATATACTGGTCAATCTATGGTTGTTATTACAGCAGTCTGAATTTACTAAGACACTCAACCCTCATTGTGGTAAACCTATGAGGAATTTTTTGTACACTAAAAGGGAAACTATCTCTTTCTTAACTCAAAATAGACTTACTATTAGTCTAAGGCTGTCAAACTGGATTGGGGAGCTTGTTTATACAGAGTTTGGGGTCCAACCCCAGATTTTCTGACTTGGTAGGTCTGGGGTAAAACATGAGTTCTTAGTGATGTGGGTGCAGCTGGTTTGTGGACCACACTTTGAGTAGGTCTGTGTTAGTCCATTTGGCCATCTTTTGGCTATTTAAAGACAATGAGTTGGTCCCACACTGCTTTCCCAGTCACCTCTTCTCCAGATTAAACATGTTAGGGTCTTCACTTTGTCTTATTCTGAGTCAGGTCAGGTTTGTCTCTCTCTCTCTCTCTCTCTCTCTCTCTCTCTCTCTCTCTCTCTCTCTCTCTCTCTCTCTCTCTCTCTTTTGTCATGGATGTCCAAAGATAAAAACCTTTAGACCCTCTCCTCATGAAGCTTACAGTTCTGTGGGAAAAAGACAGAAAAAGGATCTACTACAATGTGGCTACAATAAATGTTTAGTTTGTTTCAAGTATGTGTTGTGACCACCCCAAAGGCTGGTGAGTCAACAGTGAGCAAGATAGCATAGCTCTTACCTCATGAAGCCCTCAAGCAAGTGGGGAGATTGACCGGTGAACAGGAAATGGCATTCCGGTGTGATAAGGGTGTGGAAAGGAAAAGTCAGAGAGCTCTGGGATCACAGAGAAAGAACCTCAAAGCCCAACATCATGGCTGGAAAGTTGGGGCAATCTTGCTGGAGGAGGTGATGATTAGGATAGGACAAGGAAGATAAATAGGTATTAAGCAGGTGTGGGAAGGGTGGGAGAGTTAGGAAGATAAAAGGGCTGTATAGGAGCTAATAAAACTTAGGACTGATGGGAAGTGCTATATGGTTGAAATGAAACTGTAGATCAGGGTCCTGTGATTTGGGTAGGTCAAAGAACCCATGTACATGACATGTAAAATGGTCTCCCTCCTAACTCAGAATAACCCTACCATTAGTGATTGGTGAGAAATGAGGGGAAAGGGGAGGGTACTGCCACTTCCTACCCAGTTATGAGCGGACCATGCCTTCCCTGAAAGCAGTTAATATTTTCCCTGAAGCTATAGACCCAGACCCCATGTTAGTTCTTTCTTCATTTGAGGGATGGAGGGTCATTTTCCCCCATGTTATATTGACACCTGGAGGCATAACATGAGGTAGGCAGGGCTGGATTTTTATTAAACATTGTCCAGAGCCCACAGAAGGACAGATGTGACCTGAGGACCTCCTCCCTATATTAGGACCCAGTGTACTGCAGCGGGTAAAAGGGAGTGCAATGGTGTGTGAGCAGGAAGGGTGGGGTGACACATAGGAAGAGCTCAAAGAGAATTTTATGAACAAAAGCAAGAAGGGAGTAGCAAAGATGAAGTAAATACAGAATTCAAGATATCCCATGGATGACCTAGATAAGTGAGGCAGTCTGAGTGCCTGGGGCAAAGTGTAGAAATATGGAAGATGGGGGAGAGGGAGGAAGACAGAAAAGAGAGGGGAAGGGCATAGTGGAGTAGGGGAGGAGAGGTTAAAGGGAAGGGGAAGAGGAGAAGAGGAGATGGAAGGAAGGAAGAGGAAGGGAGGAAGAGAGGAAGGGAAGGGAATGGAGTGGAGAGGAGAGTAGAGAAGCAGTCTTCTCAGAGGTAGAGCTGAAGATCTGACTTATTGGTTAGATGAAGGAACACTTCACCAGGGTTTTGAATTGAAATATTTTTAAAGGAAGTGATCTTAAAGATTGGGAGAACCTGACCTGGCCTTGAGACTCATTTCTTGCATAAATTTTCAAAGCATAGAATTTAAGCAAATTGCTTAAATTTTCTCTGCTTGCAGTCCTCATCCAGGAGAGGAGATGATGAAAGCCAATTCCCAATGCTGTTGGGAGACTTAAAGAAGGTTCATATGTGCAGCTCCTGCCACTTAACTGGCACTTAGGAAATGTATGTCCCTGTGCCATGTCCTTCCCTATAAGCCAGGGAGAACCCAGTTATGACCCCTGTGCAGCTGGGAAGGTCAACTTGATGAACTACAATTCCAAGGTTACAAGAGCATTGATGGCAGGAATTTTCTCATACTTTAAATCTCTGCCAAGTTCAGTGTGTAAATGTTCCATGTCCCCATGAGCTGACTGTGTACCAGTGAGAGAAGAATGGCTGGAATTCAGGAACAAACTTAGTTGGAGAAAGAACAAAGCAGATTCACCAGTAAGAAGATAGGGCTCTAGGCCTTATACTCAGCTGGATAATTAAAGTATTTCTATTGTTATCTTATTTATTTATTTATTTATTTATTTTTTATTTTTTATTTTTTTATTATTGTAAGCAAATGGGATACATGTTGTTTCTCTGTACATGGAGTCAAGGCATACCATTTGTGTAATCATAAATTTACATAGGGGAATGTTGTTTGATTCATTCTGCTAATTTTTTTCTTCTCCCCCACCCCTCTCACCGCTCTTTTCCCTCTATACAGTCCTTCCTTCCTCCATTCTTACCACCCTCCTTATCCCTAACCCTAAACCTAACCCTAACCCTAACGCTAACCCCTCCCACCCCCCATTATATGTCCTCATCTGCTTATCAGCGAGATCATTCGTCCTTTAGTTTTTTGAGATTGGCTTATCTCACTTAGCATGATATTCTCCAATTTCATCCATTTGCCTGCAAATGCCATAATTTTATCATTCTTCATGGCGGAGTAATATTCCATTGTATATATATGCCACAGTTTCTTTATCCATTCATCAATTGAAGGACAAGTAGGTTGGTTCCACAATCTGCTATGGTGAATTGAGCAGCAATGAACATTGATGTGGCTGTATCTCTGTAGTATGCTGATTTTAAGTCCTTTGGGTATAGGCCAAGGAGTGGGATAGCTGGGTCAAATGGTGTTTCCATTCCAAGCTTTCTGAGGAATCTCCATACTGCTTTCCAGAGTGGCTGCACTAATTTGCAACCCCACCAGCAATGTATGAGTGTACCTTTTTCCTCACATCTTATTTTGTAGGCTACACTGCAAAGGTGGGTGTGCCATAGCACAACACAGGCTTCAGATAATAATTAGCACATCATTTTTATAGTTTGAAACAATTCTTTGACATCATTTTCTTGGTCATCCAACATTTATTGAGTGCCTAGGTTGTGTCAGATAGTCATTGTATCAGATATTCTCTAGTAGGACTTTTAAGTTGATTCTCCTTTGGGGATTCTCCTTGCCTTCTATTCATAGGAGTAACTAAGAGTGATCCTAATTTCTTCTCTACTTCAGCCAGGTCTGAGGAAACTTCCATTTGCATTCCTTCCCTTTGGCAATGCCCAAGTGGTTAACTAACAGTGGATAGTCAATCCTGTTGGTTAATGAACTGAGCAAAGAGGTTAGGTCACAGTTTTGATTTGCATGGGCTGATTTCCTCTCTACCTGTGTACACTGTCCTTTCTCTACCTCCGATGCGTATGATTTCTTCTACCTTAAGAACTTTGTTCAATTTCATTCTACCCATAGTCATCTTATTTTATCCTCTAATCATTGAAATTTAATGTCATTTCCTTAACCAAGTCTTCTGTACCTCCTAGACCTGGTCAGATGCCTCGGTTTATATCCCCATGGTGCCCTGGACTTCTCTACACTGGTGTTTATTGGTACTTATAATTATACACTGTTTTGTTATTATTTGAGTAATGAAAGTCTCCTTGTCAGTTAGGATAGGGTTGAACTGCAAGAAGAAAACTTGGCCGATTATAGTTTATGTGCATGGGATTTATTTATTTCCTGTAACAACGTAGGCATTCAAACATATGTCTAGCAGCTCCCTGATTCCATACAGGGTTTAGATTATCTTTTCTCTTCTTTCTTTGCTGATTATAACAAGTATATTTAATTCTCCTGTTTATAAGATGACTGCTGCTATTCCAGGCATAGCATCTGTATTCCAGTCAGAAAAAAGAGAGAAGAGGAAAAAGTGAGCATCAACTGACTATTGCTTATGGCTCATTGGCCAGAACTTGTTCATGTGATCACACCTAATGGCAAGATAGTTCAAAATATTAAGTTGCTTTTGACGTTTTCTTTTTATTTAGTTTTACAACATATGGAGTGGGGGTAAGCCAAAGATAAATGGTAAAACAACTGAAGTGTACCAACCTATAGTGCCCATGACCAAACTTTCATATCCAAGATGGAAGGAATCATGTTTCTTTGGTTCACCATCACAAGCCCACCTCACACAATGTCTGCTTCCTTGTAGGTTCCCTGTAAGCATATTGTTGAATGTAAATGAATGAATAAATGAATGCTTACGAAAAGCATCTCACAGTTTAGGTCTTAAGAGGCATTAGAAGAGGCTAAATTGATCAGTGTTGTCTTGACACCACAGGTAGGAAGACTTTAAGATAAACATCATCGAAGTCCTCTCTATCATTTACATTGTCTTTATATGAATTAGGAAGAGGCACCCACCCCTTCCTTAAGACATGTTACTGCCATCTACTGGAAAATTATCTTAATAAAATTAGAAATCTATTGTATCTATGATGTGAATGATGCCTCTTAGATGGAGTGAGGTCATGTGCCACAAAAACCTGTGCAGCCTCATGTGGCTACCTTGTATGTTGGATGAGACCAATGAAGAAGCCATCAGATCTGTCTTCTGAAGCTGAGGAGGTGTGTACATTTTACCGGAGCCTGTAGGTAAAGACTTATTTTGAGGCAGCAGGAGTGTGGTGAGCAGAAAACCAGAAAGTGTTTTTGAATCTTTCTTCCTCCATAATACTGTGAGAATCACTTACTTTTTCTAAATTTCACCTTCCTTATCTCTTAATTGAGGACAAGAACACCTCTCCAAATATGTGTCAAATTTCCAATAAAATAGTGTACATGAAAGAATTGGGAATCTGTTTTAGTCAGCTTTTTCACTGCTGTGACCAAAAAGACCTGAGAAGAACAATTTTAAGGAGGAAAAGTTTATTTGGGGCTCATGGTTTCAGAGGTCTCAGTCCATTGAGTGCTGGCTTCATTCCTCTGGACCTGAGATAAGGCAGAACATCATGGCAGAAGTGTGTGGCAGAAGGAAGCAGCTGGGAACATGGTACTAAGAAGCAGAGAGAAAGTGACTTCCTTCACCATGGAAAAAATGTATATCCCAAAGGCATGCTCCCAATACCCACCTCCTATAGCCACACCCCACCTGCGTACACCTACCACTTAGTTAATCCTATCAGAGGATTCGTTCACTGACTGGGTTAAGGCTCTCATAACTCTATCATTTTGCCTCTAAACTTTCATGCATGGACACCTCACATCTAAACCATAACACTGCTAAACATTAGAAAAATGTAAGCTATCATTAGAAGCAAAGGCTAACAGAAAATATTAAGTGTGTGTTCAAATCTTATCTCTACCACTCTTTAGCTACATGACCTTGGATGTGTTACTTAGTTTCTCTGGACCTCAGTCTTCTCTATAAAGCAGATATGACGATATTAGAACCATTGTCAGGAAAGTTCAGAGGATGAAAATAGTAAGTGTTCAATAAATGTTAACCACTAACTTTAAGGCACTTGTGCTTGCATTGCACTCTGCACTTTGTATCCAGTATGATGTTGAAATACTTTTAAATCACGCTTGACTTTGTGACAAGAAAAAAAAAAAACAGTGAAATAAAGCAAAGTAATCCTAGACCTTTTCGTGAAGAGAGTCGACACTGGGAAAAAAAGCAAGTGACTGAGTACATTTCTTTTACTCTGGATCTGTTGTGATGTCTCTGAGGAGTCCCTTCTTCTTCCCTCCCCATCTCATGCTGCTCCCAAACACTCTGGGCTGAATTGTGATGCTGGTCCTGTTGAGTTGTAGCTGGGATTGTTCACAACATGGCTGGTGACACTTATTTCATCCAGGAGTCACGTGATTTACAGAGCAAAAAGGAACCAAAGGAATGAAAAGACCAGGCACTCAGGCAAGGTGGGGCAGATTAACCAACCAGAATCTTGGTTCCCATGGGCTCCAGATTCCCCTTCCACTCAACTCCTCCCTGCAGTCCCTCTGAGTATGGGACCCTGAAAAAAAATTCTCTTCAGATTCTGGAGCAACAAAACAGGTGGACAGAGGGGTTTGAAGAAGCAAGCGACAGACCATTTATTCAACTGCAAATAGCCCACCTTCTCATACAGTATGCCAGAACCTGATTGGCCTAACTGCCTAGTAACAAGACTTGGTCCTGTCTTCTTTTCCATGTATCTACTCATCATCACCACCACAACCCTCCCCCAAATCTCTTCAGGGTAGGGTTGTGCAGGAAACAAGATGTTTTCCCTTCATTTCTCACATCAAATTTGACTAGAGTAAACAGCACTTCATTTTCCTTCCTTCTGCCCCACCAAAGCCATTTTAGGGAAACTGTGCTGAATGCCCCAAATTCCTGGACTTGGTTGCTATGTGGCGTGAAGCTGACATCTTTTGTGCACGTCATGGTTTATGGCAGAGTGGTTAAAAATCAGCTCCCATTCTGGTGACTAAATTTTATTGACTTTTCCAGGGCCTGTGGTGGGACTGACATGTCCCCTATTTAATTACTTCCTCCTTCTTGACAGCAGATTGAGTTAACCAGAGGACACACAGGTGGCTCCAGGGCCAGAGAACTTGGAGTGGCCTTGGGTCCGCAGCTGAGAGGGGCTGAGGCGAGCACAGGCCTGGGGATGTAACAACCCTGCTGGCAGTTGTGAGCTGTAGTTTTATGGCTACACTGGGGGCAATAACTGAACAGTGGGGCCTTTGGACTAATTTGAAGAATGCTTTGCATAAATCCCAGCTGTTCACCATATGTCTGACCCTTGTAGAGGGGAGGGTGTGTTTCCCTCAGCTCTTGTTTCCTTCCCTGGAAGTCAAGACTAACCAAACCTTTAAATGCCCAGCTGGGGGTCTTTGGGGGAGAAGGATGGGTCACAAAAGCTTGAGTAAATTTAATCATAACCTAAATTTATGTTATGTTGTATCAGATTTTCCCTTCTAATGGCATCGTGTCATTTGGTCCTCACAAAACCCCATTATATAGGCCAAGTAGGAATTTTCCATTTACAGATGAGAAGACTGAGACCCAGAGAGATCCTGACCAATAATAAAGCAAAAATTTTGAGCTTACTCTGTGTAACTGTGTCAGGCCCTCTTCTAAGGATTGGAAAGATAATAATTTATTTCATAGTTGCATCAGTCCTACAAGGCAGGCATCATTTTTATCCCTAATTCATTGATGAAGGAGATGAGCTCAGAGATATTTTTCAACTTGCCTGGGGTCACACAGCTAGTTAGTAGTGGAGTTGGGTTTCAAACCCAAGCAGCCTGGCTTGGGAGTCTGTATAATCACTATACATGCTGTTAACCAGCTTGGCATTGATGGAACTGGGATCCACACATAGGTACTCACACTCCAAGTTTGGGTTTTCCCCTATGCCATACCACTCATCTTAAATTTACTCCTTAAAGATCCCCTATTCCTGGAAGCATTAGCCACAGCAATTTAGATTTGGACTCTTTTCATCTGGTATTGCAAAGTCTTTCACTTAAATTTATTTAATTACTCCCTCTTTACCTACTTACTGTGAAGTCAGAGGCCTACCAGTCCAAAGGAGCTATAAAGTGTTAGGAAATTGCTCCCAGACCAAGGCTTTGGAAAAATACAGGTATCTAGGTGTCAGAAGTTGCTAAAGCTTAGCAGCCCGATGCCTGGAACAAGTATTTTCCCTGCCCATTTCCTGGGAAGAATGGGCGTGGTTCTCACTGGCTGGCTGATTTTATGAGCATGCGCCCTCCAAAGTTTTACAAGTCCAGAGAGTTGGTCTCTCCAACTCCCCTGACAATTATGGGTCTCTTAGCTAAGTTGGTCTTTCAGACTGTGGCAAGTGTGAACAAATCAGGTGCAAGCCAGGCAGCTCTTTGAATGTGCAAGTAATCTCCAGCTGCTCAGGCTAACTTTCTCACAAGAGAAAACCACTAAAAACCTTCCTCCACATTTACTGATGTCCCAAAGAAAAACGTCTGGGTGTGTCCAGATTATTGTATTTCATAGCCAAAGTCACATGTAGGACAAATCCAAATTAGAATTTGTGATTATGACCAAAAAGCAGAAATGTGACTCCCATATTCAGTTCTGAATTGCCATTTTCTTTCCTCGTTTGCATATTAATACTGAAGTCAGGCATTAGGTAACATGCAGAACAACTTTGGTTGAGAAACCACAAAAGGCATATATTAGAAGGGGAAGAACAAAATGGTCTGGGTTGTAAGAATCATGTTTTTGGCAACTATTTCTCTAGGTTGATTTTATGGTTTGAATGTGTAGGGTCCCCCCAAAGTTTCATGTGTTGAAGGCTTGGTCCCCAAGGTAACAATGTTCAGAGGTGGGGTTTTAGGGAAGTGATTGAACCTTTAGAGTTCTAACCTCATCACTGAACTAATCCATTGATGTCTGGATGGACTACGGGGAATTGAGACCTTGGAGGAAGTAGATCACTGGGGGTGTGCCCTAGAAGGGTGTTTATTGTCCCTAGTCCCTTCCTCTCTCTCTCTCTCTCTCTCTCTCTCTCCCTCTCTCTCTCTCTCTTTCTCCTTCCTGGATGCCATGAACTGACTGCTTTCCTCTTCCGCACCCTTCCTCCATGATGTTTCTGCCTCATCTCATGCCCAGAGCAATGGAGCCAGCCAACTATGGACCAAAACCTCTTAACCCATGAGCCAAAATAAATCTTTCCTCCTTTTTAAGTTGCTTATGTCAGGTGTTTTGTTCATAGCAATGAAAAGTTGACTAACACAGTTGGAATCTCCCAGAAGTGGACTCTGTGGCAAGAATTTGGATACAACTAGCTCATTTGAGAACTTATTCCAAAAATATCATTAGGGTGGGCTGGGGATGTAGCTCAGAAGTAGAGCACTTGCCTAGCATGCACAAGGCCCTGGGTTCTATCCCCAGAACTGAAAACAAATAAGGCATCATTAGGGAGTAGAGAAGTGATTTCAGGGAAAAAAGAAAATCAATTCAGTGTCAAAGCAGGTTACCATCCACATATCAGAGAGAATATTTGGCCTTTAGTTTTTTGAGATTGGCTTATTTCACTTAGCATGATAGCCTTCAGATCCATCCATTTACCACAAAAGTCATAAAGTCATTCTTTTTTTTTTTACAGCTGAGTAATATTCTATTGTGTCAAAATATACTCTACTGTCTAAAATGAACAATGACAAAAAAAAATACAGATTACCATTCTGGGTGAAAACTGAAACTCTTCGACTGGGGTCCTCAGGTAGATGGTATGGAACATAGCGTCAAGTCTTAGTTGAAGGATGAGGAAGCTGTACTATTTATTCACCATGTCCTGTCATTGATTTAGAGTTGCCTCTACATATATTAATTCACTAACACTCTGGCCTCTCCATTTACTTATAGTAAGAATGTATTAGGGTACATAGGGACAGTGAGTATCAAGAGAATATGGACAGGACATTCACATCATCTGTCCCTCTCTGCTTAAGAGCCAAACCAGTTTACAAAGAAGGAAGTTATGAGTAAAGATGATATATTATGATTAGAATTCTTTTAGTTGCCAATGATAAAAATCACAACTCAGCCTAGCTTAAGAAAAAACAAGTAATGTAAGTCAGTTATAACACTGAAAAGCCCAGGGCTAAGTGGTCTCAGGCATAGCCAACTTTTGTTTGTCATTGGTTTAGGGATTCCCCTTATGTGTGTTGTCACTAGCACTCCGGCTTCTTCCACCTAAGGACATGAAATGAATGCACAATGCTATCAGGGCTTTGTCTTCTGTCCAGTTCTCATTCTGCTCTCTTGTGTGTTGGCTTTGTTATCTGGCTGGCTGAAAAGACAGTAGAAAAATGGCACCTCTAGGCTTATGTGATCATTTATCCTTCTGATCTATGAGGATTTTTCTAAAAATCAGAAATGATTTTTTTCTAATTATTTTAAACCATGGAAGATGAAGGAAATGAAATTGGTATGGTGCAGAAATAACTATATGTTCATGTTCATTGGAGCATCATTCACAATAGTCAAGATATGGATTCAATAGTGTCCATTAATGGATGAATTGATACACAAAAAATGTGGTGCATATATATGTTATAATACTATTAAGCCTTTAAAAAAGAAGGAAATCCTGCCATTTGCAACAACATGGATGGAACTGGAGGACTTGAGTGAAATAAACCAGACATAGGAAGATAAACACCACATGATCTCAATTATGTGTGCAATTTGAAAACTTTCAACTCATAGAAGGTAGAGAGAAGAATGGTGGATATAAGCAGCTGGCAGGAGAGAAGGGTTGGGGAAATGTTGGTCAGAGGATGCAAAAGATCTACAATATAACATAGTGACTACACTTAATAGTAATGTATTGTTTTCCTGAAAACTGCTACAGGAGCAGATTTGAAGTGTTCTCACCAATAAAAAAGAAAAAAAGATAAGCATGTAGGTAATGCATATGTTGATTAGCTTGACTTTCTAGGCATTGAGGTAGGCCTAGGAAATTGGTATAGAATACCTCTGGGTGTGTCTGAGTATGCTTCCAGAAGGTTGGGTCAGAAAGCGGCAGGGAAGAACTGTCATGAATGTATATAGAACCATCCAATAGGATTGGTTTGAAAAAAAAAAAAAAACAGAAATGGAAGCTATCACCAGGTTGTGCTCCAAGTTTCTTGAATGGGAGCATTTTTCTGATGGTGTCACCTATGAACATCTGACTTCAGATTCTTCAAATGTGAACTGGAACCATTGGCTCTACAGGGGTCTTTTATTTAATTCATACTTGTTCCTTATAGATGGATGTGATAGTAGAGTGTATTTTGACATATGATACATACATGGAGTATAACTTATTCTAATTAGGATCCCATTCTTGGGGTTGTACATGATGTGGAGTTTCACTTGTCATATATTCATATATGAACATAGGAAAGTGTATATGTATTTCAAAACACATTGTATATGATAAATATGTACAATTTTTAATTTGTCAGTTAAATAAATTTTTTTTAAATATGAAATTAAAAACATGTTAGGGAAGGCTTTGATTGGCTTCTTGTGTGCCATATGCCCATCCCTGTCCCAACTGGTGTGGCCGAGAGAATTGAACAAATAGAATTGGCTAGACTCAGGTCATGTGTTGTATTAAAGAGGATAGTGTTATCCTACCCAAACATCCGACCTAAGAAGCAGAATTTCTGGACTGGAAGGAGGGATGATTCTAGTATAGTTGTTCTCCATTATCTGCTGGGAATATATTCCAAGACTCTTAGAGGATGCCTGAAACCATGGATAGTACTGAAACTGAAGTATGTTTTTCCCTATACCTATACACTTATGATGAAGTTTAATGTGTAAATTAGGTAAGAGATTAACAATAATGACTACAAATAAAGAGCGATTCTAATAATATATAATGATAAAAGTTATGTGAAATATTTTCTCTCTGTCTCAAAATACCTTATAGTACTTTTAGATTTTGCTTCAAAGAAGCACTTTACAGGATCTCTTTGGCATTTCCAAATTGTTGGCATCATTTCTCTTGTACTTTTAGGTCATTATTAATTAAAAAATGTTATTTGAACACAAGCACTGTGATACTGTGACAGTCAGTCTGATAACTGAGACGGCTACTAAATGACTAACAGACACAGTGTGTACAGCATGGGTACATATTGGACCAAAGGATGATTCATGTCCTGGATGGAATAGAGGTTTCATCATGCTACTTATAATGATGTGCGATGTAAAATTTGTGAATTGTTTATTTCTGGAATTTTCCATTTAATAGTTTCAGTCTGTGGTTGAATGTGGGTAAGTGAAAGCATGGAAAGTGAAACTCTGGATAATGGAAAGCTATAGTACTGGGCTTAGAAATGGGCTTTGAAACAACTTTTTTTGTTGTTGCTGATTTCCATCCATGGTTTAGGCATTTCCACATGGCTCATTTAATGAGCCATGCGTGGTGTCACCAAACATGGATTCTGTGTGCACGTCAGTCCTCGTGCACCAATCTGAATTAGCCCCAGAACACTGTTGGGTGATTTCCCATGAAGAGGGACCCTGGCAGACTGTGTGGCCCCTGTAACTGTATGAGAAAGACAAGCTCTATCCTGGGAAGACTTGGTAGCCATGAAGGCTCCAATCAGGAACTTGACAGGACAGCTTGCTTTGTTTCGCATGTATGATGCTTGGGATGGACTGCTGTGTTGAAACAAGTGGTCTGCCTTTTCCACACTTCTCATCTTGCAAGCACCTCCAGGAAATATTCAACTGACACTTTGATGAGTTCAAAATAATATTTAGCAACTTTTATTCCACTGCTGTGTAAGCTCCATGAGAGCAGGGATTTTTCCTGATTTGTTCAGTGCCATATCACCAGAGGCTAGGAGAGAGCTCAGGAAAACACACGGACAGTTGATATTTGCAACACGAATACAAGAATGATTGTAAGTCCACAGAGGTAAATTCCCCAGTAATTACAAATGTGCACACTTTGTGAGTGACTCACCTCACACATTACATTCAAGGTATGCAGACCTCACTTTGGATCTCACAGTTGTCATCACAGGTCTTTCAAACTTTCTCATCCTAAGCCTGGGAGGGACCCCAGTTGATGACGGATGTTCTGAATCCATAGCCAACACTGATTATTGGGGTAAGAAAACTGCAACTCTGGCCCTTTGTCCTGCAATTGCCACTCTGCTTTCTTTGCTTCTCAGTTCATCCAAACTGATGGTGCTTGTTGTGTTTGCAGAAGTGGTTCTTCCTTCCTGCACTAAGGTTCAGCCACTGTCACACAGGGACAGACCAAGATGGCATTTCCTCATTAAGTCACCAGAGCCTGCCGGGGCTTGTCTGATTAGAGTCTCCTTACACATCGGGGACAGAGAACTTTCTGCCTTTGCAGTTCTTTTGTTTCAGAATAAAAAAGCAGAGCAAGGGAGCTGCAAGGTTGGAAAGTTGTTAAACACACACACACACACACACACACACACACACACACATACACACACTTACACCAAATCAGATTTGCTGATAACAGGAGAACGGGAAGGCCTGAAGCTGAGGGAGCGTTTCAAGGTCACAGGCAAGCAGGGGCCTGCGGTGGTGATGATGGAAAAGATGAATAGACAACAGTTGAATGCATTATTTAGTGTGTTCCACATCGCAAAGCCAAGAATGGTTCCTTCGCACCAGAAGATTTGATGTATCTGGCTGCCTGTCTCCTCAGAGGACCCCCCACCCTCCCACCCCCGGTCTCCTCTTGAGTTCATGGAGACATGGTTGTCTAGGTGACAACTGTCAGGCAAGAAGCTGCAAGCTGAAGAATAAAATCGCCTTAGCTAATAGACCAGCATGCTATTATGTACCTGAAGGTTTAACTGCTATATTACCCTGAAAGAATCATTTGGAGGGGAGGAAGGAGCTCACTTTTCCCTGGGCTACATCAGTGAATTCAATTTCTATTGAAGAGAGACTAGCATTTTAAAAACCACTGTGTGTGGAGCTTCGAGTCCTTTTCTTCTTTCGGTGAGAAATGATTTAATAATGAACTTACAACTGCAGGGCCTCCAGTCAGCCCCCTGGAGCCCTGGAAGAGGGAAGAGGCGGTGTGCAGGGGCCAGGGGCTGGCAGGCTCCATCCTGTTCTGTCCCTGCTCGGGCCCGGGCTCTGTGACTGAGGTTACCCCAGAGCAACTTGGTTCAGATGCATGTAGAGTCGGAGCAATAATTTTCCTCCCTCACAAGATTGCCGGGTGCCTCTAATTAACGGTTGTGAATTCCTTAGATGGGGTTGTTATCAGATGGAAAGGGGCTAATTGTACCGGTCACAATAGTTAACCTTTTCCAGAAGGAAGAGTGTGTGTGTGTGTGTGTGTGTGTGTGTGTGTGTGTGTATACGCATGCACTCCTTGGTTCTTTCTGCAAATGAGGCAGAAAAGCTTGAGAATTATCAAAATTCTTTGGCATCGAGACACCAGAAAATGAAAGACTGTATTCAACGAGACTTTACCACCAAGCCAACAGTGGCCTACATTTACTGGGCTCTTTCTAGCACTAAGCACTAAACAATTTGCCAGTTGGATCACGCTTAACTCTCAGCATTTCTGACTGTTCAATATGATGATTTTCATCATGATCTACAAATGGGGAAACTAAGGCTTAGCAGGCTAAAGAGACTTCCAAGGCCTCACCCTTTTACAAGTGAGGGACTTATAAATTCAGAAGAATCCCCTGAATACTGAGAATCGAGCAAGAATACAGGCGCTTCCTGCATTAAAAAGCAACTAGAAGCCCTTATGCAATGATGTGGAAAACTTTGCCAGGGCTGTCCCACACTCTGGGCACCAGGGTAACCTCCTGCCTTACCTTTTGCCCCAATTTGTGGCTCTGCCCTGTGTTTTCTTTGACTCCTTTCTTGGGTTACAAATAGTATCTCTGTTCCATTTCCCTGTGACTCAAGTCTTGCCTTCCAATTGCCTACACCCCTTCAGAGGCAAACCTAAAAGGACACACCTATGTTAGTCTCCCACTATGTTCTGGGTGGTGTTGGGTAATTGAAGAGACACAGATAAGTGGCATCGAGACCCTACTTTGGGTCCAGCATGGTGGCACATGCCTGCAATCCCAGCAGTTCCAGAGGCTGAGGCAGGAGGATTACAAGTTTAAAGTGAGTCTCAGTGACTGAGCAAGGCCCTAAGCAACTTAGTGTACCCTATCTCTAAATAAAATATGAAAAAGGACTGGGGATGTGGTTCAATGGTAAAGTGCCCCTGGGTTCAATCCCAGTACCAACAAACCAACAAATAAACAAAAACAAAACAAACCAAATCCTGTTTTGAAGAAATTCAGCCAGGAGAAGAAATGAGATGAAAACACATGGTCAACATGACATGACCAGTACAATGATACTAAGGAAAACAACAACTATTTTCTGAGTGCTTCCTATGTGCCAGGTCTTCTGCTGAGCACTGGAAACAAGTCCATGAGAAAGGTAGTGTTATTTTTATTCCAGAAATGAGAAAACCAAGGTATAAGGAGGTTAGGACACTTTCCCAAGATTGTACAGGTAGTAAGTGGCAAAGCGGGAATTAGAACTAAGGTACTATGTCTCCAGAGTGGATTCTATTAATTACTATGCTATATTGCACATATATAGACCAGTATAGAAGCATGCATATATTACAAGGAAAGCTCAGATGACAGGTCGTAAATTCCTTCCTAAGTAGAATGGTTCACAGAAAGAGACAGTAAAAAGGTATAAAGAAGAGGGGGAATAAGCTTGCACATTTTATTTTATTTATTTTTAATTCATTATTTATTTTCTTTTTTAATGATCAATGTTTATTTGGTTAAGTATTTGCTAGGAGAGACAAAGGAGTTCTGTACTATGAGTTCAAACACATTGCATATGAAAGTACACAGAATCAACAACCCAGAGGACACAGTGGAGACACTGGGTTCCTGATTTTGGCCTTATGGCATATATCTAAGTTTGCACAGTAAACTATTTCAAAGTTTTGTGGCTTGTAAAAATTAGGATAATTATTGATTATCTTTCATGGTTTCTGTGGGTTCAGGATTCAGGAGTGACCCAGATGGGTGTTTTTTTGACTTGGAGTCTCATATGAGGTTGCACTTATATTTCACCTGGGTTGCAGTCATTTCATATGGCTCACTCACCTGGCAGCTAAGTTAGTGCTAGCAACTGGCCGGGGAGCTAAGTTCTCAATATGGGCATCATTTTACAGTACTGTTCGAATGTCCTCATGATGTAGCATCTGGCTTCCCTAGGGTAAGGAATCCAACAGACTGAGGTAGAAGATGTAATATCTTTATGACTTAAATGGAGTCATGCAACAGCCCTGATTCGCTATGGGAGAAGACTACAAAAGGACATGAATGCCTGGAGATGGAAATCATTAAGGACTATCTTGTAGTTCACCAACTTGAACTTAAAGTTTCTATACGTAAAAGGCAAAAATCCCCATGGCCTCCCCCCATTTGCCTAAGGTTTGCTGTTTCAAGCTATAGGTCTTTGGGATCAGGGACACCAGTGCTTTATGAGGATTTGGGGTGTTTGGCACCTCAGAAACTCTGTGGTTCTGAACAAAATGGCAGTTTTGATGAGGTTGGAGGAGGTGAACTCAAACTAATAGGGAGGCTTGGAAGAGAGGCTGGAACTGGGGACACCTTTAGGCATCTTGGTAACTAAGCCAAATTGCTAAATACCAATCTACTATTATTTAAATATTTGACCAGGCCCATGTTCTAGGCTACGTATCTTATGGGAACATAATATAGTCAACCAGAACTTCCTGCTTCCAGCCATGCTAGATATTGGGGAAAAGTTGTAAGCAAAGAAGGTATGGCCCCTACTCCTATGGTGCCATATGGAATGTATTAGAAAGTCTAATGAGAAACAGATATTGATCAGATAACAATAAAAGTAAATGTGTACTTATGAAGTGAGATAAGCACCATAAAGGAAAAGATGTGGCATCAGGAGATTAAAGACAGGAAACACTAAGGAAGTGAGCCTTGAGCTGAGATCTGAAAGATGAATAGGTAAACAAAAAACAGGGACAAGCAATCCAAGTAAAGGGAACAGCATGTGCATAAAGGAGTTGTTGCAACTGAAAGGACCCTAGTGTGACTGAGGCCTAGGATGTGTGTGTGGGGAGGCAGTCAAGTATAAGAGGAGGGTAGAGAGGACCAGATCATGCCAGACCTTATAGCTATGTTAAGGCTGTTGTCTAATAATGAGAATGCACTGAAAGGTTTTACAGTAATACAACTGCATGATCAGATTTGTGTTTTGGAAATATCCATGTCTGACTTATGGAGACTGGATTAGAGAGGGAAAAACTGGAGGTAGGGAGATCAGTTAGGGATTATAGAAGAGAGATGTTGGTTTAGATCATGATGCTGGTAGTGGAGAGAGTGAGAAGATAGTGGAATTGAAATATATTTAGGTTGTAGAACTGACAAGTTATTGTGAGCTGGTAGGTAAAAAAACAAGCATCAAGCTCAAGGGTAAGGTAAGACTATGAAGGGAAAATGGGAAGTCAGAATGGACTTTTACCTCTAAAAGGTAAAAGGAATAGGGTGATGTATGAAAGACAGGTTGGCTAGAGAAAGCTAGCACTTAGTCTAAGGAGAAGGGTTGTGTAGTGCCCTGGGTGTTTGAGTAGCAGTCTTTGTTGCTGAGTAATTGGCTATTCCTATGTATGGTTCTGGAGTATAACAACCTGTGGAGGTATAAATAATAATGCTATAATGATCACTGTTGCTATTCTGTCAGACAGCAGCCTTGTCATGTCACCAAGTGCTCCTTGGTATCCTTCATTGAGTAGAACAATTCTACTTTGGGGGTATAGCTTGCACCGGTCACAATAGTGTCTCTGAGGAGACAGCCAGCCAGATACATCAAATCTTGTAAAACAGCATAGTCTGTGTCAAAGATACATTTCCAAACATAGAGGGATGTAAAAGTAGTCAGTTCTTGCCTGGTGGGATAGTGCACACCTGTAATCTCAGTGGTTCAGGAGGCTGAGGCAGGAGGATCGTGAATTCAAAGTCAGCCTCAGCAACTTAGCAAGGCCCTAAGCAAACTCAATGAGACCCGGTCTCTAAATAAAATATAAGAAAGGCCGGGGATGTGGCTCAGTGGTTAAGTAGACCTGGGTTCAATCCGTGGTACAAAAGAAAAAATCAGCTCTCAAGAGTAACTTTAGACTGCACATCTGAAATGATAATTTAATTAAAAAATACAGGTAATTTAAAAATATTGTCAGCTTGGGCTGTTATAACAAAGTACCATAGATTGGATTGCTTAACCAATATAAATTTGTTTCTCACAGCTCTGAAAGGTAAAAAGTCCAAGTCCAAGATGCTAATATGTTCAGTGCTGTAGAGGGTCATCTTCCTGGCTTGTAGACTCCTGTCATCTGGCTGTGTATTAGCACTCTCTCTTCTTTGTACTCACTGAGAGAGAAAGCTCTGGTCTCACTGCCATTAGTTATAAAGACACTAATCCTATTGTGGGAACTCCACCCTCATGACCTCATCTAAACCTAATTAATCTCCCGAAGGCTTTACTTCCTGTTGCCCCATCACACAGGTGTTAGGATTTCAACATATGAATTTAGATGGGACACATTCACTCAAAAATAGTAGATGTTTAAATAGGGAGACCCATGACCAATGGAATGTATTAGAAAGTCTAAAGATGGAGTCAAATAAATAAAGGAATATGGTTATAACAGTGGTATCTCCAACTAGTATGGAAAATGATGGACTGATTAAAAACTGATGTTAGGACAACTAGTTAGTGATCAGGATAAAATAAAAAAGAATTGAATACTCATATTAGGAGATATTACAAATTTGATCCAAGATTCAAACACAAAAAGATGTAATCTTAAAAAGTATTAGATGAAAATGTGGAAGAATTCTTGTATAACTTTGGAGTAAGTAAGACCTTTCCAAGTATAAGACTTAACCATCAAAACCTATGAAAGTTAAATAAATTTAGCTGCATAAAAATCAGACTAGACTTTCTGCCTGAAAATAATACAAAGTACAATAAACAAAGCTGAACTACAATAAGATGCAAATAAGTGTAAACTAGAAGAATAGTTACCACTTATGTCATGAGGTGCAAATCTTGCTGGAAAAGTCTATAGGAAGAACAGTAACTTAATATAAAAAAGGATGAAGAAGACAAACAGATTTCATAAAATAAATATAAATGGTTGTGAAAAGTTATGAAAAGATGCTCAATTACACTCACAATGAGAAATATGCAATAAAACTACTGATCTATCATTTATTTTTACATATTAGGCTTATAAAACAACACAACAGCAACAAACATCCTACTACCTATTGGCAGAAGTACGAGGAACAACAACAATCACACAGTAATTGTGGGAGAGTAATTCCGTATGACCCCCTCATGGCAGAAAATTTGTCAATGTTCGTCCAAATTACAAATACCTATTCTATTTTATCCAACTATTAATTTTAGGATTTTGTCCTACAGAAATACTTGCTGTCTTGTGCACTGTTTTACACACAAGGCTATTCATATAGCATTATTTGAAATAGCACCAGATTGGGAACAATGAAAATGTACCACAATAGAAGACTGGTTAAGTAAATTATATTTTTTCTGATCACTGTAAACATAAATGAGGGAGATCTACTATTGATATAAGGTCTCCAAGTTATACTTTAATTGGAAAAAGCAACAAGCAAACCATTATATTCTTGTTGCTACTTGAAGCAGGTATAACTGATATCTGTACTGATATTTGCTTGAATAAATTAGGGAATAATTCTATAATATGCGTTTTTCACATTTTAACAACTGCAAAATAGGAATGCCTTTCATTATATGGCACTTTAGAATTATAATTAGCCATATTATTTTCTTTCTTCGTGGTACATAAAATAATGGTGCATCTTACAATTGATGATATCTTAGATTTGATGGAATACAGTAATAACAGTGGTTACCTATTGTGAAGGGAGATTGGGAAAGGGATGAGGAAGAGTCTCTTAGTTTATGTGCTTTGTGGTTTTCATTTGTGCCAAGTGAACTTATTGCTTACCCCCAAATTGAATAAATAATAATATTAATAAAAATGAAATAATAGGAGCTAATATATATGGTGGGCAATAGATTAGTTCCTAGGGTATATATACTCCTAGAGTGATGTTCCAAGTAATAGAGTCAGTTCAGAAGAGATTAAAATGGGACACAAACTGACCTACACTTGGCACATGCTTTGATGGGACACAACAGTGTGCTATGAAGATCTAGGTCCTCCTGGGAGGGAGGCTGTTGGCTTGTCAGCATCATGCTTGATTTGGCCAGTAGGCAGGGCATGTGATTTTCTGCATTAGGTTAATGCATCTTTGGTTTGAGAAGAAGAAAGACATTGCATCATCATAAAGCCTTAGGAAAGGTGAAGACCCACAGTCAAGGCATCGCCTATGACCTAGTAGAAATTTTTAGAGCTCTTAGGCAAAAGTCAATGCTTGGGCAAACACAGAACTGAACCAGGACCTTGCTCTTAGCCTTTTCTCTCTTCAGTTGAATAGATGGACTCTGAATTAGATAGGTTTTCTTTTTGGCATTTTTTTAGTGTTGAGAATAATTGGTTTTCTTACCCTCCTTCCCACTCCCATAAACCTTTATCAGCCTCATCTGGTGTTATAGTTTGGATTTTAAGTGTCCCTCAGAATCCCATGTGTTAAAGGTTGGGTCCCCAGAGTGGTACTTTTGGAAAATGGTGGAAACTTTAAGAGGTGGGAACTAGCGAGAGGTTTTAGGTCACTGGAGGTTATACCATTGAAGGGAACTGAGGCACCTTGGTCTCTTCTCTTTATCTTTTTCACTTCCTGGCCTCCATGAAGTGAGCAACTTTGTTCTGCCATACACACCTGCCATGGCATACTGCCTTGCCATAGGCCCAAAACAACAGGTAAATCAATCATGGTTTGGAACCTCCAACTCTGTAAGCCAAAATAAATCTTTTCTCTTTATAAGTTGATTTATCTCAGTTATCTGTTATAGTAGCAAAGCTAACACATTAGATAAGATGTTGACAAGAAGCAGGGGAACAAGTTTCATGGGACGGGCCAGATATAGTATTCTGAGTTGTGTTCCAAAGGTTTTTAATGAAGAGTAGAGCTGGGAGAAATTCTAGCAAGTCTTTCTTTTTGTGGGTGGAAAACTTTGTAACTTTATGGAACATCAGTTTAGGTTCAAGAAATCAGGATTTTAGTTCCTCAGTTAACAGCTGGATGATTTCTCAATAGTCTTTTAGTGGCTCTTCCCCTCAGTTTTATGGATGTGATAATACCTTTTCTTCTTTCCTTAAAGGACTGTAGTGAGAATAAATGACAGTGTTTGTGAAGACGTTGAAACACAAGTCTATCAAAGTGCTACAGGTAGAAGTAAGGTTCTATTTTTGCCATCATTTAAAGGGGAAGCAGAATTGTTTTGCGTGTTCACTTGAAAGAGACAGTCATACCTCAGATAGAAAGTCTTCTTTCCCAACTGCACCATGATAGTTAGGAAACATCTCTGAACAATGACAATTAGGAGCAAAGAGGGACTAGTTGTGTCACCACTTGGTGAAGGAAAAAACGCTAATAACCAAATATCCTTCACAAAGTACTTTCACACCCTTTATCCACATCATCCTTCCAACATCTTTGGGGGTAGGTATCAGCATTACTCTTCTTGTATTATATAGAGAGAATCTGACATAGGGAGCTGAGCTAAAACTTGGACCTGGGATTCCTCTAGTGCCCAAATTTGCTCTCTTCCACAATGCTGTCTTTTCCACTCTCCTGTATTCTCTGATCTCAGCAATGTGTTGCAGATACCAAAAACATCTGGGGCTTGGGCTGCCAAGGGGACCAGAGATAAAGAATGGGGGGCATGGAAACTTTTTTTACTTCTAAAACAAGCTATTATCACATGTATACTAGGACATATGGTGACCATCTGGAACGGAAGTCACTTAGGTCATTGCTGAAATTCAGTCTAAGAACAATATATTCAGGTTAGGTAGAATTACAATGACCTACTCTTCTAAAAGTTTGTCTTCAGGGAGAATGCCTTTGAAAAATGGTGAATAAGAGTAGCAGTAATCTGTTGACTAACAAAATAAAATGTCAGTTGATATATGGAGTCGATATATGGTACTGGTTGACCTTAAATGTCTTCAGGCAGGTTGTATCCTAATCTTACCATAGATGTCACTGTTAATGATCTGGCCATGCAAGATTACACAAACAAAAGGGGCACCTACAAAGGAATCTAAGTCAGTTCTATTAATCAAGTGCCCCTAATGAAGAAGCAGATAAACAGTTCCAGCTGGTAGCAGGAAGGGTCAGAACAGAGACAGGCAAAATCTGGCCCCAACCTATTTTTGTAAATAAAGTTTTATTTGAACATGACCATGATTATTTATTCATGTATTGTTTGGTTTTGTGCTACAATGGCACAATTGAGTGGTCAAAAGAGAGGCTGTACGGTCTGCAGTGCTGAAAATATTTATTATCTAGCCCTTTATGGAAAACACTTGCTGACTTCTGTTCTAGTCAATGGATATGTAGGTGAGCTTGGACTTGTGAGCACTGCCCAGAACTCTGGGGCATGTCTTTTACTGATGAGACCTAAGAAGAAAAGAACAATAGGAATCTCTGTAACAATAATGATGTCCAAGAGAGATGCTTCCAGGGGCCTTGTTCCACCTGAAAGGGGGCAATAATCCTATAGTGTCAAACACCAGGGATCCCTAAGCTATGTATATGTAGTCTATCTGTTTGTGGTCTGAAGAGTCTCAGAGATCTGGACATCCATTCCATTGACTGCATTCTCTATTAAATTCCTTGATGCTTGATCAAAACTGAGACAGAGAGAGCCCTTGTTAGAAAACTACTGTGAGGATTTCCCTTGGATATTTGAATCTTCTCTTGGAAAATTAAGTGACTTGACAGGCAATTTTCAAGGGCTAGTAGAGAATGCAGTGACAGCAGTGAATCAGGCTCACATAGATGGTTTTTGAAACCAACTGAGTAGATCTTGAGGGAACCTCAGTGACCATATAAGCCAAAAGAATGGAATGGCTTATTAAGGAACTCACTATGAAGCAAATGGTAAATTCTTCTTCATCCATTCAAGTATTTCTCACCATGCCTTGAAATCTAACATCAATATATAGAACATTGTCTCAAGTATTCAATGAACCAGTGGAGTGTTTATAGGTTCAATTATGGGCTGCCCTTTATGATCTGGACCTGCAAGCATAGATGGCTATTTGAAGGAAACCATAAACCTATGACCATCCCTGAAGCTCAGTTTCTTCAAGGGTTAAGGAGCTGGGAAGGGGGATATGAGAAAACTTATGTGGGCTCCTGGAAGAGGAAGAATGAGGTATCTGCAATAGTTGATATATGGCTCTTTCATAAATGACTGAAATAGTAACCTGGGTCAGAGACAATGGCATGGGAAGTAGCATAAGTAGACAAAACAAAGGGAAAGAAAGGAAGCACATCCCAAGAATATTGCTAGGGTCTACACCCTTGCATAGGAAATCATTCAGACTGAATCAGCATCCAAAGCCATGGTAACTAAGGAGAAATAAAGGCAACTCAGGCAAGGGAAGTAATTCCATATAATATGCTAGAGCAGTATAGACACACTAAGTCATAACAATAGTGTGAGACATATAGAATAAGATTCCATGTGCTGATAACATACCGACTCTCATATAATAGCAATTGCAGTGTAGGTTCACAGGGTTCCAGAAAGCCATTGTTATTTTGTAGTTGGCTCTGTAAAAACCTGGAATAAATGAGTGTAAACCTGGTTTACATGATGACTGCTATTGTTCTA
Organism: Sciurus carolinensis; assembly: GCF_902686445.1. Classification (NCBI taxonomy): domain Eukaryota; kingdom Metazoa; phylum Chordata; class Mammalia; order Rodentia; family Sciuridae; genus Sciurus; species Sciurus carolinensis. Next base: position 32,250,707 of record NC_062232.1, read on the forward strand.
AATATGTAAACAGATAAACAATTATAAACACAGAGTGCCCAGGAAGGGGTTGCACAGTAACAAAATAACTGCCTAAGGTTGAGATGGTTGCATAATTGAGTGTCATGTCTGTTTAGAGAGATCCCAGGCACCCACAAACAAGCATAAGGTCAGACCAGTGGAAGACCTCAGTAGCATGGTGAACCAAAAACTTAAAAAGTAGAATAAGGACCTTGAAAACTATTGTTTGGAGGTGTCCCATTGAGTGTGGAGTTTTAAACTTTGCTTTCCTCACCATAAGTCAGTTCGAAAATCTGGCCGCCCCTTTAGATCATGGGCCTTTGAGTAAAAGAGAGAGGATGTATGTGTTTGGAAATGAAATCCCTAATAAACTGTTATGGTGATAATCAGTTGAATTTGTTTTTTGACATTTGTCCCAAGACAGTTGAAAAATTTATTACATAGCTGTGGGCACTAAACTGTGTAAAAAGTAATAGGGATCTGAATCCATACAGCCACCCCTATCTAAAGACTTCTTGCTTAATAGGGGAAACCAACACATAAACAGATAATTTTCAAACAATTTATTAAGATCCAGATAGTTAAGGGAACACAGAGGAGAATCTTATAGCTCAACAGAAGATGTTTTGAAAGGTTCTGGAAGGAGAAAATACTTGGTTCTCCCAAGGGGCCAGTAATGGGAGAGGGAAGCAGAAAGAAAATCAGGGGACCTAGAAACAAGAGACTGGAGTAATTCAAGAAGTAATGAAAAGACATCAGTGTCAAATACAGAAGATAGGGACCAAAAACCTTTTTTTGGATTTGGAAATGAGGAGGTCATTGGTGATCTTAAATAAGGATGTTTTCGTATGGTGGTAGAGGAGCCAAGAGCTAACGCTGAAGAATGAATGGAAATAGCAGCATAGGCTACCCTCTGAAGGGTTGGGGGAATAATGGACAGGGGTTGGAGGAGATAAAAGGAAGGGGTGTGTGTGTGTATGTGTGTGTGTGTTGCATTTTTAGTTTAATTTTCAGCTTGATATTTATCATGTCTATAGACTGAGAAGAAAGTGATTAGAAAGAGTGAAATGGCAGAGAAAAGAAGGGGCACCACCAACAGAATTGTGAGGGAGAAGCTGGCCTTGAACAAGAAGGCTACTCCCATTCTTTCAGATTACGGGAAGGCCTGATGAGGAGTGGGTACCATATAGTTAAGTCAGTAGATGGGATAGGGTGGTGGTAATGGAAGCTTCCATGGCTTCGATTTTCTTAGATTATAGAGGCACTGGTATCATCAGAGAGTCCAGGTTATGGAGGCTAGGCAGGAAGCCAGAGGAAAGCAGTACAGGCCTGAAGTGTTCCTGAGAGGACTGGGCAAAGCACTGAGTAGGGACCAGCTCAAAACTTGCTGGTGTCCCAACCACTATGGTATAGAAGTTTCAATGCTTCACATATTTCCTTCTCTGTTGAGTTCATCCCATGACATATTTCTTTGATGCTGTGGTCATGGATTTGATTTTGCAGTAATTGGTTCCATGTTTTTTGTGAAGAAGAACATTTCTAAATCCTTGGAAAAACAGGGAGGCAGACCAGTAGGGCAGAAGATGGAATTGGTGGCGGTGTTATGACACCCTACAATTGAAGTTGAACACCTGATTGATCCTGCTGTTCCCCAAAATAACTCTGCTCTTCCTTTAAAGCATTTATTCCAGACCATGCAGCGAATCAGAGCAGGAGTCCTGCATGGAGTAGAGTCTTCTTCAGCAACCACTGTCTCTTATGCCATCTCAGTTATGCCCATCCATCCCAGCTTAATAACTGACAGGAGCCATCTGTCATCTTCCCTGTCCATCCCTAAACACTGTGAAACTGCCCACATATGGTTCAGTCTCAACTCCCCATGACCTCAGGTTCAGATCTCTTGGCCACCCCACTCCCTAGCTCCATCCCTGTTCCAAATGAACTTCACTGGAATGCATGCTATTATAGTCATCCTTGTTTAAACCACTTGCTTGGCATTTATTATCTACCACTTTATTATTGCTAGTTTTCCATGTAAATTTATCTTATCCCCTTTCTGGCTGAATGAATCAATAGCCTTCTTGAAGACAGGATGGAACCTTGCATATTTGGTTTCAGTGGTACCCAGCACCAACCCCCAGCTGCTGCTAAGAAAATACTGGTTTACATGTCTAAATGGATGGATAAAGCAGGTCTAAGATACATTCTGACTTGGACAAGGTGGTTCTTTTCTGACCCCTGGAATACTATGCATTTGAGAGTAAATGCATAGTATTTGACTTTTGGGTAAAGCCAGGAAGAAAGTTACCAATAAATATGACTTTCTTATTGAAAAGTGTGTGAATGGTGATTAGCAGCTGCCAGTTAGTATTTACTGATTGTCTGGAACATGTTACAGGAGGGCATTTGAAAAACCATATGGAATGGAAACTTGTACCCTCTGTGGCCCTCAGGACTCCTGCAACCCACAGTCACCCTCTCCTCCCTCATCCTGACCTTGTTTCCAAACACTCATTCCTGTGGGATAGGCCTGCCAGTCATATAAGTGTCCCCATAAAGCAGAGGGCGTAGTCCCAGCACTGTGCTTGCACTTAATTTGTTTTGCTGCAAAGGTGAAATAGGACTTTCTTTTATTCCATCTGATTTATGGAGCAAGAACAAAAAAAGATTGTGTAAGTAAGAAGCACAGAGATAACTACTATTCCTTCTTGTGCTTCATGAACTTGAGCCTTGCCTGCTAAATCAGATGCTCCTGGTTTTAGGGTTGAACCATGGAGTTGGGAGACTGAATTCTTTAAGTGTTCTTCTAAAGAAAACCCTGTCTGGAATATTCCTGTGGTGGAATATTCCTGGATGAGTAATGATCTTGAGCATCCTTATTAGATAAGATGTTTGGATTTGGTGTTAAAAATGGAACAAATCAAAGGTCATTTCATTGCTTCTTGTGGCTAGATATGAATTAAAATCATGGATTTTCTAATTCACTCAAGGCCAGACTATCTTTCATTTTAAGCCCTGATGTTTTTGCATTTATCTTCATTTTTTTTGTTTTTTTCCCCTCACACCACAAAGGACAAAATAACACTTGAGCACTGCAAAAAAGGTTTCAAGGCATTTCATTATAAAACTTAAAATTCCCTTTGTTTGTCCTAGCTACATTCCAGGCCACATGCCAGGTATCCTTTACATTATTCCTGGAATAGGCCTCTATGCCACCTTTCCAAATCTTTAAAGCATAAAGTTATGTATTTAAAATAACAAAGGAACACCTGAAGGTTAGGTATGATGATATGCTTATCTTAACCACCTGCTGTGGTTTGAATGCATCTCCCAAAGTTTATGTGTCAGACACAATCCCCAATGCAACAGTGTTGACAGGTGGAAACTTCAGGAGCTATTGGGAATGGATTAAGGCTGTTGTTGCAAGAGTGGATCACTTATTGAAAAATGTGTTCCTGATAAAAGAATGGGTTTGATCCCCTCTCACTCTGTCTTTATGTGATCTCTCACCATGTGACACCTTCTGCCATGTGATGACTAATTAAGAAGGCCCTCACTAGATGCAGACCCTTAATCGTGGACTTCTTGGCCTTCATAACTGTAAGAAATAAATCTCTGTTCTTTATAAATTATCCAGCCTCGGGTATTTTGTTATCATAGACCCAAACAGACTAAGACACCACCCTAATTGCTTGATACCCTAACATTGAACTTGGTGGATTCCAAAGCATTGATTTAGTCCTGTGATGACTGGTTCCAAGAATTAAATTTGCTTCTCTATCTTCTCAGAACCCGATGGGTTCTCTTTACTTCAGACTAAAACCAACTTCCTGGTTCACCATGGAATCTCTTGTGTGACAGTTTCTGGTCTTTCTCTAACCACAGAAACCTATTTTGCAAATGAGACAGTCTTCATGCCACAGATCTTGTTCTATTGTCTCCATAAATATGCTCATACTTGTCATGTCATGTGTCCCATATTTGATTTGCAATATCTGGCCATCTATAGCCTATGACAGAAACAAAGCCACAATTTTTAGTGAGCTATAATACACAGCAGTGATCTCAAATTTGAAGGCATCTGCAAACCACCTAGAGTTCTTGTTAAAATGAGGATTCTGATTCAGTAGATCTGGGGAAGGCCCTGAGACTTTGCATTTCTAACAAGCACCCAAGGGAAGCCACACATTGATTTAGCCTCCTGTAAGGTAAGTACACGTTAAAGACTAAATATATATTTTAAATTTGACAGAGTAAAACCACCTGAAGGCATCTGGCTTTTGATCTAGTCTTACAGACCCTTCTTTTTAACTCTCAGTTCATCTGCTTCTGACCCATAAGGACTTGAATTATTTGACTTCTAATTCGAGAAGACAGAAACCTTTGGGATCTGCTTATGATTAGGGTTTGATGAATGCTGTTTGCTCTTAAAGAAACTGATTATGAGTGTCTTTTGAATGTTTGTTCTAAATCAGTCTTGTAAACATAATGGCACCTGACTTATTTTGGTCATGTCTTACTTCCATTCTACTGGACACCCCCTGCCCCAGACCTTTTGTTAGGCTACACTATTTACTTAGATTCAGATATAACTAGTATCTGTATATGCTGAAACCTTATTCTGTAACTCACCTGCTTCTCTAATTCAGACAGGCTCTCCCCTTAATCCACAGTAGAATCATAGTAAGTCAAAGGCAAAAGGCACTTTTGGAGGCCAGGGCCTACACAGAACAATTGTAGATAGACCATTCTTGAACTTTCTTCTGAGTTCTTCAGGAGACCCAGTGTGCCTCATGAAGAAGCTTGTTTCATGGTTGTGATGCTCTGACTTAGAATTCTTCAGTATCTTCAGACACTTTCTTCTCTGTAGTTTTGACTGTGATTTTGCATTCAGGAACTAACCCTAAACCCCTCTTTTACAATGTGGTTCTTTAAGCAATTGAAAGCTATCCTTGTAACTCCGTTTTTTTCTACAGGTATAAATGTCTAATTTCTTCAGTTATTTCTTCTGTTTTGAAGTTTCCAGTCCTCTCACCCTTCTGGATTTTGGGCTCTGACATGTTCCACTTCAGCAGTGTCTTTCTTTCCCTGCTAGGATGTAATCAAGCCTGGTACTGGGCATCCATAATGTCACCCATGTATTGCTGCTGACTCATTTCAAGGCAAAACATAGTCTTTGCAGCTTCAACATTGGAGATAAAACATGAAATGCTGATCGCTATAACCTTTCTCTCAATTTGTTTGCCATTTCTAAACCCTCATCCATGATAGTCTACTTGTCATCAGGTCACTTACATCCTATTGGGTGTTCCTGATCCTAGGTCAACTTCCAGGTCAACTTCACATTCTCCATTCTCCTTTCTATCTGCTTTCCTTATAAAATGAAAGGCAAGATCCTGGTACTTAGAAGAAAAGAGATTAGGGATTCGGGGTAACAAAATGCAATGAGATCTTCAGTGGAGAACTGAAAAGGGAGAGAGAGGTGGGGAAGGAAGAGAGAGAGAGAGAAAGAGAGAGAAAGAAAGAGAGAGAGACACACAGAGAGATATATGGAAAGGGAAATGCAATTCTATACAGAGAAGGCTGGGAGAAAAGGGGACCCTTTGCCCTTTGACCTCTTGGCTGTTAGGAACTACTAGTATGGCTGGTCAGATATGGCTGAATATATTTGGATGTGTATAAATTGGACATGCTTGTATAACAAGTATGCAGACAAGCATAGCCTTGCATATGAACAAAACAAGACTTGGTTGCTTGACTTTCTTTAAGGAGGGCACTCTTTCCCCAAACCTGACAACACACTGATCAGATCTCATTTCTATTCATTGATGGGTACTAGATTGTTGTGTTTACTTCAAGTTACGACTGAGTAGTTAGAATGTCCCATTTAACATATCCTAAGTCAAAACTCCAAACTTGGCTTAACTACCCTTTGACCAGCTCAGGTGTCTTTTAGACTCAAAGTCTGCAATGGGAAGATTAGGTAAGGTGAGGTGAAACTTCTCTCTCTTCACCCAACTCCTCCCCCATTTGTTAGCTGTCATTTGGCTATAGCCACTTTTGAAGCTGGATGCAGGAAAGAGGTCAGGAGGTAGATAGCTCCAACTTGATAGATTGGCATTGTTTGTTCTTTCTGGACTTGATTTTTCAGATGATTAAAATGGGACATAGGTTTGCATTCCTGGATGACTAAAGGAAATGAATAAAGTTAACTTTCCTCTTGAGCTATTCTCCTGGCCCTTTCAGAGACTCTCGTGGCAGGAAAACCCTCTCCTACTGTTTCCTTGACATCTGTCTGTTATATCTCCATAAAGGGTGGTGGTTCAAGGTTGCTCCTTAGCTAGACATCTGGCAGAACAACTCCGTCTTTTTTCTGCTGAGATCCCCTTGCACTGCTGCTCAGGGCCCAAACTGACTCCACTTCAACTGTTTCTCCTTCATAGCCACTTTTGTCCTACAGACCATATTTGAGCATCCTTTGTCCCAACACACACTTGGAGTTGAGGGTCAAAAAAGGATTCTTCTTTGCTGGCTTGGTCATCACAGTATTTAATGACTGTTTCCTCTTTCCTAGTTAGTCCCAGGCTGGAGGCAAATCCACGCCCACAGCCTGCTATAGCTTTCCCGGAATGAATGAGGTCCCCTGTGACTTTCAACTGCAGAGAATATGTTGTAAAGCATCTGGAAGGCCCCTAACTGGGCTTGGAGTTCAAGTGCAACACTCCAACGTCTGCCTTAAAAGCAGTAGGAGGGTGTATTCACTTCAGAGCCTTCTGTGTCAATTCCCTCATATACAATCCTCTTTGCCCACATTCTGTCCCCTTTTTGTTCTCAAAATGGTAGAAGGGACTCAAGAGTTCTTGAAGACTGCTTTTTAAGAAAGCAGTTTGGTGTTACCACCTAAAAGTTAATAATTCACATCCCTAAGAGACACTCTGGTAGACTCAGTAGTAGCCATATACAGGATGTTCATAGAAGCTCTGCTCCCAACCTAGGTTTGCCAGACATAATATAGGATGTACAGTTAAAATTGAGTTTCAGACAAAGAATTAGCAAGATTTTTTATTTATATGTCCCAAAGATTGCATGAGAAAAGAATGTCATCATTTATCTGAAATCCAAATTTGGGCACCATTTTTTTATTTGCTGAGCCAGACCACCCTATGCCAAACCCAATGCCCATAAAAAGATGCATGGAAGAATACATTGTGGTGTATGAACACAATGGAAATGATGCAGTAGTCTAAATGAATGGAAAAGAGTTACACAGAAAAAATATGGATGAATCTTAGCAATACAAACTCTGAAAAAAGTTTCCAAAAGTTTACATACAGCTCGATATTCTTTTTGCTAAAGCTAGAAAAAACTGAGGTAAAATATTTGTATATTTTTAAAGTAATGTTTCTAGTTATAATTACATCCAAAGGAAAGGGAAAGATGAATTTATGATGAAAGATGATAACTTTTCTGGAATGGGAGGCAAGGACACAGGTTGACTAGGTGATGAGATATAGGTGATTATGAAAGTTCTAGTTTTTGTTGGCTTTGCTTCTAGTACTTATGGAGGATACATGGAGCAATGATGAGAATGTATCATTAGCCAAGGCAGTAGTCCCTCCTTGGCCACAGTTTCACTTTCCACTGTCTCAGTTACCTAAAGTTGACTGTGGTACATCACAATGCCTAGGTCATTTACCTTGCTTCATCCCATCATGTTGGCATTATGTCATCTCACATCACCACAAGAAGGGTGAGTACAGCACAATAAGGTATTTTGAGAGAGACCACATTCACATATATTTTATCATAACATATTGTTTTAATTGTTCTATTTAACATTATTAGTGCCATTAATTTCTTACTATGCCTAATTTATCAGTTCAATTTATCATAGGTATGCGTGTATGGGGAAAAACACAGTATGTGTAGAGTTTGGTCTCAGGTACCACAGAAGGTCTTGGAAGGTTCCCTGCAGATAAGGGAGAACTACTATACTTATGGATAATCCAGTATTCTGGATCTCATATCCCAAACTAAACTAAACTAAAATTTAAAAGGGAGGAAAAAGAAAATCAGGGGTAGAAAGAATCCTGTTATAGATGCATATGATATTTTTTCAGGTTTGGGGGAAAGAAAACCAGCAGAGATGTTCCCTATGAGGGGCCACCAGCTGAAATGGACCTTGAAGGATGATTAGAAGTTCTCTAGATGAAGGAGGAGGGGAAAGCATTCTAGGAACAGAGCCTGGCCTGTAGAGAGAACAGGAGAGAAGCTCAGGGTGATCACAACCAAAGTTGGGTGACAATAGTGAGAACTGAAGCTGGAAAGGTAAGAAGAAGGCCACTGTATGGAAGACCCTATGACCCCTGTCAATAGGTATGGAAGTTACCCTAGGGCCTCTCAGGATGGGCAAGCAGCAAATGGGTTATGCAGGAGGCTGTTATTGTGGACCCCTAGAAAATTCTTGTACCAAAATGAAGAGTGTCTTGATTGATTAGTCTATTGTACATGGTGGAGGGGAGAGAGAGCTGGCAAAGGCGAATGCTAAAACTACAGTCTTATGGGATTTATGAATGCTGAGTAAAAAATAGGCAAGGGATGGACTACAATTTTGGTTTAAAATCATAGATACAGAATGACTGACAGTTCTGAGAATAGAGATGGTTATTTATTTGGTGGAAAAGGGGAGGGATAGCAGGAAAGGTTGGCTAATTCTCCAAAGGCAATTCCAAGAAAAATAAAAACCATTAATAAAGAAATATTAGTAGATTCCCTTGGTGGTGCTTCTGGATTTCTTGTCTTGCCTGCATCAGCCTCTCCTCCCTATCAAATTCATAGAATTTGTTCTCTCGATTCATTCTTCTGCAGTTAGCAAAGTCTACCGTGCACCTACTCCTCATGTCAGGTAGTATGTTGGGTGTTGAAATACCAAGATGAACAAATAATAGCTCATGACCTTATTGAAGTTATAGTGGAGCAGGAACACAAACCATCAGCAAATATCTGTGCTGTATGGAATGTACTAGAATAGATACAAGTTACTACAGGAACAGAGAAGTGGGGGCAGTTGGAGAGTCAGAGATGGGTGGCATTTAAGTTGGGTAGTAAAGACTGAGCAGAAATTGAACAAGCAGTTGGTGTGGGGGTAGTACCATGAAGAGCAGAGAGAATAGCCACAGGAAAAGCCTGAAGGTGAGGCCTCCAATATAGACTGGAGCCAGGTCACCCTAGGTCTTATAGATTTTTCTGAGGTGTTTGAACTTTGTTCTACATGCCATGGCTCTTGGGTAAGGTGGAATCAAAAGCAAATGTGGGTCTTTGGAACAAGACTACTGGACACGTGGGGAGGATGAAATGGAGAGGACCAAGACTGAGGTCGCAGAGACCTGCCACAGTCACTTCCTATGATTTGCTATGAGCTTACAGGGGCAATATGGGGATGGACAGTCAATGAGGCCAGGACCAGAAAAGGCCTCCATGAGATAGGTAGCTCCCCTCCCTGCCAGCCACATGGGTGGACTCCATGTCAGGGACATTGGCCTTTGAGGAGGCTGAGGGAGGGAGTGGATTTGGGAAGGGCCACAGGGACAGGAAGGGTGTTTCCACTGTACACCTGCCAAAAGAAACCTGTGACTCAGTGGATGGCATGTCTGATTGCCCAGAAGATTTTACAGTCCCAAGTTATCCTGGTTCCTATCTACTTCCGTAATTCCACACTGCTTCAGAGGCAGATGACAGCCAAGGGGCGGGATCTGCCTTTCTTTTTTTTCAAATGTAAATAACGTCTACTGCAGCCAGGAGCCTATTGCAGGGGAGTGCCTTGGTAGGAGGCACATACCATGGAAAGATTGATAAAGAGCAGGAAAAATACCTTTTTTTAAGACCTGGCAGTTCTCACCCCCATTAGAGTGACCTTGTTTGTGTAAGAATTGAGTGTCGTCAATCCTAGGTGCTGGGACCTGGGCTGGACATGTTTTCTCATTATCTGATTTATTCTCCAGTAAAAGCATCACACAAGATGAGTATTCCTAGCTCCATTGTACAGGTGGAGAAGGAAGGCTAAGAGTCCTTATGGGTTGGTCATCAGATGGACTACAGAAATAGTCTCCCCATTCAAACTAGTGATGGGATTGCTTGTAATCTGACCAGTATATCGTTTTCTTTGTTAATGAGCAGAATGCTGATGGCAGTCACACTAGATGAAAAAACTCTCCCTCCCACACTACAAAGTACTTCTCTCCAGCACAATCATTCCGAGAGAGAGCCATGTTTAGTTGCAAAGTCTTTTAAAAAACCAGCCGCCATGGGAATTGTGTTAGTGAAAGAGTAGGGCTGCGATGGCATTCAACAATGCCTGATATTCTGTTTGCTTCAGCTGATACTTAACAGTCCAGTGGTTAGAAGATAGAAAATAATCATTCAGTCTAGCTGGGAGATTGGGTGATAAAAGGGAACTTTAGGCTGCTGATTAAATTGTTTATTTAAGCACAAGCTCAGATATGTCTTCAGCATAATGTGCTGTAGGAAGAAGATAGGGATCTGTTCTCGCAGAGAGACAGCGGCAGGGGCGGCAAAAATCCCCACCTTTGCTCACTCCCACAGTGGCTTCTCTGTAGCATGCCTTGTCTTTGTTTCCTGTTTGGCTCTGGATTCTAAGACATTTTGAGGCTAGAGTTGGGCAGAATGACAGAATGGTAGTGCTCTTTGTCTAAGCTCTGCATTTTGCAGAAAAGGAAGCCGAGGTCAGGGAGATGTTGTAACAGTGCTGCCAGAGAATGTTCTGGAGTCTGGGTCCCCTGATATCTAGTCCCTTGTTCTCTACATTTTCTCATGTTCATCCAAATGTTTGCCACCTTTGCAAGACATATTTTGCCTTTACCCCTTCTGGATCTTTCCTGCATTCTTCTTCCCCAAGTTCACGAAAGAAAAAACAGCTTTCTTCATGGTTTTCCTGTATTTTGTTCTTCCTTCTCTGTGTTAGAACATGTATAGTTTGTAAACCCTTAGTTTGCCTGTTTTGAGCATATGCAAGCCCAACTCTAGGAGAGTACTCAATATTGAGTCAACAAACTATAGCCCACAGACCATATCCAACCTACACCTATTTTGTCAAATAAAGTTTTATTGGAACATGGTCACCCTCACTCATTTACATACTACCTAGAGCTGCTTTCATGCTACAGTGGCAGAGATGAGTATCTGCAACAAAGACCGGCTCACAAAGCCTAATATATTTAGGATCTTTACAGAAAATATTTGTCAACCCCCGCACTAGACAGATATTACAAACTCGATTCTAAATTGGGCCATTTCTGCACCCAGAAAGCTGAGGTCTAACTTATGTGCCTGCAGAATAAGGGAAGACCTGCTTTCACTGAACCATCACGAGCATGAGAATTCAGCAAGAATGTCATGAGTCACCAAGTTAGCACTGAGTTTCTAAATTTTAATTTTTGATATTTCAAACACCAAGGAAACTCAAATTCAGTTTCTTTTCCACATTTATGTCTTCAATGCCTCCTTTTTCAAGCTCCATGGCACAGATTCTCACAGCCATGCCAAACACTTCACCTGACTGTATAACTGGGGGACTGATGGCTCGGGTCTGAGCCACCTTGCTCCATTCGAGACATGAATTTGCTCCAGCCATACACTTCACAGGGCAGAATTCCAGATTGTGAAATTTTAGGGCTGCAGTTTCATTCAGAGCTATACCAGCTCCATCCCACATTGAAGGGAAGTTCTTTTTTCCCCAAGAAATGCTCCGAATGAAGGCATTTCTTCTGACACTTTCTTTGCATCTTGCAAATGCTGATATGGGATCCTCTAGCTTGCCTTAGACTCTGTTGATGTTTTCATAAACTCATGGAATTTCAGAGTAGATTAGTAAACCCAGCCTTCCTTCCACCATGACAAAGCTGAGGCCCATGGTCAGGTACTTTTTGATAATCTATCTCTTTTCACTCCTCATTTCTCTGGTCATAAATGAGAGATTAATTTTTTTCTTTCTACACAATTTATTGCTCCAATTCCTTTTCTACACACACATCTCTTTGTCTTTTATTTTCTTTCCCCTTCAGGATACCTAAGAGCAGAGTTTGCATATTTTGCAGAAAGCTCTCCACAGATTATGATGGTCACATTTATTTGCTCAGAAAGATTTTCCATAGGTTATATTAGTGTTTTCTGGAATCATCTAGAAGGTGAACCCCTAGTAAAAAATGTTTGGGTCAAGATTGTTGATTGAACTGTGGACAGGCTCCAGATCTTTCTGCAACCTCCTGGAACTTCCCAGCCTGATTGCTAGAGATGAGCATGGACTTTTGCCATGCTGCCACCACCTCACCAAGTGACCAGTACCAGTCCAATAGCATGATGGATGTAAGGTTTACCACTTAGGAAGATAGATGGTAACATCTCTTTCCTACTGACCCAGATAAGGACAATGTGTGCATTCTTAGAAAGTAGAGTTTATAAAAGCTAAGATGGAGTCTTTCCAGGCAGTATTGACTCCCAAAGATGTAACAGCATCTGAGCTCTTGTGGAATGTTGGCATACAAGGTAAGTTGACCTGGTGCAATGAGTTGTCTTTGCTGTCTTGCTAACAAGGGAGAAAAGAAACTTCTCTTATAAAATAGTCGCTCCCAACAATTTCCTTCAGGCAACCACTAGATGTTGGAGGAAACTAAGGCCTGAGGTCAAAGTCACTGTGGTGGCTTTGTATTGTAGTTGCTAAACTAGAACTACATTTCCAAAATAACTTTCTTTTTCTTCTCTCCTTGGGGTTGGCCAGAAAAGAAGTTAACATGTTTTGAAGTTGGAAGTGAAGGAGCCATCATTTCTCTGCTGTGACAATCAGGAAGAGGTCTAGTGGGCATTGTCTCAGTCACATGAATTGTCACTGATCCATGGGCTCACCTTGTTGGCATGGGCAGCAACTGGGCCTCTCCAGTTCCCACCAGGCCTCCTCCCTAGGTTTCTTGGAGTCCAGGGGTTGGTGTATGTGCAGCGACGTGGTAGAGGACATGGGTTTAGACTGCAGTTCACTCGTATGCTTGAAGCTGGAGATGATGAGAAACCGATACAGTTCCTGTCTGTCCACATGGTTACTAGTTTATCCTTATTCTCCCCCAACTGCCATCCATCTTTCCTTGCCAATTACCAACCTCACTGTCTTCAGGCTTAATCCAAGATGCCAATCAACAACACATAGATGACATAATCAGCATCCATTACTGTGGAAGGTTCAATATCAAGCCCTCATTCTAGTATCTTGTAGTGGTTTCCATTTCTCTGATCAAACCCTGATTGATACAGTCACACATATAGTGGAACCCAGGTCCCAAGGCTTCCAGGACATTAAGCTTCCCACTACCAATATCACCAAGCTTAGAGGTTCTGTCTGTGTGGTACATTGTGCTAGTGTTAGTAAATACTGAAAAGCAAATGGGGAGGTTCTGGTAGAGGAAATCATCAGGGTCCCCAGCTGAGAACGCATAATCAAAATGCTCAGGTCACCAACATTTCATTTTGTGCAGGGCAGATACTGCTTGTATTATTGTGTGTGTGTGTGTGTGTGTGTGTGTGTGTGTGTGTGTGTTGCTGGAGATGAAACTCAGGATCTAGTGCATGTTATGCAAGTACTCTACCACCACACTATGCCCACAGCCCTTGTATTGTTCTTTGAGCTTTTGAGTACATAAAGGTGACAGACACTGAACCAAAACTAGGTGCCTGGGCAAGAGAGTTTGAGCAAAATCGGATGAGTTCATGAAGTAGTTCATTCTGTCCAGAAGCTTCTCCATTTTCTGTGTAGGAAAAGGTGGTAGGGGAGAGTCAGGCAAACTTTTATTCAATCACTCTGCGTGTGGTGAAATAGAATAGAGACAGTGTCACCTCTGCAGTGAGACTGGGGAAGTTGGTGACAGATATCTTTTATCTTTTTATCCTTTTTCCACACAATTTCATGCCTGCAGCCACAGATTCACCATTGGGAGACTTGATAAGATGACAATGACAGGGGTCTGGTGGAAGATCCTGTGGTCTTAGGTCCCTAGCACTCAGAACAGGGAGAATTCAGCAGCTCCTGGGTCTCTTCAGGCACTCTACTATTGCTGTTTGAGATCCAAAGCCTGCCTAGTCTTTTGAGTCACCCTTGTTGAACTGTATGTGATCCAGAGAACCACAGGGTTGGGGCATTGCCCCTAGTTGGTCATCAATCAAACAGGACCATATCAGAGACTAGGTGTTAGTGAATGGAGAACCAGTGCCATGGGGCCCTGAGAGGTGACTACTGAGATCCCAGCCCAGCAGAACAGGTCATTGGGGAACTGGGAAGGAGGGACTGCTGTAATATTCTGTTATTCTCCACCACACTCAGAACCTGTGGAATCACCCTCAGTTTCTCCCCTCCAGCTCCACTGGCTCCCATGGTACATGTTGACTCTGCTAAACACAGTCCTACTTCAGGACATCTGCACTGTCACCTCCACCTGGGTCTCCTGGTAAGGCCCACTGTCTCACCTATTCCTGCCTTTGCCCAAGTCACATCAAATCAATGAGGCCTTCCCTGACCACCCCACTATAGATCAAGATCCTCTCCACCTTGATCTGTCTTCCTCTGTTGTATTCTTACTGTAGTGACATCACCTTCTAATATGCTATGTAACTGAACAATGAGAGTGGAGTTTCACTGGGGCCCAGATTTGCTCTGTCTGTACTCTGGTGTATCCAACCGGTGGCATATAGTGAGCCCTTGTGGAGACCTTGGTCTTGCTTCACTCCACAGGGCACCGTTAGCTACGTATTCCCAGCTGTATGACACCTTGGAACACAACTCTGCAGACTTTGATAAACACAGCGCCCCCTAGAGTTATGCAACTCGGAGGTCCAGAGCCAAATATTTGTTGAAAGGAGGCCAAATATCCGTACCCTCCCTCTGCTTCCTTCTTGATCCACTGACCTCTCTAAAATCCTTTCCATGACTTCTAATTCTAAACCTTTCCTGTGTTAGAATGGGGAAGCTGCCATGAAAAGCTGCACTGATTTTGTTTGTAGTTTCTGTTCAAACTTGAACATCTTATTTCCGAGAGATGTGAGAATGTGCTGGATAAGCTGTCCGCAGCAGTTTCTCCTAAGGGGTCCTGCCAAAAACTGCATGGGATTTCGGGGTCTGGTTTGCTTCGCCTCCTTCAGGTAAGCTTGTTTATAAAAAGGAAACATTTGTGCCGCTCAGCAGATTTGAGAGACCCAGTGGGAATGGCTGTTTATTTGTCTTTTGATCACAAAGCCTGGGGTTTGGCTCCAAGGCTGAAGGTCTTGAGGCCTCTTTATCTCCTCCCCCTGAGACTTTAATCTCTCTTCTGACATTCCTTTGGCTCACAGGGTGCCTGGGGAGTTGAGGGAAGAGGAGGCTTGCAGGTGGACAAAGATTCCTGGGCCTCATCAGAGTTTCTGTCCTTAGTGTGACCTCCCACCAGGGACTGTGGTTCCTTTTGAGATCAGTTCCAGAGCCTAACCTCTCCCTCCCCTTTGTCCTACAAACAACCAAAAGGAAGGGAAAACAAAGCCACCCACCCTCCCCAAACCCCAGGAAACGTTTATTTTGAGGAGTGAATCTCTTGTGTTTGAAGCCACATCTTATCACCCGCCTTTTGTGGAATCTGAGAGATGAAGTGAGGTGAAGGGTCAGGCGTGCAGTTCACTCATTTTATAGATGAGGACGCAGCAATCCTGCAATCCACAGGGATTCTGGGGTCTTTCTGAAGCGCACAGCTTCTCTGTAAAGGTTGCTGGACCGGTCCCCTGTTGTGTGACCCCCTCAGGTGATTTTCAGGGCACCCCACACCTGACTGTGTACAGTGTGAGTTGTTCCTGGCCAGCCTTAAACCCCAGCAAGCAGAGACAATTTCCTTTGAATCAGCATGCACACCACGCAGTGCTCCCCACAGGGGGACATATTGAGAAAATGAAATTCAAATCACCCCTCTGGTACGCTTTGCACTCCCTTTTCTGATTACACACACAGAGAAGCCGATTCTGTAGGTGACCAGGTGGACGTTTATAGGACCAGGCAGTGAAGCCTGCAAGAAGGACACCCAGATTCTTTCCTGTCTCCAGCTGCTTCTGACAGGAGCCCCAGAGCACAGCCTGGGGCTGAGAACAAGTTGAGTCTCCTTTCAGGGACTTTGATCCCTGACTGGTGTCCTGCTTCCCTAAGGTGCTGAACAACCTTTCAGAGTATGTGGCTGCACCCATACCCCACCCTCTCCCTTGGCCCTAGGCCTAATGAACACCTGGGTGTTGAGTGACCTCAAGAGATTGTGAATCCATTTTGAACCTTATTCCTCGAGTCATTCAGCTTCGCGGTAGATTGTGTGAAGTCTCTCTTTAAAAAATAAATAAAAAGTCCTTAGCTCAGTGAAGTGCTTTTACTCATGCAGAAAAATATAAAGGTAAAAGATGAAACTCCGAGAGCAAACCTTTGTGCTCTCCGGGTCTCCTGGTAAAAGAGGGCAGGCAGGGCTTGTACACACGAGGCAGGATCTGCTTGTGCAGAAATGGAAATGCTCCCCCGTCTTTCCTTCCACACTAAGTTGCTTCATTATATTTTCAGGCGAGCGAGTCATGGGGTCCTGGTGCGCGGTGCTGTCTTTTTCAATTAATGCTTTTCACAGAAGTTCAGGTTTTAAACATCTCCCCCTCTCTTCCCAGGTCTGTTACATTTCCCAGAATGGTTCCCAGCGCTGGAGATAATTCCTTTTCGGAGAACCTACATTTCTCACCTGCTGATTGCAATTAGCCACTGCCAGCTGGGGCCTGGTGTGCAGCTGAAAAGCTAACAAGAAGTGGAGACCACGCGGAACCCAGACAGGGCATAGGAGGTGCATGAATAAGGAATGGTGCCCATGTTTATGAGATGCTCCTGTGAATTTGAGGCTTCCCAACCCTTTGCAAAGCCCTCCCTCTTGCAACCCTGTGCCACCCACCCCTCCCTAATTTTTTTTTTTTTTTTGGTCTCTGGGTTCGTACCCTACACTTAACATCACAGTCACGAATTTACCACTAAGTACATTTTGTTAGGCAATAAACAGCCTTGGAAGAAAAATGAAATGCGACTAGGACTTCTGTTTCAATAATGTTTGTGAGATGTGGTGGATTCAAGCAGGTCCCACGTGCAGTCTTCGAGCTGACCTTCACCATGTGGGCTGGCAGGGTTTACAGAAGTCTTACTCTGACTCCCTCCTTTTGTGGATAAAGACAACGAATCCCAGAAGGGGAATGTGGCTCATCCCAAGTTTCAGGACTTGGTGAAGTCCATGTAGCCTGACATCCAGATCTAGGCTCTAGCTAATGAACAGCCTTGCCTTTGACTACCCTGGTCTGTGAGGAAAACACCAAGAAGATTGCCCAGAATTAGAAGGCAGTCTCTTGGGCAATGTGGTCACCAACCCAAGGCAACCTTGTTTCTGTCCTCATGGGTCAGTCCTGGCCTCTGGACCAATAAATATACCCCTGGGCATTTTCGCCCAGGGTTGATACCATGTTTCTGTGGCTCACAGTTGCTGACCTCAGTCCTCTGACTGCCTCCCAAGGGGAGTGTTCCCCACTTTGGGGCTAGCTTGGCATTGCACCTCAGGCAACTGTGGGAGGTGATGCCTAGATAGGGGAAAAGGGCAGATGTCCCTGGTAGCTCTGCAATGTAAATGGAGGGAGATCAATGTGGTCACGTCTGTGGTTTCTGGTGCAACCACATTTGTTTGGTGGGTTTGATCTGAATCTTTCCACTCAAAGGGTGTGACATTCTCTGCCCTACTCACGTTCCTCTAAAGCCCGATTATAAGATTTGGGTTCAGGGAGTTGGATAGGTTTCTAGGCAGCATATGTAATGAAAAAACCTGGACTTTGAACTCCATTGCCAGCTCTGTTTTGTGGTAAGCATAACTCCCAGCCTGTTTTCTCATCTATAACACAGAGACTCATGATACCTATTAGTCCATTTCCATTACTATAACAAAATAAACACTGGGTACTTTATAAAGAAAACAGCTTTATTTAGCTCACAGTTCTGAAGCTTCAAGAGCATAATGCTGGCTTCTGCTCAACTCTGATAAAAGCCTCACGGTGGGTGTATCAAAATGGTGGGAACGTGTGGAATGGGTTTCATGGCAAGGTAAAAGCAGAGAGGGGCAAGGCTTGCTCTTTTATAACAACTCACTTTTGTGAGACCAGGGTCCCATGGAAACTACATTAATCACTTCTGAGGGAAGTATCCCAATGATCTAATCATCTTCCACTTGGCCCCACCTCTTAAAGTTTCCATCACCATACCACTACAGTGGGGGCCAAACCCTGAGAACATGAACCTTGGGGGGACAAACCACATCAAAACCATAGCATAATGTGTGGCTTATTGTCTTTTTGAAAGGATAAGGGAAAGAGGCATAGGTAAACGAGAGTTTTCTATAAGTGTTCAGTTTCCTTCCTCTAGTTCTAACTCTCCATTTTACTGATGAAGAAAATCAAGGTCAAGAGAAATAAAGTTAGTTTCCCAAAGGCACAGCCTCTTCCATTGCCTCCACTCACCTACTTTGCCTCCTGTGAGGCACTGAGGGAAGAAACCACAATGAGCTTTACTAATACAAAGTTCATTCTCCAAACGGAAGTGATTCCACATTCTGGTAAATGTTTAACAATTAGCTGAGAGTTTGGGAGAGGGAAGGTGAGGAGAAAGTTCTGATTTGTAATGTTGATTGTTATTTTAAGATAATCATAGATTCACGTGCGATTGCAAAAAATTATACAGGAAGATCCTCTCTCTCCTTGATCCAGCTTCCTCCAATGGTAGCATCCTGCAAAATTGTAGAACAATGTCACAACCAGTATATTGACATGATATAAATCATTAATATTTATATTTTCCTAGTTTTGTTTTTGTACTCATTTGTGTGTGTGTGTGTGTGTGTGTGTGTGTGTGTAGTTGTAAGTAATTTTATCACAATGTATAGGTTCCCATGATCACTACCAGTCAAGATACAGAATAGTTTGTTACCAGAAGGACCACTCTGTTGCCATCCTCATCTCCTGCCTTGTCCTATCTTGCCCTGATCTTCATCCCTGGCAACCTCTAATCTGCCCCTTATGTCTAAAATTTTTTTCATTTTAAAATTCCATACTATGTACAATTCATACAACATGTAACTTTTGGAAAGTAGACTTTTTTTCACACAACATAATTTTATCAAATTTCATTCAAGTTGTGCACATCAATTGTTCATTCATTTTTATTGTTGAGTAATAGTCCATGGTGTGACTATACCACAATTTGTTCAACTATTCACCTTTTGAAGGGTATTGGTTTATTTGCACATTTAGGCTAGTATGTATAATGCTACTGTGATAATTCATACACAAGATTTTCTGGTGAAAAACTGCCTGCTCCTCCCCTATGATTGGGAACAAAGTTTATTCTTACCACACAAATCACCAGACTATCAAAAGTTCTAATCAGTGCAGTAGGCAAGAAAAAGAAATGAGAGATGTAAGTATCAGAAAAAAGAAAAAGGAAAAATTTCTCCATTGCAGAGGATGTGATTGTGTATGGAGAAAATCTCACTCCCATTTCTTTGGAAATTGTGCACTCTGCCCAAGAATGCAATTGCTGCATCCTATGCTTACTTTTATAAGAAAAAAAATATGCCAAATTGTTTTCCAGAGTGACTGTACCATTTGACATTGTCATCATCAGCGTATGAGAGATCCAGTTTGTCTGCATCTTTGCCGGCATTAAGTATTTCACTATTCTTTATTTTAGCAATTCTGCTAGAATCTCTACATATGCCATGTATCATTGTGATTTTAGTTTGCATTTTTCTAACAGCTAATGAAGCCAAACATCTTTTCTTGTACTTATTTGTCACGTGTATAACCTTTTTGTTGAAATATCTTTTGATGACTTTTGTCCATGTTCTAACCACTATTTGTTTTTTACTGATCATTTTTGAGAGTTCTTTATCTTCTAAATACTAGTCCTTTGTGTCAAATATGTGGTTTGCAGATATTTTCTTCCAGTCCGTACATTCTCTTTTCAGCCTCAAAATAGGGTATTTCACAAAGCAAAAGTTGTTTTGATGAAATCTAATTTATTAGTTTTTCACTTTGTTGTGTTTTGTGTGTCAATTCTAGTCATTTTTTGCCTATTTATATATCACAAGTATTTTCTCCTGTTTTTCAAATGTTTAAATTATAGTTTTATATTTTACATTTAAGTAACTTATTGATCCATTTTTCTGTGTGTGTGTGTGTGTGTGTGTGTGTGTGTGTGTGTTTTTGAGGTGCTAGGGATTGAACCCAGGGTCTTACTCATACTAGGAAAGTTATGTCCCACTGAGCTACTTCTCCAGTTCTTCATGTTCTATTTTGAGTTAATTTATCTAGAAGGTGTGGCATTTAGATCAAGGTTCATTCCTTTCCTTTCCTTTCCTTTTGTTCTTCTCTCTTCTTTTTGGCCTATGGATGTCCAATTGTTTTAGCATCATTTGTTGAAAAGGCTATTTTTTTCTCATAAAATTATTTTTGCACCTCAGTCAAAAACTTGGGTTTATTTTTCTGGGTTCTTTGTTCCCTTACTCTGTCTCTATTTCCCTACCAATTTGACTTTCATTTCTTACCATAGAATATATAACAAAACCAGTCTTACAAGGGAGGCAATTAGAAAGGAAGCAATTAAAAACCTTGGGAAAACATAGAAGTATGTCAGAAAATTAACATGTATACTGAATTTTTAAATTTTAGTTATGTTTATGGTATTTTAAGTGTCTTAGATTTAATAATTTAAAAAATATTTTTAGCTGTAGATGGACACAATATCGCTATTTTATTTATCTTTTTTGTGTGGTGCTGAGAATTGAACCAGTGCCTCACACAGGCTAGGTGAGTCCTTTACCACTAAACCACATCCCCAGCCCCAAATTTAAAAATTTATTGTGATTTCTTTATCACCCTAAATAAATGTTAATTTTAGTACTTAAAATTAATAGTAAGTCTTAATATTGGGTAGATTGATTCCTCCCACTTTATTCATCTTAAGATTGAATTGGCTATTCTAGGGTTTGTGTTTTTCCATATAAATCGTAGAATAATTTTATCTATGTCTACCGAAAGTCTTCCTGAGATTTTATTTGGAATTGTATTAAAGCAATATATTGATCTGGGAAGAAATGACATCCTTACTATGCCAAGACTTCTCAACTTACAAAGTCTTTTTAAAATTTCTCTTATCAATATTTTGTAATTTTCAGCATATAGCATACTATAAATATTTCATTAAGAATATACTTAAGTATTTCTTGCAGTACACAGATCCTACAAATATCTTGTTCAGTGCATACTTAAAATAGTATTTACAATCACCTGATGGTAAATGGCATTATGTTTTTAATTTTGGCTTCCACATGTTTGTTCACTGTAAGTATGTAAAATGTGTTGACCTTATATCCTGAAAGATTGCTAGACTGATTTGTTAGTTCCAGGATTTGGAATTTCTGCATTAAAAAAAAAATCACATTTTCTGCAAATGGGAAATATTTCTTTCTTTTTGATATTGATGCCTTTTATTTCTTCTTATTTTCTTCTGCACCAGCTAGAACTTTCCATACTCTGAAATGTGCAGTGAGAATGAACGTTGTTCCCAAATTCATGGGGAGAGCAGACAGTCTTTCATTAGTCAGTTTGATGATACAGCTTTGGATTTCCTTTATGTGTTATTTATTGCTGTAGTTCTCTTCCATTTATAACCTACTGAGAGTTTTTTTTTACCATAGAGTACTTAATTTTCAAATGTGTGTTTTTCTAATTCTTCTGATATAATAATATGATTTTTCTTTTTTGACTTGTTGATATGATTGTTAAGATTGATTGATTTTCCAAAGTCTGCTTTTCACACTTAGAATAAATCCCACTTGATCTTGGCATATTATTATTTGTACACATTGTTGGATTATGTTTAGTAATATTTTATTGAGGATGTTTGTTTCTAAACTCGAGTTCATATTGGGCTATATTTTTTTATATTGTCATCTTCTACTTTTAGTATCAATATTTTGCGCCTTACCAAATCTCCTATTTCCTGGAAGAGATTGGGTAAAATTGGCATTAATTATGACTGCTAAAATTTTGCATCTCTCTGGTCCTGGGAATTTCTTTTTGGGTAGTACTAAATTACAAATTCAATTTCTTTAATGGTTGAGGTAATATTCTAATTGTCTATCTCATCTTGATTGTGGTTTGCAGGTTCATGGGTTTGAACAAATTGGTCCATTTCTTCCAAGTTGTCAAATTTCTGAAAATAAAGTTGTTCATTGTATTCCTTTATTATCCTTTTTAATGGCTGCGGGATGTATATGTGTTACTTTTGCTGGGACTTTGTCAAATTTTTCCATGTACCAACTTTTTGTTTCATTGATTTTTTTTCAGGGTGTGTTTTCCTGTTTTCTGCTCTTATATATTATTATTTCACATCATTTATCTGTTTGGGTTTTATTTCACTCTTCCTTTTCTTGATTTTTGAGGAATGAATGTACATTATTGGTTTGAGGTCTTTTCTCTTTTCTAATAAATAATGTTCTATGTTATAAATTTCCCTTCCATCAATGCTTTAGCTGCATCCCACAGATTTTAATATGTTTTATTTTCATTTAAACTAAGTTATATGCATTTAAAATTTTTTTGAAACTTCATTTTGGGTCCATGGATTGGTTAGAAATATGTTGTTTCATTTCCAATTTTTGAAGATTTTCTTGTATTTCTATTAAAGATTTCTACCTTGATTTCATTATCATTGAAGAACATAGTATGTATTATGTCAATGTTTTGAAATGTTTGGGGATCAGTTTTATAATAAATCTTGAAGGATGTCCCAGCGATGTTTTAAAAGAATGTGCATTATACTGTTGATAAGTCTTTAAGAAATGTCAATTTGTTCCAGTTAGTCCATGGCACTATTCAGTTCCTCTCTGTCTTAGCTAATTTTGTCTAGTGGTTCTATAAAGTACTGAGTGAGGGATTAAAAAATCCAACCATAATTGTGGATCTTTCTATTTTTTATTTGAGCTCTGTAAGTTTTTGTTTCATGCATTTTGTAGCTCTGTTGATTGGTATGTATGCATTTAGGATCACTATGTCTACTATGTCTTCTTGGGGGAATCAATCTTCTTGTAATAATGTGATGAACTTCTTTCTCCTGGTAAAATTATTTGCTCTGAAGTATACTCCATCCAATTAATATAATTAGATTTATTTGTAAAAATAATGTTTGCACTATATATAATTTTTAATTCTTTTATTTTCAGCATACCTATGTCATTGTGTTTTCAGTGAGTTTATTTTAGACAATATAGTTGGGTCATTACATTTTATCTACTCTGCCAATTATATTTTTAGTTGGTATATTTGACCACTTCCATTTAAAATAGCTATTAATCTGATAGCCTTAAGTCTGCCATTTTATCATTTGCTTTTTTCTGTTTCTTGTTTCTTTGTTTCTCTTTTCTTTCCTCCCTGTGGGTTACCTCAATCTATTTTAGGAGTCCATCAGATTTTAGTTTTACTGTTTTTTAGTATATACTTTGTATAGTTTCCTTACTGGTGTTGCAATATGTATACGTAACTTATAATGGCCTACTGAGATCAGTGTCTTACTGGTTTGAATGAAAAATTAAATTTTACTTCTTTTTATATCTCTTTACATTCCCCACTTTTAAAATATAATTGTTTCAAATACTTTCTCTACATTCATTAAGAATTACAGAAATGTTATAAAGTTTTGCTTCAACCATTAAATATGACTGAAGAAACTTGTGGGAAGGACTAAACGTTCTTATACTTGCTCTTATTTTTACCCATTGCATTATTTCTTTTTCTTTCTGAAGTTCTAATCCTTCTGATATAGTTTCTTTTCCATTCAGAGAGCTTCCTTTAGCAATTCTTTATGTATAAGTTTCCTAGGAATATGTTCTCTTACTTTTTCTGATTAATTTCTTCTTCATTCCTAGAGGATAACTTCACAAGATATAGAATTCACACTTCACAGTTCTTTCCTTTCAGCACTTGAAAAATGGTGTGCCACTTCCTTCTGACCTCCATGGTGTTTGAGCAGAAATCAGCTGTCATTTGGGTAGCTGTTCCCTCTAGATAATGATTTGTTTCTCTCTGGTTGCTTTTTAGGTTTTTTTGTCTTTAGTTTTCAAATGTTTAATTATTGTCTATTTTTTTTTTTTTTGTGGTACTGGGGATCGAACTCAGGGCCTTGTGCTTGCAAGGCAAGCAGTCTACCAGCTGAGCTATCTCCCCAGCCCCTAATTATTGTCTTCTTATGAATTTCTTTGAGTTGACCTATGTGAGATCTACTCAACTTCTTGACTCTGTATGTTTAGGAGTTTCACCAAATTTAGGATTTTTTCAGCCATTATTTCTTCAAAGTGAAGAAGCCTACATTCTTTTCAGACCTATTCTTTCCTACCCCTTTTTGAAATGCTAATGATATTAATTTATGTTTTTTGTTATTGTCCAAAGATGCCTTAGGTTTTCTTTATTCAGTCTGTTTTCTCTGTTATTCAGATTGAATAAATTTTATTACTTTTTAAAAATCAAATCTAGTGACTCTCTCTTTTGTCATCTCCACTCTACTATGAGCCCATCTCATAAGTATTTTTTTAAAAAATTCAGTTGTTATATTTTTCAATTCTATAATTTCCATTTGGCACTTTTTTGGTATAACTTTGTTTTTCTTTGCTGTATTCTTTTTATTTCAAAGAAATTCATGATTCTTTGTTGAAGCAAGTTTATGGTGACTGCTTTAAAATCTTTGTCAGATGTTTTAAAATCTGATTCATTGTGTTATTGACATCAGTTGATATCTTTCTGGTTCATATTATGATTTTTTTCTAGTTCTTAGTATAATGAGTATTTTTATTGTATCTTTGACATTTTGGATATTATTTAGGAGGCTCATTATTTAGATCTTCTATCTTAGGAGGCATTTCCCTGTTTACATTTAGCTTGTAGGTTTTATACTACATTTTGGGGTTATAGTTCCAGTGACAATTTAGTATTCTAGAACTATGTGATAATATTCTGTTCTGCTTTATTCATCTTATTCTGTTTGAGCTTTTGTTAGACCCCAGTCACTTGCAAGAGTGTAAGGTAGTTCCCTGAGCCTCTCAATATTGTTAGATGTGGATTGGGGGATGCCAGATATATAAGAAGTAGAGAATTTCCTGTTCACACTCATCTGTTGATGTTTGGCTTCCCACTCTATTTCCACAGATACCTCTGGGGAGTAAAGAACCTTCCTAAATGCCTTATGCCCCTGAGTGGAGGACCAGGGGCCATAGGGAATTTGTGACTGACATTAGATCTAGAGTCTGAAAACACTAGTCCTGGGTCAACTTCTACCTCTGGGTCAATGGATAAGAAACTTGGAATTTTCAATTTCTACTGATACTTGCATTGAGACTCACTTGTTGCTGGCTTGATATGGGGTATAGGTGGACTATTTCACTCAGGACCTACTCCTACCCACTGCTATTTTTGGTTGTGGGTCAAGGGATTGATTTACTTCCTGAGCTCTCCTGATACCACTGCTGTGAGTAGATTGTCCTACCACTGTCACTGGGCATGGGTCTCCCTGCTAAGTCTCTGTTGGGTTTCCCTCTTCCTCATAAATAATGAAAGATAAGAAAGAAAACCTAGAGAAGTCACTGCTTACCATGTTGTTGCTCTTAAAGTCTTGAGATATTTAGTCAATTCATTTTCTTCTATCCAGCATTTAGACACTTTTTTCCATTTCCTGTTGAATTATTTCCAGGGTATTCCATTGTATTGAAAGTGAAAGGACAAGTGAAATTGATTCTATTCTATTTTGTCTCTGAACTAGAAGCCATTATTTTAAATTAAAATTATTGCTCAGATATCAGTATTTTCTGGGTGATGGATACATCAGTATTCATTTTATATTATTCTCTATACAGTTTTGTAGATTTGATATACCAAAAATGTTTCCATGTAAGGTCATGCCACATATAAGGTACTCTCCCATTATAATTGCAGTCTTTCCTACTTTGGTTTATTCTATTTTATATGTATTCTATTCTAATTTATTTATATCTATTCTATTCTATTTTGGTCAACAAAATATGTGCATGGTCAAGTCTCATTAGCCAGAAATGATTTCAATCAATGCTAGTTTTGGATGATCATCTGAGAGAATGGATTAAAAACGAGGCAAAGAAATCTAATGCAAATTTAGTCATTATGCCTGGGGATGTGAGCCTCACAGTTGCAGGAGTTAGATGTTGATACAAGCTAGTCTTTTAAATATCACTTTAAAAAGCAATGCAATAAATGGCTGCTTTTGGAGACAGTAAATATAAATCTATAGGATGATATTTTTAAAATTGTCTTAATGTGAGAATGGAAACTTGAAACTTCAGATATTTCTACTGACATTATCATACATAGATTAAGGTGTTCTATATCTCAACTTTGAGGGTAATAAAGATGATGTGACCTGGAGAACTGCAATAGCTAGCTCAAGCATGTCTCTATGAAACATGTCCTTAAAAAAGTCACTGATGTCAAAGGTTAATGATTAGTTTTAGTACAATTGTTTCATAAGAAAAAGAATATTTCTTCTAAATCAATATTTTGTTTTATTTAAAACATGGTTTTAAATATACATATGTAGCTTTATTAGGAAATTAAATATTATATAGACTTATTCTATTTCTTTGAAAGCTTGTGTATTTGAGGTGACTAAAGAATCTTTTTAAAAGGTCGTCTAATTTAGAAATTTGGAGGTTATGTTATATTTGCTATATACTTAAATATAATTATTTTGATACTTCAAATATCCAAAAAACTACAGCTGTAAATCCATTGCCTGTGTTATAATTTGGATCTAAAATGTCCACCAAAGCCTCATGTGTTGAAGGCTTGGCTCCCAATGTAGCAATGTTCAAAAGTGGGGCTCTTGGGGAAAAAAAATCGGATCCTGAGGGCTCTGATCTCATCAATTGGTCAATTCACTGATTGGATCATAATTGAATAGACTATTGGGAGGAGGCAGAAACTGTATGAATGTCCAGGGATCGTATATCTTGTCCCCAGCTGCCTGTTGCTTGCATTGCTGTTTCTCCTCCTCCTCTGCCTCCTCCTCCTCCTCCTCCTCCTTCCTCTCCTCTCTTCTCCACCTCCCCTCCTCCTCCTCCTCATCATCATCATCCCTCTCCTCCTTCTTCTCCTCCTCCTTCTCTCTCTTTCTTTGTCTCTCTGTCATTCATGGTTGCCATGAAATAAGCAACCTCTGCCACATGCTCCCACCACAGTATACTGCCTTGTCTCACACCCTAAGCAATACAGTCTGCCAACCTTGTACTGAAACATCTGAAATCAAGAGCCAAAGTAAACCCTTCTTCCTCTAAGTTGATTTTCTCAGCTATTTTGTCACAGAAATGGAAAGCTAATGAACACAACTCAGATTGATGAAATATTAATTTCTTGTCATATTTACCACATAATTTTTAAAGGAAATAAACAATGCAAAGACCTCTATGTACCCGGCTTCTATCCCTTTCCATCCTTCCTTCCTCTGGGTAGTCACCATTTTCATGCATGTCTAATGAGATCAGCACATAGTTACATATCTGAAAAGAAGTCATGAAACTTTTTTGAGTTTCAAAATATTATATAAATTTTAAGATCCTGCATATATCATTCTGCATTATTGATATGTGTTTTCTGATTCCCATGCTTTTGTTCTTTCCAGGCTCTGATGGATTGAAAAATATATCCTTTCCCCCACTGCTAGTTTGAAGCTATATATCATATTTCTACCTTGTTTTACTAGTTATCCCTTTATTTTTAATGTACATATTTAATTATAAATGACTTTTAATGTCTAAAGTTACTTGGTATAACTATTATCCTCCCAACCTTTAACTACATTTTTATAATCTTATTTTACTTATTATTTTATTTAAAATTTTAGTTCTGCCTTTTTAACCACATAATTAAAGGTTTTGTTTCTTAAATAGTCAATAGTCAATTAAATTTACTATTCAATATTGTGCATGTATTTCTTAACTCATCATATTTTCTGGTAGTTCACTTCTTCTCCCTGGGTTCACTTTTTCTAATTTAGTTCATTTACTGAATATCTATGGATCTTTCATTTTTAAAATGTCTTTATTTGTCCTTACTGCTAAATGATATTTCAGCTGAAAATGAAGATCTAGTTTGACAATTATTTTCCCTTAGCAGTTTGAAGATTCTACCATCTCTGGAATCTATTGTAGATGAAAAATATGTTGTAAGCTTAATGCTTTTTCTTATGAGGATAATTTGCTTTTGAATTCTAGCAGATTTAAAATTTTTCTCTCTTTATCCTTAATATTCTGATGTTTCAATACAATATGTCTAATTTTTGACTCATTTTTATTCCTACTATTTAGCATTTGGGGCAACTTGTATTTAATTGCTTCCTGAACTTCTCTAATTGCCCTAACACTGGAAATTCCCTTCTGGACTCCAATTAGATGTATGTTGTAGATTTCTCTCAGTCTCACCCTAACTGTGCTTTCATTGAATCTTTTTATGTCTTTGTACTGTTTTATAAGATCTATCTTTCTATTCATTAATTTTCTCTTTGACCGAGTCCTACATAGAACTGACCTCATTCATTCATTTGTTTCCATAATATTTTAATTTCTAACATTGTAAAATGGTTCTTTTTTGCATTTCCACTTGTTCTTATTTCACCTGACACACTAGGGCCCCAGATAATACATAGCTTGTTCCAAGTTTCTATCTTATGGTGACATTTGAATGTCACTAATCCAGTCTCAGAGCTATGAGTAGCTTCAAAAATGTCTGTCTTACAGGGCAGTTGTACTCTAAAATGTACTTGCTGAACCTTGCCTCTTTCCCTCAACTTAAACCTGATTCCTCATTCTGGTCTATTGCCAAAGAGGCCCATAGTGTTTGTATAATTACTGCTTTGAGTTTCTGCTACATATCTGTTTCCTTAGGACAATTTTATTATTATTTTATCTTGGCTGGGATTTTAAATTTTTTCTTAAAATACTTGATTTATCATCCTGTTGATCTATTGGAAAAGAAAGAGGTATCATTTTGATTTAATTTATTTGCCTTAATTTTCCCTTGGCTTGATTTTTGCATTTATTTAGATTAACTTACTATTTCAAATGTATTTGTAAAAGTGATTGTCAGTCTTTCCTGGTTTATTCAAGAGTATAAATGAATAAGTATAGAAAGATACATAAATAATACAATCACATTTCTTCTACAAATTATTGCAGTTAGTAAGGCATTAGATCTTCACTTCAGTTCTATATGTTTACTTGCCAGAACCAGATCTTCAGATAACCATGCAAAAGTGGTTCTTGCTTCATTACTTCCCAGATCTAGTCCTGGGATTTTCTGTTGGCTGTGGAGTCCCAAATTATCAGTTCATGCCCAAGACATACATGAAATCATGATTTTTGGTATTACTATTTCAACTATATGAAAGGAAAATAATGATTATTCTGTCAACAAATATTTGTTGGGTGATTTGTTAGTGTCAGGTACAATGGTAGACCTTGTGTTTGTACAGATGAATGAAATAAATTTCTGCTTGTGTTGAGTCCCAGATCTAGTCAGGGAGAGAAGCAAGTTCATAAGCAATTTCATATAGTGTCTTAAGTTTTATAACAAACTTATGGTGTTCTCTAAGTGTCGGAAATTAAAAAGGGCAGTCTTAGGTAAAAGTTATCCAAACTAAGCCTTGAAGGCCAGGTAGACTATTTTTACCCAGGCAAACAAACAGGTGGAAGTGTATGTATGACAAAGAAAAAACGTACCATGTAGAATAGGAACTCCTGTGTCTGTTAGTAGCTGAAGAGGAGGCATGAGGAGATCTAAAGGGAAGAGTGAGAGATGAGATTACAGGGATTGGCGGGGGTTTGATCATTTGTCTATTCTATTCTTGTATGTTAACCTTCTCCTGCAAGTAGTAGGGAACCTTTTCAAAATTTTAAGCATAGAAATGACATGCTTAGATATGGATTTTAAGAATATTAGCCTGGATTGCAGGAACTTGGAGCTTGATAAGGAAGTGATGAGGATATGTTTTCTGGAAGCAACTAGGGGGCTTTGAGAAGATATAGAAGGAGAGATGCTTAGGAGGCCACTATGACTGAAGTTGGTGATGGAAAGGCTGCAGGGTCTGAAGTAAGGTAGAAGTCAAGGATGACTCAAAGGTCTATGATTTTTTTACTTAGGAGGTTATATGGGAATGATAATAAGTACAGTAGGGGCATGTTAAATTTACTTAGGAGGTTATATGGGAATGATTTAACTAGAGTAGGGACATGTTAAATTTGAGGAGTTTTGGATCTTTCAGATCGAGATGTGCAATAATAAGCACACATGAAGACCTGAAACTCATGAAGTGCTGTTAGAAGAATGGTTTGAGAGTGATCATTAGCATCAATAGCCAAAGCCCTAAGTGTGGATTGGGTCTCCATGGAAGATCCTTAAAATGGACATTAGGAGAAGGTTTTTTATAATGTCAATCTCTTTCGACTATCCACAAGTTGTTAGAATCAACTCAGTGATAGAAGTGATTTAACTGTTTTTCATTCATCATCCTTTTAACAAGCAAAGTTCCTAAATTCCCAAAAATGCCAATAAAAGAAGGTGATAGGACCTGGAATCATTGTTCTAAGGAAGAGAACACTTGGGACAGTCTTCCCATCTTTCGTGGAGTACAGTGAGATTCCATTGTTGTATCAGGCCCCTCCTTATTTAAACTACCACATGGATCAAAATGCTTGACATTTTTCAAGGTAACATGTAACACAGGGGTCTTACCTATTCCCCCAAACCTTTTCCACAGCATGGGAAAAACATAGATAATAGTAACCACTGTGTTTCTGGTCCCCTTAACAAACAAATATATACAATTGGGTTAAAGAGACTTAGGTAAGACTCAAAAAGAATCTTCCATGAGAATCCTGGCTTAAATGTGAGACTGTTTTACTCAAAGTGTCAGGGAATCTTCTTTCTTAAATGCTTTTAAGAATATAGTAAACATTCATTTCATTGGAAAAATTTAAAAGACGTTCAGTAAAAGCATAAATTTTTTTTGGTAACTCTTCCACTGCTCTCAAGACGAAATAAGAAATATCAACAGGGCTTACCCAGCCCATCATGATTGCTTCCCTGTTGCTCTCTCACCTTCTACTTCCCTCTATCTCCAAATCTGTTGAATTTTCGTTTTCATTCCCTGTGAAGATTCATGGGTCTTTTCTGTATCTGGAAGCCTCTCCCTTCTGCTTTATATACCTCTGTTACATCTGATACATCTTTCAAGTGTCACCTTAGATGCTACTTCCTTTGGGAATTTTTTATAATCTTCTTGTTCTTTCTCCTGGATGCACATATTAAATAAAATAATCAAGAAATGCTTTTAATGGCCTACTATGTGTCAGGTATCTTGTTAAATTTTGACAAAATAAATCTATTTCAATAGAATCCTTTGGGGAAAGGAGACAGTCAACCAAGAATATTAATTAGTGCAGAAAATGAACTGCTATGCTAAAATATACAGCATTAATGTAGCATAAAGAAATAAGCAATCTACTTCTATTTAATGAAAATGGAGGTAAGTATTCCAGTCAATAGGAATCTAGACTTCATGCAGCTGTACATGAGACCAGGCCAACAGTGGCTCTGCCATCTTCAAAACATGGTCTCCAAAGTCATTCTAGTCTAATACCATCCAATAAAATATTCTATGATGATGGAAATGGTCTATCTATATCTTTATTTTCCAACATAGTAAGTACCGGTCATCTGTGACTCTTGAACAACTGAATTGTGACTAGTACAACTGGGAACCTGAATTTTGCATTTTAATTAATAGAAATTTAAACTTCAATAGCTCTGTGTGGCTAGTGAGTGGCTACCATATTGAACAGTGTAGCTTTGCTGCCACTCCAGTCAGTGGATTGGGAGAAAAAGGTAAATTCTGAGGTGTGGGATTTCCTATTAAGCGAATGAGACTGGCGTTGCTTCCATGGCTTCTGCTAACATTTTATTGGACCTACCATACTTCATTGCATTTAATTTGATATCAATTGTAAGGTGGACTATATTTTACATGCCACAGAGAATATAGAAATGATACAGACTAAACTGCTTTAATGCTTTTGAAAAATCATGGAATCTTTTAATTTTATACATATTGAAAAAACTTTTTAGTTATCCTGAGTACTCATACATGAAAAGGAAACTACAAGTGAGATAAACTCCTGAAACTTCTCCGTGTGAAGTCTAAACTATTTTTTCAATTCAGAATTGTCAATGTCTGTGTTTTTTCCATAGAAGATCTTCCTCTATGCTCCCAAGTACGTCAGTGATGGGGAATTTCTTGTTTCATGTTTTTATTAGAGCATTATTTATTAGAGTTTTACATAATAGTGTGGTTCATTTTTACATAATCACACATGCATGGAATATAATTTGCTCCACTTCAGACCCTAGTGCTTACTCTTTCCCATGCCTTCTTCCTCCCCATGTTTCCCTTCTTCCTTTTTACTAATCTTCCTTTTATTTATTGTTCTTTTTTAAACGTGGTGCTTCATAGGCATACAAATGGAATTGATTGTGGAATATTCATATATGTGCACAGGATAATTTGGTCAATTGCATTCTGCAGTTCTTCTCCTTTTTTATCTCCCCTTCTTCCCCCACAATACCCTTCCCCTCTCTTCTATTGTCATGCCCCCTTTTTTCCCCTTAAATAACTCTAGCTTCTGCATATGAGAGAAAACATTAGACCCCTGACTTTCTGACTTATTTCACTCAGCATGATGTTCTCCATTTTCATCCATTTACCAGAAAATGCCATAATTTCATTTTTCTTTATAGCTGAGTAAAACTCCATTGTGTATATATACCACATTTTCTTGATCCATTCATCTGTTGATGGGCACTTGGGCTGGTTCCATAACTTGGCTATTATGAATTGCACTGCTATAAACATTGATGTGCCTGTAAGTGATGTGGAAATTCTTCAAAGTGCTCTACAAATGTTTTCAGGTTCTTCCAAGGTGCTCACACCCCTTTGATAAGTTTAGATTCTGATGCTTTACCATTTCACCACATCCCTTGTATTATTTTCCCCTCAATTGAAACAAATGTTGCTAGAAGTTGAGCAGTCTATGATAAACAGATGCTCACTGTATTAACAATGGTCCTGCTTGATACAGGAATTGGTCACATCAGCTTCTTGTGGCTTCGAAATTTTCTTTGTCTGTTCTGAAGGATTTGGCAATTTCTCTGCTTTCAATTGCATTGTTCGACATGAGATAAGGCAATCCTTTTGCTCGTATGTCAGAAGCAAAATATAACATAGCTTCATCTACTTGTAGATGTCTTCCTTTCTTAGTTCTTGTAAAGTGCTTTGTTGTTGCTTTGGAAGAAAATATGAAATTGCTGCCATTCCTCCAATGACGAATATTTGCTTTGCTAATATCAAATTTATGCCCCAATGCTCTGTTTACATGCCTTTCTGTGTACATGATACCTTTTCATTTCAATGCTAAATCATAGTATAATCTTTCTGAAGACATTTTAAACAACAATTCAATTTAGCATGTGTAGCACCAGCAATGCACAGATCTCAACTGAAGCGATGACAACGTGAATAGCTATGACCAACTTTGCATATACAAGGGCAACGACAACTATTTCATGACTGCCATCTAGCCTACAGCAGTGGTAAGAAGCTGTTGATCAGGGGGCAGAACTCAGTGTCAGGACAAACCACGTCAGAGCCATATCAGTTACAGCCAAACTAAAGAGGATCCAGACTATGGAAAAAAGAAAAGAAGAAGCAGGTAGAAACAAAAGTGAGAGCCCATGACAGCCTTGGGAGAGAGGAAGAAGGAAGGAAGGGAGAGAGGGAGGACAGTTTTTTTCCCTGAAAATTCTTAGCTTTAGGATAGTGATAACTACATGAGTATATAGTATGCACACATACATACATGCCAGTGTGTTTTAGGTTTTTGTTTTTTTCTTTTTTTGGTAGCAGGGATTGAACTCAGGGGCACTCGACCACTGAGCCACATCCCCAGCCCTATTTTGTATTTTATTTAGAGACAGGGTCTCACTGAGGTTCTTCGGGCCTCGCTGTTACTGAGGAGCTTGTGTGTTTTAATCAGCCAGTTTTTACTTGGGCTAGTTCAGCTGGGTTTCTGTGCTTGTGAAGAAACAAAGACTCCAATGCTCGTCTTTTAAGATCTGTTTCAGTTCAAGGACTGACCTTGAGAAAAAGTCCAAAGAAGCTCATCTGAACCACAAAGGCAGCTGCACTGGTTGGGTCAGTTTGAGGGATTCTGACTAAAGAAGAAACATGAATTTCATGCAGCTTAATACGAAGTGACACTCAAGCATATACCCTCTATAGGATTTCACCCATGACTAACAAGCCTTTTAATCATGGCAAGAAGACACGGAGATTTCGCAAACATGCTTTTGCAGCACCCGCATTTGGTGTTCCTGACCCTGTTTTCTTGCCAGATTGTGAGAAGCACCTGCTCCTTTTCAAGCAGTTGTCAGATCAATATTTAATCAATTGCCTTTTGATATTTGGTAGCGCTGAATAAATGGGATGCCAATATTTCTGCTCAGAGCTGTTCCTCTGGTGTACCTCATTCCAGTTCTGTGAAAGCCTTCAGGAACCTCTGAACACTAAGCGGCGTGTCCTCCGAGTTCTGTGGCATCCCCCCCTCTGCTGCACAGGGGCTCTGTGGCTCGAGGAAATGCAGGATGCTGGTGCCTGTGCCACTCTTATTAAAGCGACGTCCAAACCAAGTCATGAAAGCAGGAGAGCAGAGCCGCATTCGGGACACTGGGGGCCTTTGCCAGGTGAGGGCTATTTAATAGACCAGCCACATTAAAGAAAGGCAATGATGTAGTGAAAGGAGCCTAATGAGCAGAAGTGAGGCTACCGTATCTAAAGAGAAAAAATAATGAGCTGCGAAATATCCCCCAAGGCGAGATTGCCAGCCTTCTGCAAGGAGGTCTCAGCCTATAGGTAGAAAAGGCTCATGTGGTCCCTTATTCTTGCATGGTAAACACAAGTTCTGCGGGCAATTAAGGGCTGAGCTGAATGTGAGATTTGAAAACTGAAAATTATGTCACCAGCTCTTTGGAGATTTCCACGCCCAAGACCCCAGCTTTAATTCCCAAAGGAAACAAGGAACATACTCAACCTGTGAATAAAAACGAGGAACATCATATCATCAAAAGCAACACTCTCAGGGTCTGTGCAGCAGATGGACATCTGAAATCTCTGCGACTGGCACTACAGAATCTTTATAAAGCTGTCCTTCCGGGCCATGCCATGAGGCTGCCTTGAGGGCAAATCCACCTTCTAATGAGACCCTCTTGGTCTTTCAGTAATGACCCCTCCTAGAAGGATCCAAGCTGGCCATGCCCTACCCATTATCGCATTTCTTTTATAGTTGGCGTGGGAATGGTAGGCCAGATTTGGGTACATGTGGGTAGAAAAAAAATGATTAAACACAAAGTTTCACTACATTACTAATGTGAAGGAAATAAAGAAAGGAAAGATTAGATTTCTGTCCTCAAGAAAGGTACAAACATCTACCACATAGACAGTGAATCATTTACAGAGACACTCTTGAAGTTCTCATAGTAGGAAAGAGAATGGCACCTGTGTTTCCCAGGTGACAAAGGAAACAGAACAATGAAATACATATAATGAAACTGTAAAAATAATTCAGCTTTTTGATATAGATCCTTGTCATTTATAAAGTGCTTCCGTTTTCATTTTCTGAATGGATGTTTACAGTGACAACAAGCAGGTTGATATTAGTTTTCCATCTTACAGGAGAGAAACTGAAGCTCAGAGGGCTTGAGTCAGGTTCCTAATATTCGAGCCATGGATGGAAGGGGCACAAGGACCAGTGGAATTCATACACGGATGCTCTTTCATGGCTATATCCAAATGTAGAAGAAATTGAAGTCTCTATGGTAAACAAATATTACACACTTTGGTTTTTTGCAAGCTAAGGAAAGGATAGGCATTGAATCCATGAAAATTTTACAAATTTGTGAATAATAAAGCCAGTCATTTAAAAAATAGCAAAATATTTTTAGGAAAAGAGCATCGAGAAAGATGACCAATTGGGGTTCATATGATCACTATAGTATTTTAAATCAATCCAGCAAATCATAGAACCATTCATAGGCCAGCGATTATAGTGTATGTTCCACTAAAATTGCTATATAAAATTTTAAACCAAAATTTCCACCAAACTTTAGCTTTATAAAATGGCAATTTGTTTTATTAATTGTACATGTGAATGGAGTTCAGTGTAATACTTTAATATGTGCATACAGTGTGCACTAATCAAATCCATCCTCCCTTTATCCACCCTCCTCCCCACTTTCCAAACTCCAGTGATCACTATTCTATATTCGTTTCAGTTCGATTTTTTAAAAACTTTCACTTATGAGAGAGAACATGTGGCTTTCTTGTCTTTGTGTGTTTGGCTGATTTCACTTAACATAATATCCTCTAGTGCCATCCGTATATACATGACATCATGTATATATATCACATTTTCTTTATCTAGTCGCCCATTGATGGGCACTTAGGGTGATTCCACATCTTAGCTATTGTGATTGGTGCTGTAATAAACACTGGCATGCAGGTACCTCTTTGGAATGCCGA
This sequence comes from Sciurus carolinensis, assembly GCF_902686445.1. Lineage (NCBI taxonomy): Eukaryota > Metazoa > Chordata > Mammalia > Rodentia > Sciuridae > Sciurus > Sciurus carolinensis. Next base: position 32,287,533 of record NC_062232.1, read on the forward strand.
TTTCATTTCTTTTGGATCTATAACCAAAAGTAGAATAACTAGATCACATAATAGGTCTCTTTTTACCTTTTTTAGGAACATCCATAGTTTTCTCTATAATGGTTGTACTAATTTACATTCCCACCAAAAGTGTATGAGATTTCCTTTTTCTTTACATCCTTGCCAGCATTTGTTAATTTTCGGTTTTTGGAAATGGCCACTCTAACCATAGTTTTGATTTGCATTTCCCCGATGGCTAGTGATATTAAGCATTTTTCATATATCTGTTGCTCTTGTGTATGTATTCTTCTGAGAACTATCTATACACATCGTTTGCCAATTTTTAATTCGTTTACTTTTATGTTGTTATTTTTTAGTTTGTTACATATTCTAGATATTAATATTGTCAGGCGAATAGTTGAGAAAATTTTCTCCCATTCTGTAGTTTGTCTCTTCTGTCTGTTGATTGTTTCCTTTGCTATGTAGAATAGTTTTAGTTTGATATAATCCCATTTGTCTGTTTTCTGTTTTTATTTCATTTACTGTGTTTTGGGGATCACATCCAAAAAATCATTACATGTACCAGAGTCTCAAAGTGTTTCTCCTGTTTTCTTCTAGTGGTTTTGCAGTTTTAGATCTTACATTTAAGTCTATGATTCTTTTTGAATTGATTTTTGTACAGGGTGAGAGGGGTCAAGTTTCAACCTTCTGCATATGGATATCCAGTTTACCCAGCACATTTATTGAAGAGGTTGTCTCTTCTCCAATGTACGTTTTTGGAACCATGGTTGAAAATCAATTGGCTGTAGATGTATGGGATTATTTCTGGGATCTATCTTCTGTTCCACTGGTATATGTGCCTCTTTTTATGGCGGTAACATGCTGCTTTGTCTACCATGGCTCTGTAATATGTCTTGAAACCAGATTTTGTAATGCCTCCAGTTTTGATATTTTTGTTCAGGTCACTTTGAATATCTGGAATATCTTGTGTTTCTATATGAACTTATTGTCCTTCACTGTGCTTGTGGGTGATTCTGTGATTCTGGCTTTAGATCTTTCATGAGGTTGCAATCAGATAGTGGCCAGAGCAGGAATATCCAAAGTCTTTCTTGTCATGTAACCTCAGGGTTTCTCTGTGTGGTCTTGTTGTGTGGGCTAGCTGGGTTTCCTTATAGCATAGCAATTAAGGGTGCCTGCCTGAGTATTCCAAGACAAGGCAGAAGTTGCATCACCTTTACCAACCTGATCTCATTATATTGGCCACAACTGAGTCACAGTCCCACCCAATTTCAATCGATGGAGACGGAGATTCTGCCTTTCTAGTGGAGGAGTTTCTAGGTCATATTGTTGATTAGAATGTGAGAAAGAGATATTGCAGCCACCTTTAGAATATAAAGCCCACCAGAGGGTATCTTGAAGTAAGGATTACAATTAGTTGAATTTTGTGCCTCTGCGATGTGATATGAGATGAAAATATAGAGCCGATCAAATTTTCTTTAATGGAACTTATTTTTGGACAAGTGAGTCTTGAACTTTTCTGCCACTCTATAGGTAAATTTAATAAGGCAGTAAGCATGGAAATTGAAGAAAAAATATAAACAAATCTTATTTTATTGTTACTATAACAAAAATAGAATTTATAGAGTATTAACATCTTATTATAAACCTGAAGAGCATTTTACAATTTTACTTGTTTTATCACTTTGCCTTTTTATTTGGAAGTTAACTGTTGTATCAAAGACAGAAATGTGCCTGAAACCATTTTTGCTCCTGTACAATACAGAAGCACCACTTTTCTTTGTCTTTTGTTTCCTTGCAGTTTTGTTATTAAAAATGTATTATTGTGTGAAATTTAAGGGGAAATGAAACTAATTGTAGAATCACAATTCATGGGCACTCTAAAAATCTATTATCATAATAACTAATACTATTGGATCAGTAACTAATTTGACTGATTTGACTGAGTACGGTTTAAGAGTTTCACAAACTTTTCCATTTCAGGACCTGTATCAGCCAAGGAGGAAAAACATGGAACCCTGAACCTTTGGAGACATTACTCCAAGCAGCCAATCACTCCAAGTCTAAGGGTGATCTTGAAAATTCATACACATTTTACCTTCTCTTCCAAAAGGTATTAGTTTTACTATTTTAATATAAAAAGGATATTTTAGATACCACCCCTTAATATTGAATGCCATATCTATCACATGACTTTAAGTTCCCCAGCACATCCCCTTTTTTCTGTTCAAGAGGCAATGAATACATCATGTTCAGTCCTCATGAAGCTGGCTATAATTTCCCTAACATGCTCTCTCTTCCTTGAGAAAACACATTGTAATTCAGGAAAATAACAATGATATAATTATTAGCTTAGTTTAAATTTATCCTAATTTATGTATTTTAAATTGCTTTCAAACTTCAGTACTTGACGATTGTCATTAACTATTTACTTTGGGCACACCTCACAGTGATTGTGACACCCTAGAGTATTCTGGGCACCTCTGCTAAGAATTCCTGGGCTTAGTGACTAACTCAAGGTCATGTGGTTAATTAATAACAGTGCTTGTGTTTGAACTCTATCTCTGGACTCCTTATCTTGTGTTTTCTCTCTCTGTTTTAGAGTCATAAAAACTGCTAACAGAAATCCACATTCTCACTAAAGCTGAGGACCCAGGGTGGGTGTAAAATAACATTTTGCAATGGAAGTAAATTCAGTAACTTATGCTATTATTTCCGCATTCAATTACTTATTTATTCCTGAAAAGATGAGAGGAGAAATGAGTGGTGCTGAAAAGTCTCTGTTTTTTATACCACACTAAAGCCAGAGTCTGTGATCTCCATCAGACCTTTGGTGTGGCAGCAGAGTTATTCTTGTCCCCATATGTTATGCCAAAGGCTACGCTGGCACTAGTAATGAAAGAACTCCACCAACCCTTAATACAATGAAACAGAAAAGCCATATCAGTGGTCTTGCAAAATTAGGTATGTGGAATGCAGTTTTATGGCAAGGTTACTTGAGCTACAGAGTATTGTAGACTTCAGTATTACGATTACTCTAGTTCTCAATGTGGGGAGGCACTTACTGGTGGGGAGGGAGTCAGGATTTTACCACATTTGCCATCATGTCTTCATGTTGTACCTAGAATCCACCCTTTACCTCAGAGTCTTAAGCCCTCCTACTGAATGGGCATCTCATTTTTCTTCATGGGGAATTTCTTCTCAGGCACTTTGTTCCCTTCCATGAGATGTTGCTTCTGCCACAAACCTTCAAGTTGAATATTATCTATATTTAAGTGTGTAAGGCACATGCATATGTGTGCATGGGTATGTGTATTTCCCTCCAGAAAACTCTTAGTGTACTCATCATAAGCACTCATCATAAGTCTCACCTTTGTAACCTCTAATACAGCTTGTTGCACTGGAAAATACAAAGCTTTGGGAAGTTCCTTGGCCACAGGGTCTAAGAAAGAGAGAGATACCTTGATGTGAGGTCAGAATTGCTAAACTAGGTTATTGTATGCACTTGAATTCAACACAGATACTAAACAAAAAATGTGGAATATCTGCTACCTGGGTGTTATTGTGGTTGTTATCATTCTTTTCCTTCATATTTGTTTTATGATACTTGAGGTATTTAAAAAATCCTAGAAGGCCCAGGTCTGAGTGATAAGTCCATATTCTCCTTAATTGACCTGGTTAATCCCTTTCTTTTCTTGAGTCTTGATTCTCATGTTTCCTGGAGAATGAGACTAGATGGTGTTTATTGACTCCCCAGTTGTGGTTCCATGAACCTGTGAATTCTTCAGCGTGATCCTAGTTGTGACATTCCAGTACACTTGCCCCCAGAAAAGTCCCCTCCCAAAGGAGAGGTAGTTGACAAATTGGGAAACTGACTCATGTGTAGAGTACACTGGGCTCTGAGTCTCTCATGAGTCTGAATCCTGGAACTTAGTCCTTTGTTTTCATGTCCCTTCATAAGGATTGATAGAGAAAAGCATAAATAAATAACTGGGCTTCTGCTACCTTCAAAAAGTATGTAAAGAAAAAGATATAGGCAACCTTAAGGAGGTAAGAGCTTATTTTCCAAAAACAAAAGTCCCTGAAAATAAGTTTGAAGAAAATACCAGTTGTTTTGAATCCTTTGCAGAGTCAATAGGTTGAATCAAATGCCTTCTTGGCACAGGTTTTATTGAAATTGTCAACAGGGTAAGATAGCAATGCAGTGGGTTTCCAAGGAAAGACCTGCTCACCTTCCTCCTAGGACCAGGCCTCCAGAGGACTCAACTCCAGTTCAATGCTAGATCTCTAGCAGGTGAGGGTCAGTTGGTATAAGAGAAGGTGAAAGGGCTCACTCTGGTCTTGAGTGATCCCACTCTGGGCTTACAGGGCTTAAAGGAGACTCACCAGTTACAGTGCAGGGATCAGCCTTTTCTTTAGGAATTTAGGGCTTTTACCTCAGGAAAGGACTTTCCAATGTCACTAGAGACAAGATCCCAGTCCCTAAGTAGCATCAAACCCATCTAAGTCTTCCAGGTCTGACATAAGAAAGCTTGCATTTCTGAGTCCTTTCTCCATTTTTCTACTTGATCACTTTCCATTTATCCCCTGATACACAGCTCAAGGTCACATTCCCCTAGAATTTCCACATGCCCCAGATATGAAGAGGAATTCTCTTATATTCTCTCCAATCAGAACACTGAAATCTTATCATAACCCACTACTTTGTTATAGGACACATCACATTATATTGTAAATAGTTCCTTTTATTTTCATCTCAGTATTTTTTTTCAAGTTTTCCAAAACAAAACAAAACAAAGAAACTGGCTTAAACCAAAAGGAGAACTTAATGGTTTATTTCACTGGGAATTCCACCTTCAGCAGCCCAGGAATATCTCCCAGATCTTTCTAGGTGAGTTCCTTTTTCAAGTTTCCTGTGTTCTCTGACTTTGTATATTGTTCCTCAGGAGCTTGAAACTTATCTCAGAACTCCTGCCAAGAAGACAAAGAGACTCTTTTTCCTGAACTAGAACTACACACAAGTCTTCTTGATTCTGATTGGCCTGACTTGCATCATGTACTCTTTTCTAACCAATCATTGTGGTCTGGAGAATAGAAGTCTCTTGAAAGAGGTCATGTGCCTCACTTATGGAGTCCAGAAATGGAGATGAATTGCCTGAGGCTTGAGAGCTGAGAGAGGCAAAGAGGTAGTTATTATTACAAATAAAGTGAGTGTTGGAACTGCAACAAAAGTTTCCATCCCAGTACTGTGAGCTCCTCAACATAACCTTGTTTCTGGTACATGGTAGACACTTCATAAATGGTGGTGGAATTTGTGAATAAAGATGAGAATAAATCCATCTTGGCCATCCCCCTTCTCTCATCCCCACTTTTATCCATTACACAGCTCTGGATCTTGGAAATCATCACAATTCCAGGGATTGGAGCTTAAACACTTGACATCCTTCTATATTTTTCTACCTCCTACAATTCTACTCAACATGACTTTGATGGGTCATGATTGAATTGATTTTATTCAGAAGCCACAGAAGTGATTTCTTGCTAATATTCTTGAAAGAATTTTCACAGTGTGATTAGATTATTGCTAATCTAATAAGACACCATATTAATGATGATATTAATAAAATTACACATAATTTTTTCCAGCAATCACATTGCTCACTAAAAGAAAATTTTTGAAATGTTTCTTTCTTGAAAGTTTTAGATATAGATATAATTAGTTGCATTACTCTGCAGCCACTTTATAGCACATTCATAAAAACTAGAAAACAAATAAGTACTGATTTTATATTCCTACCAGGGTAGTGGAATGATGTGTTTTATTTCTTTCTTTATGCTCATTTGTATTTTTCACTTTCTTTATAATGATTATTAATCAATTCATACTTTGGATACTTTTTTTGAGAAGGGAGGGAGAACTTCATACAGATTCTAATCTCATTTACTTAATTATGGCAGTGTCCTTCCAGGCTGAGGTGGATTACATTCAGGACTCTTTGGTGTGTCCCCAGGCTCATGCTCGCTCTTGACACTTGAGTCTGTGTGTTCAAGATTCATCACTGTACTTTGGAAACAGCCCCTCTTTGACTGCCCATCAACTGTGTGGTTCACTTTTGGAAACCTGCACAGCATCAATTGAGCCTTCCACGTTGTTATAACAGATCTTGCTGTTACCCGATCCATATTCCTTCAACACTCACCATGTCAGTCTTGGCCAACAACATCATTTTGTGAACACCCCAAACTTCACTGAAAGATACTTTGCTGGATCATGGGCAGGCCAGAAGTGTCAAGGGGTTAATACCTCCAAACACAGCACTCCCATAAGTAATGGATAGCCCAGTTTCCTCTTCTCTTAAGTGGAATCAGCCTGAGATCTGAGTTCCAGACCTTCTCCAGAGGTATCTAGTGGGGTTGAGTCTCAGTTATCTATAATAATTCATGATTCATGCACCTTTTCTGGGTTTTCTTCTCTTCCCTGCAATAGTGCTCCACTCCTCTGCATATATTTCCTGAGTTAGTTAACTTGGATATTCCCCTGATGAAATCCATGCAAATAAATTACTTATTCAGCATCTGATTCTGGGGTATACAACTTAAAACATTTCTCTATTTCTAGTCTCATGGACTTTTTTTTTCTTTTCTTTGGTACCAGGGATTGAACCAAGGAGCACTTAACCACTGATCCACATCCCAGTCCTTTTTATTTTTTACTTAGAGACAGGGTTTCACTAAGTTGCTGAGTCTGGCTTTGGACTTGTGATCCTCCTGCATCAGCTTCCCGAGCTGCTGAGATTACAGGTGTGCACTACCACACCTGACTTAGTTCCATGGATTTTAATTGCTTATGGTATGTCACGCACTGTTCTCTATACTTTACTATTAGCGTCTCAATTTTACAGGCTCAGAAAAACTGAAAAACCTTCCTGAGATTTCACAACTAGAAAGCAAAAGAAACAGGATTTGAACTAAGTGATCAGACTCCCAAATCCCAATGATTGATGATTGGTCTCTAATTGCATTATGTCATCATAATGCTCATACCTAGTTTGGGCTAAAATTCAAAGAGATGAGCAATTCTGTGTATTTGGAACCAGTTTGAGAGCCCAATATACCATTTCCTAGTTTTCTGACCCTCCAGGCTCTTCTTTGTATATGGGTGATAATAATGGTAGCTACCTTTCAGAGTTGTTCAGGAAGTCAAATGACGTGATACATTCCCAGGGCTTCACACATTGCCAGGCACATGGGATGTACACTATCCACAAGTTTGCTGGCTTCCTGCCTTTCCTCCTCCTTTTCATCAGTCCCCTTGCCTGGATTGACAGGAGGATGGATAATGGCATAGGAGAATGCAGCTTTGAATACTTGTTGTTTCCAGAAAGTATCTGGCTAATTTATTTCAAAAGGTTTTGCTTCTATGAAGTTTAATAGAGTTGATGAGTATTAAAGGAATCATTTAATCTTCATTTGAATGTGAGCAGTAAATGTGTTTTGGAGATTATATTCATTCCCCAGTGACTCTAAGTACTTTCCTATTCCAAAGCTGATTTTCATCCATCAGAGCAAAAGGTTTTCAGCTCTGCGGAGCTGCCTGAATGAAATGCAGTGTCACAGGCAAGGTGACAGAGTTTCCCCCTAGGTATAAGGACACACCCACTATGTGCAGACATTTGGTTCCTTCCTGATCCATCTATTGCTGTTCTAAGCTGTTTCTGAACATATATAAGGGTTCATGTCTCTATAAGACAGATCTCAGAAGCACAGAGCTTGGCTATCGGGTCTCTTTCTCTCTCCTCTTGCAGTTTTTTGACTCTTCTACTTTGCTGCCCCTAATGTAAGTGCTGCCCATCCACTAAAAGTAGAGCTGCTAAGAACTGTCAGGGGAGGCATTTTACCAAATGAATTTTAATAGCTTGGAATCAAGTTCGACTCGTGAAGAAGGAAAGACAGGAAGACTTACTTGGTATCAAATATGCAATACTAAATTTTTACATCCCGTAAGCACTTGGGATGTGCATGTTGTTTCAAGGGCATGAAGAATTCCTGGAGCAAATTAGTCTTTTGCTAGACCCAGTATTATCTGAGGAAGAACTTGAAGGTTAGGGTTTCTTCTCTACTAAGGAAACATTGTCAAATTGGACAGTGAGTTTGATGGTGTGGTTGACCAAGAAAGATGGCCGCCAAGGGTTTCCAATGGGCCTTGTGCCTTCTCACATTGGTTCTCATCCTCACAAAAATCTTCTATAGTGTGCCCCTAAGCATGCATTGAGACTTTTGTCAAATGGGAATATGTAGCCAGAGAGGTGAAAAAATCAAAATCGAATCTAAGTTGGATTGGAACCAAGACCTTTCTGTGGTCAAAGTCTGTGCTCTTTTTTTTCTGACATCGTACCACCTGTTGGGCAACCTAAAGTATAAGGTCAGGCCCGGCACTCATGTGACCTTGACCAAGTCACTTACTCTGTTAAACAACCAGTTCCATCTGCAAAATGAAAATGCATGATGATAGCATTGTCATGAGAGCAAATGAGATAATATATGTTTAAGTGTTTTAAAAGAAGTTAAGTGCTATTCAAATATAATGCATTGCCATGGTACTGATGGTACTGATGATAGTCATGTTGGTAATCATTATATTACCAGAGATATCTCATAGAAGAACACTTGTAGTAGGGACCCTCAGAAGCCTAAGGATCTTTATGGAAAAGGCCCTGGGTGTGGTATTTGGAAAGTTGCTGCTGATCAAGTAGAAAGATGAAGCCAGATGCCAGCAATCAGAAGCAGCATGGGCTAGGAGGAAGGTTATGCATGTTTGAGTATTCTGAACTCCAACCAAGAAGAAAGAAATAGGGCAGTAGCTGGGAGGTCAGCAGGGCGAGAGGCCAGCAAGGCAGCAAAGGAGAGGGCAGGAGAGAATTCAGATCAGACTGCAACCCCAAGCAGCAGTGAGATCTGAATGTTTGTGTGAACTGTCAGTTTTAGGACATACTTTTAAACAATGAGCAAGTAGCCTTATGCCAAATCATCTGGGCCTGTTCTGGGACAGGCCTCCAGCTTCAAGAGTACATGGAGGTGGAGTCTTAAAATATTTATGAACTTCAGATGCATGATCCCTGTGCAAAAGCACATTCTGGATGCATAAAGGCTGAGTGTCAGTATGTGATACACCATAGAAGGCCCTGGTTAAGACATCCCAGTTGAGGCTGGGTTGCTGAAGTTGGAGGCAAGGAGTCTGGGAGCCTCAGGGCAAGCAGGTTACTGGGTGAGCAAACTTGGAGGTGACTCTTCATGTTGATTTTTATATAAATCACACAGAGACATCCTGACTTCAGTTTTTTTTTAAGGTGGCCATGTTAACATTCTCTTGTGGCAGTATGAATATAACTGTCTAGTGACTCTTTTCCTCTTTGTAAAAGTTGAACTCCTGGGGATGAGAGAAATAGGTTACCCTTGTTCTCAAAGGTGCTAGGACTAATTCTAGCACTTGGTTGGTGTTTGTCACGTGAAAGGCAGCTTGTTCCAAGTGACTGGTGTGGCAGCAATACCTTTGGCTCCAGACAATGGTCTCAAGTCTTTAGGCAGAGGGAGTTTACAAAGGAGTGTCTGTAAGAAAGTATAAAAGGCCACAGCCTGCAGAAGGTGAAGTAAAGGAGGGAACTTTTGTCCTTTCTGAACCACCTGGGACTTCTCCGGTGTGACTGCCCTGCTCATCTTCCCTGCTCTGACTCTGATAAGGCATCCCTTCTCTGCACACATTATCACTCCTTCTTCCACACTAGCCCTTCACAGCTGGAAGAGTAGCAGGGGCCCTGTATAGACTCTGAGGGGAATGACCACAGAACAGAAATCAGGCATTTGCCATGCAAGTCAACTTCAGTTGCTGATAGATAAAATGGAGATGAAAGAAGGGCACTGGGGTGGTCAGTTCATTGACAGTGAGGTTTCTCCTCAGGTCAGAAAGGGGAAAATACCCCAGGCAGCTCTTCCCTATGAAGAGAAAGGGTAGGATAGATCCTTGAAAGTGCCTATAAACTTAAGCTATTTGAAGGCAGTACCCCTATGCAAAGAGGAACAGAGGCCCCAAAGAAACAAATGATATTTTGGAATCTCAAAACTGAAAATGTTTTCCTGCAATCATAAGAAATATTTGAAACAATGGTGATCTCAGTGAGCCCTGGAGAGTTACTGAGTTAAGTGTGTTTGGTCAACTTGGAGAATGGAGAAAAGAAACCTTGGTCCTCATTGTCTAGAACCCAGGCCGTATTTCCATTGCTCCTGTGTGTCTGCTCTATTTTGTAGGGTTCTTTTAAGGATATGTGTAGAAAACTACACAGAAGCCATGATGTTAATATGTAATTATCTTATTAGTTGAATTCATACAATGGAAGTGACTTTAAGAAACTCTTGACAATGTTCTGCTACTCCAGTTCACAGTCTATGCATGTTTCTTCCTCCCAGGCTCTGGAAGCTATGCTCCTACAGTATGTAACATTCATCATCCTTCCAGTGAATTCCTCTCCATGCCAGAGTTGATTTCTGGTGCATCTTGTTGAAGAACCCTAACTGATATTCCCACTTGTGTCACATTCATTCATTGAATCATCATTTATTTAGCACCACTATCTGCCAAACACAGATATAATTGCAGAAAAAGAACATAGCCCCTACCTTTAAGGGCCTCTGAATCTAATGGAGGAACAAAAGATACAATCAAGATGAAGGGCTACAATGGCATTGTTAGATGAGCTCTAGGGAAGATGGGAGGTCCAAGAAGTTTAGGCTTGGTGGAATCCAGGGAGGTTTCCAGAGAAGAGGACATTTGAGTTAAGTTTTGGTAGATGGGTAGAGGCAGTCTTAACAGAGAGAAGGAAAATGATGCATTCCTTCTAAGCAGGAGAACATTGTGCAAATTCCCAAAGGTGTACAGAAGCAGGCCATTTTTGTGGTACTGCTATGTGATTAGCTGGTACATCAAACAGGCATGGGAATGCAGTGGGAGGGGTAGCCTAAAGAGGTGGGCAGGAGGACAGACCTAGATAAGTGTAGCTGCCCACCCTACACCTTTTCCATGGTTTTACTTACCACAGTTTCATTTACCTACAGTCAACCATGGTCTGAAAATATTAAATACTAAATTCCAGAAATAAAAATGTCATACGTGTTAATTGTGCACTGTTCTGACTAACCATGATGAAATCTTGCATAGTCCTGCTAGGTACCATCTAGGATGTGAATCATCCCTTTACCTAATGTAAATTTTATTGTAGGTATGTACATAGAGGAAAAATCATAGTATAATAGGATTTTAGGCCTCCTTTGGGTGGTTTTAGAATGTATCCCCCATGCATAAAGGGGGACAAGTGTACAGATGATTATCTAAAGAATATTCTCCCAGAGGAGTCATTGAAACATTTTAAACAGGAATGCTTTTTCCATTTGCATTTTGAAAGTTCACTCTGGTCTCAACTAGAGAGTGATTTGGGGACACATTGTTGGAGGAAGGGGAATCAGTCATCCAGGATGCAGGGATTGGGCTCTGAACCAAGTCACTTGTCATGAGGATAAAGGAACTAAGGGTCAGATCAAGGAGAAGAGTATTTAGAAGAGAGACTTTTTATAATATAATTATCTAGATATAGAGATGAGAACAAAGAAAAATCCAGAAGATGAAGTCACACTGTGATCTTCTCTCTCACCTTCTCCATCTAATCTGATCAAATCGTTTTTCTGTTTAAAATCTTTCCATGACTTAGCTTTTAGGAAAAAGTTCAAACTTGTAAGTTAATCAAATAAAACTGTTCTATTCTGGTCCTTGGCAACTTTTGTGCTAGCAGAAGCAGGGTCAAAGTTTGTTTGCTTGTTTCCCCATATTTTCCTCTGAAAATGTTTAAACCTGAAGAAAAAATCAAATGAATAGTTCAATATATAACTCTATGTGATTCTCCTGGGTTCTGCCAGTTGTTACCCTTTGCTACACTGGCTTAATTTCTGTCTTTCTTTCCCAATCTCTCTCATTATTATTTTCAATGTACAAACATTCACAAACATACATTTTAACTAGACCATATGTAAGTTGCTGATCTCATAACATCTCGTGGATATATCAATGTGTATCTCCTAAGAGTAAGAATATTCTCCTCCAAAACTCAATACCCAGGACATATAACAGTGATCTAATAATATCACTGAAAACATTGTCTGCACTTAAATTTCCCCAAATATGTGCTAAATGGTTTTTAAAAAATATAGAAGCCAAGGATCATGAATTTCATGTGGCAGTTCTATCTCTTTAGTCTCATTTAATTTGCAACAGTCCCCTGTGCTTTTTTTCTTTTATAACATGACCTTTTTAAAAAATTAAAAATTTTGTTCTAATTAGTTATGCATGACAGTAGAATGCATTTCAACACATTGTACAAAATGGAGCACAACTTCTCATTCCTCTGGCTGTACGTGGTTCAGAGTCACACTGGTAGTGTAATCACACATGTATAGGGTAATAATGTCCTTCTCATTCCACTGTCCTTCCCACTCACACACCCCCTTCCTTCCCCTCACTCCCCTCTGCCCAATCCAAAATTCCTTAATTCTTCCTCATTATGGATTGCATCCTCTTATCAGAGAAAGCATTCAGACTTTAGTTTTTTGGGTTTGGCTTATTTCACTTAGCATGATATTCTCCAGCTCCATCCATTTACCTGAAAATGCCATAGTTTCATCCTTCTTTAAGTCTGAGCAATATTCCATTATGTATATGTACCACATTTTCTTCATACATTTATCTGTTGAAGGGCATCTAGATTGGTTCCATAGCTTAGTTATTGTGAATTGGGCTGCTATAAACATTGATGTGACTGTGTCACTGTAGTATGCTGATTTAAGTCCTTTGGGTATAAACTGAGAAGTGGGATATCTGGGTCAAATGGTGGTTCCATTCCAAGTTTTCTGAGGAATCTCCATACTTTTTTCCAGAGTGTTTGCACTGATTTTCAGTACCACCAACAATGTATGAGTGAATCTTTTTCCCCACATCCTCGCCAACAGTTATTGTTGCTTGTATTCTTGATAAATGCCATTCTGACTGGAGTGAGATGAAATCTGAGAGTAGTTGTGATTTTCATTTCTCTAATTTGTAGAGATGATGGATATTTTTCACATGCTTATTGAAGAAAAAGTAGGCCCAAATCTTCATCATATTGACTTAGGTCCTGACTTTCTTAACAAGACTCCTGAAGCACAAAAAGTAAAATCAAGAATTAATAAATGAGATGATTCAAACTAAAAAGTTTCTTCTCAGCGAATGAAACAATAAAAAACATGAAGAGAGAACCTACAGAGTGGGAGAAAATCTTTACCACACACACCTCAGGTAGAGTACTAATCTCCAGGATATATAAAGGACACAACAAACTTAACACCAAAGAAACAAATAACCCAGTCAATAAATGGGCTAAGGAACTGAACAGACACTTCACAGAAGTGAAGAAATACAATGGATTGTCATGACCTTTTTTAAGAGTCCAGGCCAGTTGCCTTGTAGAATGAGCTATGATGTGACGATTGCTGATTAGATTTAGGTTGCACAGTTTGGGTGAGAATTCTGCATAAATGATGATGTGTTGCATTGGGAGATACATAATTGTTGTTTGTTTTGTTATTGCCCCATTGTTAATGATTCTGTTCGATCTCTCCTATGCAATTAAACAGTAAATAAAGGCAATTTCCTCCTATGCAATTAAACAGTAACTGGGGATGATACTATATAACTGGGTAAAATGTCTTCTTCCAAAAAACATTTCACCCAGTACCATCTATTAGTGAGTCTTACCTGAATCAATTATCCTACTGTTGGTTGTAAAATATTGAGTTTTATAAATCTGTCATTTCTAATGTGTTTATTAGCTGGCATATATCTCTAAAGGAGAAATTTCCCATTGTGCTTCCCACCCCTTTCAACATTTTTTTAAAAAGTATAACTGTAGACTCCTGGATTTTTTCTATATGTATATGCAATGTGTTATAATGAGCTACTATCATCATTTTTTTTTTTACTTCTGGTACTGGGGATTGAGCCCAGGGGTGCTTAACCACTGAGCAACCTCCCCAGTCCTATTTTGTATTTTATTTAGAGACAGTCTCACTGAGTTGCTTAGGGCTTTGCTAAGTTGCTGAAGCTGGCTTTGAACTTGCGATCCTCCTGCCTCAGTCTCTCGAGTCCCTGGAATTACAGGCGTGAAGGAGCCTGGCTTGAAGCTGTGAATTTAAAGGAATCATCTGGAAAGTGTTTCTAGAATAAGAAGAACAAAGAATCTAGAATAGAAGCATGGAAAACCCTGATCTGGACTTCTTCTGGAGTAGAAGAAAGGAGACTAGGGGAAAGCTAACTAAGAAGCAGGAGAAAAACCTAGGAGAGTGATGTCACCAAAGCACACAGAATGATGGATGTGCCAACAGTTTTGTATACAAGAAAGAGGCTAAGGAAGAGAGACCAGAAATGTGTCCAGTGAATATAGCAATGCAGAGGCTGCCATATTGCTGTCTGATTGCAGTGGCCTGTGAAACAAATGCTAGGAGGCACATAGAAAGTGAGGACAGCTCAAGAACTGTGACTGCGAAGGGGACAGATCCAACGCATCCTGGAAGAGTGTGTGGGACTAGCTACCTTGATAGTCACTTTAGCTGTTGTGGCAAATACAACCCAGCTATGAAATGGAAGTGGTGACAGTATGTGGTGTGGGCTTCTGAGAGACCTGTGAAGTAGTCTAAGTTTTAGAGAAGAACTGTAGATGTTTGCCTTGACATGGCTACAGGGTGAGAGCAGTCCAAGTATATTCTGGGACATGGATTTCAACAGCACAGAGCCAGTCATGGAGTATGTGATCAATCTGTATTTGCTAAATAACAATGACCTTCAACTCTCCACAGCAGCTGTGCCCAGCCTGAGGTGCCCCAGTGTTATCCCTTACATGACCTATACTGGCCTGGAGCAAAACTGGGACAGCCTCTGTTCTGTCTTAGCACAACCTGTCTTCCATTTGGGGTCCTTTCTTGTCCAATTGAAGTGTCACCTTGTTCTGGAGCACACAGTCTTATTCTGCGCCCCTCTTGGTCCAGTCCATGACTCCTTTTCTGAACAGAGCTGCTATTTTGAACTGCCCTCGTATGTGTGCTCCTCCAGCATTGCTTGCTCTTGGGAGTCTTGTTCCCTGTTAGATGTTACTAGGAAAGTAACCTGTGCTGAAAGGCAACCCTGAAATGTGCTTGTGGAAAATGCACTTTAGCCCTGCCTCAGGTGAGAAGTCACAGAAAGGGCCCATGTGTGCTGGTCAGGGAGGCTTCCATTCTCTTATGCTTCCACTTCCTCCATGGAGGGCCTTGGGCAAGAACTCAAGACCATCAGGCCCAGTTTCCTCACCCTTAAAATGGGGAAATTGATAATAATATCTAATCTACTGGTCATTATTAGAATTAAGTGAAGTAATCCTGAAGAAGTCCTCAGCATCCATAGTAAATTTGTTCATAAATTCTTTTATTCACTAAACATGCATTGAGCATGTACTTTGAGTCAGACAGTTTCCAGGCACTGGGGATATGGCAGAGGGAAGGCAAAAAAACAACAACTCTTGCTCTCATGAAATTTGCATTCCAGTGAAGGGAGAGGGAAAGCAAGCAAATAAATGTACAATACAGTTCAGATAATAATAAGCTCTAAGAAGAAAATTAAAGAGAGGTAGAGCCAAGGGAATGGGTGGGAGGGTGAATTAAGATAGGTGCTGGGAAGAGCTCCCTGAGGAGGTGACCATAATTAGAGACCTAAATGAAGTGAGAGGCCCTATGGTATATGATGATGTGAGTTTGAGTATCTCAGGCAGGGGAAACAGCAAATGTGAGAAACCTCACACAGGAGGCTGCTGGGACACTATGAATGTGTGTGTGTGTGTGTGTGTGTGTGTGTGTGTGTGTGTGTGTGTGTGTTCAGGGGTGGGAAGTAAAAGGAGATGATATCAGACAAGTAAACAGAACACAGATAATTTGAGTCTTGCTGGCCACTGGAAGAATTTTTGGTTGGATTTTATTCTAAAGACAGTAGAAATCATTGGAGAGTGAAAACAGAGATGATTTGTTAAATGATCCCTGTAGTTGCTGTGTTGGGGATGGATTGTCATGTGGGCAAGAACGGAACAGGAAGACCAGATAGGAGTCTCCCCCAGGCATCTAGCTAGGAGATGCTGGTAACTTAAACCAGAATAGAAACGGTGAACAGGGTTAGAAGTGGTGGGATTCAAAATATGTTTATTCAAGTTAGACATTGACAATATTTGCTGATCCATTGTGAGAGGAAAGGGTAATGCCAGGGCTTTATTAGGTCTGAGTAGCTAGGCAAATGGTATTTGCTATGGTTTGCAATTGTCCCTCAAAGTTCATGTGTTGGAAACAATCCCCAACACAGCAGTGTTGAGAGGTGAGCCCTTATAAGAGATAATTGGGTCATGAGGGCACTGCCCTCATGAATGGATTAATGTCATTGTCCTAGGAGGGAGTTAGTCACCCATCACAAAAGAGGGTTCCTGATGAAAGGTAGAGTTCAGCCATAGAGGAAAGAAGGAACTTAAGGTGGGGATCTCTCCCTCACCCCAAAATGTACTCTGAAGATGTTCCTTCTATAATGTCTGCCCTCAAACCTTGAGGGTATTGTGGGTTTTTATTTTTTTAGTAAAGAGGCCTCTTCTCTCCCCTTTAAACAAAAAATATCCTCTTAAAAAAAGTCCCTAAAGGTGGGACAGGCCATTTTTCTGGTGCAGCCTGTTTCTCTTCACTCCCACTGGCAGCTTTCAGGAGTGGCTTCTGATGACTCGGGAAGTCTGACCCTCTGATCCTTAGCTTCCTTCAATGGTCAGCTTACACATTGGTTCCTGTTCCTTAGAGTAATGCTTGCTCACAGGTGGGACTCAGGTGCCAAGGAACAAGTGGAGAAACATGAGGTCTGCATTGTCTCTTGAATGGGAGTAGAGTCAAAAAAAACTGCCCTCCCATTCAAAGCTTCCAAGGCATGTTGCTGCAAGATGGCTTACCCTCTGTGCTCTGGTCAGGGTCTCTGTGACTGACTTGGTGACCCCAAAATGTCCTTAACTCTCTTTAGGGCTCTCTCTCTCTCCTCTACTCTTGTGGTAAGCCACAGGTCATTGGCATTGCTTACATCATGGGCATTTTCCATTTCTCAGTCTGCCTGACTTCCCAGCAGCATTTGGCACCAATGACCAACTGCCATCTTGAAACTGAATTTCCCCTTGCCATCTTTGACCTCCTATCTACTTTGTTTGCTCATTGGCTGCTAGCAGGTACCTTCCACTGTGACCATTTTCTGTAAGTTGTTCTGTGGGGGGATTCTATCCTCGGCCCTTTTTCTTTCTCCTCCATTCCTGGGATTTTGACTCCCATCTGTCTATATTCTGATGTATCACCATCTCTACCTTCCAGCCCAGATCCATCCTTTCAGTATAAAATACTACATTTCCCCGGAGTCTCAAGGCCTTCTCAAATACAGCATGTTAATAATGTGCTTATCTTCTGCATCTGGAAATCTGCTCCTGGCCTTTGCCTCTGATAACAGGGAATTGCTACACCATTCTTTCAGTTTCACATTTCTTTCTGCTTGGGGAAGCAGACCCTTGTATACTGTCCTCACCTGACCTTGTGTACTACCCTCCTCCTCCTCCCCCTTTATCAATCACTCACCTACTTTGTTGAATCTACCTACAAAATGCCATCTAGATCCTTGTACTTACCTCCAACCACCTCTACCCCATTCTCACGTTTAATTCCTTTCTCATGCTCTTAGCCCCAGCTATACTGAGGTTCTCTTTTACCTCCAGGTCTAAAACCAATTCATGGAGCTACTCTCTCCCCATAACATTTGGACCTATGTCTCAAGACCATTTTCCCTCTTTGTTGGCTAACTCCTCTTACTTCAAATCTCAGTTTTGATGGCAACTGCTCTGGGAAGCCTCCTCTGATCTCCCTGCTTATAGTCCAAGACTGGAGTGAATACCCTGTTCTGGGCTCTCACTGTACCATTAGTGCCTATTTATTGCTTGTGGGGAAGAAAGACCTGGCTTCCACTCCAGCTATATGTGTTCAGTCTCATTCACCATGATAGCCCCTGAACTCAGCAGAGTGGCATATAGGGACAAAAAAATTGAACAAGTCAAAGCAGCTATTTCCCAGCCCACCTTTAAACTATGTCTGAGACTCATCTGGGGCTTGGAACAAGGCAGGTTAAGAGGTTGACCCTTGGGGTAGGGCCAGCAGCAGTTCGCTCTGTGAGCTTTCTATCTGGGTTTTGTCTGGCCTCAGCAAAGGTAAAGCAGAAGACCCAAGTAAGAACTCCAGGCACCTATCAGCTCCCTTCATCTGAGCAGATGACACTAGTAGCCCCGCGGGCAATAACCACCCTCCTGTTACCAAGCATATTGTACATGCACATATACTGATGCAAAATGGTCCCTATTTGGGTCCATAATCATTGACCCATGGGTGAAGTAGAAAAATGGCACCTGTTTCCAAACCTTTTTCTGGGGAACTAGAACCTCCTTTTTCTTATTCCCTGAGCCAGCAGGTCATATATGGCATTTGTCACACTGTTTTGTAATTGTTTCTTTAGGGGAGCTCTTCAACGGTTAGGACCCGATTGATGTGATTTTACTCATCTCTTGGGCCTCAGTTGTTGGCAGGATCCTGGCACAGACAAGGGGACCACAAGAGTTTGCGGCATGAACATCCCAGGTATATTGTGTTTTGCCATTGTCTGTAAGCCAGGAGTGGGAGAATAAGGTACTGCCAGGGCCCCTTTCTGATTCCAGGCACCCCGCCTGCATCTCTTCGTATTGTACATAGGAGGGATGCCGTAGGCTCCTTTCAGGGGGTGCTTGTGCCACTAAATAAATAAATAACAGTTCATGATGCAATATATTCCTGGGTCAAAGTGTGATGCAAGGGCAACCTTGCAACACCTAGCAACCAGGAAGCGATGTCAGAGGAGACAGGGTGGATGCCCCTGGACCAGCGCCAGAGCTTTAAGAGCTCATGCTTCAGGGAGTCTCTCTGGGTGTTGCTGCCTCTGTGAATTTCACAAACCTGTGTGAACTATCGGGAAAGGAACTCAAAACCTGGACCCCTACCCTGTCTATGGCATTGGGGCAGATGTAAAACAGGGCCCAAGGGATTGCCCTTTGCTTTGCCAGAACGTAAGTGGATAAACAATGTGGTTTCAGGAAGGAAATTGCCCTCAAACATGCCCCCGCCCACAGAGCCACAATTCCTTTGCCCACGGATGCAGCCCAAAGAAATGAGGCATCTTAGGTTGGGTTTCCTGGGAAGCACAATTTGAGTGCATGGATTGGCATGCAAGAAATTTATTAGGAGCACCCATGGGAGTAAGATTTATTAGGAAGGGAGGGCAGCAGGATGGGACAGAGAGCAGCTGAATTGCAATGCTGTTACAACAGACAGAACAACAGCGGATTCTTCGGGTGGCTCCGGAGCTCCGGTGGCCTTGCAGAATTGTCCTGAACAAATGGGCTGGGCCTTGGTACTGCCCTCCATCCCCTGGAAAGGAGTGTGACCTTGGGTCAGAAAGCTCCTGTCAGCTGAGAGCAGATCTCAGAGAGGGACTCTGCAGCTGACAGTCCTGGTAGCTGGCAGAAGGAGCGCCTGGGAGAGGACATTTGGACTTCCAAGTATCTGCCACAGGAGGCTGAAACTGCACATAGACCTGTAAAAAGCAACAAGCCGATTTCAGTTAGGAGTAAATGACTGATACCAGGGCCATTTTAGAGAAGGCTCGGATAAAGGTCATGGAAGTTGAGATGGACAGAAGCAAGGTCAGAGAAGAAAAGAGGATGTGTGGAGGGACCAGGAAGGGGAGCCTGGGTTCAGACTCCGTAGTGGCATTTCCCGAGCCTGAGGCCTTGGGCAGAAGGCTTTGCCACTTGGCAAAGGAGAAGTAGTGATACCAACTTCTTCTGAAGGCTTCGGTTTTCAGGGAGAAAAGGGCAAAACCACAAGGAACACACAGATAAAAATGAGCTCTTTTTTCATTTGACGTAAGTTTTAAATCATTATCAGAATCTCAGAGGCTGGAAGGGGTAAGTTCAACCCATTCGTTTTACACACAAGGAAACCGACTCAGGGAAAGGAAGTGACTTGCTCAAGGTCACTCAGATTGTTAGTGTAACAGTCAAAAATAGGCCCAAAGTCCTTGATCCCTGGTTCCCGGCTCATTCATAACACGCGACTTCTAAAATCTATCGGAGGCTACTCAAACTCAGGCAGACTCCAGATTTACAAAACCGTTTTGTCTAAGGTGTCCCTGTGTGTCGGAAGCTCCTATCCTTCATGGAGCTCTGGCTGCGGCTAGCCAGCGCTAGCACCAGCGGCAGGCCAGCCAGTCAGAGACCTTGGAGACATTTGCATTTGGGTGAAAGGGGCTGACGATCTTGGACTCGCAGCGGAAGGTTTTCTGGGGTGGAAATTAAAGTGGCAGCAGGAAGCAGAATGCGACCTAATTAGCAGTTTGGTCTCTGAGGCTGACCTCCTTTCGGGAAAGCTGGCACTCATAGGAGCGTAAAGCAGCTGTCGCCTCTTGCCTGCCTGGCCAGGTGGGCTCAGAGCAGTGCCAGGCCAGCCGTCACCCCGTGCCAGATGCCCTCCTGGGAAGAAGTCGCGCTGCTTCTCCCCCGCCTGCCCCTCCCAACTCTCCATCTATGGCTCCAAGCGGGGCTGTGAAAACAAGCAGTACTCTCAGCACGAAACCCCTTAAAAAGGAGGGAAGAGAGAAGACAAAAGCCTTTCATATCTCTGGGGGGGGGGCGGGGGAGGCTTGATGACTTGAATGGAGCTCAGGAGGTGGGGGGAGGGGAGAGCAGAGGGTGGCACTGTGGGCAGTTGATACGTTCACCAACGTCTGGCACCTGTTGTTGTCTGCTGTGACCACACGTGCAGGCGACCCCGGAGCTCCAGCTAAACAGGCGAGGAGTGTAATTAATCCATTGTTTAGCATTATTGGAGCTCACTGCTGCGCCGATTCTTCCTGGCAGTTCTCCCAGACGAATGAGGGAGGTTCGTCAGCCTGATGGTGGCGGTGGAGGCAGCAGTTCCCACTAGGAAATAATGTCTATCTGTTTGGCTCCTGCTAAGAAAGCCTGTGTTCTGCTTTGGTCCTCCTTGGTCCGCCTTGGTCCTCAGAGGCTGGCAGAGCTGTGAGCCAGTTCTTATTCCAGTGGAGGCTGCTAAGATCTCTGTCTAGGCTGATGCTGGGTCACTTATGTGGGGTGTGGGATGAAAACGACTGGCCACATACCAGATGAGAAGCCAAGCAAGCAGGAAGCAGCCCTGTCTAATGCAGAGACCAGTCCCTGGCCTCTGGGCAAACCATCCACACGTGGCTCACAGTTCAGCCAGCCTCTGAGGATCAGGGCAGACTGAGGACGACCAAAGCAGAACATGGGCTTTCTTATTAACTACCAGGCACTGTTCTGAGCCCTCAATGTATATCTTCCCGTTCCATCTTCACAACAACCCTATGAGATAGATGCTATCAATATCTCTATTGGTAAGGGAGGCACAGAGAGGATAAGTAACTTACCTATAGCAGCACAGCTAATACAGGAGGTCAAGGTGGAATTCCATCACAGAATCTGGTTCCAGAGCCTGTGTGCACAATGGTCATACTGTGCAACCTCTTCCTGGGGTGGTGCTCGTCAGGTTATGCACCTAACACTCATGGAACAAGAACGTTTTTTTGATATCACAGTCCCCACAACCACTTGCCCAGGGGACATTTCCATTTCTGCTATCCAGATTCAGATTATCCAGTGGAGGGGTGCTGGGGTTTGAATGTGGTTTGGCCCCTCCAAAATTGATGTTGAAATTTGGTCTCCAAAGTAATAGTAATGTAAGGGGATGAGACCTTTGAAAGGCATTTGGTTCATGGGAGCTTCCACCTCATGAAGGGATTATCCCTTACTGATATTCTTGAGGGACTGATTTACTTCTCAAGAGAGTAAGTGGATAGTTTTTTTTTTTTTTTTTTTCATACCAGGGATTGAACTCAGGGGCACTCAACCACTGAGCCACATCCCCAGCCCTATTTTGTATTTTATTTAGAGACAGGGTCTGACTGAGTTGCTTAGTGCCTCCCTTTTGCTGAGGCTGGCTTTAATCCTCCTGCCTCAGCCTCCTGAGCCACTGGGATTACAGGTGTACTGGGATTACCGCACCCAGCTGTAAATACATAGTTATAAAAATGAATTTGACTTTCTGGTCTTTCTTTTGCTTCCTGTCTTGCCACGTGAACCCTTCTGTTTTTCCATCATGAAATGAATCAACCCAAGGTCCTCCTCAGGTGCCAGGGTTATGATCTTGAACTTCCAAGCTCCTGAACTATGAGTGAAAATAAATAGACTATGGCTTTATTACAGCAACACGAATTGAACTAAGACTTGCTGGCTCTTTTTGTAACTGGCACTTAGCATATCTTTTGTGGTCTAGTGTGTTTGGGAAATTCTGGAGATGGGGGGTTTCTTCAGCTCAGTGGTTCTCAAACTTAGTTGTAAAAAGCAGACACCATTGGAAATACTAGCACTTCCAATTTCTCAAACTCTTGGAACACTCTGCTTTCCGCTGTTAGGCCTTAATGGTTTGCATATGAGATGTCCCCCAAAGCTCTGCGTAATATAGGAATATTCAGAGGTGAAATGATTGGCTCGTGAGAGCTGTAACCTAATCAGTCCACCCTAGTTTGAATGGGCTGACTGGGTGGTAACTCTAGGCAGGTAGGGCATGGCTGGAGGAGGTGGGTCACTGGGGATGTGCCCTAGAAGGGTGCATCTTCTCTGTGGCCCCTAACCCCACCATGAGCTGAGCACTTTCCCTATGGGGGCCTTCTGCCATAATGCTGTCTCATCTTAGAGCAATGAAGTCAGCCATCCATGGATTGAGAACTCAGAACTCATGATCTCCAAATAAACTTTTTTTCTTCTAACTTGTTCTTATTGGGTATTCTGGTCATGGCAATGCAAAAGCTGACTAAAACAGGCCCATCATTGGAGTTTCATCACTGCCCCTCTCTAGTGGGGACAAGAGGACCCAGTCGGCAGCCTCTTCACTCTGTGCCAGTGCCTGCAGCCAGGAAGACTAGAGAAGCCTTGTGTGTGTGTGTGTATATATATATATATATATATATATATATATATATATATATATATATATTTGTACCAGGGACTGAACCAGAGGTGCTTCACCACTGAGCCACATCCCCAGCCCTTTTTAATTTTTTTATTTTGAGACAGGATCTCGCTAAGTTGATGAGGCTGGCCTTGAACTCTTGATCCTCCTGCCTCAGCCTCCTGAGTCAATGGGATTACGGCTATGTACATCTGATTGCACAGCACTGGGCTGAGGCAGCCTTGCAGGGCTCCCTGATTCTCAGAGCAGACAAAGGCAGCCTGAAGGACTGGCTGAAGCTCATGCATGAAGCAGCCTCAGCAGTGGCTGTTCCTTAATTGGATGCTTATTGAATTGCCAGAGCTGGAACTTGCTGGCTCCTTGTTTAACATCACACAGAAACCCTCCTTGAGACAGTGAGGGAAGGCTTTGTGCTTCACTGGACCCTCAAGGACAGCAGACAGTGCTTCCCTGTCTCTCTCAATTCCTGGGAATATATTCCTGGAACTTGACATTGTCAAAGAATAAAATGAGGATCACCCAAGCTCGTGCGAGAGAGAGAGAGAGAGAGTGTGTGTGTGTGTGTGTGTGTGTATTTGGCAGGTGAGAGAGCATAGACTGGTGAGTAGTTATCTGAGGAGGCTGGTCAGAAGTGCTAGATGCCTTTGGTGGTTATACTAATTTACAATCAAAAACTAGTTTTCTGGACAGGCCCAGTGGTGCACGTGTGTAATCCCAGCAACTCAGGAGGCTGAGGCAGGAGGATCACTAGTTCAAAGCCAACCTCAGCAACTTAGCGAGACCCTCAGCAACTCAGTGAGACCCTGTCTCTAAATAAAATACAAAATAGTGATGGGGATGTGACTTAGTGTTCGACTGCCCTTGAGTTCAATCTCCAATAACCATCTCCTCGCCCCCCAAAAAATTTAGTTTTCTGGATTGGATGGAAGATAGCAAGCCTCTGTATGCAGATGGTTAAAGCAAGTATAATTGTTCATTGGTTGGTTAAAAAAGTTTCTTCATCAGGTCAGAGGAGTAGACAAGGGGAATGAAGGGAAGGGAAGAAGAATAGGATAGGGAAAGACAGCGGAATGAATCTGATCTAACTTTTGTGTGTATGTATTGAATCTCCCCATCATGTACATCCACAAGACGCTAATT
Organism: Sciurus carolinensis; assembly: GCF_902686445.1. Lineage (NCBI taxonomy): Eukaryota > Metazoa > Chordata > Mammalia > Rodentia > Sciuridae > Sciurus > Sciurus carolinensis. The sequence continues at coordinate 32,311,917 of NC_062232.1, forward strand.
TAAAAGAAACTGTAAATAAATAGCAGAAAGATCAGTGGGGGAGAGGGAAGGAAATAGGGGGAGGGAGGAGTGGAGGTGAAGGGAAAGTGCTGAGGACTGAATTAGAATAAATTATATTTCATGCTTTTATAATTATGTCAAAATGATCCCTATTGTCATGGATAACTTAAAAGGACCAATAAAAATAATAAAATATATAAAAAAGAGAAATGTCTTCAGTTAGCTCCAGTGAGGGGCTGGTATGTTGGGTTCTCTGACCACACAGCATCCTGCATTGATACCTCTTAAGTATGTGCCAGTGTAAGTGCAAAATTGTCCTTTGACAACTTGCCTGGACTACAGATGTTACAGGCACAGAAACACATGCACATCTATTCCCTGAGTTCACTTTGTGTCCCGTATGGGCTGGGTCAGCTGCCAGTAGCCCATCAGAAAGGACAGCTGCTCCTAATCTCTTAAGGCCTAGGTTGCTGATTCTTTCGTAGATGGCCCTAGCATAGCCAGCAAGGTGCCCAGGGGGCAACATTTAAGGAGGCACGCACTTTGGGGGTCATGCGAGTCCAGAGTTAGCCCTCAAGAGCGAACATTTCCTTAAATATTGACCTAGTCTTGGCCTAGTTCCTGTTTTTCAAGCAGTAAAGGAGAGCATTTGCAGATTATCAGCCTTCTACTGAACACTCTCTGCATGAACTGTGATTGTATTCTTTCTAGAGACAGGATATTTTTAGTTGCTCTCATTTGCCCCATGCTAGAAATGGATAGGGTATGTTTCCTAGTTCCAAAAAGGGAGAGCAGGAGGAATGAGTCTCAGGATATATTAACTCTTGACCAAGATCTCCCTAGTCCCAAAGCTTTTTACTCATGTGGTCAGACCTCAGTGTTAAAGGCAGTCTGTCTTGTAACAGAGCTGAACTTGGGGTTCTCTCACAGTTCCCCGGTCACAGGCATTTTGTTTGCACAGATGTTCATTTGAAGTTTCAGGTCACATGCAAATGACTCATGTCAGACAGGATTCTTTTTACCTGATTATTCTAAAACAGCATTAACAGGACCAGTGGAGAATGGCATCCTGATTCCAGTATCCTCACTGTGGCTCCTCCTATGATTTTCTAGAAAAAGCATTTGAGTCCAATACCAGATACATTGATTTACAAATAAATATAGACCTCTGGGGGCCTGCACAGCAGCAGAATCATCCATGCCCCTTGCTCTGAGTTAAATTGGGCTTCAGACATTCTGGAGAGATAAAACTTCTATTTTTAATAGCTTCACATGAAGGCAAGTTATAGGTAGGGTAGTTCTGATTGCTGGGCCTACCCCCTGCCCCAACATGTTCCAGACCAAGGCTGTCTCATAAGAGCATTGTCAGTTCTGGAAGAAGCAGTCCTTTCTGTGTAAGTTCAATTGTCCCTGTTTGTTTGCCTCATCTTGTGGGTATTTTCAATTGTTTCTTCTTGTTCTGTCCTTCAAAAACACAGGGATGAGCCAGCCACCAACTGCTCGGTAATAACCCCTCATGTGTGGGCTCTGAGACACACATGAGGAAGTGCAGGGTTAATGCGAGAGTCACACTGCAATTTATTCATGCAGGAACCTCAGGAAGTTTTGTTGTTGCCTGTTTTTTCCTGAACATCAACTAAGCATAATGAAGTCAGTCCAGGATGGGCTTCAAGCCCAAATCCACTTGCTTTGGGATTCGTCACTCAGGCTCCTATATTAAATTCACCTTGGGGTCTATGGTAAATTTTATGAAATGTTACTTTCCTCTTTACAGCTAGCATAAACATTTATTATACATCCTGTGATATATGTTTCCAGGAAGTAAGGAAATGCTGTTGTGGAAAGATATGATTCCCAACTGATTTGAAATATAGACGAATAGCATGTTTTAGAAAGGGGCCAGGACTTTAATGGAAAAAAAGTAGTTATCAGATTTTTTTTTCTTGTCTTTCTTTGCCTTCTCTTCTGGCACCAGTTAAAGGAACATTTCTCATCCCTTCTCCCCATGCACACAAAAGATGATACCTGATATGAAATGCTGTCAAATCCTGCTTCATTAAAGCCCACAAAAGCTAATGCACAGCTCCCCTCACACTGCCCTAAAATGGGAACAAAGAAGCAGAATAATGTCAAAATAGAACACAAAGGAAAAGAGTTTGTCCTCTGGGCCTGGCAGATGAAAGCTATCAGGAATCATCTGTGAATGTTGGGCTGGGCCAGTGTTTCCAGGACTCATTTCAGAGATCATGGGGGATTGCCAGACTGGGCAACTTGTGTAAACACAGCAAGAGTACAGCTAAGGGCCTTCTACAAGGACCCAAGCCATTCTCCTCTTGTCCATGTAGTCATAGGCAAAAAGAGAGACTCTGCTTCAGGACAGGCAGCTAAAGAATCAGGGAATACAGACTTCCCACTTACTTTCAATGCAACAGAATGCTCTTTAAAGAGGGAAGTGTTCAAACTCATGGGTACATGAGTTTGGCTTGGGGACCCTTGTGGATGCACCCAGGAGACAGACAATGTTGAGGAGTGTGCTGGATTCTTAAAGAGAGAGAGCTGTGATGATTTGGATGTGAGGAGTTCCCCAAAAGCTCATGTGTAAGACAATGCAGGAAAGCTTGGAGGAGAATGATTGGGTTCTGAGAGCCTTAACCTAATCAGTGAATTAATCCCCTGATGAGATTAACTGAGTGGTAACTGGGGATGGGTAGGGTGTGGCTGGAGGAGGTGGTACATTGGGGGTGTGGCTATGGGGTATATATTTGTATCTGACCAGTGGAGTCTCGCTGCTTTCTGATCATCTTGTGAGCTGCTTCCCTCCTCCACACTCTTCTGCCATGATGTTCATTCAGCCTCACGTTGAGACCCAAGGAATGGAGCCTGCGTCTATGGACTGAGACCTCTGAAACCATGAGCCCCCAAATAAACTTTTCCTCCTCTAAAATTGTTCTGGTCAGATCTTTTAGTTGCAGCAGCAAAAAAGCTGACTAAAACAATAGCTGTAAAAATAGCAAGTTCCAGAAAAAGTATGATCACTACTGGTAGCGTAAACAATGATGAGGACCAAATCACTTTGCTTTGTGGCTTATTAACAGGGTTTAATAAGTCACAGATGGGGCAAATGTTTTTCACTAGGTCAGAATGTGATCTTTTACTAACTGAGGGCCAACTGAGAATGGCTTAAGTGACACCAAAAGGAAATGGCAGAGCTAGGACTTGAAATCCACTATTACAGGATGTGATGATGTGACATTATCAACATCCCACAGTGTCTGTTCACTTAGGTTCCTGGCATCTCTGTCGCCCTCTTTCATTGTTCTGTCATCCATACGTAAAGCCACTTGCTGGGATGTTGTCAGTCGGCTCCGGGAGGAGAGAGACAGTAAAGGATGGATAGCCACTGTGATCAACTCTTTTTAGTTGGCAAGTCAGGTGTGTCTTACTTGGGCTTACCCCAAAGCCAAGCCTGAGACAAGTATTTGAGAACAGATGTTTTGTTTAGGAGAAGAGTCCAAAGAGCAGGAGTTCTGGAGAGAGGAGGGAGTGAGAGACAGGGATGGAGAGAAAATAAATATAAGGGCTCATTATCAGGACCCAGTTCAGACTGGACTTCCTAAGAAACATATAAGGAATGCCAATAGTCACTAGAAGCTGAAAGAGGTAAAGAATAATTCTCTCCTGGAGCTTCCGGAGGAATTCTAACTCTGCTGGCATCTTAATTTCAGACTTCTGGCCTCTAGAAATGCAAGAGGATGAATTTCTGTTGTTTTAAGACACCCAGTTTGTGGTACTTTGTTATGGTAACTGTAGGGAACTTATATACTAGATGTTTGTTAGTCCTTCAAATATGAAGAGGGAACCATTCCCTTGGAGAGAGTGGCACAAAATATTACCTATTTAAAATACTTATTATGTGATAATATCTTTAATGGAAGTGCGTGCAAAGCTACGTGGGAGTGAAAAATGGTTTATACAATGAGATCACACAATAGGTACAGAACCATATAATGATTTAAAGGACTGCCTGGGTTCAATTCCTGGCCTTCTACATGCTCCACTGTAAATAGCTGTATATCCTGGTTAAGTTGTATAACCTCTCTGGGCCTCAGTTTCCAACTGTAATGCAAGGATGGCAATAATGATATTTTTCATATGGGTTTTTATTGAGAGTTAAATAAGATGTTATATTTTAAGTGCTTAGAAAAAATTAATTCCTGATAGGCACTCAGTAGGTACTATTCAGGAGGAACTTCCATGTAATAAGTTATTCTATATCATAGTGTCTCTGATAGTGTACTGCAGGTAGATTCTGATTAAGTTTGGCTGAAAAACTGGAAAGGAGAGGTAAATTTTGTTGATATCATGGAGAAGAAGAATCTTATCAAAAAGATTTCATGAACTTATTAATGAATCCTGGGATTTTCTAAGACCTGTGCATGAATGAATGCAATCTCAAAATCTATATTAATGACATTGAGAAATGAATGAAGAGATAGCCCAATGTGTACAAGTGCAACATTGGCTATTGGGTTGTGCTCAATTGTGTGGCAAAAGCATTGCAAACAGAACTAGCATTGAAACCCCAACCTATAGAGGGATGGTCAGAACTTGCAGACTGAACACAAGCAGGTCAATTCCTGACAAGATAAACAAATGAAAAAATAGGAACATGCTTCGTGTTTCATAGGATATAAACAAGACCCAGAATTTAATAACATGATATTTAATACATCTAGGATACAATACCAAATTGCACAGCATACAAAGAACCATCACATAATGCTGAGCAAGCACAGATGCTAAAATTGTCAGACTAAGATTTAAAAACAGATTTATTTATTTATTTATTTATTTTTGGCAGTTCTGGAGATTGAACCCAGGGTCTCGCACATGCTAGGTAAGAATTCTACTACTGAGCTATACCTCCAGCCCCTTAAAATAGATATTATAAAATTCTCCAAGAAAGAAGGTGACCACTCTTGAAACAGAAACAGGAAGAAAGTTGGAAGTCTCAACAACAACAAAATAGGATATCTATATCTGTATCTATACATATATATATATATAGATATATATAAAAAGAGATTCATATATAGATATAGAAAGCTATGAGGAGTCCATACCCAGAGCTCCTGTGCCCAAATGGTCAGAAGTGGAATGATTACATTATGAGAGCTCTAACTTAACCACTGGATTAACCCATTTGATGGATCAAAAATTTTAAAGGACTACTCTATTGAGTTGTAACTGTAGGAAAGTCTACAGGGGCATGATCTACTGGAGAAAGTAGATCACTGAGGGTGTGCCCTTGGGAATTATATACCATATCCCTGCTTCCTTGTGTTCTCTTTATGCTTCCTGGCCGCCAGGAACTGAGAGGTTTCCTCCACCACACCCTTCTACCACAATGTTCTGCTCACTTCAGGCTCAGAGCAATTGAGTTGGCTGACTATGGACTGAACCTCTGAAACCATGAGCCCAAAATAAACTTTTTCTTCTCCAAGTGGTTCTTATCAGATTATTTTGATCATGGTAGTGGAAAGTTGACTAATATAATACACATAAGATATAATATAATATATAATATATCTCAGTAGAAAATTTAAAATTTAAAAAATAAACCTGAAATTTAAAAAAATAATAAAGTCTCACTGGATGAGCTTAATAACATAATGTGAACAGTGAAAGAGAGGCTCAATGGAAATTAACCAATCTGAGTAACACAAAAAATGATGGAAAATATGAACAAACCCTCATGAACCTGTGGGGCAATATCAAAAAGTCTGACAATTATGACATCAGAGTCCAAAAAGAAGAGGAGAAAGAATTCTAAGCTGAAAACTATTTGAAGAAAGATTGTCTCTAAACTACTCTAATTTGGAAAAATATGTAAATTATAGTTTCAAGAAAATGAGCTAACTTCAACAAGATAAACCTAAAGAAACCCATAGCATAATAGTCAGGCTAAGAAAAACTAAAAGCAGAGGAACAAAAACCTCAAAAATCACCTTTTAAAAGTTCAAAAACAATGCATAACTTATAGGACAACAATGACTTCAATGACTGTGGATTTCTTCTAAAGAACTGTGAAGGCCAGAAGGAAGTGACACAATATTTTTCAGGCGCTGGGAAAAAGAATGGTTAACCCAGAATTCTATATTCAGTAAAAAGTACTCTTCAGGAATAAAAGTGAAATAATGATATTCTCAGATGAAGAAAAATTTCAATGCCAGAAGAACTGTTATAAAATAATTTCTAAAGAAATTTCTTCAAAAAGAAGAAAAATGTTACCAAAAGGAAGCCTGGAACATGGAGGGAAGAGAATCAGGAATGCTAAGTGGCAAATTTTTATTTCCTTCTATTAAAAAATTATTTACTGAGTAAAGTTGTGTGTGGTGATATACCAGCTACTCAGGAGGCAGCAGGATCTATTGAGCTCAGGAACTTGAAACCAGCTTGAGCAACATAGCAAGACCCCATCTGAGGAAAAACAAATTTACTGAATAAACAAAATTAACAATTTTTCTTTACTTGAGTGTTTTTAAAAACGTTTGAAAATTAATGAAAAAATTATGACATTTTCCTATGGTATCTGCCATGTTATTAGATATAATATATAAGATAATCGCAATATAAATGTGAGAGGATAAAGAACTCAATGTGGTAGTAAGTTTTTACATTCCACTGTGGTCAAATATCAATTCTAAGCAGATTGGGAAAGTATGTATATCCTAATACCTGGAGCATTCAGTCAAAAGTTTATACAAAGAGATATAGTAAACAGAGTAGATTACCTAAAATACAAAAACTATACAAGTAATCAAAAGAAGACAGGCTAAAAGAAATAGAAATGAAAAATAGAACAAACATAAAATAACAAAACGGAATATATCATACTGATATTTACATTAAGTAAAAGTGACCCAAACATACCAATTGAAAGACAGAGATTGTCATAATGGATTTTCTAAAATGACCAAACTATATATTGTTAACAAGAAATTCATCTCAAATATATTGATAGAGCAAGGTTAAAAATTATGGAAAAATATATACACTAATCAAAAGAAAGGTGAAGTGGATAATATCAGACTGACTTCAGAGCAAAGTAAGTTGCAGAGATCAAGGGAGAAATTACATGATGAAAGATCCAATTGTTGGAAAAACCAAAGGCTGAATGTTCTTTCTGATGTGTGGATGCTAACACACAAAAAGTGGGGGGTGGGAGGAGGGAACAATAGAAGGCCAATGGACTAGACAAAGGGGGATGAAGGGAAGAGAAGGGGATGGGAATAGGAAAGACAGTAGAATGAATAGGACGTAACTTTCCTATGTACATATATGAAGACACCTCAGTGTAACTCCACATCATGTACAACCACAAGAATGGGAAGTTATACTCCATGTATGTAAAATATGTCAAAACACACTCTACTATCATGTATATCTGAAAAGAACAAATTAAAAAAAAAACAAAAGAACCAGTTGTTGAAGACATAATACTAAAAGCATATGTAAATAATAATATAACAATAAATGACTTGAAGCAAAAACTGACTAACCAAAAAAAATAGACAAATCCATAATTATAATCACAGTCTCTAGCACTCCTGTTCAATAGCCAATAGACTAGAACACAGAAAATAAGCAAGAATAGAGAATAAGTGAACTAGCTCATCAACTAACTGGATCTAATTGTCAGTTTGAAACTATTTCACCTAAAACCAGCAAAATACATGTTGTTTTCAAGTAAATATGGAATATTAACTAATGTAGACTGTATCCTAGGTCACAAAATGAATTTTAATAGATCTAAAAGATTTGAAACAAAGTATGTTCTGTGCCCATAATGAGTTATACTATGACTCATTAACAGAAAGATAAGAGAATTCTCAAAAATACTTGAAAAGTGAGCACTCCTAAACAATGTCTCAGACAAAAAGCAAGTGCCAAAGAAAATTAGAAATGATTTTAAGCAAAACATAAATGAAAACACAACATTTAAAACCTGTAGGGTATAGCTAAGACAATGCTTCAAGAGGAATTTATAGCACTAAAAAGAAGGAAGATCAAAATTAATAATCTAAACTTACATCTTAAGAACCTACAAAAAGAATGAGGTAAAGGGAACACAATCAGAAGAAACCAATAGAGATAAAAATCAACAAAAGTGAGAGTAGGAAAACAATAAAGTTAATAAAACTAAATCTGTCCTTTGAAAGGTTTACAAAGTTAATAAACCTATACCAGAATTGGCAAAGAAGTAAAAAAAAAAAAGAATTCAAATTACTAATATTAGGAATTAATGAAAGAATATCACTACAAATCCCACCGGCATCAAAAATAATCAGGGAATACTACGAAGAATACACCCACATGGATTTGACAACTTAGATGATATAGACCAATTCCTTGCAAACCACAAATTACCAAAATTCACCTAAGTTGAAAGAAATAACTTGTGTAACTCATAAACTATCAAATAAATTAAATTCATAGCTAAAAATCTTTCCCCAAACAAAGCCTAGATGGTTTCACTAGAGGATTCTACCATATACAGGAAATAAAACTAATTTAATACAACATCTCCTAGGCTTTAAAAGAGTATGGAACACATCTAAGTTCATTTTGTGAAGCTAACATTATTCTGATACCAAAACCAGATAAAAGTAATACAAGAATAGAAAACTACTGCTATGGTTTAGGTATGACTTGTCCCTCAAATATTTATGTGTAGAAAGCTAGGTTCCAAATATAGCAATTTTGAGAGGTGGTGGAAACTTTAAGAGGTGTGGCTTAGTGGGAAGTAATTAGGTCATGGGGGCAACACAATTAAGAGGGATTGATGCCTATTTCATGAAAGTTGATTAGATCTCATGGGATTGAATTAGTTACTATGAGAGCAGGTTGTTGTAAAGCAAATCCACTCCAAGTGTTTAACCTCTTCCCCACCTGCCTATTGCTACATTCTCAATACTCTCACCAAGTGATGATGCCATGTACCCTATTATGAAGTGGCACAGGCCTTCACCAGAGGTGACTGCTGGAACATGGACTTTTCATCCTTCAAAACTATGAGCCAAAATAAACTTTTTTCTTTATAAATTTACCAGCCTCAGGTAATTTGTTATAGCAGTAGAAAATGGACTAACACTGCTACACGACAAAAGGGCATAAATATTCTCAAAAAATGTTTTAGAAAATCAAATTCAGTAATAATAATAATAATAATAATAATAATAATAAAGAATGCACTGCAACTAAGTGAGTCTGAACCTGGAAATGAAAGCCTTGTTTAATATTCAAAAATCAATCAAATATTCAAAAATAAATCTTATGACCATATCGATTGGTGCAGAAAAATATTTGACAAAATTTAAAAATTCATTCATGGTAAAAGACCTCTCCACAGATTAGAAATTAAAGGAAACTTCTTTAGCCTAATAAAGGGCATTTACAAAAAACCTGTAGATAACACCCTTATTGGAGAAAGACTGAATGCTTTTCTGTATGATTGGCAAATAAGCAAGGATGTCCACTGTTATTGCCCCTACTCATCACCAAGGTGGAAATCTTAGTAAGTTCAATAAAGCAAGACATACAAATGAAGAAGAAAGAAAGAAAACTTCCCCTGTTTGCAGACAATATTATGCTTCATATACAAAAACTGAAGGAATCAAAACATCTAAAGAAGTGCATGACTTTAGGATAGTTGAAGGGTACATGGATGAAACAAAAATCCAATCATATTTCTATGTATTTGCAATGAATTTTTGGTAATTGAAATGTCAATAATACCATTTCTAACCATTTCTAATGATTCTACAGAAAATGGAACATGTAAGAGTAAATCTCATAAAATTGTACACTTGCGTTTAGAGAAACTCTACCATAATAAACCAAACCTGGAAACTACCTAAATGGCCTTCAAAAGGTGAATGGATAAACAAATTTTGTCACCTTCAAACAAGGGAATATTATTCAGTGACAAAAAGGATTTTGCTAATGAGAAATAAAACCATTTGTACAACTCTCAGAAGCTGAGTGAGAAAAATCAAGTGTTTGGGTAACATGCCACATGATTCCATTTTATATAACATTCTCTTTAAGAAAAAACTGTTGTGATAGGAAGCAGATCAATGGTTGCCAGGGGATAGAGGAGAGGGCAAGAAGTGACTGCAAAGGAATTTCATTAGAGAGATTTTTGGATAACAGTAATGCTCTGGATTTGGATATTGGTGATGGTTACGTGAATCAAAGCATCTGTCAAAAGTCATAGAAATGTGTGTTCCCACAAAATTTGTGTTCACTATATGCTAATCTAAAAAAATAAAAATAAAGAGAAAACTAAGAAAGAGGATACTGGAAAGATGACAGAGTAGGAAGCACCAGGAATCTTCTTGCACTGGCGTGATCTGTCCAAAGTAACTATTTTGGAACTCTGAAATCTATTAAAGACCTTGATCTTTCAGGGAAAGGATTGGAGAGTAAAGTGTGACTAATTTTGGCTCTTAGCACAGTAGCAGCCACCCATTCTCCACAGGAAATGTTTTCCTGGAACAGCCTGCACACATCTTGCAGGACCCAGGGTGGACAAAAGGGACCCTTCACTCCAAATATAGGAATTTGTGCTCCAATGACTGATGGCAGATTCAAATCATGGAAGTGTGGACTAAGAGGGGGGCAGCCGTTGTCATACCCCCTTCACATTGTTGCAAGTCCCAAGTCTCATCCCCTTGCTGAAGTGATTTCCAAGAGATTTAAAGTGCAGACACCATCTTTTTCTCCCTTCATTTTTTTTCTTTTTCTCCTTTTGAAAACCAGCCATTAAAGACTAGGTGATTCAAAAACTACTACATATTCAGGAGAGACTAGGAAAATGATTGCATTTGCCCAGGGGAAGGTACAGGCTCAGAAAAGAACTGAGAAGACCAAAAGTTTATAGGCTGATCCTTAGCACAGAGATAGCCTAGAACAATAAACAAATCAAAAAGAAAAAAATAAGGACCAGCAAAACCTGGGAAAGGAGGAGGATGTGATTTCCAGAGTCATCACATAATTAGATCCAAATGTCCAGTTTTCAATGAAGAAACACCAGGTACAAAGAAATAGTAAGGTATGGACCATTTGAAGAAAAACAAAATCAACAGAAATGCTACCTCACAATGACCAAATGGCACACTACTAGACAAAGACCCTAAAACACTATCATAAAGATGCTCAAAGAACAGAAGGAAGATGTGGAGAAAGTCAAGAAAATGATGTACGAACAAAATGGAAATGTCAGTAGAGAGAAAAACCTAAAAAGAAACTGAGTTGAAAAGTGGAATAGCAAAAGTAAAATTTTCACCAGAAGGATGCAAAAGTAGATTTTAGCAAGCAGCAAAAAGACTCATTGGAGTTGAAAATAAGATAATGGAAATTGTTGAGTGTGAAGAACAGAAATGAGATTGAAGACTAGACCCTAAGGGACCTGTGAGAGAACATCAAGTGGACTGCCGTACATACTGTAGGCTTCCCAGTAGGAGAAGAGAGAGAGAATTAGAGTGAATATTTGAGGGAATAATGGTTGAAACTTCCAAAATCTGATAAAAGACAAGGATATAGCATGCAAGAAATTTAATGAACTCCAGACACATGCACCCAGATGCATTATAATCAAACCTTTGAAATACAAGAATCTTGAAAATAGCAAGACAGAAGTGATTCATCACATGTAAGTGATCCTCAAGTAGACTATGAGCAGAGTGCTTCTCAGAAAATTTGGAGGACAGTAGGCTATGGACCAATAGTGTCAAACTACACAAACAAACACATCTGTCAACCAAGAATACTATATTCAGCAAAACCGTCCTTCAAAAGTGAGGGCAAAAAGTGGGGGACACCATAAAAATGGGAGGGAGATCAGTGGAGTGGAGGAGGTGATTGAAGGCCAAGGGAGAGGGACAAGAAAGGGGAGGATCAGTGGAATGAGTTTGACCAAATTATGCATATGTGAATGGACCATGGTGAATTCCACCTTTATGTACACATATAAAGTACCAATTTATAAAAGCAATAAATAAATGGGGAAAAACCAATAGAGCAGAGGAGGGTGATGTGGAGGACAAGGGGAGGGAGGAAGGAGGTACTGGGATCTGAAATGAAGCCAATTATATTTCATGCATGTGGGAATATATCAAAATGAACCCTACTATTATGTATAACTCATAAATGCCTTGTTTAAAAAGTGAGGGTGATGTGACCATATCTACAACTGCTAAAGCATATTGTCCTTACAAAAAATCTCAGCCTTGCTGACAAAGGTCAAGCAAAGAGCTAAAATAGACTTTTTTCATTTTGAATTGATTTATCTCACACATTTATCACAGCAATGAAAGTCTGACTAAAACATAAAATGGATACTAACAAAAAAAAGTAAAGGTGAAATTAACGCAGTCCTTAATTGGGGCTGGAGTTGTGGCTCAGTGGTAGAGCACTTCCCTAGCATGTGTGAGGCACTGGGGTCAATCTTCAGAACCACATATAAATAAACAAATAAAATAAAGGTCTATCAACAACTAACAAATATTTTTAAAAAAGAAATCAAGGCAGCCCCAAATAATCAAATTTGAGGAAGTTCATTATCACTAGACTTTCCCAAAAGGAGATGCTCAAGAGACTCCTGCAGGAAAAAAAAATGAAAGGACCCCAGACAGTAACTAAATGCTCTATGAAGAAATAAAGATCACAATAAAAGTAAATATCTGGGCAATTATAAAACTAATATTACTGTAGTAGTAGTTTGTAATTCTACTTTTTGTTCCCCTGAGGTTTAAGAGATCAATGCCTTCTGAAAATTATTAGTCTCAAAACTAGTAGTTATTCTAACTTAGGTTTGTAAGTCCAAATTTTGTTTTCTATTTAATTTAAGAAACTAACCATTTAAAGAAATTTAAATTATAGTTTGGGGCACATAATTTATAAGGATGTAATTCTGTAGCATCAACAACCAAGAGGTGTGGGGACAGGGCTATTAAAGATCAGAGTTTTGGTATGCTATTAAAGATAAGCAAATTCAAATTAAAGTGTTATTTTGGATGTAAAATTTGACCCCATGGTAATAATTGCAAAGAAATAGTCACAGAATATATACAAAATGAATGTAAATGTCTCATTACAAAAAGTTAGTGAAACACAGAAGAAGATAGGAATGCAGGGAATGAGGGCCAAAAAGTGATAATGCACATCAAAAACAAAGAGCAGGGGCTGGAGTTGTGAATCAGTGGTAGAGTGCTCATCTGGCATATGTGAGGCATTAAGTTTGATCCTCAGCACCACATAAAATAAATAAAATAAACATATTAACAAATTTTAAAAAAACAAACAGCAAAATGACAGAAATAAGTCTCTCTCAGTGATCACTTTACATGTAAATACATTAAACTTTCCAGTGAAGAGACAGAGATTAGCAGAATGAATTTTAAAATGATCCAGTTATTGATTTTCTACAAAATATTTACTGGAAATTCAAAGACACAAATAAATTGAAAGCAAAAGGATGGAGGGAAATATTCCATGCAGACAATACTAAAAATGGAGCAAGAGTGGTTATACTGGCGTCAAACAAGATAGACTTCCAATCAAGTAACTTATAAAAAAAACAAAGTCATATAGTAATAAAAGTTTCAATGTTGCAAGAATTTATAACAATTCCAATCTTTTATACACCTAATAAAAGACCACAGAATTAAAGAGAAAAATAGATAGTACTATAATAATAGTTGGATCCTTCAGTATCACCTTTTCAATAATGGATAAAACAAACACATGGAAAATAAGTCAGGAAATACAGAACTTAGCTGGGTGTGGTGGTGTAACCCTGTAATCCCAGTGACTCGGGAGGCTGAGGCAGGATAATGAGTTCAAAGCCAGCCTCAGCAACTTAGAGAGGCTCTAAGCAATTCAGCAAGACCCTGTCTCTAAATAAAATATTAAAAAGGGCTGGGGACATGGCTCAGTGGTAAAACTCCCCTGGGTTCAATCCCTGATACCAAAAAAAAAAAAAATAGAGAACTTAAGTGACACAATAAACCAAGTAGAGTAACAGACATTACAGAACACTCCGCTCAATGACAACTTCATACCTATTCTTAAAAGTACATGGGACATTTTCTAAGATAGACCATATGTTAAGCTATAAATTAAGTCTCAATGGACTTAAAAATATAGATAGCCCACAAGGCAGCTTCTCTGACTACAATGGAATGAAGTTAGAAATCAATAGAAAAAGTAAAAGTGAAACGTTCACAAATTTGTGAAAATAGAATACTTGAAATTATAGCCTGAGCAAATAGGCAAGAAAAAGAAATAAAATTCATCCAAAGTGGAAAGGAAGAAGTGAAATTCTCTCTGTTTACAAATAAAGTAATCTTATCTGTGGAAAATCCTAAAAATTACTCAAAATCCCTTTTAGAAATAGTAAATGAATTTGGTATAATAGAAGGATACAAAATAAACACACAAAAATTAGCTGCATTTCTATGCACTAATAATTAACAATCTGAAGAGGAAAACATGAAACACTATTGGTGGGAGTAGAAATGGTAGAACCATTGTAGAAAACAATATGGCAGCCCCTCAGTAAGTTAAAAAGAGAATCACCATCTAATCCAGAAATTCCACTTTTGTGTATATACTCAAAGAACAGAAAGTCAGACCTCAGATATATCTTTTTATACCCATGTTCGTAGCAGCATTTTTCACTCGTATGAGTGAAATCATGCACATAAGAAGTAGAATGGTAGTTTACAGGAACTGAAAGGAGGAGGGAATTGGGAGTTATTATTTAAAGGGGATACAGTTTCAATTTTGCAAGATAAAAAAGAGATATGGAGATTAATGGTGGCAATGACTGCACAAAGTCATAAATATATCTTAATACTCATGAACTGCATAGTTAAAAATGTCTGAGATGGCAAATTTAATGTGTATTTTACCACAATAAAAAAAAACTGAAGAAAAAAGAGAACAACATACTAATCACAACTGTGATATTGGCACCACTTGGATAGCATTCACTCTATGCTAGGCAATGTTCTAAGGTCTCTCCATGTTATTAACTCACATGTGGAAAATAAGATCCAGTGATTTGCCCAATTTGATATTTCTCAAACTTCACCTGGGGATCTTGTTAAAATGCACATTTAAATGCAGTAGGTTATTGGATGGGTCCTGAAATTCTCCATGGGATGCTGATGCTGCTGGTTCATGTACCACACTTTGAGAAGCCAGGGCCTAATGTTCCACACCTAGTAAGTCAGGACCACGATTCACAATCTGATTGTTAGAGATGGAGGCCAGTGTTCTTTCTATTCCACTGTTGCTATCTCCAGAGATTTTTTTCTCTCCTGCTGCAGTTTGATAGAAGGCAACTCGGCAGTTAATTATAGGCTGCCAGTTTCAGAGTGCAGTGCTATGCAGCAGCAGATAGAAAGTACCCCTTTTCCCAGTCAGCTCTCTACTCTACTAGCAGCCCTGGCTATGAGTAGTTGTCTAACCCCCAGTAGATTTGACCATAGACACATATGCTTTAGTATTCAACTTTTAAAAAATATATGTGTTGAGTCTGATAAACCAGTTGTAAGCATCAGTGTGGCTCACAGAGGAGAAAGGAGAGGGGAAGAAAGAAGTGAATAAGCATAGGAAAGAGAGTAAATGGGCAATAGAAGAGGGTGGAAGTTGTAGTGGGGAGAGGTCCAAATTCCTTCTGTAGTCTGCTTGGGAATGATTGCCGTAATAAGGGAATCACCAGTGTGCTCCTAATGCTCCCAGTTTGGGAGCAAACCATAGCTGTTCAGGTGTACTCCTCAGTAGTGTCTCTGTTGAAGGAGTCTGCAGATTATTTATTTGCATCACAGATTCCTCATTTTGCAATCTTGGCTGTCTCAGCTAACCTGTTGACTGGCTGTTCAGACATGGGACCATCTCTGATGATGATGGATTTCTAAGTTAACTCTATTCTCTTCCTCTGTAGAGTGCTCCTATATCAGCATGCTGTAAAACTATGTGGGACTATCCTGCTCCCAGAATAACCAAAGACTTAGGGAGAGGTTCCTGTCAGCAGGACATGGCAAGTTGGAGACAGGTACAGGGCTCCTTTATTCCTTCTGAGTTTCAGTTTAAAAGGATATGCTAGATCATGTTGACATAGACTTTTTTCTTTTCTTTTTCATTTACCTTTTAAAATGAAGTATAGCTTGCATCATAAAATAGGATAAATCTGAAGTGTGCCATTTGAATGACTACATATGTATGTATATATTCATACTCATGTGTTTATATATATAGTATATATATGTATTATAATACCTTATTACATATATTCACAAAATCTACTATAGGCTTCTGAAGTCATTAAACAATCAGTTCTTATAGACATAATACATCCAATGTTCACAGCACAGTACATACTAATAGGAATCACCTTTGAAACAATTAATCCAATTTCACTAGTTTTTGTTCTTGTCCCATCATTATTAAAGGACTTTTCTATGGCTGATCCATCAAGAATGCTTTTTATGTGCTTAATTTTTGTCTGCTTTCCATTACTGTAATAAAATGTCCAAGGTAATCAATTTATAAACGGAAAGGTTTATTTTGGCTCATGATTTTGGAGGATTCAGTCTATGCATGGTTGGCTCCATTGCTTTGGACCTCTGGTGAAGCAGTGCATCATGGTGGGAACTGTGTGGCAAAGTTAAGTGTTTACATCATGACTGGGACATGAAAGAGAAAGAGGATGAAAAAAGGGTCCTACAGTCTCTTTTGAGTACACATGCCCAGTGGCCTAAAACCTCCCACTAGGCCCCACATCCTGAAGGCTCCACTACCTCTCAATAGTGCCAAGGATTAGAGATAGAACTGTTAATACATGGGCCTTTGGGGGACATTTGAGATTTAAACTGTAGTCCTCTCTTACTACCTCAGCTAATCTATTTCCACATTATTGGTGTATAATAAATTTACTCAGTTCTCCCTGACATTCAACAGTAATATGTGTTTTTTCATGTAACTGGAGGGTTGAGTAAGCATTGGTTGATCTAGGCTGGACACAGAAGGATAATTCTGATACCTTGACAGAGATTCTTATATTTTTTGAGCTAAAAATCTAATCTGCGTTCAACTACAGTTGTGACTCAACTTTGTTTAATGTATGTCTCATCTTCTTTATGAAACCAATGATGTCCAGTGATGTCTTTCTCATTGCAATGGCAAAATGATCAGAAAGTAGACTTGGAGATGGCACATCATCACTTCTGCATCATTCTATTGACCAAAGCAATCACATGGTTGAACACATAATCAAGGAGAAGTACACGTA
This sequence comes from Sciurus carolinensis, assembly GCF_902686445.1. Classification (NCBI taxonomy): domain Eukaryota; kingdom Metazoa; phylum Chordata; class Mammalia; order Rodentia; family Sciuridae; genus Sciurus; species Sciurus carolinensis. Next base: position 32,329,279 of record NC_062232.1, read on the forward strand.
TGCCTCTTGATAATAGAGAGTGCAGATCCAAGGAAGGAAGAAATACTGTGGTCGTTAATATCGTGTACCACTCTTGCTAAGAGACACTGCTGTCCTCTATCAGGCACCAGAATCTCCCACCAAATGACCCTGCTACCCCACACCATGGCCAGATCCATTATGGAGGTACCTGTCCCATGGCAAGGTTCAAGCTGTGGGGAAGGAAGAGTAATTATTGCTCCTCTTTTTGTTTTAATCTGAGAGCTAGATGTTTGTGACCTTCAGTCTTTTAGAAACCCCCAGAAATGTTTTTTACTTTTGGTCCTTCTTTCCCTAGGAACATTTAGAGTCAGAATGGGAATGTATTTAACTGCTATGTAGTAGACATGCTCAGAAATCAGTGTTCTCCAAGAATGCCAAACTGGAGCCTTTTCCATTTCTTCCCAGGAGGTGTTCAGGAAATCAGAGAAGTTGAACCAAATTTCTTTGCTCCATTAACAGATCTTCAACCATTTCAGCATGATTCAGGCTTGAATTTTTTACTTTTCATAATTACCACTCAATTAATGACTTTTTGTTGTAACAGCTTTTAGAAAGTTATATCACTTTTAGATCAAATTTTTATTATTCTTCTACCTTATTTTATTTTGGTATATCTTTCTCACACCAAAACACTAAATTCACTCTAATAAGTGATATTTTGACATTATAGTTATAAGCAAAGACACATTCACCAAATTAGTTGACATATCAGTTTTTAGTCAGATTATATCTTATGGCACAAATTCTTAATACATGTCATGTTTGGATGAACTCAAAATGTTTTGCTTTGTACATGGAACCTTAGAAAAAAGGATGAAGAAGTAATATCTTTCTCTACAACTTTTCTGTTATCCTCAGGTGCTACTTCCATGTTTCCAAAGTACTCTTTTGCTTAGTCTTCTTTTACCCTAGCAGTGTTTTTCTATGCTACAACTTTGTTTTTAATCCACTTTGAATGCAATATAATCATGAGTCCAAGTAGGTTGAAAAGTTTCATGAAAAAAATGATAGAGCTTCCAAATAATGACTCCTTACAACTCTCCATTACTCGTCACTACTATCAAATTATCTCTTCCTTTCTCAAGAATGCTAAATGTTCATGACATGATATGATATTTTGTGTATAAATTATATTTATTTACTTTCACTTATTTAATATTGGTATAAATTTGTATATGTGATATTTGTATGTAAATTACATTTACTTACTTTCACTTATTTACTATTGTTATGTTTGTTTTTATTATCTGATTAAATATATACTATCTCTCTGTGGATATTGCTTCTGTGTCTTAGGTTGAGATGGAACATATAATTTTGCTTCAGCAAAATAAAGGAAACTTTTGGTTTTAGACAAAACAGAGTAAATACATTTCACCTTATTCTTAAAACCCTGGAAAAACTACATGATACCAACATCAGAAGACACTGAAAATTAGACAACAAAAGAGTGGCCTGCTTAAGATCCTTTGAATTTGAGGAATGAACCTTTTGCCCTCCACATATCTTATTATTGGTGCCATAGAAGCTCATGAGCCAGAAATATCAGAGAAAAATCAAGTAAAAAAAAGAAACAATAAAACATGATAAACCATTTCTATTCATACAAAGGACTGGAAAAGTGGAAATCTCACAGGACAAAATGCTTTTGGCAACACAGGTCCAGCTCCACATGAACATCTCGCCCCAAAAAACTTGTGCCCTCCCCAAACCACCAGTGCATGGCAGTTAGATGGTTCCTCTGCCTCCTGACAGGAGGGTATCAACAGAGCCTGCAGGTGAGCAGATCACTAACTATCAGTGCAACTCTCAGTCCAGTGATAAAAAGGTAAATTCCCCTCTCAGCAATAGAATACCTGCAGAAAGTGTGTGTTAGCCAAGTCCTTAATTCCGTCCTACTCCAGTAATTATGAGATAGTGTGTCTTCTCCTCCTGACCAGTGGACATCTGCAGAAGCCAAGGATGTGAACAGATCGTCGTCTAGCATCATGGAGTGGAAGTAATGAGTAACAAGATGTAAATAAGAACCAGAGATAGAATATGCATATTTTCCAGGATAAATTGAAAATTGCCCATCAAGAATTATGAAAAATTTCAATTAGAATGATAAAAGAGAATGAACAGATGCCAACATCAAGATGACACAGATGTTGAAATTATCTGACAGTAATTTTAATATAACTATATTGAAATGCTATGATGAATAATTACAAATATTTTGAAACAAATGAAAAAATAAAACATCTCAGCAGAGAAATGGAACACACAAAGGAGAAATTAATAGAAATTCTAGAGCTGAATGAATAATTGAAAAAAATTTTAAAGGCTCACTGGAGGGGTTCAATGACAGAATGGAAATTACAGAAGAATGAATTAGTGAACTTTAAGTTAGAGCAATAGAAAATTCACAATCTGCACAATAGAGAAAACTGATTGAAAAAATAAACAGATACTTAGGGACTTGTAGCACAATAATAAAAAGATCTAATTGTCATATCATTAGAGCTTCAGAAGCAGAGAAGAAAGAGTGTAAGATTGAAAAACTATTCAAAGAAATAATGACTGAAAATATCCTGACTTTGGCTAAAGATACAACTAAAGACAAAGAAATAATCTCAAAAGCAATGAGAGGGGAATGACTCAATATCTACAGGTGAAAAACTATTCAAATTACTGCATATTTCTTATCAGAAATCATGGAGATAATAACAAAGTGATACAATATTGCCCATGTACTGAAGATATTCTCTGCCCACAACTCTATATCCAGAGAAAGTAGATTTAGAAATGAACAAAAAATAAAGGCATTCTCAGACAGAGGAAAATTAACAAATCTGTTGTCAGCACAACTTTTTGCCTTAACAGAAAACCTGAAGAAAAAATTTCAAATAGAAAGAAGTGGTAACAAAGGAAACTTTGAACATCAAGAATGAAGGATTTAATGGATGAATATATGGGCAAATGTACTGTACTATCCTTTCTGCCTGAGTTTTTAACATTATTAGATGGTTGAAAGCAAAATGCCAAGATTATACATTGTCTCAATATACATAGAGGAAATATTTAAGAAAACTGAGTTATAAAAGAGGAAAAATAAAGGGAACAAAAGTTTCCAACATTTAATTTGAAATATCAAATCAAAACACTGATACTAATAAACTGTGATATGCTATGTAGGTACACTGTAATCCCTTAAGTAATCATAAAAAAACATTCTGTAAAGAGATATACACAAACTCTATAGAAAAAACAAATACATTGCTAAAAAGTATTCAAGTAATACAGAAGAAGGCAGGAAAAGAACAAACAAAAATGAAACTAGAAAATACATACTAGAGTATTAGGCTTAACATGTCAGTAATCATTTTAAACTAATGCAAATGGTATGAGTAAATCAAGTTTAAAGAAATGCAACTAATTTTTGTATGTTGATTTTGTATTTTACAACTTCATTGAATTTATTAATTTGTTCTAACAGTTTTTAGGTTGAGTCTTTAGGGTTTTCTACACATAAGATTGTGTCATATGCGAACAGGACAGTTCTGTTTCTTCCCTTCTGACTTAGGTGCCTTTTATTTCTTTTTCTTGCCTAATTGCTCTGGCTAGGACTTCCATTACTATGTTGAACAGAAGTGTCTACAATAGGCACTCTTGCATTGTTCCAGATCTTAGAAAAAAATTATTCCTCTTTTTGTCATAGAGTATGACACCAGCTGTGGGTTTGCCATACACAGCCTACTTATGTTAACTAACATTCCTTCTATATCTCGTTTCTTGAGTTTTAATCACAAAACTATATTAAATATTAAATATTAAATTTGGACAAAAACTTACTGCATCTATTGAGATGATCATGTGATTATTATCCTTGATTTCGTTAATATAGTACATGACATTTATAGATTTGCATAAGTTGAACCACCCTAACAACACAGAGGTAAATATCACTGGATCATACTCTATTATACTTTTAATGTGTTTTTGAATTCAATTTGCTAGTTTTTTGTTGAGGGATTTTTGCATCTATGTTCATCAGGCATATTGGCTTGTAATTTTCTTTTCTTGTAGACTGGCTTAGGTATCATTCTACATCTTTTGATTGGACTGCTTAATCCATTTATACTTGAAGTGATTATTGATCAGAAAGCACTTAATATCACTATGTTGTTAATTGTTTTGCTGTTTCTTGTATTTATTCTGGCCCTCTTTTCCTCTCTTACTGCCTTTCCTTCGATTTTGCTGATTTTTATGGGGAATGATTAATTCCTTTATTAATTTTTGTGCATCTTCTATTGTTATTTTGTGGTTACCATGATGATTACATAAAATATTATATAGTTATACTAATCTATTTTAAGCTGATAACAATTTAATTTCAACCACACACAAAAACTCTACTCCTTTTCATCTCCCCTCCCCTACTTTTGTATCAATGTTACAAATTGTGTTCACATTTATAGTTATTTACTTATGTTTTTATCTTCTCAATGATGTCCCTGAATTAAGCGATGTATACAAAAAAAATCACAGTATTAAAGGATTCTGTGTTTGTATATTTACCTTTGTTGGAGACATTTATATTTTTTATACTTTAATGCTGCTGTCTAGTGTCCTTTCATTACAACTTCAAGGGTTTACTTTAGGAAATTTGTACGTCAGGTCCACTGTCATATTTGGTTGTCTGGAAACTTTGTTTCTCCTTTATTTTTGAAGGAGGATGAGGATTTTATTGAAATAATATTATTAGTTGACACTTTTTTTTATTTCAGCACTGTACATCATCTCATTCCCTTCTGGCCTGTACTGTTTCTTCTGAGAAATCCACTATTAATCTTCTGAGTGCTCCTTTGTACATGAAGAATTGCTTTTCTCTTCCTGCATTCAAAGTTCTTTTTTTGTCGTTGATTCCTCAAAGTTTGATTATTATGTGTCTTGTTGTGGGCCTCTTTGAATGCATTATATTGGAGTCCTTTGAACTTACTGAATGTGGATACACATTTCTTTCCTCAGATTTAGGCAAGTTTTGGCTTTTCTATTTTCAAATAAGTTCTCTGCTTATTTCTCTCTTTCTCCTTCTGGGACTTCCATAATGCCTATGTTGGTCTGCTTGATGGTGACCTATAAGTCTGGTAGGATGCCTTACTTTTTTAAAGTCCTTTTCTTTTTGTTTCTTTGACTTGATAATTTTAATGATCTGTCTTCAAGTTTGCTCTTCGACTTGATCAAGTATGCTGCTCCTTCATAGTGTATTTCTTAATTCAACTGTCTTATTCTTTAGTTACAAAATTTGTTTGCTTTTTAAAATATAGTTTGTATCTCTTTGTTGGTGCTCTAATTTTATTCATGCATTGTTTTCTTGATTTCATTTGGCTGTCTACATTTTCTTACAGTGGATTGAGTTTCCTTAACAGATTCTTTTTGAAATTTTTGTCAAATAATTCATATATCTCTTTTTCTGATGCAATGGGTTTCTATGAGTTTATTTTATTCCTTTTATTGGACCATATTTTCCCATTTCTTCATGTACTTTGTTATTTTCTGCTGTGATTTGTGCACTTAGGAAAAAAACCCACCTCTCCTAGTCTTTATAGACTGTCTATAGGGAAAGACCTTCACCCACCTGCCCAGCTAGAGATTCTGTTGGTCTCTGAAACCTATTATGGGAATGCATGTAATTTTCCAAAGACAGAGGTTTGTCAGTTTCTTTATCAGAAACTTGTAATCCCTTGTTCCCTTTTCTGTTTGTGATACTGCACATTCTTTGGTGCTAAGATAAGATGCTGAGTTTCTTTTACTCTCTGTGTCTATGCTAGTTTCCCATCAGCACTCTGTATCGGGAAAGACATAACTAGTCCCTTGGGCAACTCCATGAAAATCTGGAATGTCAACCATACATTCCACTCATCTTTCTGTCCATAAAGAGAAGCCATGAGTTGGGTGCTTTCTGCTGATCACATGAAGCAATACCAACTTGGTGAGGTTACGAAGTCTCTGATGCTGCAACAAGCTATTGAACTCTCTTTTGTTCTTAGCAGCACCCAGGCATCCAGAGTACATCAGTTCTCTGTCAATACTTTGAGGTAGACAAGATAGAAACAATTCCCTTGAACAAACCCAGAAAATGCTAGAACATGTCACATAGGTTCCACTCTTCTCTTTCCCTCCCAAATGAGAAACCATGGGTTGAACTTTTTCTCCAGATGGTATTGAGTTGTGCTGGCTTAGGAAGGGGCTACTTAATGAAATGAAAGAGCTTTTCTTACCATTTCAGCACACTCATTATTGGCTTTGAGCCTGTCAGGGATACTGCCATTTCTAACTGGTTTCTACAGTCTAACAAAGGATTTTTGAGTCATGTATTACTATTAAATAGTGTGACCCTGGTGTAATGAAATCCCCAGATTTCATATTGTGACATATTGCTAATATCATTCTGAAAGTAAAATCTTTATCTTCTTTTCTTAAAATTAACTGTTTCATTTAAGTTCTAAGATCTAATTGTAGGAATGATCTCACCTTATTATTGTCCACAGGATTAGGGCAGGACATCTTAAGGTCTGTATTAGAGTTCTCCCTATTACATTCCCCTAAAACTTAATGTCTTAAGAAAAACAATCATTTTATTTGCTCATTATTTGTGGGTCAGCTGGTCAGTTCTCTATCTGAGCTGAATTGGTTGGAGTTTGATGGTTTAGGATGGCCTCATTGACATGTCTGGAGCTTCAACTGAAATGTCTGGAATGGTTAGATGATTAGGGTACATTATCTTTCATTCTCTAAGAGGCTACCTCAGTCTACTTCACATGTTGGCAAAAGAGTTCACAGTGGCGAGATAAAGAAAACCCAGTGCACAGCACTTTTCAAGTTTCTAATAGAGTCATGTTTATTAATGTCTCATTGGCCAAATCAATTCACATGGCCAAGACCAAATTCAAGGGGTGGAGAAATGGACTCCATCTTTTGATGGGAGGAGTTGTAAAGATTTCATGACCATTTTTTTGCAAGCTACTGAAAAACTTTAACTAATGTAATGGCATATTTATGATCAGTCATATTTCCTTCGGTGAAATCTTCATACACCAAATTTGGGGTAGTCCCTTGAACTTTGTTTAAACGTGATTTGATTGCTATTAATCACTCCCACATAAATTATACAGCAGCAGAGTTTCTGACTTAAAATACCAAGCTAATCATCTTGCTTTTCAACTTCTTTTTGACTGGGGAAGACTTGGCCTCACAACTCATTGGAAATTGTAAGTATATGTGTAAGGGTTTGTCATTTGATTTTATCACACTTATATTTCTTGCCATCTTCTTGACATTAAGACAAACACTTGAAACCACAACAACCAAAAGAGGATAGTAATAAGCAACTCTTTCTGTTTAGAAGAGACAAAATAGTTTCACTTCATTGCACTGGTGGTGAAAAACAACTTTAAAAAGTAACTATTAAAGAAGATGATGTAGTGCCAGCCATGACAAGGAAATTACAAAAAGCATTGAAAACTCTTGGAGCCAAATGTTTCTCTACTCTCAAATGGTAGGAATGGGTTTATGGGAAGGTCTTTTGAGACCAAAAACTATCTTAGGAGCACTAAGAACCTATAAACAATACTAACTGATGCACCTAGATCCTGAGCCAGGACTGAATAAAAGACCCGTATGTTCAATGAATAAAGTATTGTGAGACTGTGTACTCTGATATATACTTGTGTAAATATATAATAATAGCTAATATTTGTTAAATAATTACAATTTCCTAGGCACTGATCTAAGTGCTTTACCAAAATGAACTCATTTAATCTTTATAATACCTCTATGAGATAAAGTATTGCTATTATAAGACAAGGAAATTGAGGCACAGAGAGTTAATTGTTTGACCCAAATTTACACAGGTAAAAAAAATAGCAGAGCAGGCATTTGAACACAGGCAGTCTGGCTTGAAATTCTGTTCTTGCAACCATTATGTCTTTAGATGTGTGTGTGTTTATAAATCTGGAAAGGCACAGACAAAAAGTCAGGAATCATTCTTTCTAGGTGATGATATTACATATGATTTTATCTTTGTTTCTTTATTTATCTTCATTTTCCAATTTTTCCATAATGTGTACTTCTACTTGTATAATATCATGAAAGAATTTTAAAAATCAGCTAACTGCCTCATCCCATACGCTGCCTCACCTCAAAGAAAAAAATTCTTCAAGATCTCAGGTCACGGAGTGATGTCATCAATAACACACTTTTTTCTTCATCTGCTCTACCAAGTTCTGTGTGTTGGCATTTTGCCATCATGTTTGTAGAACCAGACCTGAAAGATGCTTGCCCTGGCTCCAAGCATCACAACCTCATTCCAGGACAGGAAGGAAGTAATGTTGGGGACCAAACATACCAAATGTCTGTTACATTGAATGACTTCCTTTTTATCAGAGCAGCCCTCTAAGAGACTCTTCATTTATATTGTCAGTTCAAGCTAGATCACATGTCCATTCCAGATAGAAATGGAAGGTTGAATATGTGGTTTCCAGTTCCTATAGTGGAAGGCAGCAAGGGAGAAGGGTTCAAGAATACCATTGAGTCGGTCAACATCAAGGAGTCTGCTGCATATATGACTAGTAGGAAATACATTCCCTTTCCTGAAGTGACTAAAAAATGGCTCATAAAGAAAAGACAGTCAACACCCTTGTAAAGGATTCAAGAGATCTAGATTCTAGTTCAATCTCTGACACTAATTTGCTTTGAGATTGGAGAAATCACATACTTTCTCTCTGTGGGTCTCAGTTTATTTGACTATAACATGAGGTAATTGTACTAGTTGATCATAAAGGTACCTCACATTGTGATGCCTGATAATTCTAGAAATCAATAGACCCTGTGAATATTTATATTGTGCAGCAAACCTGCAATAAATTATACTCACCAAAAAGCTTCTGATTGCCTGCATGGGAAAGAAAGGAAAAAGGCACATACATGTTCCAGAAAGAGCTAGTCCCATGAACACAAACCCTTTGCCCGAAAGCAACAGGTAGGCAGGCTACTTGAGTCACAAGTGAACCTTAAGTTTCACAAAATTAATGTCAGTACCCAGCTCCTGAATTTCTGGAGGGGAAAAACCTGCTTAAGAACCACATGCCTGTTATAAGACGGTAAATAGTCTTTCCTTTTGCAAGCCACCATTCCCTTTGGAGACATCATTTCTAACATGGTGTTTCTGTCTATCTCAGTCTTTCTCTCTCTGTCCTTCCCTCCCTCTCCCTTTGCGTGTGTGTGTGTGTGTGTGTGTGTGTGTGTGTGTGTGTGTGTGGTGGTTCCTGGGTTTGGGTTGCTGGGCTCTTATCCCACTCCTTTTCTTGGTTACCTTTTTATAGTGTGCAGGCTAGAAAACTAAAGCTATATTTTCCTATATTCCTTAGAAACTTGATTCTGAATGTGAGTTTGAAGTTCTAATTAGATATACTCATGTGAATTCTGGAAAACAGGAATGAATGAGGCAGAGATCCTGATCCTGCCATGGGGGTATTTTTCTGCTGATAAGTGCACTTGTAAAAATGGGAGATTCCCATGTCTATGATTCATGCTTCTGGGTTTTGAGTGGCATTGACAGCAATGGGTTCAGAGACAGGGGCACCTTCTAGATTCTAGTTTCCTGGTCCATGGATCCATGGATCATAGTTACATTGCTTTGATTTTGAACTCATTATTCTGGTGGTGGGTTCAAAGTAGTACTACTCTGGTGGGTCAGTACTGCACAGTTCCCTGCCTGAGTACATGGGAGTACAGGTTAGAAGCCACTTCTTTAGGGCTTCCAATAACACCTTAAACCCCCAATCCTTTGTATTACATTTCTTCTTGTGTATAATGCAGAGGTTTCTCCTTCCTTCAATGACTCCTAACTATAACTTCTTCTAAAGTAACTATCAATAAAGCATACTAGCTTACGTCAAAATAAACAAGGCTTTCTTTGGATGTCAACATCCAAACAACCAGTATTTTCCTTCTCTACCTGCCTTCACTCTGCCATTCTTTTTTTTCTCCCATCTTTCTAGTCATGATACAATACCAGGATATGCCTTGACTAATCACCAAAGCATGGAACCTAACCTGCTACAATTCAGTCCCCAGCACTTCCCCACCATGCCTAACCCACTCTCCTCCCTCCTTACACTCCACCAACTCTGCCATTATTTCTGCATCTTTAGCCAAGCAGACCCAAAAGCAGACTGGAAGGACTACAGGGAGAAGTAAGGAATCTCTTATGGGGATCATTTCTTTTGAGCCCCTAGTAAAAGGGGGGTTGTTTAAAAGGAAAATCTTGCTGAGGAAGGATTTTATGGGTTAGAATTTGTTGCCACATTAGGAAATCAGCACCCTCATCTTCTTGCATTGTTAATTTCTTTTGCACAGGTTTTACTGACTGTTCGTTAGGAGAGTCTCTCTGGAGCTCAAGAGGAGCAGTGGACATGGGCCAGTGCTTTGGTTTGGAGACATTTTGTGACTCCTGAATTCTAGTGTTAAAAACCAAATGTTCACATTCTATTTCCATCTGTGAACTTATTTTCTGTCAGTCTACACATCTCAGCAAATGAATAAAATTCAGCATACATCTAAGATGGAGACTCCATCCAGGTGAGTGGTGTATTTCTATATGCCACAGAAATGCGTGTGGCACACAGACCCACAGGAGTACACGTAGGCTGGGAAGCTTTTCAGTGAATGGCAGAGGTCCTTGCTATGAGGACATACAATGGTGAGATAACTTATGAGGAAGTTCTTTTAACATTTGAAACCAAAATACCTCTGGGTAACATTTTTCCATCAGACCTCTTCCTTCAAAGATATTTCATTTTGTGATAAATGGTTTCTAGAGATGATTTTGTGAATTAATGAAAGAACTAAAATATCTCATTAGGCTGGAGCCGTAAAAAATGTTGCTCTTGTCTACTATGTTTTTCAAAATCTGTAAAGAAAGGAAAATTATATGAACTATTTTGGGGGTTCTAGAAATAGTTTTCAAGGATTTTGTTTCAAAGCAGACCTTGATAGTGTGAGGAAATGGATATACTTATATACTGTTGGTGAAAGTGTAAATTGGTACAAGATTTCTGGAGGGCAATCTGACAGTATGTATCAAAATTTAAAATGGGCATTTTTTGATTCAGAAATTTAACTTGTAGACATTTATCCTAAGGAAAGACTCAAGCAACTGCAAGCAGATGCATGACCAAGGATGTTCACTGAAGGAATCTTTATAAAATATAAAAAGTGGGAAAAATCAAAAGATCTGTTAGTAGATTAGTTTAATAAAATATGATGAGCTTTCAATGCAATATTGTGCTAGGTTAGGGATATTTATGTGTCTAACATAGCAAGATACCTGTGACAAACTGGGTACTAATAAAAGCTAATTAGGAAGTGTTTCGTATATTTTGAACAATTTGTATATTGTGCTACCATTTATATGTGGCTCTTGACAGATGCTTAGTTATATTTAGTGAATTCAGCTATGTAAAATTTTTTTATATTTACATATTCATTATACATTCAGAAAGGATACATGCCTATCTGTTAACAATGGTTATTTTTTTTATCATTGAGTGGGGTTGAAGCCTGAGGCCATAGTGGAGATTACTAAAAACAACTTCTACTTTATAATTGTTCTTCTGCATCATTTGAATTTTAAAAGAAACGTGTTGTTTTGTAATTTAAAATATATTTCTATTTTGAAACAATACAGAGTTCTCAAATTTTGTATAAGATAAAGCTACACAGAACATGCTAGAATTCCTACAAACCAAATAGGAAAAGGAAAACAATCCAACAGAAGATTGGGCAAACAGTATGAACAGGCTATTCACAGAAATAGCCTGAAAGGGCACGAAACACATGTGAAGATGTGAAAGCAAAATAATGAGATACCATTTCTTAGCCCCTGGACTGGCAAAACTTGAAATCAGACAATAACTTAGGTTTTCAAAAATGTAGGGCAATGGATCTCGGTCACTGTGAATTAGTTACAAGCACTTTGGAGAACACCTGGTGAAACGAAATCTGTGCCCATAATTGCACTAAGTTTCCACCTTAGAGAGAATATCAGTCCTCTGCAGAGATATGCATTAAGTGTCAAATGAGGCCATTTTGATTTATTGTTCTCAGAGAGCATTATTATGATTTTCTGAAGGAACTGCCCCCCTTGAAGCCAGAAAAGGAGCTGGGGAATCAGCCTAGAGAGCAGGAAGAAGCCAAGTAAGGGTTGATTTCAGGCCAAGGCCAGATAGCCCCAAATGATGCAAAGGTGAGATTCTGCATTTTCATTTTTTTGCACTAGTACTTGGCTAAAGACCCCTTGTGAAGGTGTGAATGATCAAACCCTATTTTTTCTGTGATCAAGCACTCCAGGAACCCATGGACAATCTCCAGAGTGTTCATTGTAAGCCATTAGATACAAAAGTCCATGAATAAGGACACATGGAACTGGTAGGCAAGTTCCTAGGAGATCTGGATGCAGTAGCTATAGCACACGCTAGGATATTGAATAAATTCAAAATTTCCATTGAGAGTTAGGAAATGGAGCAGGACCTAATCAATCTAAAATAATTTATTTTATTTTTTAAAAAGACGAAGTCAATATGAATATAACAAACATGAATAAAAGCTAATTTCAAGTCATATAAACATTGATGAAAACAGGATCCTTTTATACATTTACATTAGGCATCAAACATGCCCAACTACGGCTCGTGGAGAGGCAAAGGGACATCTCATGACTTGGTTAGCCATGGGAACTATGGAGTTTTCTGACCATGAACTCCACATGGGCCTTGAGTCTCCAGCACCAGCACAAAAACCATCATGTAGCAGGTGCATAATGAAGAGCTACTGAAGAAAGGAGCTTTGGGCCCCCTTCAAAGATTGTTCCAGGCCTCCTCCCAACACTATGCTTTGCTGAAGACCATGTCTTAGCTTTGGCAGTGAAACTTGGCAAAGATTTCAGAGTGGGAAAAGAGTGGACACGTTCAAACACACCTGGAGGACTCCCTCTGCACACTCCCAGAAATATCTGGAGCATGGAGAAGAGTTTAGGAGGGTAGTTTGTTAGTGGTGATGCACTTCACAGGCAGGAATGGGTTAAAAGTCAGCACTTTGGGGAGTGATGGAAGAATCTCTAATATTAAATTGTGGTGTTGGTTGCACAAATGTAAATATGCTCAAGTTTATAGACTTGCTCACTGAAAACAGATGAATTTTATGTTATGTAGGTGATACCACAATCAAGCTATTTATTAAAATTTGTCACTTGTTCTTGAGGAGTCCTTAGTAAGTAGTAGGGCTAGGATCCAGGGGGAACATGTGACTTCTGAGAAAAATCATCTGTGCTTTTGTCTTGTAATGCACTGTGACCTTCTATGGAACAGATTCAGAATAGTCATTAATACACTGTTAATACAACTGGCATGCCATATAAGTTACAGATATGATTGGACATTACTGATCCTTACAGCTCTTGGGGCAGCTCCCTGGGGCCTGGGATGCAGAAAATCCTTTCTCAATGGCTTCTGGCCAAGAGCCTCTTCCTCTATTTACCCCAATGGGTCAAAGGAATATTACAAATTTACTTTGGGCCTTGTGATGTGAAAAGGACTAGAAAGCACTCTCTAGAGAATTGCCATATCTGTCGACCTTTTCTATACAAGTATTTCTTAATGAGAACTTGGGTCTTGCCCAGGTGTGAATGGCACATGACTGCTGCTATTGGCAGATTTGGGGCTTTATTAAACCAAAGGAAGTGAGGCAGAGCAGCTAGGAGAGGGCAACCTGGGTAAATGTGAGGGCAGCCAGAACCAACCATGGGAATTGACTTGGATGCTTCCTTTACCCCTGCAGAGAATTATGTTTATTCACCTGGAAAGCAGAAACTGTTGCTAACTGGAGCAGAAAAGTAATTTCCATTTGGATGTGGCAAAAGAAGACCAGAGCATCAAGAAGAGGAACCCTCATATAAAACAGACAGGGTCACCTTTGCCTTCATTTTTGAAGGTACAAACGACAGTCCAGGAGCAACTCCAAGGGTTCTGGAAAGTGCCTTGGAGGTACTGGAGATGAAGTAGGGATTCAGAATATTTTAGGCTCATGTTCAGTCAGATTTTAATAGTCCCTAACTAGGTTCTCTAAGCTTGCCTTACTTCTGTGACTTACCTGTCTTTGGGGAAATTTGGGAAAATACTTCCCTCTTAGATGGCTGAGATTATTACAGATGGAGAACGTTTCCAGAGATATACTAAAATTTGTCACCAGGAGTCCTTTCTGGTCTTAATTTGGGTACTCTAGAAGCTACTTTGAGACAATTGACTTGAGGGAAAGTAATTTATTTGGGCGGTGGAGGAAACCCAGGAAGAGGTACATAGAGGTGAGGCCAGGATGTTATTGAGCAAGTTACCACTTTGTATGACAGGAGCCAACCCCACTGGGCACACCTACAATAAAATGCAGAGTACACATCTCAAAAACATGCCAGCTAAGAGGCAAGGAGGCCCCGACTAATTACCCAGTAGTTGAGAGTCACTCCCAGAGGACATGAATCCCCCAACATTCTGGACCCATTGCACAGGTGGGCAAAGTAGGGCCTGCAGACAGAGAAAGTGTCAAGGGAAGGTGAATGCTAGTGGTGGCCAGTTGGGCCTGTGTGTGCTGATACAGTAAGGGAGGAGCTATGTGTGGACACAAACAACTTCCGTTACGCATGGCTAAGATCTACTTGTGTTCTGGGCACTTGCTGCCTCCTCTCTAAAAGTCACAGAAGTGAGTTTCCACCAACCACTTCCTTTCAAAGCAGGGACCCAGGCACCACAGCCTTCTGGACCAGTACAGTGTGAAACTTAAAGCTATAGAGACTGCTCAAGTGTGCTATTGGCTGTTTTAAGAACATCTTTTGTGATTTATTCAGAGAAAGGCTGAGGAGGGAGGATCACTCCACTGACCTGTTGGAGACGTAGTTATCCACATCCATGTGCTGTCTGAGGTCACCTGTGTCTCTGACAACAGAAGTCAAAGCCTCCAGTCACAGCTCTTGGATCTGTCTGATTTCTGGCCCCTTCTGTCTCTAAGACAGAGGAGACTCAAAGACCAAAAAATTGTTACTCCAAGCTTTTGGCCAATGTTTCTCAGTTGTCATGACAGTGGAGATTTTGGTCCTTGCCATTCCATCCCCCATACACACTTTAACAAGGCAGTACAGCATTGTGGGTAAGAATGTGTTTCTGTGTGTGTGTGTGTGTGTGTGTGTGTGTGTGTGCACGTGCACGCGCGCACGTGGGTGCACTCTGGGATTAAAGTGCCAACTTCAGACACCACCAGACTTGCTACCTAGGCAAATCACTTAACTTCTTTGTGACTTGATTTCTCTCTCACAGCACCACTTTAGAGGACTCATGTAAGGATGGAATTATAGAAAACACTCAGAAGGTTCTAAGAGCAAGTAGCAAATTCCTAGCAAATATTAACATTTAAAACTTCTGCTTATGAATGAATGAAAACGCTGGAAGTGGGAAGATGCACCCAAGGTCACTGTCTTAGTCCCTTTTCTGTTGCTGTAACTGAGTACCTGAGATTGAGTAATTTGTAAAGAACAGAGACTTATTTAGCTTACAGTTCTGATGCTGAGAAGACCAAGAACATAGTGACAACATTCCAACATCTGGTGAGGGATTCCCAGCTGCATCATAACACAATGGAGACATCACATGGTAAGAGAGTATGGTTGCTCCAATCTCTCTTCTTATAAAACCATAATGCCTTATGGAGCACCATTCTACTGACCTCATCTAATCCAAATTACCTCCCAAAGCTCTACCTCAAAATACCATCAACAAGGCTGGGCATGTTGGCACATACCTGCAATCCCAGTGACTTGAGAGGCTGAGGCAGGATGATTGCAAGCTCAAAGCCAGTCTCAGCAATTTAGTGAGGCCCTAAGCAGCTTAGCAAGACTCTGTATCAAAATAAAATATTAAAAGGTCTGGGGATATGACTGAGTGGTTAAACTCCCCTGGGTTCAATCCCTAGTACCCCCCCAACCCAAAATACCTTCAACATATGAACTTGAGGATTAAGTTTCCATCACATGAACTTTTGGAGGACACATTCAAACCATAGTATTCACAAAGCAAATTGGATTTATAGCAGAAAAGAATTGTGCCTGGAAGGCCATGCCCAGCCTCTAAACCAGCCATTTCTCCCCACATTTGGAGTCAATTGACATCTTAACACTCAGGGCTAACCCTAATCCTTGTGACAGCTCCAGTTATAGAACCTGGGATTTCAACTTCAACTTCCTTGCATATGTGGGTCCTGGTCCCAAGTCTGACTGTCCCAGTCTCACCTCCACATGCTCCAATTCCTATGCCTCAGCTTTGCCCATGGAAAAGCTTTCCCTTTGTGCATTCAACACAATGTCTGCCACCAGCTAGTGTTTGGGTAGGGCACATTGTCTGCCTAGCAAGTGAGTATGAAGATCAATGCCATCATCCCTTCCAAAAACTAAAGTCCTGCCAGTGGCAATTGGCCACTCCTCACTGCCAGTCCCTTGGTGTATATCTTGTTTGTTTGGATTTCCATACCCAACCCACCATGGGTTTCTGGCCCCCAGGCTCATTGTCAGCTATCTTATCCCAATTATTGGATGTTTGTTTAGATAAAGAAAAGAAGTGGCTGTAACATCTGATGCCAGACTCAGCCTCTAGAACAAACCTCTAGCATCACCTGCAACTGAGCCTGCACACCCAGAATCTACTTCAGTCTCAAGGGTGGGTCTGCAGCCCCCTCCAAATCCCCCCTCACCTCGCCATTCTGGTAGGTGATGGGGCTCCTAGTCCAGGAGATTCCCCAGCCCACAGTGGCTGCAACATACTCATTTATTTTCCACCTGTGATAAACAAAATGCATCTGGCTTTGGAGTTCAATCCTAGATTCAGAAACTATTTCATCTAATCAGACACTTCTGATCCTGAAGCCACAAAATAAACAGATTAAGTTCAAACTAGTACAATTCTTGAATTCCTGCAATGTATGTCTGCTCAAATTCACCATTAATTTTTTTCATCACCAATTCTACATGGCAGAGCTACCAAAATTAATAAGTCACATCAGTTATCTCCTGATGGAGAAAGTAGATGTGTAAGCAAATACCTATTATATGAGGTTATAAATGCTATGATAAAAGTATCATTAAAATGCTATGGGAATGTCAATAAAGGGGGAATTAATCCTAGGGGAAAAGGTCAAAGAAAACCTCAAAACAGATGATGTCTGAGCTAAATTTGAAAAGTGAGTGGAACATGTCAGATGGAGAAGGGGAAAGGGCATTTTATTTTAATGTTTCCTTCCTTGTCGACCTGAGATCAGGAGAGTTTTGTTAGTTCGATCTCTCCATTGCAATCATTGTCTTCATTGGTCCATCACTGGTTCTCCTTTTGCTTTGTTTTCCTTTCTCTCTAAATGCACAGTTCCCCAGATCCATTCCCTGGCTCTATGGGCACTCTCCTGAAGATGTATAAGCAGTATCTTTAAATACAGTTCTCCATACACTCAGGGAATTGGTGCCAGGAACCCTGAGGATACTAAAATCTGTGGATGCTCAGGTCACTTATATAAAATGGTGTAGT